>NW_027269267.1:16957500-17582500 GCF_023055355.1 Agelaius tricolor | reverse complement strand
GGAAGGAAGGAAGGAAGTGGCGGAAGGAAGGAAGGAAGGAAGGAAGTGGCGGAAGGAAGGAAGTGGCGGAAGGAAGGAAGGAAGTGGCGGAAGGAAGGAAGTGGCAGGCGGAAGGAAGTGGCGGAAGGAAGGAAGGAAGTGGCGGAAGGAAGGAAGGAAGGAAGTGGCGGAAGGAAGTGGCGGAAGGAAGTGGCGGAAGGAAGGAAGGAAGGAAGTGGCGGAAGGAAGGAAGGAAGGAAGGAAGGAAGGAAGGAAGGAAGGAAGGAAGGAAGGAAGGAAGGAAGGAAGGAAGGAAGGAAGGAAGGAAGGAAGGAAGGAAGGAAGGGGTGGAAGGGGCGGAAGGAAGGGGCGGAAGGAAGGAAGGGGCGGAAGGGGCGGAAGGGGCGGAAGGAAGGAAGGAAGGGGCGGAAGGAAGGAAGGGGCGGAAGGAAGGAAGGGGCGGAAGGGGCGGAAGGAAGGAAGGAAGGAAGGAAGGAAGGAAGGAAGGAAGGAAGGAAGGAAGGAAGGAAGGAAGGAAGGAAGGAAGGATGGATGGAAGGATCACCAATCACAGCTGCAGCTTTGATCCAGCTGATGGGTGTCCTAGGATGTGTGCACCCTGGCTTAACAGGGATACCTGTTTACAGGTAAGTTTTCCCCACCCTGGAGCCAAGTTTCTTGCATTCTGTGCAAATTAGTTATCACACACAGTTTGTTTTTCTAGACCTTGCTGGAAATGGGTCAGAGGGCTTCAGGGATCTTTGGTGGTCTTTGTTGCAGATGGCAGAACGCCCATCTGCCCATGGGAATTGGCTGCATGGGGCTGAGCTGCCAGCTGAGGGTAAACCAGGAGACAAATCTTGCTGTCATTCAAGTGATCTGCAACAGCTGGAAGGGTAGACCCAACTTCTCACTCTTGTAACATGCTGCCAAGCCACAAATATATATGACTTTTTACCCCTTAGTGGATGTTTTCATTTGTGAAATTAGAGAGGATGAAGCAGAGATTGATTTCTTCTGACTGTGCCAGCTGAAGTAGTACAGATGATTTAAAAGACTCTCCAGTGTTCTCTTTAGTTCAGAGGTGCAATTCCCACCCTGACCCAGCCATCCCCCCGCCCCAAAACTAATCCATCCCCAAAAGCTAGAAGAACAAATAAAAATTATTTTTTGCTTTTTATTTTTTGGACTACATCCCTTTGGACAGCCCATCAAACACCCAACTTTACCCCTTTCTCTCTAGGAAAAGTTTCCCAGATAAAAGCTATCCAGTTTGCAAGGTACAACCAACTTTTGGAGCTTGCACACCCCCTTCACAATCCTCTCCAGCTCTCTCTGGGGTCAGCTGTCCTTGTGGTCCCCTTCAAAGAGAATTGGTTGTGACAGTTGTACCTGAAGGCTTTTGCAGCTAACAAAAAAATAACCCTGGCTTTTGGTGACCTATAGTTCATGCCCTGATTCCATGAAAGGTCTAGTAATAAGTTTTTTCTACCTCACATGATGATGACCAGTGACTGATGTTTGAGAGCTAAGTCAGCCTTTCACAAAAATTTCATTACTCTGTTTCACCAGGTCAAAAGGCTTAGGAAATGAGACACTTAAAGAGCTGTGACAGAGGGAGCAGTGAATGAGCAGGAAATGAAAAGGGCTTGTTGCCTGCAGCAGTTCCCACTGCACTGACTCAGGGGAGCTGTCTGAGAAGGGACTCTCATTGTTCTGGTGTTTCCATTACCAGGGAGAGGAATGAATTTTTCACTGCAGCACCTCACCCAGGAAACACAGCCAGAGCCCATGGCTTGGGTTGTCAATGGGAGCAGAGTATGTCACACTGCTATTTCAGCATGTACCCACTGCTCCTCCTCATTGTCCTGGGAATTCATTTCTTCTCTCCTCTGCATTTTTACTTACAAGAAAATACTGTGATCTGCATGTATTAAGTATTTGATGATCCATATTCAAGTTGTACCACCATCATACATGTTTTACTGGAAATACAAATTATACTCTGTTCTCTTGTGTACTTTTAAAAGATATATAATTGCTCCATGTAACATTTTGGTTGTCTGATTATTCCAGCTGTTTATATCTCTGAGACAATAAATTACAGCAGATATAAAGGTAATATAGAGAATGGAGACAGTCTTTGTTGTTGACTGCAGGGGTGAGAAGGGAAGAGAGCAAATCCGACAACACAGGACCATGGAGTCTAACGTAAAAAACTGTAAATTGTAGGGAGCTGGAGATGAGCTATGCTGAGTACTCAGGAGACTGGAATGGGGAAGTGTCAAGGAGTAAAGCCCTACTAAAACAGTTTGCTGCTTCAAATAATGATTTGCCTTAGTGAATTTGAGAGTGGCAATTGAACCTTCCTCACTTATGTTTTGCCTATGTACCACCTACTCCATTCTCTCTAAATAGGCAAAACCAACAAATATACTATTTTAGCTGCTTGTGTATTTTGCTACTACAAGATAGGAGCCACAAGCTTCAATTAACACAGTAATTGGGGCAGTGGGGGAAGAATTATCACGTTACAAGACACAAACTATAATGACCAAATATTTTTAACTGCAGTGACTGGCTCAACTGAGAAGTTTAACAAACAAGATAAACTTCAGAAAGATGCATGAAGGGGTCTGAGTAGCTTTTCTGTCACAGGTGTGAGCCAGTGCTGTCTCACGTAGCTAATTACAGAGATTTTGCCAGACCCCTTTCTGAATTGTTCTTTTCTATATCCAGCCATAAGTCTCTCGTTGTGGTTTAGTCCTTGCATAGCTTCACTCAGTGAAAGATTTCTGATTGATCACACTTCATCCCGCTCCACTCTGCAATGCCATCTCAGTCATCATCTGGAAAAGAGGGAGATGTCTGTGCACTGAGGGCTTTCCTCACCAAACATGAGGAACACCAGTCCCTACACCAAGTCCCTGTGGGAGCTTCATTCTGGCTCTGGTTTGTCAGGGAAGAGGGATTCATCCACTACGAATGCCTTCAGCAGATATCCCAAACAAACACCACAATTAACTTAGCTGTGTTCCTCTGACTTTTCCACCGAAGCCATCACTCAACCTAATGTCCTCCCAAGTATATCTGCTCTGTGGAAAGGAATGCATACTCCATCTTCCCTCAGTGTTGCAAGGGCAGAATATGAAGATTTTGGTCAGCAAATAGATAAAGCAAATTCCCAAAGTTTCCTAGAAGGATTTAGGCAAAGCAAAGGCTTGATGTAGTGCAATGTCCATGGCAGAGCTTCACCAGTAGCAAGTGGACCTTGGAGACCATGAAGTGATCCTCACTGTCTCCAGTGGCCTCCATTCCCTTTTTCTGGAGGTGGAAGTAGCCCACTGTGGCATCCTGGTTGCCCCTCTGTGTTGAGGCACCAGTAAGAAGTGAAAAGTCGTGATGGGGAAACGGAGCAAAATTGTGCTGCTTCTTGTACCCAATTCCTGGCTTCAATGTGACCTTGTTTCCTGCACCATCAAATGGAGTGGGGGGAAGTCATGCAGGCAAGTATCTTTATAAATGTACAGTCATTCCTGATCTGTAAATACCACAAACTGAGAAGAAGAGAGAGAGGTAACAAAACCATGAATATCATCCTCCCTCAGTTGCCCCAAGGAAAGTGAGAAGTTAATGCTCTTGTGGCTGGGTACTCCCACTGAGAGCATCCATTTCTCTGTGCAGCGAGGATTTCAGAGGCCTAATGATGCATGTCACTTCTTGATGCTGCAACTGAGACTGTGTCCTGCCGTGGCACCATGCCTGGGAAAAAGTGTAATTGTTGAAGCCTGGCCTCAGATGCTGAAGGAAAGAAAGGAACTGCAAGTGTGCATGTCTTAGAATAGATATTGAAACAGGAATATGGTTGACAGTACACCAGGCCCCTGGGTTGAATACCAAGCTATTGTATACATTGCAAAAGGCTTGGGAAAGGGGAAAAGCTGATGACTACAAATTAGCTGTTTAGGAAGCCATTAACGTGGCCTCTGGAAAGTTCTTTATTATGCACTCTTTTACTTTATTTGGGAAGAAGGGTGGTGGTGGGAATGGAGATATTCTCATCTGTGCTATGGAGTAGTGGAGCAAACTAAAGACATGATGTGAAAGCACAAGTGATTTTGCAAAATTTGTTTGACAATATTGTGGGAAGGTATGACTGTAGCAAGATGCTCTGCCCTGGAATGTGATCAAGCAACTTGGAAAATGTCCTGTTTGCAAAGCTATTAATAGTGGATTGAGAGGGGCTGCCACGTGCTGGTTTTGCTGTTTTGAATTATGCTAAAAGCAGTCTGGCTACCTAACCCCAAATTATCATCCTGATAGTGAGGCAAATATTTGACAGATAAGCTGCTAAACTCACCTGGAGACATATGATGGGTAGTCAATCACTTTGTAGTATAAAAGCACTTTCATAGATTTAGGTTCTTCCAACATATTCCTGCTTGGAATGTGTGAAGTTTACTCCCTTGGATAGGGGGAGGCCCACAACAGATATTCCTTGAAGTTAAGAGAAAGGGATCTGCCCACAAGCACTGGTATGGTGAGTTACATCAATCTCTACTTAACAATTGTTTCTTTTTGCTAGCTTTAATATAATTGCTTTGATATAGTGCACTATACTATACTACACACTGCTAGTACTTTTAGCTTTTTTTACTGTGTAGTACATTATACTGTGTAGTAAGTAACTCTGATTAAGATTTTTTGTCTAATCATTTGTCATAATAAATAATTCATATTATACGAATACATCTGATTTGCCATCATTAAAGCCTGCAGGACAAAGTTACTCGAGCCATTGACAGTCTGTGGCTCAGATCAGATCCATCTGCCCCCAGGCTCCTCTCTGAGGAAGAGTTTAGTACACAAGGGGGTCCTTTCTGCACCTCACAGCTCAGTGGCAGGGCTTCTCTAATATGCTTTTCCTGAGGCTCCCACAACAATGACTTAAAGGCTTCTCACGCTGTGGTATTACTAATGTAGAGGATAGAATGAAAATGAAAAACATCTCTGTGTTTTCAGATGATGAAAACCTAAGTACAATATGGCATGAAGGACCAGCAGCTCCCATGGGGTGGTGAGATCTTGCTATGATACAGAGCAGAGCAGATTATTGTGCAAAAGTAGAACCAATACAATAGTCAAAAGAGTAAAAGGCAGAATCTTTAGAAATATTCAGTGAAATCCTCTGTAGGTATTCTTCCATCTGAGCCCCCATAGCACTACTAAAAGCAAAAAAAATACCACAGGGAAAGATGGAGACACATCTACTGCTCACCTATTAAGAAATATCTTTTTGATCTTTTTGTTGTTGTTGTTGTTATTTTATGTCCTTAAATCATTGATTTAATGGACAGACTTTGAACTTTGTAGCTCTTTGAAAGGATGTGTGCTGGAACTCATGTTATTCCACATGTTCATATGTCATCTGGACAAATGAAGTAATGAAATTTTCTGATGATACTCTATTATTTAAGGCAATAAAATGGAATTCAACTGTGAAGAGTTGCAGATGGCTCACAATACCAAGTGATTGTGAGAAAAATGGCAGATGAGATGCTGATAAATTTGAAGTATTGCACATGGAAATAAACATTCTTAACCATGCATAACCATGATGAGCTATAAATTAGCTATCAGCAAGCAGGAAAAAAAAAGATTTTTGAGTTGCCATTGACAATTACAATAAAATCTCAATGCCATGTTCAGGAGCCATCAAAAAAGTAAACAGAACATTAAGAATTCTTGAGAAGGGAACAGAGAACAAACAGAATAATAATCCTCTGTCACTGCGTGATCATATTGTGCTGTTCAGATTCTTTCCTCCTCCAGGAAAACAGAAGTAGAATACATATATATGAAGGCAAGAGCAGTCAAAGCCTTGGAATAGCTTTTGTATGAAGGTTAAAGAGTTCAAAATGTTTTCATCTTTCAAAGAAAAGGCTCAGAAAGGAGCCTGTGTAGCTTCATGTGTACACAGCCATGAATGGCATGTAGCAGTGAATAGGGACTCGTATTCACTATGTCTCACAACAAAATAAATAAAGGTCAACTAATTAAATTCTCAGGCATCATGTTTAAAACTTTAAAAGAAACAGTGTTTGTCTTTCATGTGGTGGTGCCAGGCATTTCAGACTGGGATAAAGGCCATAAAATCACGCATTTTGCCCATAATTCAAACAACATCAGAGATTATTTCTGGACACAAGCAATGTGAGTAGCCTCAAATGCAACCTGGCTAGAAGGATAAAATTACTGAACAGAACAAAATGCCTGCTGAAATATATTGACAGAGAAAATTCCTGCCAGCCTGGGATCCAGTCCTGAGAACCAGAAACATACTTGAAAAATGAAGCAGCTGGTCTCTTTGAAATATACCTAGGGTGCCTAGAAACTAGAGACATTCTGAGATACCACCAAAAAGTGCAAAAACAAGGGCCTGTAATGACCATTTATGATCTGAAAAGGTGAAAAACAGTCTAGAAAAATAAAAATGCATTGGAAAAAGTCAAAAAACATCATCTAGCATTTGTTATATGTGAAAAATCAAGTATTGCAACATCTACTGGTTGCTTGAAGGGATGATCATCGTCCTCTTATGCCTCTGTGATTTGAAAAGGACTTAAATTTATGCAAAATTAGTAAGAAAACTGAGAACAATGCATGCTGCATGCATTTTTTCTTCCTTAAACAGGCCAAATTCTCCACATGAACTCCTTACAAGATGTTGGACTCTTGCTGGGGATCCAGCTGCAAGCTCTGTGATGTGAGATAATCTCTGAAGTGAGAGTCTCTCTGTTATCTTACTAGACACCCTTTGGGCCCACTTTTGGAGTCAGTTTGGTTTGGTTTGTTCTCCCATCTATGGGATGGTTTAGCCCCTTCTGCAATCTAACTCATTTGGCATGGGCATCATACATCTATAGAAGTAATCTGTCATAAGCATGTGTTCTGCTAATTGTTGATAAGCTTATTTCACTAGTGATGAGGGTTTAGTAACCTGTAATGGTGCCTACACCCATTAGTGGTGGTTGGCTATTGGTTGCTATAATATTGATTGCTGCTATGCAATTGATTGTTGCTGTACCACTGGTTGGTGCTGTATTGACTGCTGATAGTAATTTTAATGGCTTGAGAGATAGATATGTAAACTTAATTGATATATGTATCCTTGCATAGCATTTTTGGTGATCTATAATAAAAACAGAGAAATTTAGAAGATAAAGCCTTTTGTGTCCTTGTTTATTAAAAAATCCTGCAAACCCATGGTCATGATCTCTATATACCCACGGATCATGTAACATTTAGACCATAACAACCAGTCACTGGCCCAGTTGGACCTGGGACAGCTTTGCACTCTCCTGGAGAGCTCCAGGACATACCTGATGAGTTAGCACAGGCCAGGGAACTGTCTGTCTACAGCCAATTTTAGAGGGTAAAATATTTCCACAGTACAGATGTGCTCACATTGCTCTTCTGACATTCCCCAATTGGCCTCCATCTTCATTAAACCACAGTGCCCAAAACTGGAGAAGATATTCCTGCTCAGTTTCTACTGATACATTGGGTGTTTTGCCAACTCCACGTGTGTTTATAGATCATGGTAGGTTGTTTGCCTTTTTCATAACAGTACAGCATTGTTGTGTTCTGCTCATGATCCTTCTCCAAAACAGCAACCTGGCTACTTGTTAAATGCACTGTGCCGAAGCAGCTGGGTGCTCATCCCTTGGAGCATTCCCTTGCAGTTGTCCTTGGTTTTCATGCCCTTTCTCTATACTGCCAAGGAACTTTGAACCTCCAACTTGTGTTCCAACCCAACTTTGTGTCATCTGTAAGTGTGTGATTGGGATCAGCAGTGCAAGCACTGGGCAGAATTGGAACAGAAAGACCCCTGGAAGAGCCCTTATTGACACTTTACATTTTGCCATTGAAGTAATTCTTGGTGTAGATACAGAACATGTTTTGGATTCACCATCTAGTGATTTAATCCATGCTGTATTTCTTTTGCTGGCATATAAGAATTTCATGTGAGATCAAATCAAAAGAGTTCCCAAAGTGAAGTTTTATAGATTAGTTCTAGATCTGCTTTTTTACTGCAGAGGAAAATTAGATTTTTAGTAACACAATTTGCTCCTTACCAATCCCCACTGCCTCCTTAACTTTCTTTATCTTTCAGGTACTTTCTGAATAGTTCATCATTTGATTAAAATAATTTCCAAGCACACTGACATGTAATTCTCCACATCCTCTTTTTTCATGATAATTAGGAGAGTCACTATCATTGATCTGAGAGAGGTCCTTCAGAAGAGCAGGGAAGCAAAATGATTGCTATTGTATTCATATCCTTGACCAGCTGATCAGGTCTAGTGTAATAATGAGAATGCTCACCATTCCTAGAGGCTTCCATAATGTGACAATTCTGAAACACATCCTCAGGAAAGGTATAGAGTAGCAATGTCTTTTTACACTCTGCATTTTAGGCAAACTGCTCCCAAGTCTGATCTGTTGTGGGAGGTGGACTCAGTATAGCAGTGGTGGAAGTCAGTTGTGTGGATAGGCCTGCTGAGATCATCACAGGAGCTGGATGCAGTGGGCAAGAGGGAAGAAGAGAAAGAAGGAGGGCGCAGAAGAGCAACTGTGCAAGAGCTGACAGAAGTTATTCCCAGTTTTTCTGCAGAAATGTGCCCACAGACTTGACTAGACAGGGTTAAGCTGTAATGAGACACAGCTCTGTTGTACACAGTCAGCATGCTTTTCTGCTTCTTTCACACGTCACTGCCCGTGGAAGGAGAGAAAGCATTGAGTGAGGGAGGAACAAGGCACATGGTGATCAGGGCACATCAATATCTCAGCAGCAAAGTATTTCACAAAGAATAAAACACTACCTTGTTCTTGTATCATGTTGTGTGCTTGTGCCTTCAGCACATCTACAGGGTTTTTACACACTGTGGTGGCCCATTGACTGCCATTGGTTAGGAGAAAATAAAGCAAAATTAGCTGTGACATAAGCTGAAATGTCAGGCTCTGACTTGCTGACAGCCCTTATCAGCTTCTAAGATGAGTAATGACTAAGATCACCTGCCAGCCTCCAGGGCCAGCATGCCAGGTCCCAGCCAGGGTCCTGGGACAGAGATGGGGAACAGGACCCACACTGCCCCATCTGAATCTGTCTGTGGGAATCTGCAACTGTGGGACTGAGGTCAGCTCTGACCACGGTCACAGCTGTCAGCCAGTGGAGAATGCCTCGTGGGCTTCCCCCAGATGGTGACATCACCTCAGGGGCTCACGCAGCATTCCAAGGCTGGCCCAGAGGCCCTGGTGCCCAATACCCTCCTGAAGCAGTTGATATTCCAGTGGGGTCAGTCACCTGGGCTCTCAAGATGCCTGGGATCTGGTCAAGCCAGATCCTCAGGGACTGAGCCTCAAAGGGGAGCCTCTAGTGCAACAAGCCCCATTACTGACCAGGGATCTTCTGGTAGATTTGGTGCAGTGGAAAGTCATATTTCCCAACAGGACACCTGAAAAAATTCAATTGAATGCTTAAATTCTTGGCTTATCAAAGACACATTTTACTTAAAATTGAGAAGAGCCAAGAGGTCCAGAAATGTGCAGAGTTCTTGCTTTGAAAAAAAAAAGCAGGTAGGCAGAGTTATTGAAAGTGTTTGAGCACTGAAAAATAAATATTTGAGTGAAAGCAGGGTTCCTTCCAATAAACTGTTCTGCAGTAATACATCTAAATAAACAGAAATCAATATTATTCATTAATAATTCAATTTGGGGATTTTCTCGGCAAATTTCAAATAGAATGTATTTTATCAGTTCAGTGCTCTGGATTTCATCTCAAGAAAGAATAAAAAGTTATTCTTTCATCTATCATTGTCTACTTTGGGGGAAATAATTTCTGTATTATTACTGGGCTATTTTTCAAAATTTCCTCCATTCTTATAAATGGATCAGGATCACCTTGGGCAGCGCTGTACAGAACAAAGTTCCTAAAAGTGGATGGGAGAGGACAACTTCCTGTTTTTTCCATCCGTTTTTTCACAGTCCAGCCTGACATAAATTGTAGTTAAAATACCAGAAAAAGCTAATGTAAGGATTTGATTTTTAAAAACCCTAAATTATAGGAATATAGTTAGTGTTGCTTAGCACAATGTCCCAGATAACAAAAATCTTATCAAATAAATAACGATTTCATTAAGATGACATATTTAATGACATATTTAATGATTAAAGATAACTTATCTGATATAATAGTCATACACTTTAGGCTTCAGGAGATGTCAATCTTTTGCTTAAAAATGTAAACTATAGCACAGACTGGAAAGAAAAATAACTGGCTTGTTGACAGACTTCAACTTTCAGTCAGCAAGGAGGTCAGTGAATGGGGACAAATATCTTCCTCATGGGCTGGCCCAGGTACTCAGCATCCTCATCAGTACCTGCAAGCAGATACACACTCACTTCTGGTAAACCACAGGCATGACAGAGGTTAGCAGGGAGGTCAACAAACACTAGAGACTGGGGCAAGAGAGCACTAGAGACTGGGGCAAGTGCATGAGTGCAGCTAAATGCCAGTTATACATTAAGGCAAGAGAGAGAAGAGGCATTCCTGCCTAGAAAACCAGGGTGTCTGAAAGGGGTGATGGTCTTTCAGAGGAGAAGCAATCTCTGTGGAAAATGCTTTGGCAAAAAGGGTAAACAAAAAGATTATCCTGGAGAATTAACTGGGAGAGATCAATATTCAGTTGTTTCTTAGTACCACAGCTCTAGGGAGCAAAGTCCAGCAAGAGCAAACAGCTGGAGAAAAGAGAATTAGACCCAGACGTTTCAACTGGGAAATCAAAGAAGGACACCACTGGAGAATGACTACTGAAGTACCTGGAAGAGCTTGTCTTGGCTTCAGGGTGACACTGACATGAGAAGAATGCACTTGAGCTGTTTCTGAGGCTGAGAACAGGTGTGCAGGTGTACGAGTACCAAACTTCCTATACAGCCTGTAAACCAAAGTACTCAGGCTGAGATCTCTTACACTGGGACTTTGTATTATATATTGGTCCTACAGAGGTAATGGGTTTCTGCTATATGGAGGGAATGCAAGGCTCTAAAGAGGAGCAATTACAATTTATGCAATTGCCTGTGTTTCAAGTGTAATACAGATTTATTATTTTATCACTGAAAATTATATTGAGCTTTTAAAATATGTGTCTGACTCTTAATGAACTCAATGTGCTCATCTTCCTAACAGTTATCACAAAGACTTTGTGAAGGTAGATGGCAGAGGAAGCGCTTTAGGGAATGACAAAAGGTGTTTGGAAGCCAGGCAGAATTAACTGTTGAACTCTGCAAGTAGTGAAACATACTGCAGTGCTTGCTGACGTCCACATGTGGTTTGGGCTTCCTAAAATTCAGGTTATAAGTTACTGTGCAATGAACTAAAACTTCCAAGACAAACAGTTGTGTGCATATGTCTGAATTAATCACAGGGATACAGGGTAATGTTAGCTGTGATTGATATAAGGTGACATTTATTGGAAATACAGCTTTAATTTTTTGTGTTAGCGAGAAATGTGGACACAGAGTACAGAAAGAAACAGACAAAGCATTACCTCTTTCATCTAAGCAGCCAGACCACCAAGTAAAGCAGCCTGCATGGTATCTTTGAAGTCAATGGAATTAATTATGCTGACTGCAGATGTACCATTACAGAGGCATCTTCTGAAAATGTGGCTGCTGTCATCCTAAGTCCCCACCCCATACACCTGTGAAGTCCCATAAGGGTGGGATGTGTCTCTGAGACCCTGCACCCTCCCAGAGCTGTCATCCTCCCAGGTTGCCCCCAAAAGCTGTTCCCACAACCTCATTTTGAACAACATCTCTCACAAGAGAGCCAAACACAGAATGGCCACATTGACAAGTGACACCATGTCCAAAGTGTCTGTTTATAAGGACACAGAGAAACCCACACAGGGACATGACAGCCAGCTGGATAGGAGGCAGCAGCTAAGTGCAATAATTCACTGGAAGATATATGAGGCTGTGTTTCATATGAAAAGATCTGCTATATGCTTTGATTTCTTTTTCATCTGACACTCTTGGCTGCAAATCACAACTATTCCACGTTATAAATAACACATGCTATGGATTTGATTTTCTGATTCTGATCTAAGGGGTATTTTTGATTTCATCAGAGTCTTCTCTTTTTGGTAAGTAACAATTCCCTAGACAAAGAAAGAATTTTTTCACTTCATCTTTTAAACTCTGGGATGTTTTTTTATCATGCCTTGCTTTGGTGTAAGATCCTCCTTCCTGTTTAAATTCTATACCATACAACATTCTAAAGTTGAAGGTACTAAACTCCACACTGCAATCTCATACCTTATTTCCTTGGAGTGGGAAGAAAGGTTTTGGGGAGTTAATACATTTGAGTTAACCAGCCCAGCAAAGGCAAGATGTGGGCTGGCTTTTTGGTTGGTATCAGCTGCCCAGATTGTAGTTGCTGATTGCATTAGAAATCAGCAATTGCTTTCAGTTTGGCAGAGCTTTCTTTCCTTGCTTAAAAAGTTATAAACAGAAGCTGTAAGAAGCACCTTGTGTTCTACTAGTTTTGAACCCCGACAAAAATGTGGAAATAGAGATGTTTTGGTTTGTTGATTTTATTTCTGATGATTCTACAGTAAAATACTGAGAAAGGGACTTTTATTACATGTGTGAAATTCAGCTGAGATATTACAAAACCAGGAAAAGGCTTTGGAAAAATTCTAAATATTCAGTGTTTAGTCTTATTGTTTCTAGGAACCCCATTTTAACTATCCATGTTTTTTAAAAATATTATTTTGAGTAATACCATCATTTATGCTGCCTTTAATTCAAACTAAATTGAGTAATTTTTCATAGAATCATAAAATCCTTTAGGTTGCAAAAGACTTGCAAGATAATAAATTCCAACTGTCAACCCAACACTGCCAAGTCTACCACTAAGCCATGTACCGAAGTGCCACATCCATGTGCTTTTTAATATTTTCAGGAATAGTAATTCCACCTCTTTCCTGGGCATTTTGGAATGGTTCCAATGCCTGATCACCCTTCCAGTGAAGAACATTTTCCTAATATCCAACCTGAACCTTTCCTGGTGCGACTCAAAGATGTTTTCTCTTGTCCTGCACTTGTCACCTGTGAGAAGAGACTGACTCCCACTTGGCTACAACCTCCTTTCTGGAAGATTCGGGAAGTGAAAAGTTCTCCCCTGAGCCTCCTTTCCTCTAGGATAAAAAGCCCAAGCTCCTTTAGCCATTCCCCACTAGACTTACACCTTCTATTTCTAATATTTCTTTGCTTAGTCTTCGTGTTTAAGATATTTTCAGGAAGGAGAAGTCTCTTTGCATGTAAATACAGAGTTTGGGAGGAAAGGTGTATGGCAAAAAGCTTCTTCTTTAGCCTATCTAACAGACAAAATTCTGATCAGCTAGTGTGTCCATCAATTTTCCAAAGAGCATCAATAAACAAAATTTTCTGAAAAATCACTCCTGAAAAATTGAGTGAATTTTTTATGGTATTTGAATAGCAAAAGACTTCTAATCACATGAATACACATGCAAATGTGATCTGTGAGAGCAGTCTCAATGTAAACAACATGGATGTCTGAATTTCCTGTGCGAATTAATTTGAAGGAAGTGACGGCAACTATGGAGTCTGGGAGAACCCATTCCAAAGTTACAGTGACCATGACAGACAGGTGCCATAAATGTGCAGGAGAAACAAAATTCTGTTGACAAAAAAGCAATTGGGGAGAAGGAGGCGGAGGAGCTGCTCCAGGCACCTGAGCTGAGATTCCTCTGCAGGCCGTGGTGAGCCCATGGTGAAGCAGCTGTGCCCTGGCAGCTGTGGGGATCCATGGGGAATGCAGAGATACACTGACAGACCCTGGGGATCCATGGGGAATGCAGAGATCCACCGACAGCCTATGGGGATCCATGGGGGATGCAGAGATCCACCCACAGCCCATGGGGATCCATGGGGGATGCAGAGATCCACCGACAGCCTGTGGGGATCCATGGGGAATGCAGAGATCCGCCCACAGCCCATGGGGACGTGCCCAGGCCGGAGCGGGTGGGTGCCTGGAAGAGGCTGTGCTTCAGTGGGAGATCCAGGGGAGAGGGGCCCGCTCCCCGGCTGGAGCAGCCCGGCCTCGGGCCCCGCTCCCCTGTCCTTGGAGGGCAGCACCCGAGGGCAGAGCCCCAGGTCAGAGCAGTTCAGGGAGCGCTGCCGGCCCTGGGGGAGCTCACGCTGCAGCAGGGTTCCTGAGGGCGGACCCAGGCCGGGGCAGGCCATGCAGAGCTGCCTGCTGTGGGAGGGACCCACGGCCTCACAGGGGATGGGCTCCTCTCCCGGAGCAGCGGGAGAAAATCTCGGTGATGAACTGACCAAACCCCCATGCCCTGTATCCCTGCGCTGTCGGTGGGAAGGAGGGAAGGGGCTGGAGGGGAGAAGGTATTTTAAGGGCTTATTTTACTTCTCATTATCCTCCTCTGATTCTGTTCGTAATAAATTCAGTTTTTACTTCTAAGTTTGTACTTAGTACTTCTGAGCCTCTCTAAGTTGAGCCTGTTTAGCTTTTGGAGTGTTTTCTCCTAGTCCTTATCTCACTCATGAACCCTTCATTAATTTTTTTCCCTCTCCTCTCCCCAGCTGGGACGGAGTGGCAGAGGAGGGGGGAAGTGAATGACTTTTGTGGGTGCTTGGTGTTTCACTGGTGTCGAACCACAACAGAAAGAAAAGAAAGGAAAAGAGCACAAAAAGGTAAATGTACAACACATGAGACTGCTTCAGAAAGATTGACAGAATGTATTTGTGAAATGACCTTCCCTCGGGTTTGCATCCTGTGTCCAGCAAAAATGCAGCTTTGAATCCAAATGCACTGAGTCCCAAGGAACAGCTGGTCATCCAGCTCTAGGTACACTGTATTCTAGAAATGCAGGAACAGGCCATTAAGAATAATGATGATACAAGATGGGCAGAGTATGAGAATATTATTCCTCTCCACTGGTCCTGTAAATTTGTTCTGTGGGGGTTTTTTCTTTGAATTGGTTCCCTCAAAGTCCCAGTGGAGCCCTCATAACAAAATAACCGTAATCCATTTTTTTTTCTGGTGTCATCCTCATGCAGTTATTTAACTTCTTTGAGAGGAAAAAGGAGATTGAAAATATCAGTAAGAGCTTGGAAGTGGCTCGAGAATGTGGCATAAAATTTCACAACAACTTGTTGGACTTTTAATTGAAAATTATTACCTTTCCATTTCTTTCCAAGGACAGTAAAAACAGATGAGAAGCTTAGAGTCCCAAAGAAAATTGTGCTCAGCTAGATTCACTACAACAGTTCAAACTTCCTCTAGGGGTGACTAAATGGGCAAATGGGAAAGTAAGTTTTATATTTGTTCCCCACTGAGTTACTCCAAATCTTACTGCCTGCTATTATGGTATATAACATACTGCCATTAGAGTCCCTGAGTCACAGATGCTCAATAAATATTTTTCAGTCTTCATCTCAAGATTGTAGTCTTCAAAGAATACAGTTCTGAGCAAAGAACAGTAGAAACAGAGTTCCTCTTCTCCATGATAAATCCTGATCTAACAAAATGCTCTGGTAAATAAGATATACTGGCAAGATTTAATCAATTTCTGTACGTGTCTCCGTCCTCCCTTTTGAAAGCATGTATTAACAGGCTAAATGAGTTTCTAGACTTCAATCTTTCCAAAAAGATGCATGGAAAACAAGGCTCACCATAGGACTGGATAAGACAGGTCTGTAAAAATTGCACCTGTCTTCTGAAAACCTGCAGGACACTGAGTGCTCATCTATTCCCAGTGCTTATGTGCTCTCTAAGCTGCACTTCACTGGACCTGAAAAGTATCAAGTCTTACCAAAGTCCTGAATCTTATGTGATTTTACTTATCCTGGTTTTGGACTTCAGCTGTTTTGAATAAACATGAACTCTCTGGATTTCCAGGGAATGGCCACCCCTTTTCTGTACTTAAGATCTACCAGAAATGCCAGCCAGTTCTTTACCATGGCTATACACACAGAATGGCAATTTTAACCTGTTAAAAAAGTTAAACAAATTGCTGAAAAAAAAGTATGCCCTCCTTAAAACCTGTTTGTGGGCTTAATCATGCTGGAAGTACCTAGAGGGCTGAATATCCAGTTGGGCTGGAACAAAGAAGGAACCAATAATAGAGGGTTGACCAAAACCTGCATTTTACTACACCACCAATGCCAACACAGCATGAGATCTTCAGCTCTGTCTTCCAGAAAGGAACAATAGCTACAGAATAGGTAGCTTTGATGAACCCAGTATCCAGGACAGGAATACAGGTAGGCAGAGACAATGCAGCAATTTCTTGAAGCTGGCAACAGCTTTTTACAGCTTTTGTGTACAGAGAGCCAAGAAAACAACTGAAAAGGAGACACTGCAAGAGCCATGAGCATTAGAAAGCAATTGGAATCAGAATGAAGGGTGACTGCATTCCTTAAGATGGAAAAAAATATCATCTGGCTTCAGAAAGTCAGCCTTTCAGAAAATTACCTGGTTCAAATCTGGAAGGAGGAAGGGAGTTTCAGGGAGCTAAAATGTCATCAAAGAAATAGATCTCACATATGTGTTTTGTGGCTAACCAGATACTAGGCAGAGTGAATAAGGAAATGAAAAGATTAGATAATAATTTCTTGGGGGAGGCAGCAGCAGATATACCAGATCTCTCTGAAGTGAGGAGTTGGGTCCATAAATTAAGGCATAGATAGATAGATAGATAGATAGATAGATAGATAGATAGATAGATAAATATAATGCTAAATTAGCATAACTCAAAAGGAAAACCCACCTTCCAAACAAGGCAGAAGTTGTGAGCAATTTACATTGAGCAGTTTAATTATCTCTAATCCTCCATATTTTCCATCTAAGTACTTTCTTTTATAGTGTTCTTGTAGTAAATTTCAAGATAAAAGCATTGCTGTTTTCCAAACTGCAGAGAATAAGCCACAGAGTCTGGAATAAAGGAGCTGCAGTTCAAGCATAAAAGTTACTCGCCACTGAAATATGTATCACAGACCTGTGAAAACAGATAATTGAAAATATGGGTCATGAGGAGAAACAGGTGATGGGGAAGGGTATTTATTAAGTGGAATCAACCAGAAGGAAAGATACTTGTGCCAGGGATGGGTAATGGTGTGGATTAGAGTCACCCTCAAAGATCTAAGATATCTAAAGAAATAAGTGTATATCATCGTGATACATGATTTATCATATCATATATGATGCCATAACGAATTTCAAAGATGCAGTTGTCAGAAAGTGAGGAGGAGTTCCCAAAACCATGGGGCTTAGGATCCCAGGGAAGTGGGAGTGGGACTGTTTGAATGATGCCACTCAGACTTGCTAAAAAAATTGAAATTCCCACAGCTTAGATGGTTAATGGAGAAAACAGAGACAAGAAAACCCACTAAAAGGAAAGACTGAAAGAATTGGGCTTTTAGGGAAAAGCAGTAACAAGAACAGCAGGCACGTGGGCTGGAATGAACAAGTAGTTAATTACACTAGCAAAGGGGAGGAAAAGACAAATCCTTAAATATATTGCTTTTTCTGTCTGGTTTCTTCAGACATTGCTTGTTTCTTAAGGAGAGACCTTCCAGCACCTGTTCTGATTAAAGGGTATGGACTTTTTGTAACAAGAAAAAGTCTATTAATATCAATCACTACTTCTCCACACAGGCAAATAATACTTTGTAAATGCCAAACACTGTATTAAATAGCCATGTTAAAAACTCTAGGCAAAGAAATATTCACACAGGAGAGATTGTGCAGATGCAGATTGAAACATGTATAAACTTCACAACAACCTACACGAGCCCAAAAGCATTTCTGCCAATTATTGGAGTAATAATTTCCAAGGATATTGACTGATATCCTTCCTTCATTGTTTTTGGGGGATATTTGATAAAACTCTGTGGCTTTGGAATGTGTCACAAACTGAGATTTTTCCTTTTCATTGTTTCCAGTAATTTCCCCTTTCTCCAATCTTCGGTCATTCCTGTGAAGGCCATGATGACAATTCTACTTTTTCTCATCAGAAGACAAGTCTGCCACATCATGGCACAGTGAGGATTTGTCTTCAAAAAGTCCATATGCCCTCTTCTGAAAACTACTGAATGCCAAAGATATGATCTTAATGAACATTAGGCTCTTGTTGCATGACCCCACGTGCAATGGGCTGCCACACCCTTCACAATGGTCTCTGTGTTTGTCTCTGACAGTGCTGGTCCCAGCACCCTGGAGTCAGCACTCAGGAGTGTCTCACCCAGGTGCCTGGCCAGGCCACAGAGCTGTGACATTCCTGTCCTGAAAGCCTTCCCTGGGTAGCTAAGACCATCAGCATGAGTCTTTCCACAGAAAAGGGCAGTGTAATTGCCATTTGCATTTTTCTGGTCGCAGATGAAGTGCATGGGTAACCTCCATTTTATTCACAGGTTTTTCACTCAATCAGGTAATACTACAGAAATAGCACTGGTACCCAGAAAATGGGAGATCAATGGATCTTCTCCTAATGCTGTATGTCTTGTGAAAACCTTTTAGATAGCAATTGAAGTGGGTTTAGATGGGGCACAATACAGCTTTTTTGCAATGTGTGGCATACTTGATGAACAGCAAAGGTGACATTTTATTAAAAATTCCATTAGGGATGGGTATACTTAGATTGCACAAAACAAAGCGCCAACAAGAAAAAAAAAAAAGCAGAGCTGGTAAAGGCTTCCTTTAAGGATTGGACTTAAAATGGTAACACTTTTCTTTTGTAGTTTAGGCAGCACAAATTGTAATGCAGGTGCAAATAACAGTCTAATCCTTGCTCAAGTGGAGAGTAAGCATAGTTAAGCAGCAGCTGCCCATTAATCTTTGAAAAGATACCTCTCAGCCAACTGAACAGTAACAGTGCTGAAGGATTTTTTCACTTTGCATGATGAAACCATGAATTATGCTCAATATCAACTGAGTGAAAATGATTGTCTGACTCCTGGCTTTAGAGAATGATTCAGCTCCAAATGGCTGACTCCTGATGGGTCTCTGCAGAAATCAAAGCTACCCAATTCATGATTACTCACAAGTCTTTTATTTCTTATTTTCTACTCCTTGGTTTGGTTTGGTTTGTGGTTTGGTTTTAAATAATGAAAAGGTCAGTAGATTTCTGTTTCTTGTCTTTCCCTACTCTGCCCTCATCAAGTATGACCCGAGGTTATCTCTTTTTGGTTTCATCTGCTTCTTCATCTCACCAAATGTAACTTAGCAAGATTATTGTGGATATGCAAAGAGGTAAACTCATCTCACAAATCACAGGGCACATTTGTCTTTTAAGTTAGTTTCTCTTTTTAAAGTTCTGGGAACTGACACTAGTTGAGAGTCTCACACAAGGAAGGCTTTTACATTGTAGATATGTGCATTGAAGTTGTCACCCTGGCCTCCCTCCATGGTCAATGAAGAGAAAGAGGTATCTCTGTAGCATGATTCATCTCTGTCCAAAGAAGAATGAACCCAGTCTGGAAGTGCCTGTTCCTTCCCACTAACCAGTAAGGGACCCTGGGATTACTCACTCCTATGTCATTCTGGTTTTGTCTGTCTCCAGCAGCAAGATGACTCTAAGCCCAAATATTAATTCAAACTGTTCAGATAGACAGAATAGTCCAGACACATGGACAAATGATCCCACTCCTTTCTCCACACCAGTCTTCCCTACTATCTGCACTATGCACAAGATGTGCTCTGCACCCTGGCCTTTTTCCAAGGCAAGGAGTGGAAGTGCCTGGACCCATCCACTGATATTAGCTGGGTCCAGACTTTTCACCTTTGCTGACCAAATGGGCCAGTACTGGCAGGACTGAGCATGCCACAGCCCAGTCCCACAGAATATAAACAGAAATAATTTCCTGAGCTCCTTCTATAGTGTGTCATTAAAAAGCCTGTGCAATTATATTGCCCATAGCACTTTACCAAGCTGTGTCCTTTGAAACAGCTAAATTATTTAGCATGGACCATATTAACCTGTGGAGAACAGCACTTGAAACAAAGTCCTGTTTCTCCAACCAAAAGAGTATTTATTAATTTTGCCCTCATGCTGCTTTAATTCTTCAACAGATAGATTAAATTAAATTGGAAAAATACATAGGGGAATTGAGACAAAAAAGGAAGGTTTGTTACACATGTGGTGTTGTCTTTTGAAGTACTTGATGCCTGATTATCTGAGAGCTCTTCTAAACAACAGCCTGAATTAGCAGCTGAATTACTTCAGGAAGCTCTGACTCAGGTTGTAAGTGGTGCACACATGAGAAAACTCACCCTATGTGACATTGAAGGCTGCAGCTTGGAGCATCTGTCATTTTCTTTTCCTTCCCCCATAAAAATCCGTCAGGCAGTTTCCTCTGCAGGGCAAAGGGCACGTAGAGCAGCACACTGAGCTGGTGCTGACTGGGAGAGAAGGTGCCCATCATTATGATAGGAAGTTCTGCCAACTGGCACTCATCCATCATGCTAACATCTCACACATAAGGAGAGACTGTTTATCAGCAGGATGGAATGTAACAAAGGACAGTCATTTTGTGATTGAAGGAGTGCCAGAAAATAAAATTTTTAAAAGGGAGCCCTATTATATTTATATCTTTATCATCTAAGTGCAGAACTGAGAGATCAGTTGACATGCCAGACATGAACTTGTAGCAAACACAGGAGGGGCTCTTTGCATCTGTACATATTTTGTGTAGATGGTAAAAAAAAATGGTCATCATTGATAATGTGTATTTTTCTATCAAAGTAATTTTGCACGTGTGCCAAAGACTCCTCAGTAAGTCAGTTAGTTCAGAAAATTCCTCCTGAGCACAACTGGTTCCTCTTCTAAAGTATGGTCTTCATACTCCTATAATGGACTGAATGACCATGAGAACTGCTAAATGCTTGTAGAGAGAGAGACTGAAGAATGAAATAACATTTGCAAGGTTGCACTGTATTAGAAAAGCTGAGGGGTGAGATTTCCTGATTATCTTCCCCCAGACAGATCCATTAATCCTCGACTTCAATAACTATTGAGCACACTCTAAATTTACAGTAGAACAATTACTTTTGGGAGGAATATTGGCTTCAAGGGAGAGAGAAGTAGAGTGAAAGAAAAGGAAATAAGCTTTGTGCAATACTATGGGGCTGGGATTCTGCAAGCATTAATAAGTAAACAGAAACTCTGTTTTTTTTTAAAGAAACTGTTGGGATGAGTTTTAGGAAAAATAATTTTTCTGCGAAGAGAAGTTCCTCCATTATACATGACAATCAAAAGTTGTCAACACAGTGCCTGTCAAATAAAAATTGTATTTCACATGTAGAATAGCAGGGCACTCTAATACTTGCAGAAGCTGTAGATTTTCCACCCATAACTCCTAATAATTTTTTTCTCACCAATTTCAATCTGTGTAAACTGCATTTCTTTCCCTGCATCTAGGTACTCACTAGTGTGTTTGCCTGCCTGCTAGCTCCTTATGACTGAAGCCAGGCTGCAAGATGTGAAGTACAGTAGGGTTCTCTTTCATGCCTGTTGTAAACACTGAGTCTGTTCCTCTTTTCCTTCCTCAGCTCATCGTCTCTCTTTGTTTCTCTTCCTTTAGTGACAAACTGCAGGAGTTGTGCCCCTTGTTAGGGAGCAGGAGGGATTCCAGGGGGATTTTCAGGATGGCTGTGCTCCCCAGACAGGGGATGTAGCATGGAGTGCTGCCCTCCCCCAGTGCCTCACACCCTCACTCATGGGTTTGTTCTTATCAACAGGTAGGAAAGCTGCCCTGTGGCAGATGCCATGCACAGCCTGGATAAAGGGCTTCAAGGTTGGTGTGTTTTTCTTTTAATACACTGAGAAGGGAGGGGAAAACCCTCCCCAGACACAGTAAATGCCCATCATTGCTCACTGCCAGCACACAAATGAGAATCATAGGTCGGCATCTGCTGTGTGTGGGTTCAGGTGGCTTTCCAGAAAAGACTCAAAAGCTCAGACACCTCTGGAATTAATAGCGGTTTTGTGAAAAAATGTTTTCCTCTAATTTCACATCTGTAAATGAGAATAATTGTGCTCTCTCATCAGCAGCTTACAAATGATGTGGCAGCATCACATTACACAGCACACATTTGGCCATGTCAAATTATGTATTAATATATGTGGTTGTGGGTGACCTCTCACTTTAAGATAATTCAGGGATGAAGGAATTCCTTTTGTTTTGTTTCTCAGTTAATTTAATGAGAAGCATTAGCCCAACAGTGTAGTTATAGTCAGGGAATGGGATTCAAGAGTGAATCCCATTCATGTATATAAACATCTCCTTCTTCCCCTCTGCAGCGCATCATGCAAAAGACCTGTCCTGTGACCAGTGAAAAGCTCAATATTCTTTCTTCTACCAAAATCAGGAAACCTATCAGTCATTTCTTCTATATTTTAGAAGACTTTTTTATTTTAAGACTTCCTTGAATTTCTAACATAAGAACTATCATGTGTCCATTTGACACAGGGATAATATATAGCAATAGACATAAGATGATTCTGCTGTCATAATGAGAGAAGAGGAAAGAAGAAAAGAAAGCAATTAATAGAGCATCTGGGGATATAAAATAAACAGAAGTCCATTCTCTTCCCTTCCTCGTCTACTACACCCACACACCAACACATGGTTCTCTAATTTGCTCTTTTGCATGAGACAGGGTTTCAGATAAGCTCAAAGACCAATTACTTTCTATTTAGAATAGGAAACAACTAACTGAGAAATTGGATTTTAGGCTAACAATATGTGCAAGCCTGGTCATTTGTTCCAGAACCAACTTCAAACCACTGTGGGAGATATAATGTATGACCCGAAGAATAAAAGCACATTGCAATTTAGGCTACTTTTTGACCTTGTGTCCTTAATGGAAATAGAAGTCCTTTCTAATTTTCTGTTTCTGTTAAAAGCTACCTCAGTTTTTCATCCTCTTCTCTGAAATGTCCTGGTACTTTTGCAAATAGGAACTAACCCCTGTGCCAAAAAACTTACAATACTCTGTGGCCAAACAGGGAAAAGGAGGGTTCTGAGACAAGCATGAGAAAAGCACATCAGTTTTCAAGCTCAACAACGCTAGCAAGAAAAATTGATTTAATAGCCATAGAAGGTTTTTTAATTCCCTCCAGGTTTCCACCTAACACTGTTTGCCACCATCACAGAAGCAGAGCCAAGGTGTAGAGATCCAGCACTCTCAGCTGGTTTGTGTGTGTTTCTCAGGGAAAGGCCTTTGGACAGCTTCACTGTATTTGCAGAACTGCCCTACCAAGTAGAATCAGACAATGATTAGGGTTGAAAAAGACCTCCAAAGTGGCCAACTTTGACTGATCAACATGTCAAGCAGACCATAGCAGTAAGTGCCACGTCCAATTGTTTCTTGAACACTCACAGGGATAGTGACTCCACCATATCCGTGGGCAGTCCATTCCAATGCTTAACTATTCTTTCAGTGAAGAAATATTTCCTGATGTCCAACCTCAAACTCCCCTGCAGCAGCCTGAATCTGTGTCCTCTTGTACTGTCACTGTCTGCCTGGGAGAAAAGGCTGACACCCACCTGGCTACAACTTCCTTTCAGAGCATTGTAGAAAGTGATAAGGTCTCCCCTGAGTCTCCTCTTTTCCAGGCTGTACACCCCCAGCTCCCTCAGCTGCTCTTCGTAGGACATATCTTCCAGACCCTTCACCAGCTCTGTTGCCCTTCTCTGGATGCACTCCAGCACCCCAATGTCCTTCTTGAAATGAGGGGCTCAAAACTGAACTCAGGATTTGAGGTGTGGCCTCACCAGTGCTGGGCACAGAAGGATGATGACTGCCCTGGTGCTGCTGGCCACACTATTGTTGATCCAGGCCAGGTGCCATTGGCCATCTTGGCCACCTGGGCATGGCTGGCTCATGTTCAGCTGCTGCTGACCAGCACCCCCAGGTGCTTTTCCCCAGGGCAGCTTTACAGCCACTCTTCCCCCAGCCTGTAGCTCTGCATGGCATTGCTGGGAACCAGGTGTAGGACTCGATGCTTCACCTTATTGAACCTTATTAACCTCACAGAGTTGGCCAAGGCCCATCAATCCAGCCTGTCCAGATCCCTCTGTGGATCCTTCCTACCCTCTAGCAGAGCACTCTCACCCAACTTGGTGTTTGTGAACGTACCGAGCATGCATTTAATCCCCTCATCCAGATCACTGACAAGATATTGAGCAGGAGCACCACAGGTCCAGTTTGGCAGCAGCGGGATGTTCCCTCTGGTTCCTTGCTCTGCTCATAGCAATAAGGGTTAGTTTGACCATACTTGATTATTAAAGGACAAAGGATACAGACTCTAAAGTAGTTAGAAATCTGCAAGGTATATCTCTTTAAGACATGGTAATGCCATATCAGCTCCTGGCCAAGCTTTTGGCAGGGGTTGAAGTTTTTTCCAAGCAATACATGTTCTTAAGCTAGCAAAATTAATGGTTTTAAACCCCTCTTTTACAAAATCTTGTAAATAAATACCATCTTGTCAGAGCAGAGAATTGCTTGCACAATAAATCCATACTTTTTATCAAAACTTTTAATTTAAATTTCATTGTTACGTTTTCATTAACAACCTGGGACTGGGCAGTATTTTTTCTGGTGAGATGAGAGAACTGAAATGCTGTGTTTGATAAACGGGAGAACTGAGATCCCATGCTTGGTAAATAAACAATTTGGAATACTGCTTATCTCAAGTCAAACTAAATCAATGATGATTGAAATGAAGTTATCATTTCAAAGTTATCACTTTATCATTTCTATCATGTGCAGTATTAAAGAGAGCTTTTTCTTTATGAAATGCCACCATGTTAAATTAAAGTTTTTGGAAGATCTGAGTAGATCTAATGGATTTCATTTAATGAATATTGAATATGACAAAAAAAAAAAATAGGATGGGTAGTCCAAAACTTCCCACAATTTTTAGCCAATTTAGTTGTGTCACTACAGTCACAACACAAACTCAACAGGACACATCCATTTAGGCAGCAGCTCAACAGTTAAAAGGCCAGGTCTGGGTTAGGACATGTTCAGTTGTTTCTTCTGGCCATGGTGTGCATGTGTCCTCCCTGCTTACCCCCAGCTTCCTTCCTCTGTCTGAGGCACCCAGGCATGGCAGCAGCACGGGAGCTGTTCACAGTACTGTGAACAGCTCACACAATGCAGACATCATTTTCCTTCATGCACATGAACTTTTATGAACTCTTTGAACTCTTATTTTAAACAATTTAAGTGCTTTGCCTCAAACACATTCCACTGGACAACCATCTCTGTATGGCCACCCTGACACTGAAAATGTCTTCTCACATCCAAATTGTACATATATATAATTTGGGACATTTTACTTATTTACCCTAAAGACTAGTTCTGTTACCCCGATATTCACTCTTACAGAAGTTTTAGAGGCAGCAATCTTAGTTCAGCCTTTGTGGTGCTATGCTGAACATGAGCAAAAGTCTTTCATTTTTCTTCTGAAAACGTGCAATCATGATTCTTCAGATACCCCCTTTGAGTCTATAATTTTTGATATCAGAGAATGAGCTCCATGGAAGGTTTCATCTTGTAGCTCATATTCTTACATACTATTTGACAGTATCCTATTTAACTTAACATGGAGATTTAGTTATTCTGTTAGCTAAAACACCCAACTCTTCCTCCTCTCTTGTTTATTCCCAGCTAAGCAATCCTTATGTGAGATATTTATCACTCATCCAGAAACTCTCCCTTTGTAAGAAAAATTTATTTATTTCAACTGAATTTTGAAAGCTAAAATAAACGCATTCAGCCATGTCACTTGATCTCCATCAAATTTTCTTATTAGCTTGAGGATAAATGTTGAAAAATCAAATGTGCCAAAAGTTTTCCCTCTTCCCCTGAAGTTTGAATGGTTCTCATTTTTTATCTCTGAGTCAATGCTGTGAAGACAAATTTGAATCTGAAACTCAAATCAAGACCAGAAGAAGGCAAGTAGATGAAGAAAAATAAAGCCTATGCATCTAATAGGAAGCATCATTTCAGATAACTTTAATAAATTAATAAAACTACTGTTTTATTAATTCAATGGAATTCTGGCAGTAGAAAAAAGAAACATTGAGAAAAGAAATGGCAGAAAGAAAAATAAGACTACAAAATTGTGTCAGGATATGTCTTTAAAAGCATCATCATGTAGAAGGATAATTGACTGTATCCAAGAAGAATAAAAAGGAGTAATAAACCAAGAGCTAACTAAAAGGCATTCTGCACTTCTGGGATGGAGGATCAATTATGTGAATCCACAGTGGAGAACAGACTGGGCAGCCAGATGAGTCACATAGCTGTGCCTGGGCTGGCTTCAAACACAAATCCTTCTGCAGGTGCTGCCATCTGGATATAAACCTTTCTCTGTTCTCCAGTGAGAGATTTTCAAACTTTTCTTCTGCTCTGCCAAAAGAAGGGGTTTCAGCAAATTAAACACCAGATTTCTCCTGAGGTACCAAGTGCTAATAAATCCTTACACCTAGGAAAACCTTTCTGAGCTGAAGAAGCTGGGAGTAATTTAACCTCATCACACTTTGCACCTTGAAGTCAGTCCTATCCTGAAGCCCAGCCTCCAGACACAGGTTTAAGGTAATGCCTAATGCCTCAGGTGCATGATCATCTGTTATTTCATGAGAGCCAAGTCACAATAGCCAGCAGAAATTCTCCACATGTCCACTGTTAGCCTATCCCAAAAATGAAATGCTCCTTAAACATTCTTTTAACTTCAAAGTGTTTCACTTGGAGCTTACACTATTAGATCAAAGTTATCGACAGTATTTGCTATTTCAACAGCTTTTTCTTGAGTATGAACTTCAATAAATGATCAAGTCTCAGAGAAATCTCCTTTATTCTGGTCTTTTTGGAAGGTTCTGGCTATGCAGCCCATGATCTTACTCCTATCACCATGAGAGATACCATAACTCTTCACTCTGTTAGCCTGACCATGCCAATCTCATGAAGTTCAAGAAGGTGAAATGCAAAGTTCTTCACCCGGGCCAGGGCAATCACCAGTACCAAGAAAGAGTGGAGGATGAATCCTTGAAGGAGGACTTGGGCATGCTGGTGGATGAAAAACCAGACATGACCTGCAATGTGCGCTCACAAAGCCGACTCCATCCTGGGCTGCATGAAAAGCAGCACAACCCGCAGGTCATGGGAGGGGATTGTCCCCTCTGCTCTGGTGAGACCCACCTGGAGTGCTGCACCCAGCTCTGGACTCCCCAGTGCAAGGCAGGCTTGGAGCTGATAGAGCAGATCCAGAGGAGGGCAACGAGAGGGCTGGAGCACCTCTCCTATGAGGACAGGCTGAGAGAGAGGGGGTTGTTCAGATGGCAGAAGGGAAAACTCCAGAGAGACCTTAGAGCATTCAAATCCCTTCTAATCCAAACCTTCTTTGACTGGATGGTTCTGTAGGTTCATCAGAACCTACAGAAAAAGCTGAGGGAAGAAATAGCAATTACCTCTTTAGATATTTAAATTTTCAAAGTTATACAAGGTATAAGAATTATGGGCAAAAAAATTGTGGTAGTTGCACGATACAAGAAAAAAGCATGTAGTAGGTTGCATAAAGAAATAATTTCTTGTAGCAACTGATTTCCCAGGAAGTCTTACTAGAAGATTTCAGATTGAAAATCACTTGAAAGGTGATTTTCAATCTGCATTTGGACTGCGTTGGGGAGAAAAAGCAGTGTCTTTAGGCTGCTGACCTACAGTGGAGAACTGTAGATATCATTATTGACATTGGAGAGGAAAAGATAATGACAACATGATTTTGTTCTGTAGAAGAAATAAAAATGTGCTTACTAAATAGATGACCACAATGGATGACATGCTACTGGGAGGACCTGTTCTGATCTGGTACCTTGCTGTTTATCTTCTTTGTTTTCAGATTAACAACCTTTTTAATGATGTATCACTTCCCTATGCAAAAATCTGAGCTCTGATTTTTGACAAATACTGTGTTGAAAATCAAATGTGTATTTAGTTTATGATTAGACCATAGTGAAGCAAGGAAAATTTATTTTAAAAAACCTAAACCACAATAACTTCTGGAGGTTGTTTACACAGGAAAAGAATTTTCAGAGAATTCACAGAAGATTTAACCTCCTTTCCACTACTAAATGCTATTTAAAACTCTAAAGGATATTGTTTACATTTCTAATTATCACTCACTGGAGGATGACAACCCATTCCCCAGGGAGCAGTTTTTCTTTTGGCTCCTCTGTCTTTGCTGTGCACAGGTATCAAAAATGGAAACATCAGAAATAGGGACAGCATGAAACAAAAGCAACAAGAACAGGCATAACATAAAACTGTCAAGATCTAGTAGAAGGAAGCTGTTACTTTTTGTTCCAGTTTGAGTTCCCCACCCAAAAGATCCAGTGTCTTGTGGGGAGCTCAAAATAGAGTGCCAATTTTTCTTTTAACTCCTCTTTTTTTACTGCATATCTGTTGGTGTGAAATGTGAACAAATACGAAATATATGCTAGCAGATCTAAAATTATGCTTTTTTTCTTAAAAAAAGATTGAGAGATATAAAATATAAGGATTCAAAAGTATATTGAGTTGGGAAATGACAAAAGCAACAAAGAATGCAACAGAGAATTTGTTATCTTCATATTTAACAATATGAATCAATAACAATATAAAGTGACTGTCATTAAAAGAACAGAGTTGGGATCCTCTGTAGGTTTGATACAGATGCCCCAGACAATTACCTGATAACCAGATGAGCTTGTCATGATCCTTGCCTCTTTTCTCACCAGTGAAATCTACTGCTGAGCATGTATTAAATACTGCTTTTCCCAATGCATTTTTATGTATGCCCAAGTGAACCATCAGTAAAAGAATGTAAGTTGTATTCCTGAGTGGATGTGTATGTACTTCCTTCAGAAAACAGAGTTTAACTCCCAGCAATCATGTGAGCTGTACTGCCCTATATGCACAGAGGGAAGGACTGGGTGTCACAGCATGTCAAACAGCACTCAGGTCCCTTTCCCTATTCCTACCTAAAGGTAGCAGCATTAAGGCAAGTCATTAAAAGAAAGTGAAGGAACTTACTGTCTGAAGGAATATTTCTCTAGACTCTTCACTAGAAATCCAGGACTTAGATTCTCACTAGCAACTTTTTTAATATATAAATTAAAGAGGGGGAGCAATGTGATATTTTAGCTTCTTAACAGAGAAGCTGAGTTACTGTCAAGCAAGAACATCTCTTTGGGTTGTTCCAGTCTCAGCTGGCTCTCTCTCAGCAAGGTAATGTGGCAGTTTTGCCACTATCTAAAAAGAAAAGGCTTTCTGGCAGAGTGGTAAAAGTCTCTTTTTTTATCACCTGGTGACATGCTTGTGTTCCTGATCATGACTTCTGAAAACCCATGCTGCTGCTTTTGCTTGAGATACAAACAACACACCAGAATGCTCATACCTTGGCCATGAGCAGGGGCCAGACTCCTCAGTGGTGCTCAGCAACAGGACAAGTAACGCTGGCCATAAAGTAAAACATAAGTTCAATCTCAACATGAGAAAGGACTTCTTTACACTGAGGGTGGCAGAGCACTGGAACAGGCTGTCCAGGGAGGTCATGGAGTCCCTCTGGAGACATTCAAAGCCCACCTGGTGACCCTGACTTGGCAGAGGGGTTGCACTTAATGATCTGCAAGGTCCCTTCCAACCCTGACAATTCTGTGGTTCTGGGATTCTGGGATCAATCCTAATGCATTCAGCTCTCAGGCACAACTAAGCTGCAGTAGCAAAATTGAGGGGATGCCCAGGGCACACCTGCCCTGTGCAAATGCTGACCTGTGCAATAAAACAATCAAGGCACATTATCTTTTTTTAAGCCATAGTTAAGCAGTAGCATATGACAAGCAGTACTTCATACTCCTCACTTCTGAGATTGTTCTGGATGTGTAACACAGCATTTAACAAGTATTTAGTTTGGATTTATTCTGAGAACACTGACATACACAACCTGTAATATATAAGCACATTCACAAGTTAAAGTAGCACCATAATTTTATCTTCTCTTTCAGCTGGAGAACATGTGTTGCCTTTGTTTGTTATCCAGACCTTTCAGATCAACCAGTGAGAATCATCAGTCATCTAAGACTGCTCAATTTACTCTCACATATTCACTACAGAGATTTTGGTGTCATTTATTTCCACAACAATAGTATACTATGATCTCACCAGGGGCTTCTCTGCAAGTCTTTGAGTATTTTTTTGTTCATGAGGGTCTGTCTTTTGCTTGCTCTTTTCCCTTCTTACACTCTCTCTGGGTAATCTCACCCTTCACTTCACATGCAAGCAGATTTGCAAATCTGCTCCATGCTTGCCTACCACTGCCAGCAAAAAGCTGCTGTGGGCTGTCCTGCCATCAGGCACAGGCAATGTTATTTTAGCTGATTTTAATTACTGGTGGCTGTAGAAAATACTCTGGAATTCTGGGAACCAAGATCATTGAAATTAAAGTAAATTGAAAGATAAACACAACTAATGTTGTAATTAAGAATTCTGACTTCAAAAGGGTTTGTTTCTTGGTTGTTGGGGGTTTTTTTTGGGTTTTTTTTGAGAGAGAGAGAAATTAAGGGCTCTAAATGAACACATAGTTAATGGGAATGATGTTTGGAAAATTACAACAAATTTGAAGCAAAAACTCATAAATGCAAATCTGACAGGCCTGAAATATATCCTCCCTAAAATGCATAATGGAAGAGGAAAAGAAGAACAGAAGATTAACTATTTTCCACTAAATCTATGAAATGAGAAATGGTATGATAAAGAATAGCAGAAAAATAAACTAATTCAAGAGACAGAGAGGGATAGTAACAGGGAAAAACAGATTAATTGCTTGGGCAACAGTGGCAAATATTTCAGCTTTGGTAGCATGCACAGCTTCAGGGCAAATCTTGAACTTTTGAAACAAAGCCAGTGAAGCAAAAGGAAAACAGGATAAAATGTACTATGAGCTATCAAATGTGCTTCATGGCACCTAATATCTCTCTTCAGTAAAAAGCTGATTTTCAAAACCTAAAAATATTTCTAAACTCTAAGATGGATCTTATCTATCTGAATTTTCATGGAGTAGGTGACAAACTATCCTATATAATAATTTATTGTTGAAGCTGGAGTAGAAAATATAAACAGAAAAACTATAAAATGATAAAGTATAAAATGTATTATATATGATAATAAAATTAAGCAATCAGTGTGGGTTTTTTCTTTATTTTCTGTCTTTGTTTACTTTGTTGTTGTCATCATTATTATTTCAGAGATGAAATAATAATGATTTACTTTTTACTGAAAAAGTAAACAATGTTATGCGGGGAATTTCCCAGGGAAGGCTTCAAAGATAGGGATGAAAACTTGAAGTTTCTCTTACCTTGTATTTTCACAACAGACCTGACACATACATGGGATATTTTTCATTGAAGTTTACTAAAAATAGGTGTTTGGGTTCGCCATTAGTTCAAAGAAGGTTTGGAAGATTGTACAGCAGGAATGGAATGACTTTGAAAGCTGGAGTTACAGGCATGGACTGTAATACCTCTGCCAAATACAAGTTTTCAGGTTTTGGAAGTCTGACTAGAACTTCTGTTAGGAAGTCATCACTGGAAAAAGGTTCAAGAAATACCTGAATGTATCATATCAATCACACAATTGTTATAAGTCATCAATGCAATGAAAGCTGAGGAGAAAAAAAAATCAAGTGTGATCTCAAAAAAAGTCAAGCAAGAGATTTCTAAAAGAGATATTATGAGGTAAAAAAACTTGTGCAGTATAAAAGGAAGCTTGGCTCCTAATGACATGCTATAACATGGTTATTACTGGTAGCCAAGGGCTCATCTTAAATCAAAAGACTCAAAACCCCAAGAGATGCCAAAGATAAAATGTAGAAAAATTAAACTCTTTTCTTCTCCATCCTCAGTACTCTTTTACTTCTGACAGTATTTTTATCCTCTTAAAAGTTGAGCTTGAAGCAAGATTTTGGAGTTCTCATCACACAGAAGTGTCGCTTCAAGTACAGCACAAAATTGCACGTGCAATCACTTGAAATGTGTCAAAAGAACTTTTCAGTGATCATGTCACTCACTGATTCCTCTGCAGCTTATGTAGGGCATCCAGGCCAGCTTTACACAAGCTAGCTACTGGGAAAGAGGGAAAACCTGTGAGGGGTGCCAAAGGCAGCAGAAATACGATGACTGCTCTGGTAGCTGCCTCACATCAGATTGCCCACTGCAGCAGCAGTGGCCTCCAGTCCCTCAGGCTGGTAGCTGGCAGAACCCATGGGGAAGTCTGCAAATCTCTGGGGTTCAGTTCTGCTTTATGTGTAAGATAAACCAATGCAAAGTGGATACTAAGAGCTCACTTGTTTTCTGCCTTTGCAGAAAGGAGTATTTTTGCCCAAGAAACAAATAGCCAGAGTGCATTGTTTACCTGACACGCAGTAAACACTTAGATTTGCTTCTAAGTGACTAATGAGATACATAATTTGTTTTATATTTCCATAAGAAGCTGTAGAGGGTTGACCCTGGCTGGATTTCAGGCACTCACCACAACCTCTCTCTAACTCCCCTCTGCAGATGGACAGTGGAGAGAAAATATAATAAAGGGTTCATGAAATAAAGACTGGGAGAGATCACTCACCAAAAACCACCATGGGCAAACCAGACCAAATTAGAGATATTAATTGAATTTATTACTAACAAAATCAGAGCAGGATAATGGGAAGCAAAATAAGACCTTAAAAATACCTTCCCCTCACCCCTGTCTCTTTCCCAGCTCTACCTCTTCCCCTCACAGGGGAACAGGGAGACAAGGAATTAGTATTATGCTCGATTCATCACAGATTGTTTCTCCCACTGCTCAGGGAGAGGAGTTGTTCCCCTGCTCCAGTGTGGGGTCTCTCCCATGGGAGACAGTTCTCCATGAGCTTCTCCAACATAAGCCCATTCCATGAGCAACATTTCTCCACAAACTGCTGCAAAGTGGGTCACTCTTCCATGGGGTAGAGTCCTTTGAGGACAGGCTGCTCCAGAGTGGGTCCCCCGTGGGATGACAAATCCTACAAAGAAACATGTTCCAGAGCTGACATCTCCTTTCAGGTCCCTGCCTGGAGCCTGTTCCAGCATGGGAATTCCACAGGTTCACAGCCTCCTCTCAGGCATCCACCTGCTCCAGCATGGTGGATTTCCGAGTCCCTGTTGTTCTTCATGGGCTGCAGGGGCACAGCTGCTTCACCATGGTCTGCACCATGGGCTGCAGGGGAATCTCAGCTCCAGCACCTGGAGCACCTCCTGCCCCTCCTTCTTCCCTGCCCTTGGTGTCTGCAGAATTGCTCATCTCACATGCTCTCACTCCACTCTTCTCTGGCTGCAATTCCTTCTGCTCAATAGCTTCTTTTTTCCCATCTTAAATGTGTTATCACAGAGGTGTGACCATGATTTCTAATTGCCTTGGCCAGCAACACATACATCTTGGAGCAGCCAGGGATTGTTTTTATCAGATATGGGGAAGCTTCTGGCAGCTTCTCAGAGAAGGCACCCCTGTAACACCCCTACTACCAAAGCTTGGCCATGCAAACCCAAAAGAGAAGGATAAAACATATAACTTCAAGCAGGTATTGAGAAATGGCCATGAAAGGCCAGTATGCCAGGCAAGCACAGCTCTGCAGCTGCCAAAAGTATTTTTCCACAGGGGAGAATGTGAGGATTGCACAAAAATAAAAAGGAAATAAGCCTTAAATAGAAGTAAACCTCCAATGGGATTTGTATCTGTGAGGAGAAAGCTAAAAAAATCTCTTTGAAATAGGAAGCATTTGAGGTAACAAAAGTTGGTAAGTGGAGATAATGCATACAGGAACAAGTGCTATCAGGGCATTTCTTTGTAAATCATATTTGTATAAGGCCATTGAAAAAGATGAAATGAAGATGAAATGAAAGATTGCTGTTGTAAAAGGACAAAAAAAAATAGTGAAAGGACAGTAAGGACCTTTTGAGACATATTGTGTTATAATCAAGTTCTCAGAAATCTATAGCAATGATCAAGCTAATTCTTTGAAATGCCACAAGTAGCTTTCCATGGTGTGGTGGAAAAGTGCAAGTGAATGAGAATGGAGAAAACAAGAAGCACAGTCTGAAAGGGAGTTTTCTCCATGCTAAGGAAAGCCCTCTTCTAAAGCTTCTTGTCTTCCCTGGCAGTGCCCAGGCAGGGAGGCAGATGCCTGGTGAGCTGAAGGCACCCTGGGGCAGGAGGAGCTGTTTCCCAGAGCACAGAGGCAACATGCAGAGGAACATCTGCCCCTGTGATAGCAGAGAAGCTTTCCAAAACATTCACTGTTTCAAATGTTCACCTCAACAGCCCTTCAGCTGCCTGCACCATGGCACATGTCCTGTTTTCACACCCCAAGGCATGGACTGTGATGCTCTGGCAGCAGGAGATGCAGGTGTGAAGATGGCCCCAGGAACAGGGAGCACAGGCTGTGATGGACTTTTTGCCTGTGGGACAGGAGCTGAGTCAGGCAGAGAGTGTGCTGAAAACACTGATGTCAGGTGGTAAAGGTAGAGGATTTTGGAGGAAGTGGTCTGACCTTCTGCCCCCTCCCAATGTCAGAGAAGCCAGAGGGACAGGGATGACACAGGAGGGCCATGGGGTGCAGCCAAGGTTGGTTGGCAAAAGGACAGTAGGGACAGATGGAGGATGACTGGAAGTGGAAGGGGAGATATAGAAAATTAAAACATACCTCCAGAGAGGACAAGGAGCCCCACAACTGCCTACAAGAGGGTGTGGGAGGCACCATGCTGCCAGCCAAGGGTACCCAAAAGGAATGAGCAGGGACTGCTCCTGCATGCTGATGGCAGCTTCCTGAGTAGGAAAAAGTGTCCTTATGTCATCAGTGGAGGAAACTGTTTACAAAGGTATTTATACCTATGCCACATGGAGAAGTCTTTAGCTTAGTCATATTTAAAGCTCATGACAACATCTGCAAATGTAATGCAAAGGTAAAAATAAAAGCAGGGATGTAGAAAATGGTTTGAAACAGACAGGAAGGTCGTTTGAGCCAGGAATGCTAAAGCAGCAAAGATGATGTAGGATGGTTTACCAGGGAATCCCCAGGGAGTTCCTTTGTCTGAAATGGGCAGAATGACTGAGCATGTGTGAATCTCACCTGGCACACTTGGTAGGCCAGCTGGTTTATTCAGAAGGTTGGAGCTGCTGCAGCAAAGCAGAGCATCCGCCCCACACTCTCACTCTGCTCAGACCAGCCCCATTCCACAGGAGAAAGTCCAGGAAGAACATACTGAAAATTTGGAGCCACTTTTTCTAGCCCCAGTTGACAGAAGGCATCAAGGCTGAGATTTACATTTGGTAGGCAGCAAGCAGCAGACTTGTCTACCTCTGTCACTGCCTGGACATAGTCTAAACTTATCACATCATCTGTCCCCAGACACCTGCACATAACAGCATGGATTTTTCCTGAAGCGAGTTCATGTCTATCCCATGCATAGTGAAGATCTGTCATTTTTATTCAGCAGCTCTCAATGGAACATTGGCCTGAATTTTGGTCAAAATGCCACCTGGCAAGATCAGGAAGACCAAGCATTGCCCAAGGGCTGAACCAAAGTGTCAGAAGGTAGCTCACAGCAGCACTCCTTAACATTATTCCAGCAGAAGCCAACTGATGGATTTATTGATTCCCTGGAAATATCCTTTAGCAGGATCTACTGTAGAAATAACAAGAAGGAGCTTAGGCCTCTTCTGTAAGCTTTAGTACAGAAAACAGAAAACAAATAATCACATGAACAACAGAGCTAACAAAGCTCAATGGACGTTGCCATCTGTTCCATAAAGTTGGATTTTGCTGGGTTGACAATACCTCTGCTCTGTAAAGACACTACTGCAGTCTCTGTCCTTCACCTGGCTTTAACTTGGGTGCTTATTTTCATGAAACTGTTCTCTAAAGTGGCTTGAAAGTTGCCTGTAGTTCAAAAGCTAGCAGAGTGGAATAGACACACAGGCATGAACAAACACATAGAGGCCAAGGAAGCTTCATTTCCTCTGAGGACCAGGCTGAAGAATAAGCTGTAACATTCATTTCTGAGAGGGACAGGAAGAAAATCCATCAATAGAGAATTACAACTAAAATGTATCCCCAAGTGATACTGATTTCAGTACTCAGTTTTGTGTTAGATTGCTAAAACAGCATCTGTTATTTTCAGGTGCTTATTTCACTTGCTTATTTAACTTGGAGAAGTCATCATGTCAACAGTCAATGATGGAGCAAATGTTCAGAATAAATTATGTTTGAAGACCAGATCTCTGTCTCATGGCCAGCCTGTGCAGTACAGCCCACTTGAGCACTGAGACTGGGTTTGCATTAAAATCTCCATAAACTCACAGCAGCATGGGAATCCCACCCTGAAGTTCTGGGAAGCAGAGGATGTGTCATCTATCAGTTGCGTTTGGAACACAGGCTCTTTCAAGAGAAAGAAATAAATATCATGCCAATCTTACCTGTCAGATACTGAAGGACTGTCAAATCCAAATTTCTCAAATACTTACATCGTCACATGACAAGGCTGTCACTTGTGATTGATGGTTCTGACATTTCAGAGCTTGTTTGGGGTGGCATGATGCCTGTCCGCCTCCCAGAGAGCAAGGAAAAAGCTGGGAAGAGCATTCCAGGCTAGGCAAGCCCACTCTTAAAGAAGAATTTTTTGCTTTGATTTGCTTTGTGTTCCCACCTTGGCTGTGTCCCAGCATCAGAGCCAGAGGATAGGTAGGGGGACCCCAAAAGGGAGAGCATTTCCCTTGAGCGTGGGATCCTAGCACTGGCAGCCTCTGTTCCTCAGTGCCACACTGGGATCTCAGAGTGCTCAGAGTGCTTCTCCTCCCTGATCCATAGGAGGCCTCTTGCAGGGGGAAGGTTGTCAGGGAAAGGGACAATTGGTGAACCTGAGGGAAGGGCCCAGACTGGGGAGTAATGAGGCTCAAAGCATGACTCTCCACAGTTTCAGCACTTTCAAAAAGTGAGGAATCTGTGGCCTTCCTGAAGTGCAATGTTACTGGTACAGCTGGTTCTGGACATAACAGAGGGATTCAGCTTTCTTCCCTATATGATATAATATATGATATGATATGATGTCATATCATATATCATATCATATCATATCGACCCCTCTCTAGATAAAAAACATGGAGGTGCTGGAGCACCGAGGAAAGGAAACAGAGATCTTGAGGGGTCTGAAGCACATCTTATGAGGAACAACTAAAGAAACAACTATAGGCCTCAAGTCACACCAGGGGAAGTTTAGATTGGGCATTAGGAAAAAGTTCTTCACTGAAAACATGATCAGGCATTAGAACTAGCTGCCCAGAAAAATGGTGGGAGCAACAACCCTGGAAGTGCTCAAAAAACTGGGAGATGTGGCAACTGCAATTGGGGGTTAGTGGTGAACATGGCAGTGCTGGGTGATCAGTTGGACTTGGTGAACTTAGTGGTCTTTTTCAACCTTAACAACCTTATGATTCTATGATGACCATATCATATCTTTGTCCCTGGACAAAGATGATGTGCCCCAGCACCAGCTTTCTGGCTGGATCCTGGAGAGGGCCCTGGTTGCCAGGGTACAGCTGGCAGAGATGCCCTGTGCATACAGTCAGCTTCAGCTCCTGTGCTTCTATTTAAAAGCAGCACTTTGTGTGACTTCGTGCATTGGGACACAAACCAGACCACTCATTAATATTCTGCCAACAACAAACCTCCCTTCCCCAGTAGAAACAAAATGAAAAAAACACAAAATCCTGTTGTTATGCCATCCTTCTATTACTCATTTTCCCTGTGGCAAGGAATATCTCATCCTGGTAGATCAGCTGTGGCAAAAGCAGTGCTGTCACACAGGAATTGCCTTGTCAGATCCTGTCCCTATCTCAGTGACCCCATGAAGCTCCCAGGATACTCTACAGCCAATCCCTACAGTATCTGCTTTTCAAATATTTGGTTTAGAGACACTTTAGCTCTCACTGCTTCTGCCCCTGAAGCTAAGAGCCCAGATCTCCCCCTTTCCTGTGATGGAGCACCTTTGGTCAGTTTTCTGAACACCTCTAGTTCTTTCTAGAATTTTTTTTTGCACTGTGTCTCACCTGATGCCACTACTCAAGCCAAGAAATGTCCCCAGGCTGCTTTCTGAGTCTCTCTAGTTTTGCTAACATGCTGCAGCAGGTGCTTGGTGCTGCCTGCACCATGCAAAGCCGTGCTCTGCCGAGCAGTGCTGGCAGCATTGCTGTCACCCAGACATGGAGAGGGAACGTGCTGGTTCCATGCACATCACTGCAGGTGGGCTCTTTGTGGGTGCTGCTGTGGGGAGGGGGGCTAGCATGACTCTGAGGGTTGAGATTGTTTGGTGGGGTTGAGTGGAAGCTGGACTTTTCCTCAGTCCGTGGGAATCTATCCCTGCAATAAAGCTGCTTCTTGGCTTGGGATCCAAAGAGCACAAAAACATGTCTTTCTGCAGGATAGGAGGAGCAAAGCATGTGTGTGATATTTGCAGATGTGATGCCTTCAGCCAGGTTACTGTTAGAAAAATGAAAGATGAGCTTAGTGGAGCACATATGTACAGTCCTTCCTCCAGCCCACGCTGCCTCAGAAGACTTCTAATACTGCCCCAGGCAAAGGAGAGCATTGAACAAACCAGTATCAGATGGAGATAGCATTGGTGCACAGGCCTGTTGTTAGACTCTGTGCATGACTATCAGCCTGCCCTCCCATAAACTAGTTCAGGAATAAGAGAGTTAGAAATCCTGTGGAGACAACAGAGAACTGGAGGCAGTTCATCAAAAGCCTTACAGACACATGTTCCTGTCCCATCCCAGGTTTTGCCTCTTTTATTCTTCCTCTACACACAAACAGGAGTTTAGGTGGCAGAAACCAGTAAGAGGTTAATTAGTGCACAGATTAATGCTGGATGTCACAGGGTCTGTCCTAACAGCTCCATTACACGTGGCAGGGTGCTGCACTTGCTGGCACAAACCAAAGCTCCCCTCATCTTGCTGGGCTTTTCCTTATTGTTCTGCAAATAAGGAAAAACCTGTCTGTCTGTAATTGCTCTCTGACACAGAATATCCCACCTGTTTGTGACTCAGCATCTCAAAATGTTATTTCTAGCATGGAAATGAGCACAGTCAGCTGCAATATTTTTTTTTTTAATTAGTTCCTTTTAAACCATTAACACTATGATTATCCTTGCATATATTGAAAACACCCTTTTTTGCAGTGACTTGGGTTTTTTTCAGTTCAGATTTTGGGCTTGGGTTTTTGGGTTTTTTGGGTGGGTTTTTTGGGGGTTTTTTGGGGGGTTTTTTGGGGGGGTTGGTTGTTTTTTTTTTCTTTTTTCTTTTTTTCTGGGGGTTTTATAGGGCTGTTAGCACTCCTGTAAAAAAAAAAAAAAACAAACACTGACAACCAAACCAACAACTACACACTGAGTGAGACCTGTTGCAAACAATTTCAGTGTCAGGTATCCTGGGAAATCCAAAGAGAATATAGTGTTGAATATAATCCTAAGAGAATATAGTGTTGAAATGAGCTTCAGTAAGAAATGTTCTTAAAGGCTCTACTGAGGATTGTATTGAGTATTTTAGATTGATTTTTAATGTGGGTTTTTTCCCAGATGGTTGAGGAAGGATACTGCTGAGACAGATAACAGCTTTAAATGCACATGCCTGTTTAACTTGACAGTTTGCAAACAGTGGAGTGACAAAGTTCATGAGCTGCACGAGGAGCCATCTCAAGCTCTCCACAATTGTCACTTATGACCAGCCCCCACCTTGTGAGCCACAAATGCACCTGCATGGGCTGTATTGCTCCCTCACAGTGGAGGTGGAGATTTGTCTCACAGCAAACCTGATGTGCCTGAGGAGGAGGGCAAAGGCTTCTTTGAGACATCACACATCAGAGAGCATGGGGTGCCTGGGCCAGCTGTGCAGGAGGGCTCTTTGTCCCAGGACATCCAGATCCCTGCTCAGGGCTGTGCAACACATGAGCCCCAAATTAAATGCTCTGTGCTGAGGGCCTGGCTCTGGTGCCATGGCACTGAGGTTGTGGGGAGGGCCTCAGTCTTCCATTCATGGAAGATAAGGGAGAACAACTCCATAGAGGTGTGGAAGGGGCTAACAGCAGGCCTGTTAGCTAAAGGAGCGAGAAGAAGCTGAGAAGTAAGAAGAAGCTGATAAGGAGCTCTCTCTAAGGCTGTAACCAAAGAGACTGAGAGAAGAAAGATAAAAGAACTTTGCATCTGGACGAAGCATTTTTAGAAAGTTAGTTGAAGTCACCATAACTTCTCACCAATAGTATTATGTTGACTTATTGTGGCCAATAGTAAAGATAGAAGAAGCATAAACAATTAGAAAGTGTATAAAAGTCAGCCATGTTTGACAATAAAGTGTTGCCAACTGAGACTGCTTGTGGTCTCTGCTTTATGTCGTGACCGCCTCGACAGCGACATGGAGGGGTGCATGGCAATGGAATGAGGCTGCCTGCATGCAGGTCTGAGGAGTGAGCAGCACAGCTCTCATGGAAATCTCTGGGATCCCTAGTGCTGGGGAAGGAGACTAGCTTCATGGGAGGGTACCCAAATGGATGGAATCTGGTTGAGGGAAAATAAGAGCAAGAAAGCTTTTACTCTCTAAGGCACTGGCGAGAAGGGTGCTTGAGCTGCAGTACAAGAGTAGTGTCTCCCCTTGACTGCTTGTTGCTTTTCTGGGAAAATGGGCTCTGCCCACTAAGCAAACAGGACCACAACAAATAAATACCTCAGCAGACAAGTCCAGTTTCATCCTCTCCACAGAAACAATCTGAAATATCTCTGATAAAGCCAGAAGCTCAGGCTAAAACTGGGCCATGTGATTCACATTTTATCCTTTTGCTTATTTTTTCTCAGCACTCTATGCTCAAGATTTTTCATCTTCATCTGTATCAAAAGCTGATCTTTTGTTCTTCTCTATTGCTTTCATTCAATGTTTGGAACAGCAAATTTATTTGTACAGAGCTAGGTAAGCTTTGGTGTTTCTCAATGAGATTTTTCAAGTGCATAGTGTTGCTGTTATACATTTCCTCTTCATCAGAAAGGCAAACTGGTCTTTCTTTTGTAATGCAAGCCTAAAAACTGACCAGGTGCCAGTTTCTGGTTTTCTGTTACTGAGTTCCAGCTGCAGAAGTCAATTTGCTGGCATGCAGTCTAAGTTCAGCCTCAGATGAAAGGATACTGCAGACAGCAGAGGCAGAGGGTTTGGCACAGGGAGGTAACATGCATTTCCTATTTGCAAAAGGATCAATCTGCCCATGAAGGTCATTCCAAGGAGAATTCCAGCTGTTACAGTGAAGAAATTACAAGGAGGGATAGAGGGATTCCACTTAAACAAGTGAGAATGAGCAGAAGAAAGACCAGGAAGAAGTAGGAAAGGGAATCTACAAAGGAAGAGCCATTTGAAGAAAAGAGGAATAGAATTAGAGGGATAGCAGCATAAAAAGGAAGATGAGATGGGGACCCAGGTGTGGGGATTTGGTGTCTGAAATGCACAGAGTGGGTACCATGATGGGGGTGGGACAAGACATATGCAAAGCATTGAGTGAGCAGGCAGGAAAGGGAGTCCCTGTACTTGTATTCACTTGTGCCCTGGGATCCTAAAAAGCTTATTTTGATTCACAGTAGTGAAAAAGATCTCCAGTGGTGTTTTTAACTAGTCTTCAGGGCAATTAAAACAGTGGTTGAAACTCAAAAGTGCTGTATTGTGAATGAGAAATAAGACATGAGCACAAATTGTGTCTTTAAGAGGCCACTATAAGTTGCAATCCCCACTGTGACAAATAAAAAAGTCCATCACAGTCTCTGCCCAGCTGCTGAGCACGGGTGCCTGATGTTCCATAATGAGGAATTCAGGCTGTGCTGGTTTTGTCACCAAACTCATCCATTGTTTTTCATCTTGTTAAATGGTGTATTCAAGGTTGCAGTTTGGAGTCCTTTATGTCCTTGCAACTCTGCACATCTATCTAGTGAGTAAAAGAACACAAATCTCACTGCAAATTGTCATTTTAGGTGTTATGTCCTCATCCTGCTTACACCAGCTTAGTCCAGCCCTTCCTCACTGCCCCTTAGACTCCAGGCAGCTGGGTAATAATCTTGACACCCCAGCTATTACATTTTTTCAGGCTAACTTGCACATTGGATGTAAAATAGGTATTCATACACAGGAAACATTTACAAAAGGTTCATTTAAAAGCACAAATCTTCTCTTGCCTGGCAAATCAGGTTCTAGCTAAGCCTGAGAACAGGGGAAGAACCTCTACATCATATGTCTGGCTTCTAAAATGCTTTTGCAATATTGCAGTACAGTTCTTCACATAAGAGAGGTTTTAAAAAAGAGATTAAAAAGTCTAAGGGCATGAAAATCAAGCAAGATTAACAGCCACTAAGACAGATGTGCAGCTACCTCCTGCTGATCTGTCCCACAGCAAAACCTTTCATGAGCTTTACTTCTCATGTGTTCTCGTGCATGTTTATATCCATTTCCTCACCTGCCAGGGAGAAAGTTTTCAATTATCTATTGTACAGATAATTGTCCTGGCTTGATATTTTCATCACAGCATTTATGCCTTACACCCCTCTGCATCACATCAGTGTAACTTCATTAGTCTTTGCTGACCAGGTATTTCACAACCCAGCTTTCCTATGTGTAAATTCTTGTATAGTTGATTTCAAATCCTGTCCTTACCCCACAATATATATCCATCACTTAATTAAATTTTTTTTCTATAGAGCCTTCACCTTAAAATTTGCTTTAAAAAATGCCTCCAAAATTATTTGCTTGTCTGCCTTCATGCTCCTCTTTTTGATACCACTCTTTCTTTTGTTTTGGTTTCTCAAACCTTTTACCAGATAAATCGCTGTTGTGCTGTAGTCACTGTTTTACTCATTTGTTCTCTGACTCTCAGGATAAGGATCTTACACACCATTTATTTCATTGCCTTGCAGTTGTCCCTCATCTAATCAGCTCTCAAATCAAGCTTTGGTAGCCTCTGGAGAATGGGTTCTATGTTTTCCCTCTAACAGTTGATGATGTGAAAAGTGCAAACGTAGTCAGTTGAAAAGAATGATTGTATTAACTGTGAGGCTCTGAAGCAACTTTCCTAGAGCCACTCTTCTTGACCACATGCAGAGCAGTGATTGCTAATAATTACATATCTAAGGATGCATGAAACAATACATATTTGTATGAAAAATATTCTATATTTTCTTTCTTGTGATTTTCCAATCAAGAGAGAAAATACTCCACCAGCATTCACATAATCTGATATCTACAGTAAATAGAGACAGCAATAACCTACAAAAACTCTCCTTCTAATTTACCACTTGGTGAGCAAGACTAGGTATTTTTATATTTTGGTATGTTCTGAATGTTATTCATTATTGAAAAGACCATGGTAATCATAGCTACAACCTTTAGAAAATAGAAACTAATCTCTTCATATGCAAGTGAATAGCATTTGTCCCACTGGATGGTAAAATCTTGAGTTCAGGTAGTGTAAAACAAAATCGTTTCCGCTTTTTGAGACAGAAAGGTTAATTTAGGTTAACTGATCTTTAAGCCTTGTAGTGTTTTGTCTTCTGGCTGATTATCAGGGTAATGTTGAATTTGATTGCATTTTACTGAAGAAGAAACTGATACCCTTGATCCAACAGCCTTTTTCTTATCTGACCTGTCCACTTACTCCCTTTCTGCATCAATTTTAGGGGTTTTAAGTGTTCCTAATTAAAATTTAAATATGAATACATATTTTTTGTCTTTCCTTCTTTTGTCTTCATCGAGAAGGTACCTGAATACTGAACAAAACAACCTCTTCTGCTAAATCTGAAAGGCCAGCATTGTGCACTTTATGAATATATAGAGAGACTGGGAGGGCAGGGGCTTCAAAAGCCATCAGAAGAGGAGAGTGGAACTTAGAGACCAAGAGAAATAATAATGCTAAGTCTGAACTACCTCCAGTGTCTGAACTATCAAAAGACAGCTAAACACTCTGCTATGGAAAGGGAATATGCCATGATCATTGAAGGCATGGTTTACAGGGCACCTCTGAAAGGGAATTTGCATGAAAGGAAGGCTGGACAAAGTCACTTTTTCTTTAAAAAACAGTAGAAACATACCTAAGGAGAAACTTGAATGGATGAAAAAGAAAACAAATCTCATGGAATAGGAGAAGGGAAACTTTTCCCCCACAACACCTGGCTGGTGAGCTCTGTGTGGCTCCACTTGCAGCTGTATTGGTTGGGAGGACACTGGAGAGCCAGGACAGTGGCACAGAGAGACCATAGGAAAGAAAGAAGCTGTTCTGATTCATCTGGCATAGAAGACTAATAGTCAAGCCAGAACATGACAGAGAAGTAAATCCCCAGATCAGCTGTAGTATTAGGGAGATTAAAGAGAATCCTTTAAGTACCCTAATGAATTTTCAAAGTCTAGTCCTAACAGATGCCTCAGGAAAAAGTGACTAGGAAAAAAAGCACGTACTTTAATTGAAAAGATAGATGCAAATAGAACCTAATTTCTGAGAAACCATGCAGGGTGTTTGAGAATCACAATAACTTTGTTGATCTCAAAGCATTCTGGAAAACTGCAAGTGTCCATTTGGAAGCAAGTACCATCTGGTGCAGGAAAAAGCAGAGAAGTCCCTCTGCTCTGTATTATCTTATGTCCTTCTGGCAAATAGCAGCAGGTTTAAGAAAACAGGTACTGTCAGAAAGAAAATATAAAAGGCTTTGTGTTCTTGTGACCCAAAAGAGAAAAAAATTACTTGACTCATGAGGTCTAAAACGGTTAAATCATGAATAAAACATGAAGTAAGCTTTAGAACTCAAACCTTTAAATGGAGTCCATGATCCATGTGAGTCTACCAATAAGCACAGCCACTTTGAGGTCTTTTCAAATTATCAGCACAGGGCGGGTTCCCCACTTTGGTACTAAACTAGTGCTACACATGGTAATAGGTAATAGGCCCACATTTACAGCTCTTGAGGCCTGGCACCACAAATACTCTAGTCCATCACCCTTGTGTTTGGTTGGTGATTTTTGTTAATCCCTAAGGCTTGTTGGTTTGCAAGCACTTTGGTTGTGCCTTCCACAGAGAAATTGAGGCTGAAAGCAAAACAATCTTTAAGACACAAAACAAAAATAAAATTACTGCAAGGATAGCCCATAACTGGCTCTCAGACATCATCTGAGAATGCATATATTATGTTCCTCAATATTGCTAAACAGACAATTTTAATATTATTTTTGCAACAGCTCATAATGAACAGAGGAAAGCAAAGACTGGTGAGCCAGTCTGAGGTGATATGGACTACAAGACCAAATATCAGTGTTTCAGGACAAAGAGCACAAGGCTGCATAATGTGCAGAAAATCTAACTTAGGTTATTTTCTTCCCATTTCCTAAGTGTCTGACAGAAAGTTCCTCAAGTGTCTAAGCCTTATCTTTAATAGGTACCTAAGGTGCCTGTTGAACTTATTATTTGTTCTGTTTAACTGTCCTGTCTTAATTGCTTTGGTACTTCTAGGAAAAAAGTATTAAGGCTATAAATCTGCAGATTGAAAACTATTTAGAACTTGGAAACAACAGGACAAACGTGAGTCAGTAATCTCTAGTCCCATTGCTGGGATCAGTGCTGGAACCAGTTTAATTAAGCATTTTCATAAGCTAAAGCTATTTCATAATAAAATTCCCAAGTTTGCAGATAGTACTGAGCTTTTTCTGGCAGTCCAGTGCTATACCAAAGGCAAGTAACTCCTGAAAGAACTAATGTGGGCAGAAAGGTGGCAGATATATTCAAGGCAGAGAAATATGAAGTGATGCAAAAGTAATGTGAAACTTACCTCCTTTATGTTCAACTACTACCTAACAGAGAAGATATATTGGAGCAGGTCAATAACTAACTAAATAAAGAGCAGCAGCCAAAATGACAGGTCAAAACCTGACAGGTCAAAAACTAACTAAATAAAGAGCAGCAGCCAAAATGGCCAATAAAATATTTAAGATCATCAGGAGAGGACCTAGGAATAAAATCAAGGGCATCATTTTGCTTCTATATATAAACAAGTCCTGTACTGAGTTCTGTGGGTTATTCTGGCCTTCATATCTCAAGAGGAATGGAGTGGAGTTAGAGAAAGTGCCAACAAGGCAATTACAAAAAATTAAGGCTATGAAGCAGCTGCTTTACTCTAAGAGATTTTAAGGGCTGGGATCTTGGAGGGAGAGACTGACAAGAGAATGTGACTCGGATTTTAAAGATCTATAAGGTGGAAGGCAAATGAAAGTCAGAAATCACAGCACATCTCACCTAATCATATTTTTAATGACTTTAGTAAAAGAAGTTTGGATGCTGGGGCAGTATCAAGGTAATGGACCACTGAAAGTGCTGAAGTTTGCATACCCTCCTTAAATAGAATTGAATTTTTCAAACATTCCAGGGACAATATTGGGTTGGTAGGGTTTGATCTGATTGGGCTGGATAGGGTTTGATCTCACCTGCCAGGATGATTCTTGGGTTCAGGAGATCTCTGACCCCAGGGCTTCAGTAGTGTAGCCTCCTTTAGTAAGCACTAAACTATTTGAAGAAAAGGAAACAAACTCTGCCTGCAGCTCCCCTATAAATCATAAATCTTCCCCCAGTTGCCAGCCTCATGGTCACATAATTTCTAATATGCACAATATGCCAATTGATTGATTGCAATTGTCCTTTTTTGGGGGGAGGGGTAGACAATATGATACTATGCTGACATAACAGACCATGTCTTCTATGAAGATGTGGATTTTCTCACCCTTTCTGTGTCCAGAATTAGAGTGCCAACTGAAGGTTTTGCAGGTGGTGCTTGCTGTTTGTCAGACAAAACCTATTTCTTATGTGTACCCAGATACAGACCTTAACCACAAGCCTGGATAAAATATTTCCTCTTTGAACAAATAATTCTGTTAAAATCATAGAGAGAAGCTACTCTTATCTTTATTTTCACATTTGAAGAACCATTAACTTCTGATGTGACTGCCAGGGCTTATTTTTAATGAGGAATTGTTTACACTGACAACTGCATTCAGGCAGTTGAGATGAAATATTTGCTATTTATAAGATAAAAGAAAATCCTTACTGTCCTTCTTACCCATTAAATAGCACTGGTGCTTACTTAAGGTAACTTACTGTTGCAAACTGATCTTTTATTCAGTCATATGTGTCACAGCTTTCTCTTTGTAAAGTGGGGACAATAACAGTAAGATTGGCTATAAAAGTAATGTTTTCTTCCATGACAGCGAAGTTGAGATGAGCAATGACTGAGCACTTAAATCTCCCAGATGCTTTGGTGAAGTGTTCAGCAAAGTGGACTCAGGCTCCTCTTGCACCATTCTTCAGAAAGCCATGAATATGGTTCAGATACTCCAGTGGATTTTTTTCTTTTTTTTACATATTCATAAGGGAAGAGCAGCTCTGGTTTTCCTTCTTATTTTCAGCAAGAAGTTTAGCACCCGAGGATATAGGAGTGGAACTAAAACCTCCAGAATTTACATTCCCAGTTTCTTTCAGACAAAAGTAACAAAACAAATTTCCCTCCTTGGCAATGGCTTCATTGTCTTAAAAAAAAAAAACCCCAAAGAGTGAGCAGGGTAATTAATATTCATTGTTTATCCTCATGAAGGAAAGGAGTTTTCACTGCAAGCTAGGTGAACTAAGCCCTGGAGAAAGGCAGGCATTACATTGCCTGCTGTTTCCTTGCCTTGCTATCTCCTGGTTCATAAAGCAAGTGCTTTGTCTCCCTGCAGGACCTGACAGCCTAAGTTATGGGTCATTGCCTCCCTGCAAAGCAAGAGAGAACAAAAGAGCACGATGTTTGTGGAAATGCTTCTTGCAGACAAGCACGTTGTGTTGGACAGGAGGACAGAGGAGACTGGCACACCTCCAGGGCCAGCAGGGCTGCACCTGTGAGTGGGGGGAATGGTGAGCCCACACCTCCTCCTCTGGGAAACAATCAGACAGAGAATTTCCATCTGCTGAGGCAATTCAGAAGTATTTGCAATTTGGGAAAACCAGGTTAATGAAATATCTCCTGCTATGAAATGCCACATTGAAATATTTCCTTTTGGCACGACAAGCTTTTCTCTTTGTCAGGCTGCTCACCTGTCTCTGTCAGGTTCTCAGTGCATGAGCTCCAGTGGAAGGAAAATCCTTTGGGGGCTGCTTCATGCACCCTTTTGCAGAGCTCAGTCACAGTATATGAATCTGTATATGTACAGGTACATATACACAGTGTACATATATCACAGAATATGCACCAAAATGGAGGTAAAACCAGCCTGGAGACAGCTTGGGCTTGTCACATGCTGCAAGGTGGAAGGTTTGCAAGCCATGGTTGTGAGAAATCATGCAAAAATCTCATAGGAAATCAGGATTTCAGGATGGTTGTAAAATCTGGATTAATCCAAATCATAGAAAGAGCTAAGTTTGAAAAGGAATGTTTAGACTGATGTTAATACAACGTGACAGGTTGGGTTGTGAACCGATTGGTTTGAAAAGAGCAGAGTTAAGGTGGAAAAGTTTTCAATAGAGCTGGGACCTTCAAATGTCAGGGATTGTCCAGCATGTACACCCCTTAGTTTAATTTCTCTTCATTTAACCCCTGTTTCTGCCACTTCTGTTGTTTTCTACCACTGGATCATAAAAATTCTTATTTGGATTCAATGTGAGTGACTCACAGTAAACTATGCATTCATCAGTAACAGAGAAATTTTGGTGTGTATCCAAAAATAATTTGATTTTTACTCATCTGGTTGCTATGCCAAATAATTTAATGAATGTTTTCTGAAACAAAATGTTAGCCTGTGGCATGACTGCAAACTATTCAATAGATGTATTCTTACCTGTGTTCATTATTCTTGTAAATCTGCATTAAAATATTGGCTGACCTCAGTGATTGATGTAAGCACTCAACTTCATGAATTACATATTCTCCTATTCTCCTAATTAAGCCTTTTCTGTAGCTTACTGTCCCAGGTAAACTGGGAGATACACATTCTTCATGTATATTATGTATATTTAAAGTAATATAACATTACAGGAAAAAGAGTTATTAAAAAAAACAACAACAACAACAACAACAACACAGGCTAGAGATGTTCTGAGCCCAGTGGAAACCTGACAGGCAGTGGGAGATTCTTTCTTTCCAGCCATAGCAACCACACAGAAGAGATTCACATCTGTGAATCTCAGTCTTTCAGACTCTGCAGATCAAACTAGTCTTGGATATTAGAAATACCCTTCTAAATTCTGAATTTTGCTGGCAACTTGCTGCCTCAACTAAAATCTGTGGCAAAAGGCTCATGACTTTTAGGAGAGTCAAAACACTGCCCCTTGCGTAGAAGGCAGCTACATTTAATGGGAACTAGCTGTCCTGGCTAAACTTCATGAGGTAGGCTTGGCTGATAGTGCAAGAGATTAGGTTTTCTTCTTCAGCCAGTTCAACACTTTTAGAAGGAGACAAAGATTTATCAGGTGCAACAAGTTATTAGGAGAATAATTAATTTTTTTTTCCTTTCTAATTTAATATTTTCAATAATTTTTTTATCTTCTAGATCTGTTTCTTAAGTTCCATGGTAATCTGCAGCAGAGATGAAACCAAGAAATGACTCTGCAAATACAAAATTAAATTCTCCACTCCTACAGGTCTTCAAATGACATCAGTCCCTTGGGGTTTTTTTTCCCTCAGAGGATTCCTTCCTGTGCATCATCACAGCATCATGGTTACTATGGGCAACATGTCTAGGCTAAGCCAGCTTTCTGGATTCCCTCATCTTTCCTAGGAAAACAGATACTTTCAGAGGGCAATTCAACCTTCACTTTTGGCTGGATGAGAGGACTCACAACCAAAGAGTCTGGAAAGGGACACACCTGGCTCACTGTCCCACCAAGTTAGCCAGGCAAAGATAGGATAAACAGGGAGAAAAATTGGCCACACACTGTCCACAGCTATAGTAAACTATTTGGCTAGAGGTGAAATACTTGTGCAAATAAGATGGGCTGCAAAAATATCCCACCAATCCATGGTTTTGGCATAGAGGAAAGCAAGCACCATGTTTGGCTTTACTTGGTTCTGCCTCTGCAGCATCTTTTTTCTCTTCAGTGCTTTTCTTCTCTCAGTGATACTTTATGAAAAACTTGGAAAGGCTGAAGTCTCAGCAGTATTAGAATGAAGGGCAGAGGCAAAGAAAATACCTAGTAAACTTTGTCAGATGTTGACTCCCAAAAGCAGAATGGTAGTACAAGGTTCAAATATAGATTTTCAACAAAAGTGAAATTTGTTTAAATCTGACAGCAAATTTCAGGTTTGCTTATGGGAAGGGATGAAAAGAGCAGAAAAGAATGAAATGCCACAAGTTCTATTCTCCTAGGAAATCAAGCAGGAAGTATGATTCAAATTCTCTACTAACCAATTTGTATGGAAAAAAAATAGATATCTCTTGTTTCAAGCATTCTTTGTAAAATACACCAACCAAGACCACTGGTGCATCACAAGATGGATGAGACAATCTTCAGAAAATTAGGAAATTTGTAGGAATAAGAATTTGTAGGAAATTTTCATATGATACTGCTCCAGGCAAAAGAATGGAATAAGAGATTTCTTTCCAAAAACACAGCATGGATTTTCAACCTGGTATGATAAATTACCTGCTTGCAATTAAATGGCATTGCACAAACACTATTGCATATTGCATTTAAATAGCATTTCTGTTAAGAGCAGATGGATAAGTGGTTTGCTTCACAAGTGCCACATTTTCACAACCTGGAAAGGTTCTTAGTTTCAATCCTCATTTTCATTTACTTAAACAATAACTTCAGGCAGACTCAGGTTAATAGGTATAAATTGTGCTCTGGAGTATGGAATCTTTCAAGTCAGTTATTGATTCTCATAAAACAGCCTGCATCTAATTATTTTGTATCTTACTGTAGAAAGTGTATATGAATTAACCACATGAATATAAGGTCAAATCCTGAAATTTGTGTTCCGTTTTCAGTTCAATATTTATTGAAGTAACATTCCCACTGAAGTGCAGCCAGAGATCAAAGGAAAGCTCACTTTGTTCATTGATGCTTTTAGACACACACACACATGCAAGCACACACCAGAGTTTATCAAGTGTTCTGGTGGCCAGGGCACTCTGCATGTTGTGGAAGGTTCAGCAGAGCTGAGGCCAGAATTTCATTTAAACCACCCAAATCCCAGATAAGTGTACTGATACCTGGGCTATGGCTCTGTTCATGATGTGTTTATGTTAATCAGGAGTATTTTTACCTGGAATGTTGTCTTGAACATGAGGAACATCCCCAGAGCAAGTTTCCACAACTAGTACATACCTTCTGAAAGTTTCATGACTGAAAAATTTTTGGTTTGCAACAGTGGAAAAAAAAAAAAAACAATTCCTGAGCCACTCCATGATTTGTGTTATGGACATTGAGAACTGCTGACATTGGGATGTTGCTGGACAAAAAATGAGAGTGGGACTCATTTGCTCAGACTGGCATATCCATGGAAAAGGCATGGAATTATTCACCCTCCAGTTCCCTTATCACCAGAGAGAAGCAAGCTCTAATGAGAATAATCTCATGCTATCATGCACAGCTAAAATAGAGCAGACAATTTAAATCCCAAATGTGCAGTTTTCCCTCTATTACTCCAGGGGACCTTAGTGATGAGCAACTGAGGTGTGAATTTCTTCAGCAAGGTGAGGCAAATCCCAGTCCAAGGGCCCTTTCCCTGAAGGGGCAAGGCCATGGAGCAGGGAACTCATGCCTCTTGTCACTCTCCGGGTCCATCACCAAGGTGGTGGCAGAAGCCAGGCTGCTCCTGTGTTTCCCAAACCACTGGAACCTGTGGCCATTCCATCTAGCAGGTTGCTTTGCCCAGATAAAGTGTATTTGCTTGGCCACTTTCCATACAGTCAAATTCTTCCACATGCTTGAAATATATGGACTTTCTCCTGTGAATGTGAGACATTCTCCACCCCAGGGACTAAAAGAAAGAAGTATTTAATGGCTGGACTGTAGTGAGATACATCAACCTCTATTTAACGGTGTTTTTTTGCCAGCTTTATTATATAATTGCTTTTATGCAATTGCTTTAATATAGTGCACTTTATGTTATATCAACTAGTGGTTTTAGCTTTTATACTGTGCACTAAGTAATTCTAATTAAGATCTTTGTCTGTTCATTTTTCTTAATAAATAACTTATCTTTTAGAAATACATCTGATTTGCCATCATTAAACTTGCAGGACAAAGTAGCAAAACCTAAACTGTTAACAAAATCTAAGGCTAAGGAAGGATTTTCCTTTGTTTAAACCCCTTTCTAGGAAGGAGTTTAAACACACCAATGAGTCCTTTCTGCACCTTAGACTCAGACAGAGCTTTGCTAGCAAACTTTGTCTGAAGCACCCATGACATTCCATCAGATTGCAATTCTATCCAGCACTTTGCAGCAATGATGGTATTTAGTTTTTGTGAAAAAAAACCCATATTCACTTCATCTTTAATAAAATTACTTCAGTGTCACTTGCCCCACCTATAAGTTCATCTGGCTACTTGAAATATCTTACTGTTAAGAGAGACTTCAGGCTGGGTTTTGGACCCAGAAACCCTCTTGGGGAGTACTTAGCAACTGATGCACCAGAAGATGCAACAGTTTCTTTTAAGATACTGATTTAATTAGAAGGAAGTGACATCCAGCACAATAAACATTTACTTCTTGATGATCAAAAATAACACCCACACAATAATACAGCTGTTGTTTTCAACCTCTTCCACTCAGACATGCTTCTAAAATGTGTTCATTTGTTATAATGAAGCACTGCATTGGCAGCTGTGTTTCTTCTGTGATTAGTTTGATCTCCTTTGAGCACCATGAGTTTGCTTTACTTTATCAGGGCCAGCCTGTGTCTCTTTTAGCCTGTGCTCCAGGAACCCTAGTGCACAACATTTGTCTGCCTTGAACTTCTGCTGCCTTTCAGCTCATCACATCAGTCTTTCCAAGATGTTTCAGCAGTAGGAGGGGTTGAAATCCATACTGAAACTTGACCCTGATCTTCCTCAGTGGATTCCAGTGGAATTAAAGAGAGAGTGCCTAAACAAAGCCATAAAGCCTGACTGTTACCTGTGAGCCAAGCCTGCAGGAGAACTCTGCTCTGGAAGGCTGGCTGGTGCTGAGCTGCTCCCAAAGCTGTCCTGTCCTTTGCAGGCAGCTCAGCCCACACAGTGCCCACACCTCTCCTGTCCCCACTGCTGAGCTGCACAGTGGTTTCCCTGCCCTCTATGTCTCTAACACTGTCTGCAGAGGGGCAGGGGCTTCTTAAAATCTTCTTACATAGGGAGCCTGGAAGAAACTGGCTGGAGGGAGCCCTTTGGAATTCATTCTTCTATGTGCAATGTAACAGCCCTTGAACACATGCACTGACTGAGGGACCATCCAAACCACACAAATCTGCTTCTGAGCTCCAGCATTAGTGACAGAGCAGAGCAATTGTCCCTGTACCAGAACTGGCAATTCATGGATGCAAAGTGAATGTCAGACTGGATTTAAAGCCCCCTCTGAACTTCATTGCACTTGAATATCTACTTTAAAGATTCCCATTTTCATCCTTTTCTGCAACATTAACTTTGTCTTTCAGCCCCACTGGAAATCATCTGGCCTCTCTCTGAATGAATTTATTCTGAGCATCCAATTCATTACTGCACTGTAGAGAAAAATTATCACAGAAACTCTCTGCCAAGCATCCTGATAGCCAGCTGATGCAGAATTGTAAGTGTAAGGAAGTCACCATTTCTTGATATTTGTCAGATTGCATGTATTAATAAGGTTATTCATTTTGATAAATGCTGACATCATAGGTAAATTCTTCAGAGCTCAACACCAGAAATTTCTTGACAAAGTTGTACAAATCAATACACCACATACCCTTTTTTGTGCTTTTTGTTGTTTTGGGTATTTTTTCTGTGTTTTGGAGGAGTTTTTTATATCTGTTAGTAATATATTTATTTTTGGGCATAAGAGCATTTGTACAGGTCCAGCTACTCCATTGTCCTGTCAGTTCAGCAAACTAATACCAAAAGCTTTAGCAAACCATGTAATAAAAAGGGGAGATGTATTGTGCTTTCCTACTCATGCATCCATTCAATAACTCATGACTTAGGGATGTCCTGAGCTCATGGCTATTTGTGTTTTTAATCAGAATTGGTGGATTTTCACACCTTTTATAAACTGCTTCTATACCCTTTTGTACCTTCTGCCTCCACCTATCAAAATGATAACAGCTAATTTTGAGCTCATAACTTTGTAAATGTAGTGAAGGCTGGTTTTCCTTATGTGTCCTACTTTGCAACCTATCAATACTGAATTTCATTTGCTATTTTATTACCCAATTTCTCAATAATGTTAGAATTACAGAATGTTATGGGTTGGAAGGAATTTCAAATACCATCTAGTCCCAACCCCCCTGCCATGTACAGGGACACCTCCCACTAGACCAGGTTACTCAAGGATTTACCCAATATGGCCTGGAGCACTGCCAGGGTTGGGGCATCCACAGCCTCCCCAGGCAACCTGTTCTAGTTTCTTACCCCCCTCACAGCAGAGAGTGAAATTAATTTCTTGCCTAATACCTAACCTAAATTTCCCCACTTCCAGTCTGTACCCATTATTCCTTGTCCTATCACCAGTTTCTGACTTCCCTTTAGGCCCCTTTCAGATACTGGAAGGCTGCTATGAGGCCTCCATGCAACCTTCTCTTCTCCAGGATGAAAAGCCCCAACATTTTCAGCCCATCTTCACAGGGAAAGTGCTCCAGTCCTCTTTGTGACACTCCTCTGGCCTTGCTCCCACAGTTCCATGTCCTTCTCATGTTGGGGACACCTGAACTGTACACAATGCTCCAGCTGGGGTCTCACAAGAGCAAAGCAGAGGGAGAGATTCACCTCATCCATGACCTGTGGTAGCAGGAGTGAATAACCTCCTTCCAGCATGACCTGCTGGCCACACTCCTTTTGATGCAGCCCAGGACAGGTTTAACTTTCTGTGCTGCAGGTGCACACTGCCCGTTCATATTGAGCTTTTGTCAACCATCACCCCCAGTCCTTCTCCTCAGGGCTGCTCTCAATCACTCCTTCACCCAACCTGTAGGTGTGTCTGCCGTTGCTGCAAAGCAGGACCTTGCACTTCACCTTGTTGAACTTCATGAGGTTTGCATTGCCCCTCCTCTCAAGTGTGTCAAGCTTACTCTCCAGCCTGGCAACTGCACCACAACTCTTTCACTCTGAGTTTCCTCAGCAGGTCCTTATCCATCCAAGGAGGCCTCCTGGCACATTTGCCTGATTCCCTCCTCGTTGGATGCATCGCTTCTGAGTTTGGAGGAGGTGATCCTTGGATATCAGTAAGCATTCTTGGGCCCCTCTTCCCTCCAGGGCTATATCCCAGGGATTCTACTGAGTAGGTTCCTGAAGAGGCCAAAGTCTGCTACCCTGAATTCCAGAACCCTGAGCTTGCTATGTGCCCTTCTCACTGCCCTGAGCACCTCAAACTCCTCCACATCATGGTCACTGCAGCCAAGGCTGCCTTGGAGCAATACATTCCCCACCAGCTCCTTCCCCTTGTTGAACCTCTCCTTGTTGGCTCTTCAAACACTTCATAAGTTGCCACTGACACATTTTCATTTTTAACCTTTTCTTCCTGTCCTTTAGCAATATTTTAATCTGGAAAGAAACTTTCCTCCTACAACCGTTTGCAGAAGCTTTGGTGAGGAAGATTTCACAGAACTGTTTCTGATTTCAGAGAATATTCTGAGTTGGAAGGGACTCACAAGGATCACCAAGTGATGATCTTAAGTGAATGGTCTGTATGGGGAGTGAACCTACAACCTTGGTATTATTGGCACCCTGCTCTGACCAGCTGAGCTAATCTCAGCATCCAACTTGTTAAAATCTCTTCAGAAATTGACACATCTTTTTACTGACTCCTTACACACTGTTCTTGTAAGGAAAGTAATTTTTCACTGTGAAAAATTTTGAAATTTGGAAAATTCTGACTCTCCCCAGTTTCATCATATTTATCCAAGAGTCTACTAATTTGTTGGCATGAATATCCCTCAGGGGATGTTCAGGTCCACAGTATCCTTGGGGTGGCTGACTGCATGGGAACACCACAAGCCCTGAAGATTCTGTGTAAAGTGCAGGTGCCAAAATGGTGCTGAAATTAGCACAGGTGCACCTGGGGGAAATGCCCGAGCCACCAGATGCCACAGAAGGACAGCGAGATGCTACCCCAGATTTAAAAGCTGCTGCGACCACGGTGGATCTTAGGGTGGTTATCTACCTCTCTCTCTCCTTTTTCTTTCTCTTCCTTTTCCTACCACCTTCTCCTCAAAATAGATTGTAAACCTGACCAAAAAGTCCAGTCAATGCTTTGATAAGTGCCTTGTTCTGTCCGGATGTTTTAAAGTTTGCTAAGTGAAAGTTTGCCAAGTGCCTTATTCTATCCGGTTGTTCTGAAGTTTGAAAGTAAAATTTGTTTGTAATTGAACCTCCTGAGATTTTTGTTGTTTCCCCCATGCACCACCCACAGTAAATCAGATTACCTTCCCCTAAACCCTCCCAATGGGCCAGGCTTTACAGAATTGTTTGAACACTTCCAAGCACATGGTGTGACCCTTGATGCTGTCCTGAACAGGGTCAGGAGTTGAACTCAATTATTCCTGTGGGTCCCTTTCATCTAAGGATATTTTATAATTTTATGATTCCAGCATTCTTGGCAGAGAAAACATCAAAGCTGCAATCCATAACAATTTTTCTTGGTTTTTTTTAGAATTTATCATCACATTTCAAACCTTCTGTTCTCATTGAAACAAGACTATTTAAAGAGAGATACACACCTAGAAGAATTAGTTTGAGATTTTCAGATCTGAGTTCACTGAGAAGAAAGGGAAGAATGCTATCTAGTCCTGTTTGCCTATTATTCCCTTTATAATTTTTTGTAAGTCTTCCTGAACTACTTCACTTTGAGACATTTCTTCTGATCATAGAAATCTTTTCTACTCATTTTGCAAGGAATTAAAAAGTTCAGCATCTGTTATTTTAGTTTCAGTGTGATAATACATTATACATTGCATTGTTTGCCAATTAAATATTTGAATCTTTTTGATCGCAACAGAGACATTCCCTAGGAAGATTAAAAAACAAAACAGCAGAGCAGTTGAAGGGCAATAACTGCCTCAGTTTTATCAAATTCATATTTCATCCCAGAAGCTTAAGTGACTTGAGCAGGGTGACAGCTCTCCAGATTTAACTAGCTTGTAACAGTTTGAGATCTGTCTAATTGAGTGAGCCCAAAGCCTGTGACAGCTCTGCTCATTTCTCTCAGTGAGGTTCTATAACTGGGCTCCATGTTGCTTTTGAGCATCAGATTGATGGGAAAACAAAAATCATGTGGGAGAATGATATGGGTTATTGACTGCACTGCAGGGAATACAATGGCAGAAAGCAGAGCATTAGTGTTTACATACAGCTGAGCTAAACAAGCATGCCAAATGCTCCCCACTAAGAAGTATTTGAGCTGTGACCACTAACTAGCAATTTTCATTTTAGACAGCATATTCTTTTTCAGTTTAACACAGATCACTGCTATGGGCAAGACTCTTTTCTCTTTGCTTGTTTGACAAGTTGTTTAAATACCAGGAAAAAAAATATACCAGTTGTGTAAATACCTGTTGAACTGGAGAAAAGCATTGAAAAAAAAAAAAAACTACCTGGTAAAAAGATGTGTGAATCAGCAAGGTTTGAGATTGAAAAACAGATTTTCCTCTATGTGGAGTTTTTTTTCTGCCACAAAAGCCCTCTCACAGGTGCCACTTGGTTTCTGGGATCATTATGAAAGGTACAATACACTTGCAGGTGCAAGTACCAGTCTTTCACAGAGATGTCTGGAACACTGGATCAAGGAGAAAGACTGGAGCTTAGAAGCAGATATTGGGAGCAGATGAGTTTACCTGCTTCATCTCCTTTTATGTTTTTTCACTGCTGTGAGGAAGAGATGTACTGCTTTTGCTTAAACTTAGAAAAAGGAGAAAGCTTGAACACTGCACGGTGAATTCCTGGGAACGCTGCACAGTGAATTCCTGGGAATGCTGCACAGTGAATTCCTGGGAATTCCTGTTCACACCACTTGTAAACAAGAGTAATGGCTCCAGAGGAACACGTTTGGAGTTGAGTTTTGCCTCCCACTTCCTTCTAGAGGAAAACAAATGTATTTCTAAGAAAATACGGCACAAACCACAGGGCCTGAGACAAGTGCTAAGTGGGAGGGCTGGAATAATATCTGCCTTTGAAAGCAATCTGCCACCTCAAACACAAATGGAGAAAGAGGAAAGAGAGATCACACCTGGCAGAGGAAATTAGCATGTTCTTAAACACATTGGGAGGAGCATGACCTTCACAGATCATCTCCTCCTTCCCATGACATTTACAGCATCCATTGAAAAGCATTCACCAGAACCCTGCTGTCAGAGCTGGAGACCTTGGGAGGGTGCTTCTTGCTTTTTTTCATGAGCAAGGGAATTTTTTTGCATGCTATGTAGGCAGGAAATATTTTTAATCACTTTGGGGTGTTCTGTTTTGATTTTCTCACAACAGCTATAAAATTTAACTTCATCTCTCCATGGGTTTTTACTGATGTCATTTTAGTAACTTTAAATATATTTTATATTATTGTGGTAAATACATAAAACCAAAGCAAATTCTGTCCTTGGCAGGTCTCTGTCACTGTATCCTAGTCCTTGTGACTGAGGAAATTACCAAAGACAAGTGGAAAAAATAAAACAATCTTTACATTTATTTCAACTTTTTTTTTTTAATATTATTTTGGTGACATTTATCTTAATTTTGCCCTTTTCTTTGATGTTGATATCTCCCAATGGAGCAGTGTTTTCCTGCATGTCCAGGAGCACTGAATCAAATTGCTTATTTTTGACAGTTGTCTTACACATATCAGAGGCACAGGAGTGCCTCACTTCACTGAACTTGTTCTGGGGAGCCCCAGCTTTATTTTCTGCCTTTGTTTCTCATATGGTTCTTTTGAGTACCAGACTTGCATATTCTCTTTCAGCAGAGAATGAAGGAAGAAAAAGGGGAAAATTACCTCCACATCACCAGCTGATTTGAAGAGAATCAGTGTCAAAATCAGGTTGAATGTTTGCCACTGGACAACCTCTAATCCATTATAACTAAATATGTCTATAACAATGGGTGGTATAATGTATATTTTAGTATTTTATATATTCAACATATTATATGACTATTAAAATTACTGCACTGGATCTCAGGTTTGATGGCAGGAATAAAAACATTTCCTAGGCTGGTCTGGTCGTGAGGGCAGATTTTCCTCTCAGCCCCAGAACAGTGATTAGTCTGATGCTCTCAGTGGATTGGGTCATGTTTTAATCTTGAGATTTTCTGCAACCACAAACAACACCTGCTTCCTAGGCAGGGGTTAAGGACTGATACCAGGTCTCCTTGCCTGTAAAGAGCACAAGAGGTTTGCTATAGGTTTTGCCCAACTAATGTGAACATGTGCCTGAAGACAACTTTCATTTTTCTGGATGTCTCTTGTTTCAGTTATAAGAACCCTGACAACAGAATACTGGTACAGGAAGTATAATTGTAAAAAAACAAGAGAGTGAAAACTTATATAATGGAAAATGCTTTATGCAATAGATGTGATAAAACTTGTGGAGTTTGTGGATTGACAACATCAGAGCCTTGGCTCCATTTTGACCAAAGGGAGATGGGGTAAGCAAAAGGATGTGCATGCAAGTAAATGTTTGGGGTGTTTTCTGAGGTTTCTGGGGAGATGCTGACAAAAGGAAAGGAGCCAAAACTGATTGTCCTGATACCTTTAAGGGATCAAGGGGCAGACCAGGTGAAACCTTCTACAGGTCCTTGTTTCTATTGCCTTATGACCTATCTAAGAAATAAGAAGGGACATATCCATTACTTTTCTACTATTCATGTCCATGCTCATGACAAGGATGTTCTAGCCCAGTCTGTGGACTGATTCACTGATAAAAAGGAATTAACATGTCAAATAAACCCATTCTCCTTTGCCCTCAGTTTTATTGTGTCATAAAGATCAAGACCTAATAAGTCCTATCTGGAAAAATCACTCTCCTGCTGTCATCTGTTTTATGTGGATGCATTTTTGGTCTGGGAAAGTACATGAAAACCAGAAAGTAATTTCAGAGTCCTACAAAAGTGTAGATTTTTTGAGTAGACATTAGATGATGTCAGAAAACATGACACTTTTTGTTGAGCATCATATTTGTTATTTAGCACATTTATGAGGGAAAAAATGTTTCCACAGCTCTAGTAGCCCTAGTAAGATATTTAATAATGGTGGGGTTTGGTTTGGTTTTTTATGTTGGTTTTTTTTATGTTGGTTTTTTTATGTTGGTTTTTTTTTGGTTTTTTATGTTGGTTTGCAGTGTAACATGTCCTGCTGACAGAAAAGTAATCAAGTATATTTATAGATATGATACTTGGACATAATGAAATAGAATAAAACATAAATATCCCCAAAGATTTGACATAATAATTTCACAGTCAATGTAAATGCAGTTTGTTCCTCTTATCTATCCTAACTCTATATAAGAAAATACCATAGATGTAACCTTTTTGAATTTGTGCATAATATTTTTTCATGGAAAAATACTGTCACGAAGACAAGATTTCAGCAGGAAGGAGGAATTTCCCATTTGGACAACATTACAGAATTATGAAACTGCCCACATAGCTCATTCCATCAATCTCTGAATAAAGACTTTTAATTAAATTCAAAAGTTTTGGATTTAAAGGTGAATTTACTATTTTAAATCAGAAGCAAAGTCTCTGATATCAAATTATTTGTGTGATGAATCACTTGAACATTTTGGTGAAAAGGATGGATTGTCTGTTCTCAAGAAGTATCATAATTTGTATTTTCTCTCTGTTTCAGAGAAGAATAATCAATTCTTACATTGTTTGTGGTTTTAGTCTGAAATTTTACAGACCTTGGATAAAAATATGTCCTGTCCAATTTCAAAAAAAGCCAGGTGAGGCACTCTGAATCGCACAGGGCACCTGACAATTACCAGGACAATGTGCTTTCCAAGGTGTCTCTTCAGATTATAATATGTTCAGGTTATCCAGGCTTTGTAATTATTAAAAAGTAGATTTCTTGAATACATATAAAAACCCAGCCTTCGATGAAACAAATGACTTTTGGAGAGGTCTTGAAACAACTTTGTAATTTCAGAGCAGTGTCCTGCATTCAAACCTGGAGCCTAAAGCAAGTGCACCTTAAAGGAATGTCAGTGGCATGGTGGTAGGGTTTGAGCATCCATGGATTAGAAGATTAGATTATTAGATTAATATGTGTTATCAGTCTCATCACAGCATGTTTAATGGAGAGAATTCTCTGGGAGATCAGTTCATGGTATGGATTATTTTATGAGACAGAGCTCCTCCATAAATTCACATCAGATGTACAGTGCACTGCAATAATACTTCTGATAGTGAAAGTTTTGATATTAGGGCAACATCTGAACTCTTTCACAGAAATTAGAAATGGAGGAGGTGTTGTGGTTTAACCTCAACTCAACCCCACGCAGCCCCCACTCCACCCCAGTGGGATGGGGGACCAAGTCAGAGGGGTGAAAGTGAGAAAACTTGTAGGTTGAGATCAAGACAATTTAATAGGTACAGCAAAAGCTTTTCACAAGCAAAGCAAAACAATTAATTGATTCACCATTTCCCATGGGCAGGCAGGTGTTCAGCCACATCCAGGAAAGCTCCATCCCATGTAAGGGTGCCTTGGGAAGACAAACGCTGCATCTCCAAACATCCTCTCCTTCCATCTTCTCCCCCAGCTCTCTAGGCTGAACATGATGCCATGTGGTGTGGGATATTCCTGTGATCATTTGGGGTCAGCTGTCCTGGCTGTGTCCCCTCCCAAATCTTTGTGCACCCCCAGCACTCTCACTGCTGGGTTGGGGTGATGGGCAGAAAAGGCTTTGACTGTGCAAATGCTGCTCAGCAATAATAAAACCATCTCTATATAAACAACCCTATTTTCAGTGCAAATCTAAAACACAGCCCCCCCCCCCCCCATACTAGCTACTATGAAGGAAATTACTTCAGACAAAGCCAGCCCAGCTGGGGAGCTCTGTGAGGCTCCAAAGTGCAAATTAGGGCCCTTGAGCGCAAACAGAAGAAAGAAGGAGGGAGCAGCAGCAATAGGAGGCCATGCAGATGTGCAACTGGAGGTGACCCCACTGAGGTGTTTCCAGGCTTGTACCTGACACAGCTGGATACCTGCACTGCTGTTCAGCTCAGCCTGGGCCATGATGATGAGCTAAAGCACATATGAAATTCAGCTCAGCGAGCTGATGCTAAAACAGTATGAAATGTCAGTTCTCAGCAAGGGTAATAACACTTCTGGGGCATTAATCATTGCTGGGACACAGCCAGACAGCAGCAAATTGCAGGTTAATAAGAGAAAATATACAGGATATATCATAGGTGTGATTAAGTTCCAGGGCAAATCTCTGCCAAATATGACTGTAAGGATGGTAACACAGGGGAAGGGGTGGGGCAAAACCAGCGTGAGCCACAAAGGAGGGTGTGACTGGCAATGCTGAGGTGCATTTTCATCACTGAGCCAGCACTCAGGGGAAGAGCCAGCTGAGGCTGCTGAGGGTGGTTCTGAAGAGGTGCAGTTTTGGGAAGGCAAAGCCACTTGGCTTCCTGCAGCACAGGCTGTGATTTGGAGTGGCAGAAATACTGGCAGAGGCTGTGGCTGTAAACTGAGCAACAGCAGCAGGTGGGAATGCCATGCACACAATGTTTTCCACATCTTGTGATTGGATTCTGTTCACCCCCTGGGAAGCCCAACAACATCCTAATCTGCACCATTGTTGTATAAATAAATGCTTGTCTGAATTACCCCTGTCTCTGTGAGGACAGGATAATGCTGGGCCAGCAGAAGCCCCATGCCTGCCCACCTACAGGAAAGCACTTTCCCTGACCTGGGCCCATGGCCAGCAAGCTTCTCTCCTCCACACTGGGCTCTTCACACACTGCTCACCCCTGCCCCCAGAGGTGCTCAGCATCTCCTCCAGGAGCCTCTACTGCACACTGCCTCCTGTCACTGCATCTTATGGGCAGCTGGTGACAAGGATGGGCATCCAAGGGACCCCAGGGCCTGGGAACCCCTTTGGGGATTGAGTAGTGTGAGCTGGGGCACTGGCAGGGAAGAGGAAGGACTTTCCTTCACCCAGAGCAGAAAGACCAAGACCCCTTGGAGACAATGGCAGAGAAGGGAGCCCCATTCAAAGCAGTGGCAAGCAGGGAAACAGCATTTTAGCAGCAGCAGTATAACCCCCAGTGCATGAGCACAGCTCCAGGTCCTGCTGCAGAATGTCCCTGCTGGAGCTCTGTGCTCAAAGATGTCTGTGTGAGAAGCACCTGGAGTGTCAACCTATGAGTGTCAGCCTCCAAGTGAAGCCTTGACAGACCTAAGAATAGTGTTCTGCCACAAGGGAAAAAACAAAACCCTGTATCTGCTGTGGGTCTGGTGGCAGGTCCAAATCTGGGCGGGTTTCTAGAGGCTACAGGAGCTGCCTTGGTCACACATTGAGTCCTGGCACATAGGCACACATCCTGGAAATAAGAGTTATAGTGACCATCAAGAAAATGTTACAAGGACAAGAACAAATAAAAAGGAATGAGTAACTTGGACAAAGCAGCTGATAGCCATCAGCTATTTTTCAGCTTTACTGCTTTGAAAACAACATTGGTGACACAGCAACATATTTCTTAATAAGCAGAAAACAAACGCATCAGATTAATAACTAACAATCTTGTGCTTCAGAAAATAGCAGACTAGAATATCTTTATTTGGCATAATGGAAGATTTAAAAAGTAATCTAAAACTGCAATATGATGCAGAGAGTACTTTGGTGCAGTGCTGATGTAATAAGACACCTTCAGTGCTGCATGCACACCCTTTTGTAGGGGGTATTAGGGCCACCCTCAGCAAACTGTGCACACCAATTTCCATCTGACAATTACACATGCCAGCCACAGAATACAGAAATACTCTGCAGTGTAAATTCCATGCCAACAGGGGATTCCACCTGAGGTAATCAAATCTGCATATGTTGGTTTTTTAGAAATATTTTCAGCATTATGTAGTAGCACAACAGCCACTGTTTGCTGGTTATTTTTTAGGACACAAGACAGTTACACCAGTTCCAAATCTGGAAATTGCACATGCAAGTGCAGGTTAGACACATACAGGAGGGAAGGGAAGGGAAGGGAAGGGAAGGGAAGGGAAGGGAAGGGAAGAAAATTGTGTACACAAATAAGGTTTAACTTGTGAAGAACTATTTTTTTTTAGTTTTTCTGACCATTTCTGTAACCTAGCTACAAAATATTTTATTTCTGCTGTGTGTTTTCTTTCTCCATTGAAAGTGTTTATCAACATCTCTGGCACATAAAAGGAATATTAGGACACAAGCTAGCAGTAATTTTCCAAATAAGAGTCCTTTGAAACATGTATACAGCTTATTTTAGTCATATGACTCTCATCTTGGGGCAGCTGCTCTTCCAGTATTAACACCCTTTTTCTATACCTTTTTCTAATGGTATGCAGGAAATAACCACTTGCTTGTGTCTTGTTTGGAACCACTTTAAATTGTCACAGGATTTTGATTCAGTGATTTAATGATTTGAAGATTCTCTGAAATTACTATCATGGAGAAGATTGAATTTACCAGAAGAATCACAGCACAAATAAGTGTACAAGAAACAAAAACTGGAAAAAATGGACAAAGCAAAAACATAAAGGTGAGAAAATTGTTACGTGGAGAAATAAATCCTGTATTTAATATAGAAAGCCGTTATCTGCTTTTGTCTGTTACACAGACTATTTTTATTGTGGTTAGATTATAAATGTGTTATGTCAGCATGCTGCTTGTGACCTAAATGTGGCAATTCAAACTGTGGCATGTGCAAAAGCAATCTATATCAGTATATGTATATAGTAGAGGAAATGTTTTGTATTTGAATATCTGTATAGAGGCTTTGCCCCAGAGGTCCCGGTTGCCCTTGATGGGCTGCAGCTGTGATGTCCTTAATTGGGCTGCAGCTGTAACCAATGAAGACAACTGGGATAAAAGGGGGCGGGGTAGCCATTCAGGGAGGGCCTTAGAAGAGCCCTGACCTGAAAGAGAACAGCATGCAGAAGAAGGAGTCAGTGAAGATTGGCAGCTATGAGAATACACCAAAGAGGTATGGACTTTAGAAATCTGATAATATCATTATAGGGCTCTAGAGAAATAATAGAACAACAACAATTAGTGACCCCGATGTGATAGTTAACAGAAGATAAGACAGTTAAGAGCTGTGGCAGCCAAGAGCTGTGACAGAACATAGCCTTTGGGTCAAGGAGCTGTGAAAGAGTATGGCCTTTGAGCAAGGAGCTATGTGGGTTGTACATGGCCTGTGAGTCATGAAGAAATGAATGTATTGTACTTGAACATCTGTACAACTGTTAACTTGAGTAAAAGAAAAGGGGGAAATATAGTAGAGGAAATGTATTTGAATATCTGTAGAGAGGCTTTGCCCCGGGAGGTCCCGGTTGTCCTTGATGGGCTGCATCTGCGATGTCCTTAATTGGGCTGCAGCTGTGACCAATGAAGACAACTGGGATAAAAGGGGGTGGGGTAGCCAGTCAGGGAGAGCCTTGGAGGGGCCCTGACCTGAGAGAGAACAGCATGCAGAAGGAGTCAGTGAAGATTGCCAGCCATAAGAATACACCAAAGAGGTATGGACTTTAGAAATCTGATAACAACAACAATATGGCACTCTAGAGAAATAGAATAACAACATATGTAAGGATATATACTGACCTTGAGTATGCACAGGAATACATTTTGAAAACACAGAGTGAATGTAAAAGTGACTTTATTTTAAGACCCAAGCATGAAACTGCCTAAACAACTTTGACTCAGAAAATGTGGGAGTCACAAATTATGGTTTTTTTCAATATTTCTGTTATTCTTTCATATTGTGATAAGTGAATCTTAATCTGTTCAAAAGATTCAGTTGTTGACTTGCTTCTGCCTTTCTGTGGCAGCCTAAAGTGGGTCTTTCTGTTCTGAGTGCCAGATAATTTCCTTAGCAAACACATATCACTGTCAAAATGTAAGTAAAGTAAGTAAACTGAAGGTTTCAATCCTAAATCATAGAAAGTTTTTCCTTTTTTGCTGTTGTTGTATTGTCTTTCCACCACATCAGTGAAAATTAAAGACAAGTTAAATATGTTGCCAGCATTTTAAAGGGTTTTCTATCAAAGAAGGATTAAGAAACCACAGAAAAAGACAAACAGAACACAAGCAGGAAATAATAATAATTTCAATCTCTGCCTTTTTGTATGCTTCATTTTGAATTACTTCGAAGAGGGATTAAGTTTCTGACAGAAGATTGACCTTCAAAAGGGACTGAAGTCCCTTATCTCCCAAACTACTATTGAGCTCTGCTTCAGACTGTCGTAGATTCAACAGCTTATGTAAAAGCAACATGAATTTAAAAGGTGCAAGCTCTCCTTCTTGCAACCTGCTTGATTTTGAAATGAACTGAACATGTCTGTGTATGGACAAACCTTATGCAAGTTTTAAAATAATGCAGTTATCACAAGCCATTCACCAGTTGTGATGCCACAGCTCCTAAATCCAGTTATTCCTGCTCACCTCCCCTGCAGTGCCACGTTCTCCAAGCCCCCTCTCTGCCACGGGAGCACTGATCCCCTCCTCTTCCTCACCCCTGCAGGAGCAGCCCAGGCATCACCACAGGCACTGAGGCTCTTGTTCTCCTCTCCTGAGTCCCTCTGTCCCTTCCTTGCAGAGGTGGACAAGGAGATGAATGAGGTCTGCCAGTGTGAGGCAGGAAATGATGAAAGCATTTTTGCTTGGTTTGGAGGAACCCCTCAGCAGTGCTTTTCCCATGAAGAGGGGGTTCCTGGGCCTCCTTCTGATGTGTCTGAAGCTGCTCTCTTCCCATTCATGTGGCAGAGTTATGGGCTGATGTGAATCATATCACCAGCTCCTGCTTATACTGCCTGCAGGATGTAAAGCTGGAGATTGCCCAGAGCTCTCAAGAAATTATCTGATAGATTTAGAGCTATAACTTTCTTTTATGCAATTATTTTCTGAGAAGTGATTTTAAGCTCCATAATTTGAATAGAAACTCAGCATCAGATTAGTCCTAGAACAGAATCTGTAGTGCCTAATAGCCCATTCTCTCTCCCAGTCAATAGATTTTCTTCTTTAAAACCTCAGGGAAGCAATTGTTGCAGCTGAGTTCAGTGAGGTATTTCCTAATGTATTGTCAATTAACAGTTATATTGACTGGAGAATTCAGCTGATTTCTTTGTACATTACAATCATATAAAAAAAGATATCAGAAGGTAATTAAGTGAAACATTGTTTAAAGACATGTAATAGAAATCTACCGATTGAAATATATCACTTATCTCATTGACATGAAATGGGAGTTAGATACTAAGAGACTTAACATTTAATTGAGAACATTTTCCAGTCTTTAGGATTTGAATGCTTTAGAGAAAGTATATACTGAAAACCTCTTTAAAGTAAAGGCTAGATTTCTTTAAGCAGAAGATAAACAGAAAAGATATGATGGAGATTCATTTTTAAACCATAGTTTATATTTGTTTTAAAGCCTTCTCACCTTTTCTCTCTGTTAAAAATAAAACACCATCATGTATTTTTTTTTGCTGTAAATTTTTTCACAGCCAAGTGATTTTTTTTGGGGGGGGGATAAAATTTCATCCATTGCTGTGATGGATTCTTATCTATTTAAGAAAAGGCATCCATCCCTGTAAGGTGACTGCTGCTTGTTTGACATTTCAGAAGGCAGCAGCCAGCCTGCAGTGTACAGCACCCTGGCAACCCAGACACACTCAGGAGGAGCTGGGACAAAAATGGCAACTCCACAGGCAAAGCAATTTTTTGTGTGCACTGGGCACACCTGTAGAAATCTGGCAATGTATCTAAATCACAAGTTTGCATGTTTAAGCAGATTTGAAACACAGGTAGTCTTGGTGAGGGGGCTGGTGCAGAAGGTCAGGAATCAGCAGGCAGGCACACTGGCTGAGGACAAAGGCACACCAGCCACAAGGCATGCCAGATGCTCAGGCCTAGCAAGAGCATTAACAGCACTTACAGGATCAGCTCACTTGAAGAGCTAGGGGAGAAATTACCTACATTCACTGCAGAAGATGATTCTGGATAGGATTTGGGTGCTTGTGCCTTCAAATCACATTTGTAAGTTACTGGGAGGAAGGGAAGGCAGAGATGAGCACTTCTCAGAAGCAAAGGCAGCATTGAGAAGAGGGCAATGCTGCTGCAAGGCTGACCACAGCTCACAATTCTGGGCACATCTTGGGTACTTCCAAGGAGAAGTGAGAGAGTTATTACACAGGCTTTCTATTATTAACCCTGATTTCTTTTTAATGACCTCTTTTAATGACCTATTTTTACTGGAAGGCTGATTTGAATTCTAATATATAAGGACCTGGTTTTTGTGTGGTTAGGTTTTTGGTCAGTCAGCCTGTATGTGAAGTGGACCAAGTGGCCTCAAGTGAAACCAAGCTCACTCCATCTTTCTGTCAGCAGTGGAACAAGATGAAACAGCAGAGTTGGGAACTCCTGAGTAATCTGTGCCCTTACATGCATGGGGGACACAAGAGAAGGTTTCTGTGATACCAAAGAATCAAATATGACAAGATTTTTCACAAAGGATTATACCAGGAAAATCCCAGAACAACTCTTGTGTTTTATGATAAAATATTACTTGCTAATACATTTCCCAAGAGGAGCTCATAAAAACACAGGTGGTAAAGCAAACTAGAAGGAAGGAAGCTAAAAAAAAAACCACAGTAGGGTATTCTAAACCCCTTTTGACTCTTGAAGTCTGATTGGGAATGATAGAAAACAGAAGCTTCATGTAACTCTCTTGGTTAGACTGCCATTTAATGAAAAAAGGACATAATAACAAAAAGGTGAGACTGCAATTGCCAGGCAGGTACAAAAGCCTGGATGTCTTGAGTCCCAGAATGGGAAAAGTTGGGGACCAGTGAAACATGATTGGCTAAAACCATATAAAACCAGATGTGAATGAGAGATCGTTCATGACAGTCACTTCAGCTAATATGAATGCAACACATTTTTCCTTCTGCTAATGAATTTTGGGGATTCAACATTCCATCGAATCAGGGTCAAACTGAGGCTGCCATCAGGAGCAATAAGTATTATAGTCCAATATTTAAGGTTTTTCCACAAACGGAAACTGTAAGGAATGGATATCAATCAATTTATATACATTTGCAACTAGTTTGAATTAATGTATCATAACCTGAACATGTAAGGAAAAATATTCTTTCCTAACATAAATCATTTCACAAACATTCAGAGGAAGACTTGGAAAATTACAATCCTTCTTTGTTATTCCACTCAGGGTATTTTTTCATAGTGTGTAATGCTGTTCCTGTGCATTTTCCATTTATCTAATAATATAAAAATGTACCATTTGAAGCTTGGCAAACAGATCAATGTGGATGTTACCATCATCTTGATAAACAGATATTTCTGTGAGAGTTGAAATATGGATGTTTTGTCTAGCAGGAAATCTGGCATTCATCCTCGGGCGTCTTCCTTGTTTGACATGCTCTGCAGCTTGTAGGTCTTGGAGATAGGATCACAGGAAGGTTTTTTTGGATGCAACTGAGACCAAAGTTCAGCCCATTTACGGAAAATGGTGACTCCCAACAGGTTTTCGTTTCTTACTAAAAGATAAATTAGCTCAAAATGCTGCAGAGACATTTCCAGGTTAAATCACAGCTGCTAAGAGGACTGCCTTGAACAGAAGGGTTTGTGCTTTAAACCTGTATCAATAAAACAAATAGAAAACAGAGGAGGTGATCCAGAAAGTTACAACAATAGCTCAGTGTTTGAAGAAATTGTTCAAAGGAAAGGGACAAAATACTTCTGTTGAATATTTGGTTGTCTGGAGCCAGAAAAGAATGAGATTAATCAGTGTCTTTTTCTTTTTTTTTTTTTTTTTTAACAGAACATGTGGACAAATGAAAGAAATTGCTCTAAAGTTTCATTTCCTTAAGCAACTCTGAGGACAAACCAAATGTTTAAGAAAGCAACAATAAAAGTGTATGAACATGATGTTACTCTTTATGAGGGAAGGGATATTACCCTTTTCCATATTCTATAAAATCTCTCAAATGATTATCATTTCCTTATTTTACAATTACTCCAAAATCCTCTCACCCCTCTGTCTCTACCTCAAGTCTGTAAAGTTGAGACCTGAGCTGTTCCTCAAAAATCTCTGAAGAATTTGCAGGTCTGCACATAAAGAGGGCTACATGAATCCCAAGTATAATTTTTATAGACTGAAAACTTGATGGTCTTTAAGGGCCTCCCACTGGTCAAACTCAGAACTACATTGGCACCCTCATGGTAAAGTTCCTTTCCCCTCGGGTTTAGGTGTGTGGGGGCTTTGACCTCTCATATCAGAACAAGGAGGGCTCAGACAGGACCCGGGCCAGGCTATGGGGAAGACCCCGAGATTATTTGGAAGATAAATTCTTATGGGATTATGTGATAGGAAGTAAAATTTCCATTTAGAAAACCACTTTCAGTGCCTATTTAACCTCATTCTATGCTGAGTTCCCTGAGGATGGGTTACCTGGTTGTGCCATGTGTTATTTTTCAAATGAGTCATGATTTGGTGCATAGAAAGAGAACTTTTTATAAAGAACCTCTGAAAATTTCAGGGGAAGCATGCTGAAATGGGCAAAAAGCCAGGGAGAACCAGATAGAATAGAAACTGAAAAGAAACTTGTGCTTAGCCTGTTCCTCAAGCTTTCCTCTCTAGGACTAGAAATTAACTCAGCCTAGAGCTGCCAGGCACTGAGTCAGATTTCCAAATGTGGTCCCTCTTCACACAGACTAATAATGCCAGCTCTCTTCAGCCATCTGGCAGAGTCCAAGTCTGGATCACATCACATCAGTCTGCCAGATCACCTGGACACATTTTTGTCTTTACATGCTATTGTTATACTCCTTTGTTCTGTTTCCATTTCCACATTATTCTTCTTCACTTCCCTGTCTCATGTTTCTCCTGCTCATGAGGAAGAACTTTCCTGCAGCAGCAGTGAGCTGGAGTGAGTGTCCTTCCATCATCCTACATGGGGCAATCCATCAATGCTCTGTCCCTGCCCTGGGAGGTCCAGGGCCTGCAGCTGCCCTGAATGGTCTTGATGATTGGCAGTGCGCAGGCAGCACACAAATCTAAGCTGCCCTTGCAAAAAAGGGACATTTCAGCCTTCTTAGAAAGTCACTGGAGTGACTGTCTGCCTAGTATCAACACTGTGATGTTGCTGCATGTTCTGGTGGAGGTAGCCAGGCCTTAGGAGTGACCCCTGAACTCTCCTCCCTAAAGCACAGGCTGCAGACAGAATTATTTCCCAGACCAGGCAGAGCACTCCCTGTTAAGTGAAAAAATGGCAAATTTGGCCTCAGACCTTGGCTGTCCTGGAAAGCAGTGACACAGCTCACTGAAGGAGACTGATTCTCCTAAGGGTGGCTGCCAAAAGAATCATTTAGCAGCTAAGAATACGCCTAAAGTTTTACCCACACAGCAAGTTTATCCTACACCTCAGCCCAGGCTGTTGAGCTTTAGCTATTTGTGCCCCCTTTTGTGTCCCACTCAGTCCAAAGACACAGACCAAAGACACAGTGCTTCCTGGCTCACCCTTTGGGTCACCTTCTTGCACGCTGCCTGGGTGGAGGGAGTGGGCACAGCTGGATGCTTTCCATGAGGAACAGCTCCCAGAATCACTTCCCATAGCACTAAGCCAGGGAGCAGGGGAGGGCAAGCAGGCAGGTCCTGGCCACCCTCACCTTGCATTTCAGGTTGTTCTTCTTGGTGGGATCTCAGTTGTCCATTGCCACCTCCTGAATGATGTCCAGGGCTGACAGCACTCCCATGGGTACAACAGTGATGAAGCAGCTGGCCAAAGCAATTGTGTTGGATAGACCTAGCCTGGCAAAGCCACAGCCAGGAAAAAGCATCATTCCATTTCCTAGCTTCTGAGAGCTCAAAATATGCCTCTCCTGGTTAGAAATACAGACACAATGCTTCTCTGCAAAGAGAAGGTCCTGACAGCCCAGCCCTGGGGCACTCTCTCTGCTGAGCTGTTTATTCTTGGGCACCACAAGTACTAAAGAGCCAAGAGCATGAGCTGACTCTTGTCCCTCCTGGGTTCCTGAAGACTGTGATAAAAAGTAGTAATTTAGTTAAGCACCAAAGAAAACCCTGTTTTCTCTTTTTTTCAAACCATCCTTTATTACTGTGTGAATGTACATTCCCTGTGCTCCCTGTATTCACCTCCTCCTGCAACAGATTTCTAACATTGCTCAGATCCTGCCTGTCCCTCCTGCTCCCCAGTGACCATAAGAGAAGCTTAGGGTGGCAAACTGAGATCTGCAAGTCCAAAGTGAGACTGAGGCACAGTCAGAGAACAGATGTAGGTCAGCACAGATGGATGAGAGACTGAAAAATCTGCCTTGGTGTCTGGACCAGCTGTGGGAAACAAGTTAAATGCTGGAATTCATCTGCAAATGGGATTTAAAGAGATGGTAATCACAGCAAACAAAATCAGTAGTAGACAAGTATTCCTTTTACTAGCAGAGGAACCTGTGCTGTATTTCATTAAAGCACCCAAATTCAAGAAAGAAACTGCTGTTTGTGGGATCCTTAAGCACTGGCAGCAGACTATGACTTAAACTGACCCACCTCCCCAAGGCCACACCTATGGTCACACCAAATCAGAAAACTCCAGTGCCTTCAAAAGTCCCCAACTGAATCTCAACTTCTGTATCTCTGAGTTTGTCTCTGGTTTCCATCATGAAAGCAATTCAGGTTTGTGTTATCTATAGACAGCCCTGTCCCATGCTATAAAGTGACTTCATGTCTTTCAACTCATTATAGATGCTAATAAAACACACAGGGTCCTTGACATTTAACCTACTGTCATAATAATGTTGGAAATACTCAAAATGAGGAAACTCATTTCATAGTTTGTGCCCTTGACTGACTGAGGATAACATTTTATGCTGCCCTGGTAAAGGCCATGTGACATCATGCTTTTCATGGCACTTTAAAAAATAGTAAAGAATTCTGCATAGAAAATAAAAAGAAAACTCAAATTCTCCTTTCAGACCCATCTGTCTTTTCTGCAGCTATCATTCTTGTTATGTCCTACTCTGGCTCATGCCTCAGCATCACAGGGACTCCAAAAGCCAAGATCTTCATGGCAGCCAGGAGTGCTCCTCAGGTAAGGGTCAGAGACAACCCTGTTCACAGAAGCGTTTTTAAATAGGAAGCAAAGGTCCTTCAAAGAAGCTGTAAAGTTTTAGAGACCCAGGATATGTGATTCTAGAAAGAGAGAGCTCCCTTCCATGAGCCACACAGCCCTGGTTCACAGCAGCCTCAGGACTTGGCAGGGACAGCCTTCTCCAAGACAGTGTGAAGCTGGGTAAGGAACATGCCATGGAAATTATACAAATGAAAAAGAAAGAAGTTACTTAGCAAATGCCCTGGAAGGATTCCTGCCTGTCTGAGGCAGTAATGCAGCTTGTCCTGGCCACTTGCAAGTTTAGCACCCAAGGGAGAGAATATGTAATGGAGCAAAAAGGGGTGACAATTTCTGCAAGGAGGCTTGAATTTTTACCTCTGTCTCTCCAACCAAACCAAAAGGCTATTGAATATAGTGGAAAGGCTTTCAGGCTCCCTTTGAATCTGGAAAAACCTCCCAGTGATATACTGACACCTCTTCAGAGCAAAACCTACCTGACCAGATTGCTACCCCAAGAAAACCCCAGCTCATTGCCCAGGTGGGAAATGGGGCTGGATTTTCAGGCCAGGGTCCCTTAGCCAGGCACCAGGAGGTTGATTCTTCCTCTGGGGACACTGGGGAGGCCCTGGGAAAAGGCAGTGGCCAGGAGCCTGCCCCAGGGCTGGTGAGCATTGAGCCTTGCCTGCCCCTGCCTGCCTGGACACAAGGATGCAGCATCTCCCCCAGTGAAATGTTGCACTGTGTGCAGAAGACACATTCTGCTGGCATTAATCCTTCAGTCTTCTCACTGCCAGTCTAGCTGGAAGGAACTATTACACAGTCTATAAAGTTTAAAAGAATAAGGAAAGCTTAGCTCCCCATTAAATAGCTTGAAACAAAAACTACTCTGTTTATCTCTTCTGCAGCGGCCACACAGACTAGACACATAACAAGGCTCAGAAAGACACATAACAAGGCTCAGAAATGGAACCAGGGTTGCAAGAAAGAAACGAATTTGCAGGAGAAGATGCCCCAAAAGTACAGTTACAGTTACAGTTTGTGAAAGAAAAATAAAAGGGAAAAGGAAAAAGGACAAAAGGAAAAGAAAAAGAAGCCTGACAAATAAAGCTGCCAGAAAAAAAAATAAAAGAAAAACTAATATTAAAAAACAATAATTGTAGAGAACATCTATTGTCAGAAATGCATCCTAAATAGTTCTGGTTCGTACTACAGAATCAGAGCAGAGACATACCAAATTCTGCCCTTGGATTTAAGGGGGTCAGCGTGGTTCTAAGGGTTTCTGTTTCCACTGACAGCCCTGATTTTCAGTGTAAGTGCACCACCCTGCAGGAGCTACAAGAATGTTAGATGTTTAACAGTATGAACTCTTCTCAAAGCTCTGCTCTGTGTGTGTATCCAAACCCAGAGAGAAATAAGCTCAGCTGCTGCAAATGCTGCTCCCATCTCCACTTCCACCTATCATCATGACCTACCAGGCATAGTTAGATTAGCAAATATGTGAATACCTGGAAAGAATGCTGGCACTTTCTGTCCAGAGCAGGAGTGGGAGGAGATGTAAGAATGTTTGAGTTGTGAATGGAGCTACTCAGAAGCTATTTTGCTTTTCTGTGAAGAGAGATGTATTTAAACTCCAGATGAGGATGAATGATGGGGAAAAGCAGCACAGATTACTGGGGTGGGAAGGGACGAGGAGAGCACGGCAGAGCCGAGAGCTGTGCGAGGAACGGTGGGGATGGATGGATGGATGGATGGATGGATGGATGGATGGATGGATGGAAGGATGGGTGGAAGGATGGGTGGAAGGATGGGTGGGTGGATGGATGGGTGGGTGGGTGGATGGGTGGGTGGATGGATGGATGGATGGATGGATGGATGGATGGATGGATGGATGGGCTCAGCCGGCACCGCCAGCTCTGCCCCTGGGCAGCCATTGCTGGCTCATTTACCATCAAATGAACGGCTCTGCTCACGGAGGAAAGGCCGGTCCCATTGGGCAGGTGTGTGAGGCTCTGCCATGGCGCTGCCATGGTCCTTGTGCATGGTGGCTGCTGAGGAAAAACAAGGCTTTGCTCGGAGCTGCCCCTCCCCTGCTGCTTCCCACAATCCTACCCGGGCCATGTTACCATTCGTAGCCACAGCTTTCAGAGAAGGGATTATGTCCCAAGAGGGGCTGCAGTGAGCCTCAGAGACCTGTGGGCACTTTTGCTAATGGGAGAAATCCTTGATACCATCTTACAAAGTAGTCAAGGGCACAAGATAATTTAAACAGCCAGTGGGAAGTCAGACCTGTGTAGGTGATGACAGGGCCCTGAGCCCTCACTTTTTGAAGTGGAAAGCTTGGTGTCCCTCTGGCCAAAACCGAGTGAAGTGTAGTGGAGAGGCTTTCAGGCTCCCTTTGAACCTGGAAAAACCTCCCAGTGATATACTGACACCTAGGACCTTAGCTGCTGCCTAGGCTGCCAGTTATTTAGGTTTTATTAAAGCATCCAGAAGAGAGAAAATATCCAATTAAAGGTTTACCAGCAATCAGAATCTCAGCTCACATCTCTGTATTAATAACAAAGTGAACACTGATGTCAAACAGCATTAGGTGAGTCACTAATCATGAAATTTTGCAGACAAAGGTGTCAGAAGAGAGAAACAACACAAGACAGGATCTGGCAAACCAAGCCTCTCACTGGAACTCCTTTAATGCAAACCTGGGCACCCCTCAGGGGCACAGCCAGCAGGATGCTGCTGTCACCAGCATCAGTCCCCTCTGATTTCCCCACCAAGGAGCCGGGGCAGAGCCTGCTGCTCACTGGTGCCAGCCCAACTGGCGATGTGGTGGGAGTGCTCCTGCAGCGGCTGCCTGGACTTCTGGAGGATTGTGTGGCAGGAGTGAGAACCTGAGATCATCCTTTTGAACCAGTGCAGTGAACAGCCTGTTGTTTAACAAAGTGGAGATGGTCTGTATTTTTCTCTTTAGCATTTTAAGTAAAATGTTTAGAAAACTTGGCACTTTCGGGATTTCTTGGTTCTATCAATTGAGCAACATTTTATTCATCTTTTTATAGGGTCTTGATTAAGCTTGAGGACTAGGAAGTGAATTTCAATCTCTTTCTCAAAACAAAGTCCATATTGTCAGTGTGAAGCACAAACCTGGATGTGGGTGAAGAATTTGTTTGTTGCAGAACAAAAGCTCATCCTATGAAAAGAAGTTAAAGAATTAATCTGGGTTTCCAGTAGAAAAGGTTTTGCTCCAGTTTCCCTTGTGCAATGAATTAATGCTTCTATTTAGCTCTCTCCTGTTCACTCAGAGTTGTACTAAACAGTAGTATCTGTTTTGAAAGTAGGCAAAGGAAAATAATTTTTTCTCTTAAATTCAGCATCTGATTTCAATTATTCTAATATCTTTACTGACTGAGTCTCTGAAGTTCCTTTGTGCTGAATGAAAAGTTGTTCCTCTGTGTGATTCTTCTTGAATCAGTGATGAAATTTCTTCTTTCTGACAATAACTCCTATTTTTGAAAAGCATATTTCTGCTGTGTTAAGTCTAGGATATAAAATTCTGCTAGTACCCATGTAGGGAGAGCAGAATAACTCATTTAATGACAAACCTATTTTTGTTCCTGGTTGTGTTTGTAATGGAATAGGAAACAGTGCTCCTGTTTTCTGCTGAGAGTACTTGAAGCCATCCTTCATAATGAAGATACAGGTCTGATTCACTGCTCCTGTTTTTCCAGCTGGAGAGTCAGCCTACGTTGCCGTTAACATGGAGGTGCCTCTACTTGGATACATTTTTTACTCAACATCATTGCTACAAACCAGAACAAGATAACTGCCAAATAAGCCTGTTTCTGTGTTAATTGGACTATCACATTAAACCCACAGAGACAGAGCATTTGAAACACAAAGATCACAAAAATGTCAGTTTTCTCCACCTGCTCCTTGCAGCCCAGATGAGATGTTAATGTCTTTAATTGGCCAGCCTGCAATCCAGAGCAGTCCTGAGAGGGGAGAGGGAAAGGGCAGAACCGCGGTGCTTACGGAAAAAAAAAAAATGCCACTCCTCACATTTCACAGCTAATCTATAGCTCTACATCTCAATTATCCTTTCCAGTAATAGGATGATTGCTTGCATTCAGTAATGAACCAGAAACCAGGAACTTAACGTTCTCATCTGCCAGGCAGTTTTTCTGACTTTTAGACCAATTGACAGCAGCTATAAAAGCATTATAAAATATGGCATGATTTAATAGATGCAGCTTTCATCTACCTCAACGTTCTTCAAAATAGCTTTAGTTAAATATAGTTTTCCAAATAGGGGGATGTCAAACCTTATCAGCCAGGGTCCACTACTAAAGAAGATTTTTTGTGAATACCTAGAATTTGACATTTGTTCTTCAGTTTTCTAATAAATCAGGAGTGCTAGAAATGCCCGTATTTTTCAAAGTTCAATCAGAAATGGATTGAATTGAATGACACATCTAACATAACTGAAGAATGATACGTCATCATAAATGAATCTTTCAGCACAAAATAAAATCATCTATTAAATTTATGTATTTTAATAATGTATTTGGAAGCATGCTGGAGTTTCAGAAGATCAATAAATTGTTTGGGGATTTTAGGTTTTTTTAAAGGCAATATTGGTAATAAAAACACATGGTCCTATAGATCTCACTTTTGCATTTTTAAATACATTCGAGGTGTAGCAACTCTTTTAAAAATTCTTACTTTCATGTTTTCATCTTAGATGCTTAAATTCCTTTAGCATTCAGTCTTTTAAAATCAGATTCTCACCAGAATTTCAATGAGACTTTTGACTACAGTAATTTTGGAAATGAAAGTCAAAAATTAAACACTCTGAGGACACTTGAGAATTTTCCTGGGTGGTGCCGGGTTTTTTGTTTTTTGGTTTTTGTTTTTTTTTTTTTGGTTTTGTGGTTTTTTTGGTTTTGTGTGTGATGTGTGTGATTCTTGTGTAACTCCAATAACCAAAGGAAGAGCTGTAAGAGGATGCCATGAATTAATGTAAATCATTATCCAATTACCTTCAACTTCTCTCACACTAAATTTTTTCACCTATTATTTGAATTCATGCTATCTTTACACACAGTATGACTGCCTCTTGCTTTACCACACTTCCATAACTAGCTAGTTTCACTACAAGCTACAGGCTCTCTGATGACTTCTGGTTTGTGACAGGGCAGTCACCTCATAAAGTGACTGCACATTTCACATTGCATGATGTTACAACTGCAGAACAGCTTTATTTCATAATTAAGAGAAGCTCCTTTAAAAATATGAAGTCCAGACAAGTGTTGCATTTGTAGACATATATTTTACTAGATTAACTGAAAAACTGGACAAGCTATTGACTTGCCAAAGCTAAACACAAGTTGAGAAAACTATTCAAAATTTAACTGCACATATACAAGCTGGAACAACCAAAAGCTGGTAGCTGGAATTTGTGCAGCAAAGGCAGAGGGTGAGAGATCATCAGCTAGCTATCTCCTAGGGAAAGAGCTAGAAAAATAATTTATAACCTATAAAGGGAGGATACAAAACTGACCACAAAACCAATACCTCAGATATAACCACCTTTTATCCACTACTATTATAAATGTTCATTCCTAGACCTGTCTTTCAAAATTACTTGTAGTTTTCCCTGAGGGAACAGGGCTGAGAGATTAGGGATGAAGTGGCTGCTTTGCAAGGAGTGTGTCCACAGGCTGTGGGGTTTTCCTGCTCTGTCAAAGGCAGTGGCTGCAGGTTGCAGCCTGGGCCCCATGGTGGCTGAGGTTCCTCAGCTGAGCACAGTCCCACAGGCTGGGATGTGCCAGTGGGAGCTCTGGGAGAGGTGGGATTCTCTCTGCCATGGTGGTGGCAGTGCTGTGAAACCCCAGTGCAGGCCATGGGGACACACAGCCTTTGCTGGAAGGGAGCACAGCTGCCTCTCTGTCTGGGTGACAGCTGAATGTCAGAAAAGGGCACCCTTGCACCGAGCACGGAGCACAAGCCCTTCACTGCTGGCATTAACCTCCCTTTCTGGCACTTGCCCTTCTGGCAGGGCACACAGCAGAAATAAACTGCCACGAGGCACAAACTCAGTGGCAGAGAGACAGATGAAATCGAATTTCCTTGATTTTAGAAGCCTTGATGGTAAGCAAGGTGTAAAAAAAGCCTCCATCACATGGTGGCGGGTGGAAATGAGAGACCTCAGAGGATCTGCTCTTTTGGCCATTTCTGCTACCAGATTCCCATGGCTCATTTTTATCTAAAAGTAGATTTTTCTGAGAACTGGAATAGGACAGGGACTTTGGCAGAAGCCAAATAAAACTAGGTGACTGAGGGATGGCAGTAATGATTTCTCAGCAGTGACAAATCACTTCAAGCAGGGATAAAAGCAAGAAAATTGGAAGAAATGCTTTGACATGTAGTAAGAGCGCACAGATGGTAAGCATCCTTTTGGACATCTCACTGGAAAACTCTGTGTGACAGCAGGTAAAAAAAGGTTGGGAAAAAACTAGTCTGGCTCTCAGTCTGAGACCTGAGAGTGGCTGGAAGACTGGTAAAATGTCAAGACGAAGAGCACTGATACATTGTTTTACAGGCTCAAATGCACTGGCGTGGCTGTGGATACAAGCCTGTGCCATTCCATGGCCTTTAAAAATGTATGTCCATTACTCTGCAGCCTCTCCCACCCACTGTTCTACTGGTTATTACAGTCCTTCATTTGATTTCAGTCCACTTGTAAGAGCTCAAGGTAAAAGCTCTGATCAGGTTTGAAGTCTGACTGGGTTTTTCCCTGGATGAAATATCAGACGTCTTTTTCAGTAAGTCTTGTAGTTACTTTGAAAAGGAATGTTTGTTTTCAGACTACATTTGAAGGCTAAAACCTATATTTCTTTTGAATTCAAGATGTGTTTGGCACCTTAAATCCTTCCAGGGAGGCTAAATACCTGCATAAAGCATGCAGGTTGGGACTCCACTAGAAACAGAGCCACACACAACACAAGAGTAATTCCACATGGCTGGGTAGAAAGGACTATTCAAATTAAAAAGACTAGGATGATTCAAGTGGAAGTGACACCACAGGCTCAGGAGATTCCTGGGTGAGAAATGCCTTTTTTTAATTACCCCACTCTTTTCCACACATAGCACATCTACTGCCTGTATTGAATCACTGCCTTTTAACCACAGCCCTTATGAAACCTTTGAGGCAGTAAATTCAGGAAGAAGAACCAGAAGATTTAATTAAGTATCATACATGTTGCTTTCTTATCCTATGATTCCTTATTCCTATGATTCCTTTCCTCAGTCATAGCAATTCTGTTTTAGAGGAAATACTATTGCATTCTTGTTTCCTTGTTTGGGAAGACTTTGCAAGATCAGCAGCTGTTGTGAAGCCACAGACCCAGGAGTTTAGGAAAGGTGAGAAGAGCAGCTCCCCAAGCAGTGGCACAGTTAGCATTCATGGAAGAACCACAGAAGACGGTGACAAGCCAAGAAATCCTTCATCTCACATCACCCATCTGGCAGGGCTTAGGTAGCTTGAAGGCCTCTAAGAGGAACATCTCTTGGATGTTTCTGATCAGACCTTTCCTGTGAAGAGGAGGCTGGAGGCCCTGGGATCTTAGGCATGAGTTTCACCAGTCCACCACCAGCAGCTTCACTTCCATTGCCAAACAATGGAATTGGCACAAACTGAGAAGAGCCAGTGCTGTGCAGGGATGAGTAACTCAGGGCAGAGCACCTGGGCACCAGGCACCAGCACAGGCAGGTCCTTGGAGGAACCCAAACCCCATCCCCTAGCCATTACTGAAAAAATGAGAAACACATGCTGAGTGGGGACACAGAGCAGCCCTTACAGCTGGGACTGAAAACCAGAGAGCAGCTGCAAGAAATGAAGGAAAATCAGGGTATTTGCTCTGCATCCACAAGCACACAGTGGCTTCTAGCAAAATATAAAGAGTCACATGTGTGACAACAGGGAACACTGAAGTGTGGGACATGTTAATGACCTCAAGAGGCAAATAGGAACAGCAGTGCAGAGCTGAGGTATTGACTTCTGTGTAACAGGGAAAAAAATGTGGGAAATGCTTTTGATCAGAGGACAAAGCAGAAAACAAGACTGCTTCTTCAGAGGCTGGATAGGGGCTGAATAACCTGTCCTGAAGGGCTGACCCAGAACTCACCCAGGACACACCAACAGAGAAGGGCCATGCAGAGGATACCTGAGCAGCAAGTATCCTCATGAGGATAGGAGATGAAAAAAAAAAAATTATTTTAAAGGCTCATAGCAGAGGTACTCCATTCCCCAGGGTACCATGTGCACACTGGAGCAAATATGCTCCATGGTGAAGCAATTCCCAGCATTTGGGAAAAGTCCTCAGACACTGGACTGCACCAAGGGTGCACGAGAAGGGTTGCAAAGAGGCAGTGAAGGCTGACTCAGAGGAACTCCTCACAGACAGAGCTACCCTCACTTGGGAAACCTCAGTCTGAAGCAAAGGGAGCACTTAGTCATCAGAAGTTGGACACAGACCAAAGGAGTGATGAACCTGGAGCCACAGGCACAGCAAGGTAGGAGGTAGAAGCTTCAGAGCTATAGTAGGAAGACAACACCAGTAAGAACTTTAGGGGAAACAAACCCAAAATCAGTCTGTGGCTTGTATACCAGTCCTTCTGTTTGGGTTTGAAAACGGAGCAAGAAGTTGAAGACATCTGTACTGGGGAGGAGGAGCTCTCTGAGCAGCAGAGCTGACATGCCATACACCACACACTTGTTAACCAGAGGGAAATGGATGATTTTAAGAAAGGGAGGGAGAGTAAAAAAGTATGCACATGGTATGATATTTCAAAAATCAAGCAGGCTGTAGTGATTCATATCCACATCAATGTTAGAGGGTTTTTTTTTAATTATGTATCCATTAAAAAGCAAACAAATCATGTAGTAATGCAGTGAGTCACACCTGCCCATCTCTAGCCATAAGGAAGTGTGCCAGGAGTCAGAGGAGCCACATCTGTTATGCCTCTTATCAGCCCCTGGAGGGATAACACTGAAGGATTTTAGGAGACAGTCTGCTACAGTTAGAGATGTCTCAGACAGCAAAAAGCAGCAAAAAGGGACCTTGAGGTCCATCCCACATCTGCCTTTAAGCTACACTAATGAACATCCTCAGCAGCTTCCTCTGTAGCCCAGAGCAAACCACCATGCCAGTTCCCTTCAGCCCAGCCAGCCACCAGATCACTCCAGTGTGGAGAATCCCAAGTGACTGGAAGTGCACAAGCCTTTGTGACCCAGTGGGCAGGGCAGTTCAGAGAAGAATTCACTCAGAGTTTCCTTACTGATTTCCTTTCCTTTCATCTTCCTGCATTACTAGTTCTGTGTTGTGGGGTTGTCAGGGGAAAAAAAATATGCTACTCACGTATCCCAAATTTTCCATCTGTTTGGTCTTTAAGGGTTCATGTGCAAGTCCATCTGCACATCTCCCCACCTTGGTGTGGCTCTTTATGCCTACAAACCTTTTCTCTGGAACATTTTCTCTGAGTGTCCAAATGCTATTTTGACTGTCCTGCCTCTTCACAGGGTCAAATGGGATCTATTCCCATTAAAAGAAAACTAAATAGAGTTTATTAAGAGATCCAGGTCTCCCTTCACCCCCAACTGGAAGCTCTTATATTAATCACTTCTTGATTTTTTTGAATTGACCTTCTTGGTGAAATATTAATGACAGATGTGTTTATTCTCATGCTGTGATCGAACACTAAGAACACAAAAGTCAAGGCCAAGCAAAGAGAAATGTATTTCAATATTTACTTTGGCAGTGACAGAAAATTATCAGCAAAGTGATTTCTTCCAATTAACGTTACCACTGCTATATCAAACAGTGAATGACAGCAATGTTTTCACATACTGTAAAGCCTGGATCTAATTGACACTCATGATCAACTCTAAACTTCTATTCCTTGTAAGTGATTAGAATAAATGTGACAATGAAAAATCACTAGACCTTCACGGGGTAATGAAACTGAGTGATGAGCAGCCTGTGATACTGCTTGTCACACTGCCTTGATTGCTTTCAGGATGGATTAAAAATATTAGGAGATGGCAAAAAAAGTGGTGGGTGTCCTGCTCAAATTGTGGCAAGGCATTTTATATCCCATAAATATTGTGTTCCAAATTCACTTTGAATTGGATATGAGCATTCCCACAGGAGTGGCAAAGTGACTGAGAGGACTCCAAAAACAAAGGGAGGGGGCAAGTCAGCCAAGGGAAAGTGTTGGGAACTGAAGGGAACCAAGCTGGGCTCTAGGTTATGCATGGCCCCACTGCTGGATGTGGCATGTATTTTTTACCCTTGCCATGGGGAGAGGGGAGGTGAAGGAAGTGTCTCTCTCTCTGTCTTGATCTGCCACAAGGTACAGGCTCCCAGGGACTGACTCATTAGAGAGAGGAGAAGAAAAACTCATGGCCTTAAGATATATTTAAAAATAAAATAAGGCTAATTAAAACATTTCTGGCTCACAGTCTAAAATTATCCCATGGAATTCAGAGGTCTAAAAATACAAGCCACTTGCTGTGTAAATATATTAATTTCTGTAGTGTAGCATAGTGAGAGCTGCTTTCCTGCAACAGCCAGAGCTGTCAGTGTGCTGGCAAGCAGAGGACTTGCTACTATGCAACAAGAAATTGGGAAATATGTAAAAATGAAAAATTATGGAATTATATTACTTTTCCTGCAGTGATAAGATATGAAAATACAGTGAACACTCATGTGACTGTAATACAGCAGCTCATGAGAGAGCCAACTTCAATCTGAGAAATAGTAATATATTCCTCAGGACACAATGATCTTGCAAAAAGAAACCATGAACTTAAAGAGTCTTGTGAATTTGCAGCCTATCTCACAGAGAAATGAAAGCCATTATCCTGAAAATATTCATGAACTTCCTGAGCTTTACATATGAGAGTCTTCCTATATTAATCTTTTCTCTGAACTTATTTAGCAGAGTGATACATTTTCAGCCAGGAGCACGTTGAACTATTCATTTTAAATACACAGTCTGATTAATTTAATCTTCCTTTTGTGAATCAGCCATAAATGGATCCTGATTTGTGAGAGAAATTGCTGTCCTGAAGAGTAAGCAAAAAATATAGAACAGTTTTCTGGCTAATGGCCTATTTACAAACCACTTGCTCCAGGAGCCTCCTTTTTGTGGGTTGTTACTGATTATATGCACCTGAATAGTCCAATCTCATTTCCTGAAGGGTGACTGAGATACTTGGGGTGAGAAAGCAAGGAGCAGTGGGCGCTCTTGCTCACTCAGCAGCACTGGGAGGAAAAGCTGCTGCTCCTCTCAGTGGCTGGCAGAAAAGGAGGCAGCAGCCAGACAAGGCAGTGCTGGAGACAGAGGTGGCAGCCAGAGCATTGCCATGCCACAGCTCCTGCAGGAGCCTCAATGCAGAGGGATGGGGGGAGGAAATGACAACATCAGATGTCCCTGAAGCAGCCAGGGCAGTGTCCCACAGGCCCTGGCAGAGCAGAGGGCCACGCGTGGGAGCTGTGCTTTCACACTGCTTTGGGTGGAAGGTTGTTAATTAATTTGAAATGAAAGCTTTTGATTGTGTCTTGCATAAGTAGTTCCCTTGCACTCCCCCACCAGCAGTGGCAGTGGGCAGCTTTAAAGCCAAATGGGCAAAATAGAGTGTAGGCAGAGCAAACTGGTGTTTGTGGCAGACAGCAATCATGCCCCCACCTCTTCCCAAGCTCTGCTGTTTGAGCAAGGCTCCCTCTCTGTATCCCCTTTTCTCAGATGGGTCTGTCTCTCCCCACTGCAGATCACTACTGTCTGTGAGTGATCACAAGCTGTTTCCTCCCCACACTCCAGAAGCTCTCTGGACTGTCAGAGTTTTAGTCCCAACTTCTTGAGAAACTGAAAAAAACGAATACCATGACCATAAACCACTGAGTAAATCACTTGAATGTCCCAAGAATCACTTCATTTTCACAAGAAAACAGTTGTTCTACTGAGAAAACCCTCTTGGTGAGCCTACTTGATGCTGAGTCCAAATTACATAAATATGACAAGTTATGTATAATTTAAATAAAGCACATGAGTTAAAGTCCCTTGACCAATTGAATGTCTGGTGTTTATTTCTATTTCATTAACAAATTAGTCTGTTGTCTAGGAGAATCAATAAGCAATTTGAGAGCAGAAAGCTCATTACACTCATTAAACTGGTATGATTTGCAACGAGGAACAAGGCTCCCATTTATCAGAAGCCAGCTGAAAGAAAGCCAGAGCACTTCACAAAGATTAGTCAAAATGTCCCAGACCCTTACCAACTTCTTAGAGAGCAAAGAAAGAAAGTTTTTTGAGAGGCTCTCCCCATGTGAACCTGTAGTTAAAGAGCACGTGGCAGAGTTCCAGGTATTGAAGTGCCCAAGTTCAGCCCTGAACACACAAACTCTGAACCAAGATGATGCTTTCTGATGTCTGAGAAACATCTACAATCTTCACTGAACTAAGACCAGCTGTTCCACAAGCATCCACTCTTGGCTAGAAGCACGGATTTATGGCTTATTATTGTTCATGGCTCCATAAGGATCCACATCAACTGCACAGACTGGGGCTCAATAAACCATTTGTTTTGGAACAAGATTTTTGCAAATCTTTGAATTATTTGAACTGATTTCTATATCCTTAAATACTCCTTTCTCATCAGCAAGGCCAACTGCTGACTGTAAATATTATGACTATATTATCTTTATTTTAATTCAGGGAAGATTTTAGCTGCCTTCAGAAATATTGTGCCTCCTTCTTCTCCATCTCTTTTCTTTAAGAAAGCAATGGACACTCACTGAATAGTAACTGTTTAAATAAATTGCTTAACTCTCACAAGACCAAAACACTGCAGTACCTGGTAGCAGAGAAACAAGATGTCATACCTACATGTATTTATTTCCTGCTATGACTTGGTTACAGGCCTTATGATTGAGTTCTTTACTGATTCTGCACACATGCACGGCACTGTCTCCCTTTGCACTTTGGATAAGCCATTCCTAAGGTGCAGAAGTCTTCCTGGGGTTCTGTTTCCCCTTTTTCTTTTCTCTGCAAGGCTTATGCTTTTTGTAGTGCATGATAAATACAAGCTTTCCTCCTTCAGAAGTGATTAAGCTCTTCAATCACTCTCTACAGTAAAACAGGTCCTAAGGCAAAGAGTTTATTTATGTGTGTTTCCTCATCTCTGCTTCTGCTTTCTCTCATCACGCAGAGTCCTAAGTGTCTCATCCTAATTAACAGTTTGCTGTGAGCAAACTGTTGCCATCCACAGCAATTGTGTCTGTCCATAATCTACAGTCAGAGGACAAAAGCTGACTCAAAAAACCCTTGTGGGTTTGCTTTGCCTGTACCTCACTGCCTTTTTTGTCAAATATTACCCCAAGTGCAAGTGAGAACTGAGGGGAAAGTCAATATCATCTGAATAATATTCCCAGCATTCACGTGCATGCTGGGAATCTCCTGTGCAGCACTCCTCCCTCTCCCCAAGCCATCAGAGCAGAGCTGCCAGGGGTTTGGATCAGCAGCACCCTGCAGAGCCCCAGAAGGTAATAGGAAGGCTGTTCTGGCTAAGGACATCTTGCATTTGAGAAATATTTCACCCTGAGAAGTCCTCAGGATTTTTTCCATTTTCACCCCTGAGGTCAAATGGGTCAACAACTGAGCTCACAAGATGGAGGGAGAACCTTGGCTCCCACCCAAAATCCACCAAAGGGGCTTATGTGCACAGGGGGTTCAAGGGTTTCAAACAGCCTCACCCAGCACTCTGCTGAACACAAGATTGCCTCAAGCCCCAGCAATGTCTGGGTAAGAGAAAAGTATTTTACCCTTAAACTTACCACATTTGATCTACTTCACCTTCAAATATAACATCCAAAGTTAACAGGATGAAAAGTGTGAGCTTAAAACAACAGGGAGAAAATTGCCACTATGAGACCAAAACACTCCTAAAACTTGCCCCTTGCAACACCTGAAACATTTCTCCCTGAGACTGTTTTTCTGGTTTAGCTGGGATTTGTGAGATAGAAATCACCTGCTGTATTTCAGCAAAGATGTCAATAAAGCCTCCAAAGCACTCCTGACCTGTGAAGAAATACATTTTGATTCTAAAAAGGAATATCCCTCTGTCTTTTGGAAGATCACCCCAGTGAAAAAAACAAGCCTAAATAAGTGCAATTATTCTTCAGCAGATAATGAGGAAAATCTTCCTTGCCAGTACAAGGAACTGGAACTTTCTTTACACTGAAAAGCCCAGTGTAAAGAATGAGACTGAGTGGGCTGGAGCAGTTAGCAGAGGTGGCTTTTAGTGCAAGGTCAAAGTGCAGGGAGTGGATCACTTCAAGATGTTTCTCCATCTCAGCAATGCCTGTCGTGGACATGTGCAGTGACCACCCACAGAACTGAAGCAGCTGAACCTTTGCACAGCTGAAGAGCAAACCCAGCACTGAGAGCAGTGCTGAATCCAGCTCTGCATTTTGTGCTCATTTTATGGTATTCACAGAGCATTCCCAGAGTTCTGCTTTCAATAGGGAGGATTTGTAGCAATGTATTATCTTGCTGCCATGCATTAGGGTGATTTTGATCGAAGAAGATCTGACTCATAACTTCACACTACAGGAATAGGCTGGAGTTTACTGGAACTGAACAATATCAATAAACAGCAACAGTCATATTAAGGCTCTGTGGTTTGGCTCATTTAGCATGCTGGCTTTATTCAATCTGGCATAGTTGACATTATGCATCATGCAAGGGCTATTTGGTAGAATTTGTCAGGTTTTAAAGAAATGCTTTCAAAAAACCTCTAGAATAAGAAGATTAGAAACATTTCCTACATAAACAATTGTGATTTTTTTCACTAAAGGACCTCCAGAACTCTGGCAAGCTGCAGAAATCCAAATGCTAATTGCAGACCTACTAGGTTTAATTGTGTATTTAACATATTCCTATTCTGACAGAAAATCTGAATTTTCCCACTCTGACAAAATTATTGCTTTCAATTTTAACTGAAGAAATGCCAATTTTCTCCCTCTCAGTAAAAATCCTAGTTTTTAGGGTGAGATGGAGCCAAAATATCAATGGAAAGCTATGGCACAGGAACTCTTCAGCAGCAAAAGCAAAAGGGGAAGAGTTGGTCAAGGAGGGAGAGGCTATTTCTGCACATTTCCACAAAATAAGCAGTTGCACTGAAGGGTGGATTCACTAACAATGGTACATCACTAAATTTTTATTTACCAGGCAATCAGGTTTTCCATGCACAAAGAAGTAAAATATTACTGCACAGGTGAGGTGGGCTTCACACTAAAATGGTAACAGACCTTGGAGAATCTCCAGATGGGAATGACAAACACAAAATGAGGTTTTACAAAGAGGGCACTGCAAAAGGCGTGGGGCTGACAATGAGGGTGTGCAGAGCAGAAACACAACCACCAGCAGTTGATGGCTTCACAAATACACCAAAAAAAGAAGAGCCACATAAAGGCAGCCAGTGTACAGGATCCATCATTCTTCCTTCTCTGCAAAATCCCCTGGTCAGACCTGCCAGAGCTGCTTGCTTAAACTGTAGCTATAGGTTTAAATTTGGTTTTATGCTAAACAATTTCACTATCTTACCATCCACAGCATGTTGTTTTTTGTTTCTTTCTCAGTTTTTTGCTATGTATTTTTAATATTTCTCTGCAAATAGGTGAAGAAAGGAACCAGGACAGTATAGTGGTTTTGCAGAGCAGCTGTTCACGTGCCATGGCCTTGCCCTCATCTCCACAGTCAGGTGCAGAGTGGGTGACCTGCCTGATTGGCCTGAGCAGGAGAGCCTGGAGGCACAGGGGACAGGGAGAACTGCACAGCCTGAGCAGATGTCCCAGGGGAGAGACTGTTCCCACAACACAGGGTGGGCTGCACACACATTTCTGGCCACTGTAATGGGGGTCCCAGCCCCATGGCTGCAATAGGAGTGGAAGGTCTGGTGAAGAAGTAAACAGAGCACCAGGAAGGGATGATCAGCATTCAGGCTGCATCCCTGAGAGTCTCCTGAGGGACCATTCAGAGGGAGGTGCTGGTCCTCACCCTTGCAGACAGAGCCAGAAGGACAGATGCTGCCTCCTGAGTGCAGTGGAGATCTCACACGGGTCCTCTGCCCTTTCTGAGTGGCACTGCTTGGTCCAACAACTCACAAATGCAACAGGACTTGGTGCTAAACCCAGGGTCTCCCATCTCACACCCTGTGAGACCCACTGCTTCCTGCATTTCACTCTGCTCAAGCTGCTTTCAAACCCACTGGCATTACTCAGCACTTGGGAAATTAATTTCAAAGCAGAACTGTCCCTGCCACCAACAGTGCTGGCTCAGCCAGAAGCAGATACCATCAGTGAGTGAGGAGTGCTCATCATGGCCATCTAGGAGTACCCAAAATGTAACCAATGTACACTTTGCTCATGTATGACAATCTACACAATGTGAGACAGAGTCAAATCCAGCACAGGGGACAGTCCTCACTCCAGCAGGAAGGGGGACCAGAGGCCATCCAGAGAGCCCTGGCAAGCTGCACATCTGATTTCATGAGCATGGAGCCTCTGCTGCCTCTGTGGAATCAGTGGGCTGATGGGAGAGGTCTCTAGTCAGGGTCAGGGTTGCTGCAGATGGGGAAGAGTCACACAGAGAGCAGGGCAGGGCCAGCACTCTGCAGGGATTGCATCAGGGACCAGCAGCCCCAGATGGACAGACATTCCAGCTGATAGGGATCTCAGGAGATCTCCACTCGTGGGGCTTCAGAAGGGATTTGCACCATGGGGAAATCAAGTGTATTGTCACAGTACCACATAACAAGCTGAGATGGGAATAAAGCAGCTGGTGAGATGTCTGGGGACAGCATTCACTCAGGGAGGAGACATGCATGAACTGACCAGCTCTGCTGACATCCAATCTCACAGCCTATCCACAGAGCATCCTTCTATGTAAACATAGGGAAAGGTCTGCTGCTGAGAAAATATGCCCATAAACTTCCTTTGATCTAAAGTTGAAATACTTGTGCAAAATTGCTGTCTGGTGTCCCAGTGTAAGTGCTATCAGCATAATGTGAGCCAACACTAAGAAAGTTATTCTGTTATAATCTCAGAGAAAATAAAATACATAAGAAATATGCTTTAGTGATATGCCTGACAAACAAGCAGTGAGAAATATCTCAGTTAGGTTCCCTGGATTACCTGCTAAACAAGAGTCATCAAAGACTGAGTCCACAGAGCACTTGTTCTATTGAATGTTAATGCCCCTAAAACTCCCTGAAAGCAGATAAATAACAAGAGATACATCACTTGCCATTTTTTATCCAACAGCACACGAGATGTTACAGTTGCTTTGGTAAATGAACTGAAAATTTTACTTAAGCAGAACTTCCTTGAGCATGTTTGTGCTCTCATTAATTTTTAAGAGCCTCTCACAGCATCCCTCATGCCCATGTGCCAGGCCTCCATCTCCTCCAAAAAGGACTCACATAAGCTGCTTAGTGATTGGGTTGAGACAGCAAGGTCAGGATACTGGGAGCAAAAGCTTAGAGCCAATCTGAACTAATAACTGCATTATCATATCTTGAACTTGTTTCATTGGAGCTCATCAAATGAGATGGAGATCTCTAAAGAAAAGAATTTGCATTGGTGGCAAGAGGAGAATTAAAAAAGAAGAAAGAGAGAGACATAGTAAGTAGACATAGTAAGTAAAGGAAGCAAAAAGGAAAAGCAGTGTTCAATGTTGGTTTTGCCTGAGGGTTTTGGTGGAGATACCAGACCTGCTCTCCAACGTGAGTTTTCTTTTGGAACCCACTACTGGATCCTGAACATTTCCATTAAAAGCCTGAGCCTCCACCAATGCTTTTCTGAGTTCTGTGACCATGACAGCGTTGCAGTTTAAAGCATAAAATCTCTTTGCTGTGTTATTTTGGCAGAGAAATGCAGACTTTGCACACCCATGAAATTCAGCTGGTGTGATAGCTTTGGGCATTTGTTTGCCTTTCAGCACACAAAGCCCTTTTATTCTGATAGCTGTCATTACCTGCTGTTATGCCTTTTCTTCCCTTTATCTGACTGTATTTATAAGTATATTTCTATGTTTGCTCCTGTTTCCACAGTCATTACTTGGTTCATTTTACTAATACAAATCTATAAGTTTTGTCCAACAAAAACATATGAAATGTGGCTCTGGTTAGTATTTATCTGTTTTCTCAAAGCAGCAAAGATCTAAAACTCTTACATAGAACATCTGTGTAAGATGAGTGTGTGTGTTAGACAGTCCTTGGTTTAGACAATGCTTTGAACACACTCAATTTACATTTCATTTCATAGACTTGCTCATGCCTGAAAAAGAAATAACATGATAAATTATTTGCAGTTGCTGCCAGCTTAAGCAATGTCTGAAATGCCTTGTTGGCAAGTGGAACTTTTCAGATTATTTTTGGTGCTGTGACATACTGCTGTACATAACCCAGAGTGGAAAATAACTGACAGCCTCTGGCATCTTGGAGATAAGCAGTATCAGCTGCCATAGGGCAATGGTCTGTGTCTCATGAGTAAAACAGACTCTAGCAGTAGCTTTGGGAGAGAAAACCTGATTTTTTTCTAACAACTGTGTTGTTAACACATTTCTATTTTATTTTGATTCAGCCTTTAGATGATTATTTTCTTCTTTTTTGCTACTGATCTTTTCCTTTGGCATGCTGGGCATCATCATCCAGTCTATTTGGAAGCATGACTGAAAAGTGAGGTGACCAGGAACAGAAAGAATTTCAAATACATGAAGTAATTTTGTGGGTCTAGTGTCTTCCCTCCCTCCATCTCCTTGGGAAGAGGAGGAATTATCCCCCTCTCCAGCTGCTGAGAGAGACCATGGCACTGTGTCAGCCCAGGGCCACTGTGCAAGAGCTGAGCCGCCCTCAGGAGGGGAATCTCCCACCATGGACACAAGGAACCATTGTAGGATTCACCCTCACCCTGCAGGAGCAGCAAAGGGGCTGCAGCCAGAGGGGGAAGCACAATGAACCACCTGAGACTGCCAGGGATGCTCTGTGTCCAGAGCTGCCTTTGATGCTCTGAGCTGTTTAGCAAGGAGCTGCAAAACATGGAGCCACTGTCAGGCTGAAAAAATATGCCAGGAAAACTGGAAGCAAATCAAGAACACCCTTCAGAGCAGACTGTGTCCACTGTGTTGCTGATAATGACACATCAGATGAGATGTCTTAGCACAGGGGAAATGAGAATGGGCATCTGCACCCTCTTAAATTATTTTCTCATCCTGTTCTCCTTTAGTACACCCATGTCTATGCACTATTGCTGTGTACTTAGCCCAGGGGAAGCCTCTGGGAACTTTAATTCAGAATTACAGACACAGTTGCTTGTAAGTCTGACTGATGGTAAAGCAATCACTGGCATCCACTGGTTTCAAACTGTTAATTTAGGGGTAGGAAATCAGTTGCAATAAAACCTTTCTGGAGATGTCAGCTCTTTATGATAAATACACGCATACACATATATATGTGTATATATCTATATCTATATCTATATCTATATCTATATCTATATCTATATCTATATCTTTGAAGGCCAACCATGGCACTGTCTCATTAGAATTTTTTTTCCCAAGTCTGAAACTAAAACAAGCAGAAAAGCATGGCCAGTGAGTGAGTATCTGTCTTTATCCTATATAAACATGCAAAAGCCCTGTCAGAACAAAGCCTCATGGCTTGAAGCTCATTTGACACATGCTCTTGGACCCTAAGAAAGAAGTTGTTCAGCTGCTATTCAAAGAGCATGACAGTTTCAATGTTCACACTCTTAAAAGATCTTTTCTTTTCATGTTGTGGGTGCTCTCTCTCTCAGCAATCAGTGCAGGAGTTGTCCCCTGAGCATGTCCCTTTTGGAATATTTTGAGCCCACAAGAGGCAGCTCAGCCCAATGCAGATGGAGCACAGTAGCAGCCACAAGCTCCCTGCACACATGTTAGAGGTGCCAAGCTGTAGAGGTGCAGCCTGTGGGTGCATTTCACAGGCACTTACACATCAGGCACATCCAACCCAGAGCTCAGTGACAAGGTGGGCCCAGCAAGAGAGTGAGATTTGGCACAGAGACACCTTCCCATAATCACAGGTCACCTTCCAGAAAGATCTGGGCATAACCCACCCTTTATGCAGGCAAACTGAAAATTTTCCCTACTCTATCTTTTATCTTTTTAGGTCTCAGGGAAGACATACTTGTGTCATTCCCTGTCTTGGGTATGTTTTGTATTTTAAGTTCTCTTTTAAACCCAAAGGAGACTGAAAGCTGAGAATATTCACAAAGGCTTCCTTGAATTATAACATCTTTGGGGAACTCTTTCTGATTTTTTGGAAGACAAGAAGTTCTCATTGCATACTGAAAACAACTTGAGATCACATCAGTAACAGCACAGTGAAGAGGCTGTAAAGACTGAGATAACTCAGGTTTTGAGCTAATAATATTACTCTGACACAGTACATGTAATTGTCTCTGGGGGGATGTTTTAATTAAAAGGGGAAAATAAGTTTCTTCTCAACTACAGCTTCCTTCTACCTCTCATCAAATAAAATGTAGATGATGCAGGATAATTATTCTCATTAGTCCTAGTGGTTGGTGCTCAAAGCATTTGTGATAACATCTTGCTTTACTCTTTGTCTTTTTATTACCTGTAGGATACTGTAGAATATCAGGCTGATGCTGAACTGCATCAGTGCAGGCAGCCTTGGGGGCTCATATCTTACTATATGTTTTAGCACCTTATCCATCTTTAAATTTAACAGACTGATTTATGTGCTGGCATTATGATGAGCTCCCTATGGTTACTGAACTGTGTTATTTGGATGCACAAGGTCAGCAGCAGCTTCTGCAGATCAGTTCTCTCTGGTCTCTGCCAGAAGCTGATAGGAGGCAAAACTTTTGTGCTTTTCTGGAAAATAAACTGCAGATTTTCTTTAGGGGAAAAAAAAGGCATTGTACACAAAAGAGGAAAATAGTGTGAATAGTGGAGGATGGGTTAAGGAAATGAAAATGAGGGCACAGTTGCATTGTCCTGAATCTTCAGAATAATCATATTTCATCCTCCAAGAATATCATTCCAGATAAAAGCATGAGATTAATGTCTCCAGCTTTCCAGATCAGGAGTTCTGGAAGGAAAATAATGAGGCAGAAAATATTTTACATTTATATGAAAGACTTCTGGCAAATGACACTTTTGATTTCTTAGTGTCCCCAAGTAAAGGAAACAGGTGATAAAGTAGTCAGTGAAGATATATTTCTTTTTTCTATCTTCAGTGTTTGGAGTTCCAAATCCATCCTGCTGTTTTATTTCTTCCTTGCATCAGTGTAGTCACTGCTTGAAAAGAAAGATATTTTACAAAATTTTCTAATTTTCTGTAAGATTTTTTTTTTAGTTTTTTTTTAGTTTTAAAAATTGTTCAGATATTCCTAACTGTTTTCAAGTCCATTTTTCTTTTACTTTTGCTGGTGTATTCTGATACTCCAGGCTTTCCTTTAGAGTTGCAATGAGGAATTACAGTAAAATCATTGAAGCATCTTGTTAATTGCTGTCTGGTGGCTGATCAGGGGTTGTGACTTGGCAAATTTTATTGGAAAGTACTTTGTCACAATCTGACAAGATAAGTTAATTAGTGTAAAACTCCACTGTGGATTCATTAATGCCAATGTACCTCAGACCTTTGACATAGCCTGTGCTACATAATTTACACAATTGGCAAGGAGCACAGTGAGACCAGGGTTTATTTCCATTGAGCATTCACTTCTTAAACACACATGCCTTTTAAAAAGGAGATTAAGTGACTCTTTAATATTGTTAAGGTGATGCATCCCAAGTTGCTCAAATGGCCAGGGTGTTTATACACCTTTTTGGTCTGTCTGCAGAACCACAGCCTAAAGATTATTGTGCAAAAAGATTTTCTTTCTGGTGGTTTAAAGCTTTCAGGTGCTTTACAGCCTCTCACTGTCACTGAATTAGAGCACTGCTAGTTTTCCTTGCTAGCCATGTGTCCTTGTTATGCAAATGTGAAAGGCTACAGATAGGCAAGCTGAGTCTGTGGCAGGTGATTTTATGATGCAGATGAACTAAGAATATTTTCATGTCAGAAATATGGAGCTGTTGAGAGCATTAGGGGTGGTTGTAGTGATGAACTCTAATCTGGAAGTGACTCTGTGGAAATGAGATTTTGTGTGTGAATACAGGGATTGAAGCCATGGGAAGCAATAACTACAATTCCTTTAGTAGTCCTCTGATGAAATCATCCATGATATCATGTGGTCTAGAAGTACTGAATATAGCTCAGCTCACACTGCATGGTGTAGAGGCACACAGAGGTCCTGATTTTGCTGGAGTCAGTAAATAAATTTTTGCTAACTTTTGTTGATTAGAAAATCTTCCCACTCTTTTCTACAAAGAATGGATACTGTAATTACCAACTTGCAGAAAAATCAAAGTCCTAACAAGAACTTCTGTTCCCATTTTGTTCTCTGGACATTTTGGTTTTAGGGTCTAAGGCATAACCAGAAATCGTCCCTCCACCACAATGTCAGCAACAGTCACTTTTATCTCCTCATTATTAGGGACCAGTATTTCAAACACCCACAAAAATATCAATTCCCTAAAAATTCCTTTTATTTTGGTATTATGCCACTGGCAGCAAGAAGAATAATCTATATCTGAAATAAAATTGCAGCGGGTTTTCTTCCCTGGTTGCCAATACACGGTTGAGTCAGAAGCAATACAAGAGTTGTGGGCCATAATCACCTAGGCTGTTTTCCCTCTGCTTTCAGCCAAGAAGAAGAGTGTGGGTGTCTCTTTCTTGACCTTGCCTTTTAGCCACCCCACTCCTGAGAGCAGCTTCTCCCCACTCACTCCTGGGGTGGCTGCACAGCCCATGACTGGGTGGAGGGGCCACAGCAGCACAGGCACAAAGTGGTCCTGGTTTGGGATCCTACCAGAAACTCAGGTCCTCAAAGCTGAGAGGTCAAATCTTTACCTTATTCTGCTGGTAAAATTTTATATAATTTTAACTTTTTTTTACCTGTCTCAGCAGATGCTCCTTGTAATGCAGCAGCACAGTTCAGATACAGTCATTTGCAGTGCTCAGAAAAATCACTAAGTGCAGGCCTCCCTTCTGTATTCCCTGTTTACTTGTCTCACTCATCTCTTGATTGTATGTGATGCTCATATTTTAAATATAAAAGGTGCTCTGAGTCAATGCAAGGACTTGAATCAGTTCAGCACAATGGGAATGAAACAGAGAACCCCATTGTGATACAGATAAATAGTTCCAGAAATGTTCCAGAAAATGAAAAGCAGAAACTGTGTGCATATCACATATGATTACCCCAGCACTTGCAAAACAGCTTTTGAAAGATTGGAAGGTAAGATTTCTGTGAAGAATAGGAAAACAAGAAAGAAGGAGGAGAAAATCCCCTTCCTCAAAGAGCATAATGGTATGAATGGTGAGTATCTGTCACAGGAGCTGGAAAGTGCTATATTGCAGTAAGCATGCACAAGGTAAAAGGAAAGACATGCTCTTAATAAAAGCTCAAGACATACTCTAAACAAAGCTAGTAGTAAGTTTTCAATGCTTCTAATAAACCAAAAGCCTAAGTGAAACTGAGCTCAAAACAGGGAGTTCAGGTCAAGAGGAATATAGCATGTAACACAAGTCTTGGTATTTGCTGCTTTCACAGCAGTGTAAAGGCAAAAGAAAGCAAGTGTAGTAGAAGGTGCAATGCCTTTTATTGCTTAACTGTTGCACTTTTGGACAGCTGATGGGCCCAGAAATCTTGTCTGGGAGGTTTTTTTGTGGTTTTTTTGGGTTTGGTTTGTGTTCTGGTTTGTTGGTTGGTTAGGGTTTTAGGTTGGTTTTTTTTTTTTTTGCAATATAAGAAATTCGAAGGTCAGTCTGCACAAAGCACAATTGCTGGAGTTTCACATAATTGTATGAATCCATTCAACAGTTTAAAAGAGGAAAAAAACATTTATTCCGGGGAGCAGAGCTAGATAAGGGGAAAAGAAACAAGATATAAGGTCACTCTTCTCTGTGGGACTGAGATAGGTAATCAGGACCTGAAGAAAGGAGGTGGTCTCATGGTGTCTGAGCTTCTTTGCCAATAAGTTTGACTTGCCACATAGTACTCCCTGAGGACCAGAAAGGAGAGGAGATTTAGATACAAAAAGGAACAAGCTAATTGCACAAACCACAGTAATTTCTGAAGTACAAGTGCACTAAAGTAGATCTGTCATATGATAGGAATAGCTGGTAAAACAGTGACTCATGGATAGGTCACTTTTAAGCACCCCAAACTGGGCATTTAGGTGTGCATTTTCTTAATAATTTTAGTGCTTAAAAAGGCTGTGAATCATCCAAATGAATTTCAGAGATGTGTGGAAAGTGACCATCCATTGACACCAGCTGAAGTAGGTGTGGATCTCTGAAAAGGTGACTGGCTGCCTACATCATTGCCAGAACTAAATCAAATTTAAAGCACTGGCTCCCTATCCAAGTCTTTAGACATCTGAAGACCTACCAACACCTGCCTTTTCCCCAGTCTAAACCATACATGTGCAAGAGGATGTGCTCTGCTGAATCTAGGCCAGAATATCTAGAACTACTCTTTATCCTCAGACATTTGCCAAACCCCTGTCATCTCTTCAACTCCATTTCAGTGCTAACTAAAGATGTTTTCTTTTGCTTTGGGATTTTTACCCACTTTAAACAGAAGCAAGAGTATGCTGAATTTAGTAGGTATGTGCTTAGGATACTCTATTTGTATTGGCAGTGGCTATTAGAGCTGTGACTATCAAACATGATGTGCTACTATAATTTAATGGAAAAGATTTAAAAATTTTTTCTTTACATGTTGGAAAGATTTTGTTTGATTGTTTTTTCTAAATGACAGGTTACAGTCCAAAACAAACTGAAGGGCATTGTCACACCCATGTGCTATTTTGATTTCTCCTAAGGATGCAGCCCATTGCATTTGTCCAGTTGGGTAACTGATGATTGTCAATAATATTGAGAGCTTCATATGCTAAAAGTAAAATCCCATATATTAAAAAAAGAAAATGAATTCTGATTCTGCACAGAGAACGAAGAAATTACTTCCTAAATGAAATTAACTTTGAGCCATCCCATACTCTTGCAAAGTATTTTGAGTGTATTTTAACTTTGCACTATCACTATTGAAGTCATAATTAACTGAACAGACTACCAGAAAGAACAAAAAAACATATTAGCCCTGATGCACAAGGCTGTAAACAAATGCTGTCAATGAACAGGCACATTCAAAACACACCTGTCTTTCCATTCCACTAAGATGCATGATATACCACATACTAGCAATGAAACACAGTTAGTCCTTACTTTGCACAACTTTGCAAAGTATCTTGTTACAGACAACAGAACTATGTTTCTTATTGAAACATGGCATTTCTAACCATTTCACCACTATCATAAGGCAGAAACATCTATCAAGATTACCCTGGCAATCAAAAGTGCCTAAGGAAATCACAAACCTAAGTACTGTAGAAAATTATTGAACTGATTAATTCTGTAAAGTTGAGTAAACATCCAATAGACTTGTCTCACCTAGCATTAAAATTAAATTCTTCACAAGAATAAACACTATACATAGGAGAAGCTAATAGAAACCTAGACTAAGTTAAAAGATAAAAAAAGTTGAAGTATTATAAACTATGGCATATTTTAAGCAAGAACAATCTTTCTGAATCCACTAAATCCTTCTTATCTCTGATTTCCAGTGAAGAATTGTCAAGGTAGGTTGTAAATTTCTTATACAGAGGGATCATCCCAATAATTTAATCTATATTTTAAAGGATGCTGAAATAGCTGTCACTCTATGGCTTTTGAATTCTTTGTGCATACACACAGAACAGGGACAAAAGCTGCCTTCCTTGTGCTGTTATATCACACAAAACCTGCATTCCCACTTTCCCCCCTCTCCAGTGCCCTGCCATTCTCAGTGGAGCTCTGAGGGCAAGACAAATAACAGAAGGAAAATGCTAAAATAATTATTTTAATGGCCAGAAAACAAGAAAATTTGCCTGAGATCTTTAAAACTCTGAGACAGATATCAAAGTCATAAACAGGCTTTCCACTCTGTCCTTGCATTAAAGACAGAGCAGCACCCACTTATCACCAAATTAGATCATTGGTTTTAGAGGCTCTTTCTCAAGAATGAGCTTGTCCTTAGCTACTTCCTGGACACCTAAACCTTCTTGCTTTCATATCAGTGAGACTACTGAAAGTTTTGTCTGGTGTTTGAACCAGGAAACAGCATTTAGACCACTTAATTCAATATGGTTGCAGATTAATGCAGCACAGCCCTGACATGAAGCATTTAATTTTATTTTGAACATGTAGATTTTTTCCCATGTTTAAATATTTCAATTTTTAACTTGAATTTTACGTATATAGTAAGAGATACCTTAGGATTTCACAGCACTGATTTTGGTTATGCCAATTTTCTGGCACTGAAGATGGAGCCCAAAGCTGCAGCTTGACTAGAAGCCAAGGAAATGTGGAAATGTGTTAAAGAGAGTTATTTTCAGGGCTGATGTCACTTTCTTTTGGTGCCAGTCCCCAGCAAGCATGAGAATCAAGTCCAAAGTGTCAGTCCCAGGTGACACAACAGTTGCCCTCTCTCCAGGAACTGAAGAGCAGCAGAAAGGGCTGATCTCCAATGTAAAGGACCTGCCAGTGAAACACTGAGTTGAGTTTTGACCCAAGAACCTGGAAAAATTGCACTTTTTGGCACCAAAATAGCTAAATTTTTTTTCCATTTGCCAACACAATCAGTTGGTTTTACATGCAAAGGATGATTCAAAGGTGCCTCACATGACACCAGCTGGCCAGAGCAGCTTTCCCAGCAGTGCCTGTTACCTCAACATTTTGCAACAGCACTTAAAGTGGGGTTCACTGGGCTTTTACAATGAGTGCAGACCCATCTGTCTGTGGCTCAGGATCAAAGAAGAAAACAGAAAAGTAAATCAGATCAAAGAGTTCAAACTTGAAGCCAAGTTTAACAGAACTGGAATGTAGAACTCTTTCCTTTAAACATCCTATCAATCCTTTTGTCCCATACACAAAACATTTGCTGAATTTGCAGTAGCTCCTGCAACTCTCTTCCAAAAACACATTGCCAAGTAGTTTCCATTTCCAAGTAATTCTCTCTTTCATGCACTCCAAAGAATTAGAGAAACACACACAATCATTTTAAAGAACAATAAATTAAGTGAAAACTGTCAACTTTACTATGTAATTGCATTGAATCCATGCAATTACGTGCAAGAATAATTTAATTCCTTTTACTGATTCATTCCAGAGTTAGAATTACACAGTATTAAGGCTAATCTTTCATACTTAGAATAATTAATTGGTCCCAATATATTTGTTTGGGGGATGACTTAGGCAGGAAAGCACAAATTGCTCAGTGGTTAGGTGGTGTACATTTTCCCTAAGCAGTAAGTGATGATGTGAGGCTTTATACAAGATCACCACCACACTCACTCAGCCCTGGAGCACCTTTATGGCATTCCAGGGTGGTCCCCATGCTTTTTTGGTCAATGCTTTTTTGTGTGGCTGCCAGAGGATTGGATTCTCTTTGCTTGTACCTTCATTCAATAGAAATAGAAGAAAGGGGAGTTTGGTCCTTTTCTGGGACAGGTCCACATCCTTCCATCAGCCCCGTGGGTACTTCCAGGATGTTTTCCTGCTCAGCTGTGGATGGATGTTCATTCCTATGTAATAGTGCAAGGGAAACAGTGGGGAAAGGCATGGTTTTCCATCTGCACACTGATATAATCAATTGCAGTCTGTGTGGACCTGGGAGCAACATTTAGGCACAAAGATTGTCCTTTCCAGCCCACACAGCTTGGATTGAGTCTCAGACAGGGGCCAGCCACCACACAGCTCCAAAGGAAAGAAGGGCCACTGAAAGAGCTTCCTCAGACTTTCCCTCAGAATTTGTTTTTACATCAATAGGCACAAACTTACCTAATAGATTCCTAGTTTCTCAAAAAAAAAAAAAAACAACATAAAAAAACCAACAACAACAACAACAACAAAAAAACCAACAACAACAAAAAAAAAAAAAAAAAACAACAAAAAACCCCAAAGGTCATTTGAAGAGCAAACAAATGAAAAGAAGGGAAATAAAAGTAATTTGCTATGCACTGCTAAAAAGAATTATTTTGGACCCAAGGTGCAAGATAAATGGCAACAAAATTTAATTTGTGAGGGCAATCATGTGTATGATTGAGCAATCCAAAAAACCCTGGGCAGATCCCTCATATAATCCCAATAGAATGGAGGAGCAAAACAAACTTAGATGAATCAATAGGATAGGAAGAGATTATTGTATCTACTTACATAGTACCACACTTTTTAAGAAAAAGAAGAGTACACAAAGAAAAAGAAAATCCAAACAGAAGTTAGGCTTTGCTTGCATCAGATCAGAAGTGTCATGTGTGGGATATGTTGCATATGCATCACACTGATGTATTTCTGCTTAAAGCCTAATACAGGCTACTGCTTTATGTGCAAATTTCCAAAAGTCCTTCTTAAGTCTTTACATCTCCATCTATTGACCTCATTTTGTTTTTCAATGCAAGGTTGCTTTTTCCTCCTGACAAGGTCCTTTTTTTTTCTTTTTTTAACATCCATTTTTCATTTCTCAGAAAGTTTTGTTTGAATATTCATATTTTTTCTCAAATGAATGCACAAAAAGTGAATAGCAGTAGCTGTTTAAAGACAAGGACCCAAGGAGGAGGATCAGGTGGCACAGGCAGAAAAGAGGCCTTGCAGTGTGCAGACAATTTTGAGAGATATTTTGAGCAACTTTCAGTGAGGAAAGCCATATCAACTGTTTGTATTTCTACGTCACAAAGGTCAGAACAATAGCAAGAAGATTTTCTTTCAAGAAAGCAAAACTCCACACATTAATCATTCAAATGTATGGGAGTGATCAGCTGAAGAAAGTGAACACATAAGAAATTAGGCAAGTAGTGCATGAAACTTATCTTTCCCACATTTTATCAAATTTCCAAGGCACTGTTGCTACAGGAATGACATTTTAGGCTGTCAGTTCTTCTGGAAATGTTAAATTTACATTTGACTTCTCCAAGGCCTGATTCTTTTTTCAAGTATTTGAGCTAGAAAAGCCAGCAGCTTAATGTCCAAAGTACCCTGGGGGATCATTGCCTTTCCTGTGAGCCAGGGCATCAGAAGTGCTGTAGGGTTAGTGGGACATCAGAGGGTGAGGATTTGCTGTGTCACTTTTACAAAGCACTGAGTCCCAGTGCAGCACTGTGGTGGGACCTGCAGAGCAGGTGGGAAAGCAGTGGGGAGGTCCCAGCTCCTGCAGCAGAGTGGGAGCCTGCAGCAGTACAGACATCTCTGTTCTCAGACAGCCAGCAAGGGACAGGGGTCATTAGTAAGTATTAGCAAGCCAAAGATGCATCCATTATTGATTCCATCTGTTGATTTTCATTCACAAGTAACTCCCCTCTGTCCAGCCCATCAGTCCTACTCTTCTGGTCACCCCTTCTCACCTCCAAGAGCAGAATACCTTTCCCCAGCTTGCCCACCCTGTGCAGCGAGGTTGTACCTGCTGGGAAAAGGTCTGAACAGTGCCTTGCAGAGCAGCAGAGAAGCTGAGGGTCTGTTGAAGCCTCTGCTGAGCATACAGCTTACAACATCACTGTGCCTTCACCCTTACTTATCCCTCAACCCAGCACTTTTGGATTAAAATGAGTTGTCTTTGTTTCTGCTGGGAGAGCAGATGGGAGAGGGAGGTACTCCATGGTCAGGTACTTTTCTGTGCCTGTTCCTTTACCTCCACCTGTGCCCTCAGTCTCTTATTTTCTTCCTCCTCTCAGAAAGGGCTGGGCACAGACAGAGTTTCAGGACTCTTATTGCCTTAAAGCCTGACATAATTAAAATCTCTTTCATTACCATCCCTGATCAGAGAGTATCATTACAATGAACAGGATAGATACCTTTAGCATTTACAATAAGAATAAAAGATAACTGCCCATGACCACATGTGTCAAATAATATTAACAGAATGTACAATTCAGTAATGAGAGTTAATACAGTTTTTAATGGCACTGAGGTACTGGTATAATTTATCACTCAGGTATTGAACAGGATTCTCTAAACCACCATTGCTTGGTGCACTCCTCCCTGCACGTGGAGCTCCCACTTCTCCAGCAGCAGGGCTCAGGTGCAGAGCAGATGTCCAGTGATGGGAGCAGCTTCCCATAGACAACAACCTCACTGTGCTTCTGCATTTAAGACTATTAAACCACCTAAAGCCTTCTTGGGAAGTCAGTTAGTTCCCAGAAGCTGCAGTAATGGCCCAAAAAGCGTTGAGACAATTTTCTGCTCCTAAACCTGTCTCATCTTGGCAGGGACAGAAAGGAGCCCCCTGTGCCTGTGCTTCAGCTCTTGCACACAGTGGGGAGCTGGCAAGCCCTGCCCAAAGCTGTTCCCACTGTGATGGCACTGGGTGATGCCATCTGATGTTTGCAGCTCTGGGAGCTGCTCAGCCCTTGCTGCACATCCTTCTGCAGGATGGAATCCTCCACAACAGCTCAGGTGCCCCAGGACATGGCTCCCACCATTCCCATGGCAGCCGTTCCCATCAGCCACATCTATGCCCCTCCTGACCTCTCTGATCAGCCTTCCAAAAAGGATGGGCCAAGTTAGCTCTGGCAAAAGGGTAGCTCTTGTGGGAGTCAGGGAGAGCAGGAGGAGCTGCTTTCCTCCTGGAGTTGCTTTCTGTCCCACTCAGAGCACACTCAGGAGGTGCTGATGGACTGGAGCATCATCCAGGCTGCCAAGTGTGGTGCTGGTCATATGTCCTCCTGGGGACTATGCTCAGTGCCACAGGAGCAGGGGCCCTCAGCAAGGAGCTCAGGAGCTCCTTGTTCTCTTCCAATTCCTGTTCTTTTGATTGTCCTCAAGAAAGAATTAATATTCAGCTAGGAAATCAAATTATCATCCATTTTTCTGCTGTAAATCACAGGGCCCCCACTACAGGCCTGCACTGTTTCAGAGACAATTTCATGACCTTTGTCATTTGGAGATGGGTGTTAAGGAGTAATAAGGTAAGGACCAGAAACAAATAGAAAATAATTGACATGGGAGTGTGCCTGACAAAATTTTACAGACTGATGTGACCAGTGTTTCAGTTGGTGCCATGAAGTCTTTGCCCTCTGCTCTTTGTCACATATCATAGAAAACTGTTGCCTGTGGTCAGCTACTCCCTGTCAGTAGCTCTTCTGAAGAATCTCATCATGTCACATAGCTGGTATCATATTCTTCTTTATCATTGCTCAGGAAGGCCACAATATTTCGAAAAAGACATTGAAGAACAAGGAAATATGCAGAGAGGAGTAGCATTGCTCTGGAAAGAAAAGAGGACCCTATGGAAAGACATCAATATCCTTCAAGTAGGTAAATATATACCAGAGAAATTAAAAAAGGAATGGGAGATATGGGTGGAAAAGGAACAGCTGAGACCTGAGAGCCCTCCAATGAAAGCATCACATCGCAGACAGATTTGAAACTGTCATAAGGTCAAATTATCCAATAGAATTAAATTTGTGAGCTCATTCCTGCAAAAAAAGTATGGAAACAGTATGTAAAAACAATTAGACAAATTCATAGAAAGAAGAGGCTTCATAATAAAAAACCCACACCTTCAGACTGAGAAACCCCTGACAGCAGGCTGTGGATAAGAGATCCTACCAGGGCATCATGAATACAGACTGACTCTATGCACCCAGTTACTGCCTGAGCACTTTTCTTCTTGCCTGATGGTGGCTGCAGGGAGGCACAGAGGACTCTGGGCCACATGGGACCTGTAAACCCTTTGGCAGATGTCATCAGTACAGCTCTAGACTGGCCAGAGACAGCTGGAGCAGAGTGACTGCCATGGGGCTGAGCTGTGCACATGATGGGAGCGCCCAGCCCAGAGGCAGCACAGTGGGCAAGGTGATGGTGACACTTCAGCAAGTGAGACCTCCACATTTCTCAGAGCTGGGGGAAGATTTTCTCTACTTCTGACTCAGGACTGAGCTATGACAGCACAGCTGAACCCTGTATGACCAATGAGTACACTTTATCCAATGACATCTCTTTATTACTTCATGTATTCCAGTCCCCTCTGGTGTAGTTCAAAACCAAATACAATAAAATGTTCTGTGTAAGGGAGACATGAAATTGAGATGTATGGAGCAAATATTTTTGCCTTCTTGCCTCATTGCAAGAGGTAAGAAAAATTCAAGTTCTTTCATTAGGCAGGAATTAAAATGTATTTTATAGAGCAGGAAAACAGCATATTATTGAACAACTGTAAGGCAGGTGAGGTAATCACTCACTGATTCTATTATGCTACCTTCTCCCAAAATTAAAGTGACTTCCCTATAACTTGGAATGAATTCTGAAAGTATTTTCTGACTGTGCCTCCTAATGATGCAGGGGATGGTGTTTGTGTTCACTCTTGCTTTGCCCTCTAGTGAAACATGCCAGATAAGAAAATTAGCAAGCTGTTCTCATTAGCCATTTTGAGCTGTGTATCCCACCCTCACAACAGACAACTGGCAGGTAGGCTGGGAAATGTAATCAGCTTTGAGCCCATTATGAACAGGTTTGATGAATTGTTACTTCACAAATTATGTCTGCCTGACAAAGAACCTGGCATGGGTGTCTGTGCATTCCTGTCAAGTGGCAGCTTTGCTGGGTAAGGAATTTAGGACTGGTTTCAGAAAGAACTCTGCTGCCAACATTTTCTTTTGGCACCCCTGGGAATTATCCTAGTTTGGAGTGTTTTACAAAGCTAAGAAATCCCATAAATGCTCATTTCTGGAACAGTGCTGCAGCTTTCTGTGGAAGGCAAGCTCTGAACAGTAAAGAAATTGCACATCTACACTTGCACAGCCCTTTCCTTCCCTTCCCACGTTGTGATGTGCAGTGCTGCCTTGTGGACAGCCTTTGTGCCTCTCCAGGGAGCTGTGTTTCCCCACAGGGCAGCACTGCCACTCATCTCAGCTGCAGCATGCTGTGACCCAAACTGCAGCTCCTGCACTCCAGAAATAGCATCCTGCCTCTGGGAGAGGTCAGCCATGGCTGACTGCTTCATGGCAGCTGTATCTGCTGTGGAGCTTTCCAAACATGCCCTGCCTGATTGCTCATTGCCTTTCTCCTCCTCAGGAATAATCTCTGAAGAGGCTCTGCATTGCCTCCCAACATTGCTGCCCCAGGGCAGGAGACAGCATCCACACAGAGCTGTCCCCTGCACATTCTAACCCTGGAGAATCCTGTATGTGGGTGAAGTTCCCCTAAATCACCCGTGGGGAAGTTCCTAGGCCTGCCCTGCTCCAGATTTGTGGCTCAAGGGCATTAGAAACTCGGGATTTGGGATACATCACTGTGCTACAGGCAAGGTCTAACAGGGCTCTTAAGAATGTAAATGCACCCAGACTCAGAGCAAGGGTCATCTCGTCTAACAGCAGCTTTCTGAAGCATTCTTAAGAATAGAGGGTAAAAACCAGTCCTCTGCCCTTACAATTCCTCCCAGCCTCTAGAAACCAACCTTTTAAGGAGTTCTTGAGATTGTATACTCATCACTGTATGTAATAGCTCTTTTCTCCATGAGCTCACCCAAGTCCCTTCAAATTCATTTTTCTTTTTGGAGAAATGCATTAATCTTTTGACAGTGAGATTTGGGGTTTTGAGGGGGTTTTTTCTCCTTCTTTTTTATTTTGTTTTGGCATGTGTTGCAATAAACAGCCGAGACATGAGAGTGGCAGGTTGTACCAGAGGACTGGAGCTCAGCTGCAGCCCTCCAGGACCATTTCTACGCAGACATGTCCTCCCTCCTGCCTCCTGAGCTCATCTCATGATCAATCCCAGTGCTCTGCTGTGGCAGCCAAGCCCTCCTGGGCTCCTTTTCCCAGCCCTCTGGGGGCAGCAGGCAGGGGTGTGGAGTGAGCCCTGCATGGGGGCAGAGCCTTGTGCTTTCAGTAATCGCTGAGATCATTGTTTATGTGATCCCTCTGCTCTGAGACAGAAATATTAGTGCCTGAGGAGATCAAGCATGTGGACCACTCACCAGGAAGTGGAAGCAGAGATTAAATGCCCCTATTGTCCCCAAGACCTCCTCTCCAGAGTTCCCCTCCTTCACCTTCCTCAATCCATGCCTGTCCTGCCTTGCTGCTGACCAAGCCCTGGTGTCCCTCTGTTCCCTGGAGCTTCATGGCCCTGGGTTGGCCCTGGGGCATGGCAGGGCTGAGAGAGCAGGTGAGGACAGTTGTGTGACACTGTGAACCCTGCAGGAGTTCTGACCCAGTCAGTCCTGATTTTGCTGCTGACATTGAAGCACAGCTGGTCTGACCATGACTGGTGCTGTGCTTTGCCCTGAGGTCTCCTGCTGTGTGTGGAGGGTCAGGGCTGTTCATCCACCAGCTTTGGCTGCTCTTCTGTTAGCTGGGTACCTTATTTTCCAGAAATGTCATCCCAACAATGTCCATGAGCCTAAATGTCTTTATTTTTTTAAATTACAGATGGTCATAGTTAACATGATTTACCAAGATATATCTTAAGCATCACAAATTCTTCCCTTGATGAAGATTGCGTTTCTCTTTAACACTTTACATGGACCCTAAGGTTATACTAGAGCAGCTTTTTTTATGAGAGGATCTTGTTTTGTAAGGTGATTTACTAACAGCAAAATGTCAAGAAAATCCCACACTCCACAGGTATTACACAGTAGTTCCCACACGTGTGTGCTTTGAGAAAAGAAAAGTCCACTCCCCATTATCTGAACCACAATTTTGGCAATTTTGTTTAGCTAGAGTAGAAGCAACCACCTCTGAAGCACCTCAGATCTAAGAGCTACACAGATGGTAGAAATGGGCACAGTAATTCCATGAAAAATAATAATAGCCAATGTGTGGAGGTTACAGGTGAAAATAATATATTGGACCTGTAAGAAAAGGAAAAGACAAAACATGAATAAGAGTGTTCTGAGAGGACACTTAGACAATCACAGAATAAAAATAGCTGGATGAAGAAAGCCCTCCAAAAAATTGAGCTGGCAAAAGAAAGACATATTTTGAAACAGCAACAAAAGAGTGAATTATGCCTGTGAGCTGAGAAGCTGAATGATAGTGCCAAGGTCAATGGGATGGTAGACAATAGCAGGAGAGAAAGTTAAGAGGGGTTTTGTCACTTGCTAACTTGGCTATGAGAAGGAAAATTTGAGAAGAAAAAAGAAAAGAAAAGAAAAGAAAAGAAAAGAAAAGAAAAGAAAAGAAAAGAAAAGAAAAGAAAAGAAAAGAAAAGAAAAGAAAAGAAAAGAAAAGAAGAAAAAGAAAGAAAGAAAGAAAGAAAGAAAGAAAGAAAGAAAGAAAGAAAGAAAGAAAGAAAGAAAGAAAGAAAGAAAGAAAGAAAGAAAGAAAGAAAGAAAGAAAGAAAGACAAAAAAAAGGGGGGGAGGGGAAGAGAGGTAAAATTTTGTCCCTGAACACCAAGGAAGCCAAAGAAAGAATAGGAAGGAATAGGAAAGGGGAATAAACAGCACTACAGATATCAAGAAATAGCAAGTTCTGCAAAACTAGAAGGATAGTAATATAAAATCAGACTGTCCTTCCTTTTCTCTGAGACACAAGAACAATTTGATTATATGAGGGGTTTGAGAAACATACAAAAAGATATTTTGCAGGATAAGAAATATTTCTTTTACAGCTTGAGAAAAATACACATTTTTCTCAAGCTGTAAAAGAAATATTTCTGAAAAAAGCATGGAAGAAAATATCATTTCTGGTGAGAAGAGTGGGAGCAAAAAGAAAAAGAGATCTTTATTTGTGATAACCATACATTTTGGAAACTAACTTTTATACTTCAGGACATATGGGAAAACCAGTGAGAAATAATATAGATGCTATATCAAAGACAAGTTAATCATTTGAGTTTTTCATTAAAAAATCTGATGTTTGATTGTGAACCACATTTCTGGGGGCTACACAGCACACAGAGATAATAAAAATATTTTCTCTGAAACCCAAAAATATCTTTAAACATAGGTTCTAGAGAATTAAGAAAGACAGATGCACTTGCCTTGAACAATAGAAATTCCCTAAATTCTCCATTACTTTCAAGCAGTAGTTTTAATCTCCAAGGAGTTTTTACTGTAGATAAAATAAAATCTACTTGGAGTAGGTTTTTGCTTTCCTCTGATGCAAATGAATAGATTGTTCAGCTCACATTTCACAAAAATTCCCAAGGCAGGACCCACAGAAAGGGCATGCAGGCACCTTTTGAAGCAGAAGACTACAAGCAGCTCATTTTGTGGCTGTGGTTTCTTCTTCACTAAAAGCTGCAGGCTGTGTTTCAGGGTGCTGGTATCCCTCCAGATTCTTGGAGAATTTGGAACAGAAACCTCTCCCCAAAACAGGGCACTGTGGCCAGTTTGCTGCTGGCCACACCTGTAGCTCTGTCAGGGCAGGTGCCCATAGTCTGAAGATGCTCCCATGCTTTGACCTGAGCCAGCTCTCAAGATGCTGCCATCCAGGGAGGAGAGAGCTCCTTTCCTGCCAAAGCATGTGAAACACAGTGAGGGAGACATAAATGATGGTTTTGACCATCTTTCATTCTGAAACAATGCTTTTCACTTACATGGAAATATGGAAACTTCAGTGAGAGCAGCCATGGTTTACAAAGAGAAATGGACTGCCAGATGATGTTAAAGTTTTTTTGTTAAAGATCTCACATCTTCCAGAGTGAGGATCTGCTCTTTTCCACAGGATGTGCCCAGGTGAGAGAATATTGCTCCCAGCAGCTTTCTCCTACATCTTCCTCTGATGAAGAGGAAAAGGGTGGCTCCCCTGCCCTTGTACCCACAAGAAACAGCACCCACATCTCCCAGATCCTGCAGCCCCAGGGCCTCCCTACTGAACCCCTGTGGCAAGCATGAGAGAAAACCTCTGGTGATGCCCAACTCTGTTTGTATAAATGGATTGAGATTGGACTGCCCCAGGTGGCTGAATCACTCCAGAAGCTCTTGTGCTTGACCGAGAGCAGTTTTTTCTCTCCTTAGAGAGTCATGGGCCACCTGCAGGTGTCTGAGTCAGCCTCATCTTCTAAATTTGCAGAGTTCCTGGCTGTAGCCAGTAGGTTTAAAGAAATTGTTGATGTTTCAGCAAGCCTCAGTCTGCAGATTCCCCATGCATGCTGTGATTAGCTTGTTACAAAACTGTATGAACCACTGCAATAATCCCATGCACTAAGGAAAGGAATTTGGTACCTCTGTTCAACCCCTATTGAGCAGCATACCTCTGACTGCTTGGATTTACAGCCTCTTTTCTGACTGAAAACAAATTTACATATGTCCAGACTCTCCATTTTCCACTCAGCAGAAGAAAGACGACTCATTAAATCCATTGTCTGCTCTAATGAGGTGAGTGTTCATGAAGTTTCTGATCACTCTCCAAAAAATACTTCTGAGTGCAGGTGTTTAGAAACTGCACTTATCTGGACAGTTTTCATCCTGCTTGTTAGAGCTTTTAACTGATCAGTGCAATTCTAGGGGATGGAGCTGCAAGCCTGGAGGATGCTGCATGTGAGGGATCAGAGTGCCCCTGCCTTGGCAAGGCAGGAGCTCACCCTGCCAGGGCATCTCTGTGCACCCCTGCTGTCTGTGGTACCAGCAGCCTGTCAAAGTGCTGTAGGATCTGAGAACACATGTTAAGCACTCAAATTTATCTTTGTTTTATGCTGCTTAAGATAAAAACCTTTGCCATCTTTTCAGTAGGCTGTTGTCAATTAATCTACTGCTGAGGCTATCTAAACTTTCAAACAGTGCAGACATTTTCATTATTTGGCAAACTTGCCCTTCATTACCCACTTTGCCTCTCATCCAGGCTCCATAAGGACTGAGATTTACCCAAAGTAACAGCTAATTGAATACATTTTCTGTGCAAGAAATCTTTTAATCTGCAGAGATCAAATAACAGAATACTTGCACAGCAACTCTTCAGCTGGACATTGGATTGCCACATGCTTGCACCATCCTAATGAGCAACAGCAGAACAACAGGAAGCAGATCCTATTTCCCAGCTCTCTTTCTTTAATCTACCAGCCAGGGGTGGAACCATAAAAAAGGAACCACACCTCAATCGGTAGGGAGGCTCCCTTTTCATGTTTTCTCCAGGCTCAAGTTTTTACAGACACATGACAAAGACATTTTCCTGCCTTTACTGGTTTGCAAACATAAGGATTGAAACATATTAATTGTCATCAACACTTGCAAATAGAGTGAGGACTCTCATCTTGACTTTTGGAGAGCAATAATAAAGAAACTTGTTGACAAATTTTCTCCTTATTCTTACATAAAGCTACATTCCTTTTCTGTTTTCAGTTTCCTCCTATGAAATAGTCATTAAGACCCAAATTCCAGGCATTTTCAAGTACATGTGAGCAGCAGAGGGAAAGAAAATACAGCCTTGTAGTTTATATGATGTGAGCACAAAACCTTGTCAGAATTCTTTAGCCATGCTAAGCTAGAGGAAAGGCAGGAAATCTTGAATTTACACAACTTAAGGAATGCAGTTCAGCTTTCTGCTATCTTTACCGTGAATGAAGCTGTTGATATTTTTCTCACAGAATGATTTTTCTTGAAGATCTGAAGGGACAAAAGATATCCAGTGGAAACACATTCATTTAAAAAAATTGTTTTGCCCTTTTCTGTTTTATTTTTTCATGATAACACATAACTTTCATTATATAAAGGTTAAAAAGCTTCAGTGAAACGCTATGGATTATTTTTCTTCATAAGGAAAATCTACAATTTCAACTTTTAAGTAGACAAAAAAGAGCATGGTTCAAATTCCCAACATTTCTCTTGGGACAGATTTCACAGGCTCCCTTGGAATGGCAGTGATCTGTGTGAACAGCCTGCAGAGTGTGCAGTGGCTGGCAAGAGGAAGCAGAGCTTGGCAGGTCCCAAGGCCAGGCACAAGGCTCAGATGCAGAGCTGCAGCTCCCACCTCCATCACCCTGCTGCTGCCTGCAGCCCAGGCAAGGCTTCCACCCAGCCCTGCCTGCCACAGCTGGAGGTGGCAGCATCCTCCCTGCTGTAATATCACCCTGCTCCTGGCTCTGTGCTGAGATTTTGAACTGCTGTTTATAGAAGCTCTTTCATGGATTTTCTTCCAGTCAGTCTTTCCAATCCTCTAAACAGGCAGTAGGAGTTTGCCCAATATACACACAAGATTTACAATCCAGTCTTATTGTGGTGGTGTTCACAGGGGCCCCAGGATGAGGGAAGAGACGAGAATCTTGACTCCATGCTTCAGAAGGCTGATTTATTATTTTATGATATATATTATATTAAAAGAAAATTATATTAAAACTATACTAAAATAATAGAAGAAAGATTTTATCAGAAGGCTAGCAAGGAATAAAATGGAATGATAATAAAATCTTGTGACTGAGCAGAGTCCAAGACAGCTGGACTGTGGTTGGCCATTAATTAAAAACAACCACATGAGATAAATCAAAGATGCACCTGTTGCATTCCACAGCAGCAGATAATCATTGTTTACATTTTGTTTCTGAGGCCTCTCAGCTTCTCAGGAGAAAAATCTTAGCAAAAGGATTTTTCATAAAATATGTCCATGACATCTTATCAATTAAAAAATTGAAAATTTCTTGAAATTTGAAATTAAATTCTTGAAAATGGAAGTTAAATTTCTTTGCAAACTTTCAGTCATATATGGAGACTTCTGCAAAGAAAAGCAAAGCTCATATGCTTTTTTCTTTTTTTTTTCTTCTTTACTGGGGACTCTATGGCCTTTAAACACAATACAGAAGGGCATTTTTCACATTGGTCTTCTACTGACTGGTAACAAGTATAGGGAAGCAGAAAAAGTGCAACACTGTGAGAAAAATCATTCACCCCAACAGATCCAAATCCTCAGGAAACATATTTTCATTTGCAATGTGACTACCAGTCTGCAAGGTGTAAGGGAGCAGTGTTCTCTCTCCCAAGAGGAAAAGGCACCCTTTTTTCCACAACACCACAAGAGCTGTGTTAATATCACATCTGAGACATGACAGAAAATTCCTGCTAGCTAGAAACTACAGTGAAAGGGTTGTTGAATATTGATGTGCACCAGATGCTACTGCATATCCTGAACAAGCAGGGAGTGCCCAATTTCAGACATTAATTACTGGCTATAGAACACAGAAGGTATGGATAGAGTGAATCCAAATTAAAACTAAGCCTCAAGACAAAATATCCCACACAACTTCAGTTGGCTAAAGCAATGCACCTTTTTATGCAAAGCCATATTAATTGAAATTGCAAAAGTCTAATCAAAGAGTCATTACTAGTCCAGTTCTGATGATACTTATTGTCCAAATTGTATAATTATTACAGGAAGATCAGGAACAGACTTTTCAGGAGGGCCCCAGCAGGACTGGCAAGGTGAAGCAATAAGACTCTTCTTAAGGTAAAGGTTTTACTTTAATTCACTTTAAGGATCCCTTTAGGGATCCATAGCATTTGAGAGGCTATGGGTTAAATTAGACAGAGGCAAAAGAAAAAAGTTGTTGTTATTGATGTTGTCTGTGAATCACCCAGGCAGTTAACTAACAGATGAGTTAGTTATTCCACAGGCCTTTAGGAAAAATCTCTTGATCCCTACTCCTTGTGGGACATTTCAATGTCTCACACCTCAGCTGGAAATACCTTACTGTTACTGTGGAGACAAGTAAGTGGGGAATACCTAAAGGTTGTTTACTACAACTTCCTAAAGGTAGTTTACTAAAATTTCTTTTCACAATTAGTCTGCAAGCCAGCTAGGAGAGGTGCCCTCCTGGACATGACTTTTGTGAGGCAAGGGCTCATAGGAGATACCAGATGAAAAGAGCAATCATGCTTCCACTGCTCATCCAGTCAATATGACTAACTTTTGGAATACAGCCTGAAGTGTGTAGGATGATGTCTTGCTGTTCTTACAGACAAGGGTATTTAGCTTTTGAATAACAACACCTTTTTTGTGGCAGCATGAAAAGTCTCACTTTACCAGCTGCAGAGGATTTCAGTTTGTCAGCTTGTGTGCCACCCAGCACAGCACAAAGAGACAAGTGACATTATCTTTCTTTCATCTCCTGCTCAGTCTTGATAGTGACTCCTGGGATTCCTCATGCTGCTCTCAGTCTGTGGTTTCCTTCCCCTGGGAATAGTAGTGTAGAAGAGACAAGATAAGTGAAGCTGTTGTGTGCCACAGATAAACTCTGCTCTGCAGGGCCTCTTCAAGGGGTGCCAAGGCCTTTCCTGCCTTTCCTGCTGCCATGCTGGTGAGGAAGTTGGGGTTGCATGGGGGACTGGGGGGTGACACAGCCAGGACAGGCAGCCCCAACTGACCAAAGGAACATTCCAGACCATCTGACATCATGCTCAGTATATAAACTGGGGGGAAGAGGAAGGGAGCAGGAGACATCTGGAGAGATGGAGTTTGTCATCCCAAGTCACCACTGCACACGGTGGGGCCCTGCTCTCCTGGAGATGGCTGAACACCCGCCTGCCCATGGGAAGCACTGAATGAATTCCTGGTTTGCTTTGCCTGTGTGCCTGGCTTTTTGCAGTCCCTATTAAACTGTCTTTGTATCAATGCATGACTTCTCCAGTTTCACCCTTCCCATTCTCTCCCCAGTCCTGCTGGTGGATGAGCAGCTGCCTGGGGTTTGGCTGCTGGCCCACCAAGCTGGGATGACACAGAGAGGGCAGGGACACTTCCCTGGCTGCAGTGGCCAATCCAGATGGACAGATTCAGAAGAAAGATGCTCTCCATGGTTTGCAGCATGGAGTGACTAAAGTGGCATCACATTCACAGTAGTCAGAGCTCTGCAATCATGCTGCAATCCAGCTTCCTCTGGGAAGATGCTGTTCTAGAACCAGGCCAAAGCTACAATGTCCAAGAAGATTATGAGTAGTGTTTGGAATATTTTTCCTCATGATAGAATAACAAAATAAATATATCTGGAAAAGCCATAGTCAATAAGCAAAAGGTGACTACAGAACTCATTGTTTAGGTGAAAATAGTAGTTATTATCTAGTTATTATCTTGTTTATGAAAGAATCCCCCTGTCCCTCAGTATTTATGATGTGTGCCAAAGTTCACTAATAAACTTTTATGTTTCAGAAATTTTGAACAGTATTTTCACTGGCCACAATATTACACAATTATAACTTTCACAAATAATACAATCATCTCATTCTTCAAGTTGCTCTTGTTTTTCTATTCTTTAGGAATCACTGAAAAGTGCACTCAGAGGTCAGCCTATATGGCTTCACTTTTTTGTTTTTATTGTCATTCAGTAAATATTTTTTTCTGGACAGTGCAAAAGATTCATGTAGGCTGAACAAACAATGCCAGTGAAATTATCAGAAAGTATTCTTCTCACCCCAACAGGAACAGCTTCTGGTGCATTCAACTCACATTCCATTACATTTCCTTCATTACAGTATGGTGATGGAGAAAGGGAATTAATTTCATATCACTTCAAGCCTTTGCTGTCACTAAGCAATGGGTGATGTTGATTCCCTTCTCCTTGAGTGGTTAAGTTTTACTGGCAGTAGTAAAATGTTATTATCTTCATTCTGCTGTAGTTCTAGGCAATACCTGGTCTCCCAAATATACCAAGACATAAAAACTACTTACTAAAGAAATTTCAAGCACATATCTACATTAAAATTATTTATTAGATTCAGCAATTCCTTTTCCCCTACAGCAACAAATATGGCCTTTAGAAACTAGTATTGTATGAAGAATAAGCTGTCCATTCAAATACAAAGTATTCCTTTGCCCAATTATACTTTTTCCCATTTGAAATCCATTTTCAGGCTTTATTGTCTAATAAATACCAGGTCCCAATTCATGTTGAGGCAGAATATTATATTAGCATTCCTGGAACTCTGTCTCACTATTGAACCCTGCTTATATAAGATGAGAATTTTTCTTTAGACACAGATGTCAACCTAAATTGATGAGATTCTCCCACTCCTAATAATTGGTATGAAATTTTTTAACAGTATCTACACAGAAATTCACAGCCCATGCTGTAATGAGCCATTCAGCTTCACATGAAAAGCTAGCAAGAAAATCACCTTCTCCAGAACTAAAATGACATATTAACACCTGCAAAATGTGGAATTGTATCAAAGAGAATGAAAATGTTCTCTAAGGCACTGAGCACAGCAGCACATGCACGGCCCTGAGTGTGCAGTCCCTTGATCTCCTCTAGAATGATACCAAAGGCCAGTATTTAAAATTGCTTATTAAACATTTTAACAGAAGAACAAGTCAAAACTGTTCAAGACTGCACAGGGTCTATATACAGCCCTGGAGTTAAGAGCTTGTTCATTTTTTCCTCAGAGCACCATTGTTTTCAATTTATTTTTCCTGCTTTCCTTTGCTATTGTAGTGGATTGGGCTGCTCTGCTGGGAAACTGCTTGTGAATACTGCAATGATCAGCAGGAGAAGAAATCACCTGCAAAAGGGAAATTCAAGAGGCTGTTTGGTCCCTGCCCACACTGATGGAGAGACAACACTGTCAGATCAGTCAACACTGTCCAGTCACTTATTGGAATTTTCTGATGAGGGTTATGCCATAGTCTCCCACATCTCTGTCACTATATATCTATAGAGTCAATTTTTTTTCTCCAAAATCACACTTATATCTTCTTTCCTGTAATTAAACTGAACACATCTTGCCATCTGTGGAAAACAGCTGAAAATGGAAAACAATTAATTGTTGTGCTTATTTTATGTTACCTTTAGAAATGTGAGTTAGAAATCTTGTTTTGATCTTCACCACATTTATCCTTTCTGCCTAAGACTAAACAAAGGCAGTACTTTCAACATATCCCTCAGCAGTGACATCTCCAAATCATCCTTCTTATCAATGCCACCTTTCAGCTTTTGGCATGTTCTGCCTCACCCACACCTTTCAAAGGGATTGAAAAGTCCAGGTGGGAAAAGGCCAAACACCTGAGTGAAGCAGAAGCTTCCTGATCGATTGCTAATTTTTTCAGAAAGGATCCCCCTCAAGGCAGTGGACACAGTTCAGTCACCAGCCCAGAGGAATCTGTTGTCATTTGGCCTGTCCTACAGATGTCCCCAGCTGACACATGCTGCTCCACAGGACACAGCTCTCCCCTGGCTCTATATTCCCTCATTCCACAGAGACGTCTTGGGCATCAAGAGCAGCAGAAGTGACACCATGTTCAGGTAACTCAATTAATTTCTCTCTGTCTGCTTACAGAGCGAGATAAAAAATAATCTTCCAAGATACAAGTCAGCATCAGTCTACTTCATTAATTTTAGAAATCCTTGTGCCTTTGATGGCCAGACAGATTGCTACTGCCTCATGTAATGCAGGTTTATGCTTCCTGAGGATCTGCAAGTACAAGAAGTATGATTGCCTACTCTTCTCAAATAATAAATTAGTTCACTTTTGACTTTATATATTCACATATGTCTTACTCTCTGCCTAAGTACCTTTTTGTTGTATGACTCATTCCACAGGCTCTAAATATTGTTGATTATATCAAAGAGTGGTATCCAACTCCAAAACAGACTTCCACGAGTTTTACTAGAGGGACTGGGTGTAAAAATAATACTTTGTTCTTCATTTGACTGATCCTCTGTTCTTCCAACTATGCTTATACCATGTTCATAGCTATGTAAGGATGTATATATGGCCTTCCTAATCTCCTTTTGCAGTTAACAAAAAAAGACAGACCCTCCAGACTCCAGGATTGTCAATGCAGAAAATGCAAAGGGCCAGGTAGGAAGTTTATACACTGAACTTTTGAACATCTATAATTTTCTTTATCCCTTGATATGTCTTTATTGTTTCAATTAATTCACTCTAATTAATTTCACCCATGCCCAGTCCAGATGATAGCAGAATCTCACTCTTAAACAGATGTTCCACTTTAGGACACAGATCTTTTACCTCACTCAATAGAAACACAACTCAGATGATCTAAAACACAGCCCTCCAACTGCCTTATGCATAGAAACTGAAATAACACATGAAAGAAAAGATCAACCCCAGCTTTGGGGCACAGGAGCATCCACGTGGGTCCAACAGAAACCCAGGGCCAAGTGCTGTGCAGCTTTGATTGGACCAACCTGCACTAACAGTGGGAGCAATACAGATATGAGCCAGGGAAATCCTTTACCTGGCCTCATAAGTGAAGATTTATCATCTTCCCCAGTAGAGACAGCTTAGGACAACAACATGTTTATTTTAGGAGTCACTGTGTACCCAAAGAAAGCCAGATGAAAGCCATATATTGATAGTGGCTGCAGCACAGACTTGTGGATCCCATCCAAAGAGGTTAAGGGGAAGTTACTGACCACAGAAATTTTTTATTTTCTGCTCCTATCCTCAATGAACAGTCACAGGGAATTTCTGCAGGTAGTTCAAGGCTGAGGACTGATTAACCATTAGAGAAATGTCAATGTAAATTTTAAGTGGAACAGGGAGGAGCTCCAGCTTTCTGATCATCTTCATGGCCTCCTCTGGACTCACTCCAACAGTTCCATGTCCTTGTTTTGGGAGATCTGGCACTGAATTTATTAACATGCAGAAATTGCAGTGTATAAAATTACAGTTTTAATTGAAAACTAGCTCTGATACAAGTATGTTGCTGAAAATGGTTGCACTTTGATACTGGCAGTGTTGAACTCCATAGTGGGCTGTTATTTGCTAATGTTTATGTACATACAAAGCATTCACCATTAGCAAGCCACTTCACTAAATAAGTAGGGTACAAATGCAGTTAACAATTACTGCAACTGAGAGAGTAGTGAGTACAGGCTTTTCTCATCTGCACTTTGGCATACAGACAGCCTATGCTCACGTGTGAAAAATGAGCTCTTTCTTTACATGTTTTGCCTTTCTCCATTATATATAGAATACAGTAATAGCAGCAGGGGCAAAACCCTCCAGCATGACTCAGAGACCTAAGAAAAGCCACAAGCCCCCTGCTAATGTGATGCCAATTCTCATGCAGAGCTGCTGACTGCTCTGTGCTCTGTGCAGAAATCTCTGCTCACTCCTTCGGATCATCGCTCCCCTACGGACACGGCACAAAAAGAGCCACCCCACTGGAGGCAGTTACAGAATTCCTGGTGAGTTAAACAGGGAGCAGAGCTTGCCTCAGGTCCTGAAGTCAGTGTGCCTGTGCAAAATGACATCTTAACTGCGGGTCTGTGCATAGTGTAGGACATCTGCATTGTGGTTTACCCTGAAGGAAATCCCGGGCAAGTCAGTGTGTCAAAAGATTGACATAGTTTGGATACATCACAAGTCCATGGCTGAGGAATGGAGATCATGGCCCCACCACACTGCTGTGATCCATGAACAGCCCATCTTTCCCTGCTGCAGCCCAGCCTTTACCAGATGTGCTGTTCTGGTAGCAGAGGATCCCCCAGTGTCAGCTCACCTTGTAACCCCATTTAGTGCTAGACCCATCTTAAGGGAAAAGCAAAATCATAGTTATTGCCACAGAACATAGGAGTAATGTACTTTATTTATGGAACTGGGAATAAAACTACAAAATAAGAAAAAGGGGGGGAAAAAAGGGAAAAAAAAGGAAAAAAAGAAAAAAGGAAGAAGAAGAAGAAAAACTAATTATTAAAGCCACCTAAAATATTTCTCTGTCCTTATCTGCTCTGTCAGGAGTTGTTTGCAGATGTTGCCATTGCTGATAAATTCTCACAAGCAAATACCCATCAGAGAACACTCTAATTTTGGAGATCCCACCTCTTCCTCTGCTCACAGTGTCCTGTTTAGATGTTTTCTTAAAGGAAAAAATCTCTAAATATTTATGAACTTTCAAAATCTATTCCATCTCTCCAGTATTCCTCTTTTCAGCTATTATTGTGACAGTTTGCATCATGTTGCAGTTTCATTTCTTTCTTTTCCCTCCTGCCAGTCAGTGCAGACAGGTTCCTCAGGGCTTTTTTTTTTTGTGTCACTAGTGCTGTACCTGCTGCCCAGAGCAGCTGCCTGGGTCCCAATTGATGTTTAACCACTGAAGTAAATGCATCAAGGTGAGTAATTTTACTGAACTTTCATATTTCTGCTATGTGTTTCCATCACCAGTTCAGCCAGAGCTGTGATTTACCACAAAATTTCAAACATTTTGTCTTTACTGTTCCTTCAAATCTAGTAGCACCACCAGTTCAGGAGGTTTCCTCCCCACTCAGATAACCACCCCCAAACTGCTGTGTAACAGAGACAGAGAATAGAGCAGAGCCTGTTGCCTTGGGCTGGGTGCAGTCTGCCCTAGGCAAGCTCTGGACCAGGGCTGAGGCTGAACAGGCTCACAGCTGTGGAAAAAAGACTGGAAAAAAGAACAGGGCTCAGCCTTGTTCATGCACATTCCTTGCCAGGGATGCTGCACCCTGCAGACCCCCACCTGCCTGCTGCAAAATCCAGAGCTGAACATGGGGAGCTGGTAATCCCCAGGCCTGGTGTCCTGTGTGACAGAAGTGCTGGCCCTGAGCACCCAGTGAGAGAGGGAGGGCTCCCTGCCCCTCCATGCCTAAGGAAAAAGCACCATCACCAGCACTGTGGTTCTGCTCATTGTGGCTCAGCAGCCACCCAGGGATGCTCGTGCAGCCCAGCCATGCAGCCCTTCTGCATGTCCTTCCCTCCACACCAACTCACTGTGTAAAGACAAAACCCATCACTGACCAGCAAAACAAAGCACCTCAAAGGCCAGCCCTTTCTGCAGGGACTGTGTGTTTATCTAATTAGGGCACCTTCCCAATAACTTTGTTATTAAGTGCTATGGCAACAGGTGATATAAACATTAACAAACCAAGTAGAATGGGAGGGCAGGCTTTCAAATAAAAAGAAAGTCCACATTACAGGAGTGGACTGTGCAAAAGGACACAAAAGCCAGCAAGTCTAGAATAGATTTAAAATGTGGTATGAAACAGGTTCAAATTTTTGGAGGTAGTAAATAGGGTAGGTAAAGGCTTGTCACACAAGTCCTGGTAAGTTGTTTCCCATCCAATTGTCTTGGCACCCTCCCAGGTGTTCACCTGCCTCTGCAGAGTCCCAGGACTGTGGCTGGACACAAGTTGCCTTCTCTGTGGCAGCACAGCCACCCTGAGTGTCCATCAGCACTGCTGCCCATGTCCTCTGTCTGCTGACCAGAGCTCCACCAAAACTACATGAGCTGCCAACACAGAACCTTTGGGAAAAATTAGGAAATTAGTTGGTTCTTCAAGCAACTCATCATCACTTTGTCTTGAGCTGGAAATAAGGACTGAGATGTATTTTGGCTAGCAATGTTTTCTGTCCTATACAGCAGCACAGAAAGAGTATAAATGTTCACAAAGTGAAGTTCTCCATGGTCTACTTCATTGGTTTCAATGATGAAACTTGATCTCCCCCAGAAGACATGCTAAGTCTTCACAGTGCTGAATGAATTAGTATTTAGTGTACAGTTCAGAAAAATAGTTTTACAGGTTTAAATTTATATAGCATGTGTATGAAAGAAAAGGATTGAATGCCTATGGATCATGGAAAACACGTTCAGTTTTCTTTTCTGAGTATATGGGCCCTATGCTTAAGCAGTTTGCTATATGTAAAGTTTTCTAAATCCCTTTTAACAGATATAAATAACCTGATTTTTAGTTCACAGTGTTCCAAGTTTTATCAGCAGAATACTATGTCTCATGTACTCTTCCAAAGTCCAAACACAAATATATGCTGAAAATAAACTCTGCTACTTTGCTATCTCTACTTACTGGGACGTTCTTGCCTGCTTTTTAAACTCAAGATATTGCTGCATATTTATGGATTTGAATACAAACAGCATTAAAAGGAAGGCAGGGGAGTTTTCTAAGGACCTTCTGTAAAGACACTCCTAAAGAAAACTCTGGGAAAGGCTGACCTTCTTGCAGGTTTGCCTGTTCATCTATCACAGTTGCACAGTGACAATATTTTTTCAGGTTGGAAAAGAGATACTGGACAAAGGGAATTTGCTCTTGTGGGGTTTACTTTCCTTCTGGGTGGAGTTATTCAACTGCTATGTTATGTTTAATTTTGCTTCCTCTCCAAGTGTCAGGACTGCTTCTAGAGAAAATGCTGTGAGGAGTGATGACAAGCAAAGCAGCACAGGACCAGCAAGAAAATATGTGGAATATATGGAAATATATGGAAAATATATGGAATCATTCCCATATTAGCTTTCAAATCTGAAGATGAGTCTTAATGTAAAATGATTGGGCTTCTTTCAAAACTGGAACAGGCTGCCCAGGATGGTTTAGTCACCATCCCTGGAGGTGTTTGAAAGATGTATGGCTGTGGTGCTGAGGGACATGGTTTAGTGGTGGACTTGGCAGTGCTGGGTAAATGGTTAGACAAGAGTCTTTTCCAGCCAATGGGTCTGTGATCCTGTGTGCTGTGCAGGACTGCAAAGGTGAGTAGTCCCAAGGAGGGCTGCAAAGGTGAGTAATCCCAAGGAGGAGTGCAAAGGTGGGTAATCCCAAGGAGGAGTGCAAAGGTGAGTAATCCCAAGGAGGATGCAAAGGTGAGTAATCCCAAGGAGGAGTGCAAAGGTGAGTAATCCCAAGGAGGATGCAAAGGTGGGTAATCCCAAGGAGGAGTGCAAAGGTGAGTAATCCCAAGGAGGGCTGCAAAGGTGAGTAATCCCAAGGAGGGCTGCAAAGGTGAGTAATCCCAAAGAGGAGTGCAAAGGTGAGTAATCCCAAGGAGGATGCAAAGGTGGGTAATCCCAAGGAGGATGCAAAGGTGAGTAATCCCAAGGAGGGCTGCAAAGGTGAGTAATCCCAAGGAGGATGCAAAGGTGAGTAATCCCAAGGAGGGCTGCTGTGGGCCCCCGAGCACTTTGAGCAGAGCTGTTGTGAAAGGGGATCAGCCTCTGAGATAAAGACAATGAGCAGTGGTGTTCCACCCAGCTGAGCCCTTGTCTCTGCAGCAGTACAGGCTGTCCCAGTACTATTTCTCCTCTGAACCAGAAAGGTTTTCCTAGTTGGCAGCTACCTTTAGCAGACCATAGGTACAATATGTGCTGGGGGATGCTTCCCTGCAAGTCTGCCCTGAGGGACTGAGGCATTTTCCCAAAAGAGTTCAGTGTGAGAAGTCACAGTGCCTTCATCGAGCTGTAGCTGTCCCCATAGCTCTCCCCACCAAACCAGCACAGCCCTTGCTGGTGGTTCCTGACCTGCTCCCCCAAACCCCACAGTCACAGTTCCTCCATTAGAGGAGCAAGGGGAAGTTGCCCTTCTTGCAGCTTTGAGCTAAAAGTGACCCAGGTTTCCAGGCTTGCTCCTCCATGCCTCCAACTTTGGGTAAATTTCCCGTTTATCACTCCTCAGTCTCTGTTCCCCTGAAATAGCCCATTTTCCCAGGCAGTGGCTGGATGAGCTGGCAAAGACAGCCCTGTGTTTGCTCTCATGCTGAGGTCCACAGGCAATCAATCACTGGAGTGTCTGTTTGTTGCTGACAGACGGATAAGTGCCTCCTCTTCTCTGTTTTCAAATTATTTCAAGCAACAAAAACAGATACCCAAAACCAATCTCTGAATGCTACTTGAGCAGCAGAGACAGGATCTGCAGACAGTGGAAGAGCAGCCCCTGAGCTGGTGATGTGGGGAGAGATGGGCTTGGGGCAACCTCACTGAAATGTGGTGCTGCACCAGCAAGGAGGACCAGGAAACCCCACTTGAGGAATCTGGGTCAGGAAATCACTTACCTGTTTTACAAAGACTGGACCACAGGAAAGAGTCTTATTTTATACATGACAAACCTGTGGGGAAAAAGAGAAGCAGCCTGTGGGGAAGGATTGTCCACAGCTCTGGGGTGTGGGGGGAGAGGAGGAGTGCAGGAACAAGAATATTGAGAGCCAATGGGTCTGCTAACATACCTTCCAGATATGAAAAATCTTACTGATAACAGCTATCATCTAGATAAAAGAGCCATGCTCTGGGAAAGTCTGAAGGCCTTTTGCTGGAAATAAGCTAAAAGGGGCCTAGAGAAGGTTTTCTGTACTTCATTAAATTCTGTATGCTTTATTCTAGTTTTTGTTGAACTTTATGTTCCCTTGGTTTTAAAACATAAATCCCAGAATTCTATAGTTACAGTTTGCCTTTATTTTAGAGAGAAAAATTGGTTCAAAAATTCTAATTTTTATGAGTAAATATCTAATATTTCAAATATTCTAATTTTTTATGAAGATTATTGAGCAACAACCTTAAACAACAAAAATTAATATGGACAGAAATATCAATTACATTAATACCAGGTATGGATATTTTAAAGGTGTGAAACCAAGTGTAGTAACATATTATACAGGCTTCCCAGGTCAAACAATCCATTGGAGGGAATGAAGAAGTTATTTTCTCCACCAAATGCTTTTTTATAATTTCTTTTTACAAGTAAAAAGTAAGCCTATTAATACACATAATTTGTTCTAAATAAAGATAAAAATCTATTTATTTTCTACAGCTTCAAGATATCATTCATTACTGTCAGGTCCTGCCACCTCATACCAATTAATTTATTAATTTTTAAGGAACTGAAGGGAATGGATTTAGATGATACTTTGATATATAATTGATTAGCTCTGCATTACAGATGCTTTTGAGTCAAATAGCTGGGCCAGTCTGACTGGAGTGTTTTTTAGTGAAATATCACAAGAGCATGTGCTGAGCTATTGCCTCTCTACACTGGCCCTGAGGCAGCAGATCAGGGCAGGAATGCTCAGAGTTGCCAGCGTGCTTGGCTTCATATGAAGAGAGAAGTTCAGGGGCTTGTCTAGGGATGGCTGCAGTCAAATGTTCTCCATCCTTCCCATCTCTGAGAGTAGGAAGAGAGAACTGAGTGACCTGAGACATTCCCAACGCCACTGGCCAAAACTATAAAGGAGAGGATTTTCAGCTCGCAAATCCTGTCTGAATGTTTTTATGTAGCATGGCAGAGTAGGATGCCTAGAACAAAAAATAAAGGGAAATTTCACAGAACCACAGAATCTTCTGAGTTAGAAGGGACCCCTAAAGGATCATCAAGCCCAAATCTGAAGTGAATGGCCAATGTAGGGATCAAACCCACAACCCAGTTGGTGTTATTAGCACCATTCTCTGACCGACTGTACTGCAAGATATCCTCTGTGAAAATCAAGGCCATGACTGTGGATTCAAATTTCACTGAAGAGACCTTTAGATAGTACATTAGAAACATCTTCCTAACATCAGCAACTGCCTATTCAATTTCTCTGCCAGTTCCTCTCCTAAGGAGACTGAAATTTATCTACTACAGGGCAACACAGAAATTCTCCCTCACAAATTGGGGTATGGATTTGTTTGTACTTTGTCACTATTGTCAGTAGCCATACAGGGGAAAAGACACATTTTCTTTTCCATGCACAGGGTGTGACATGGTCCCTTCCTGGAGAAACAGATTCAAGTTGAATCAGATGGGGTGAGGGAAAGTCAAGTAAGACACTCCACACCACTTAGGAGTTGGTCACTTCTCTTGGGTCAGGCAAAAAGGACATCAAGGGGATGAGAAAGCTCTAGCTTACCCTTCGTGTCTCAGTTTGGTCTGACTAGTGTAGTTTAAAGCAATTGTTCTGTATTAGCCAAGGGAAAATCCATTAAGGTCACAGTGCCATGGAACAGATCCATGTTCATGAAGCTTCAATGGTCTCCACTTGATCTTTCCAAGCAGTGTTTGCTCTCACCCTGGCCCCCAACAGACAAAGTTGGTAGAAAGATTCCTGTCATTACCCGTCTTTAAGATGATATTAAATTTTTCTCATTCCCACTGGCAGAATAAAATATCTGGGAATTGTTTGCACTAGTAGCAGCGTGAAAAATGTGAATACATTTTTTCAAAAGCATAGGAACAAACTCCAACAATGGCTTGGCTTTGATTTGGTGGATGGGGGTGCTGGTGAATGAGAGCACATGTTTTCATCTGCAGAGAGATTTATTCTGAATAGTGAAAATATATTAAAATTATAAAATATTAGGGAAGGAAGTGGCGGAAGTGGCGGAAGGAAGTGGCGGAAGGAAGGAAGTGGCGGAAGGAAGTGGCGGAAGGAAGTGGCGGAAGGAAGTGGCGGAAGGAAGTGGCGGAAGGAAGGAAGGAAGGAAGGAAGGAAGGAAGGAAGGAAGGAAGGAAGGAAGGAAGGAAGGAAGGAAGGAAGGAAGGAAGGAAGGAAGGAAGTGGCGGAAGGAAGGAAGGAAGTGGCGGAAGGAAGGAAGGAAGGAAGGAAGGAAGGAAGGAAGTGGCGGAAGGAAGGAAGGAAGGAAGGAAGGAAGGAAGGAAGGAAGGAAGGAAGGAAGGAAGGAAGGAAGGAAGGGGCGGAAGGAAGGAAGGAAGGAAGGAAGGAAGGAAGGAAGGAAGGAAGGAAGGAAGGAAGGAAGGAAGGAAGGAAGGAAGGAAGGAAGGAAGGAAGGGGCGGAAGGAAGGAAGGAAGGAAGGAAGGAAGGAAGGAAGGAAGGAAGGAAGGAAGGAAGGAAGGAAGGAAGGAAGGAAGGAAGGAAGGAAGGAAGGAAGGAAGGAAGGGGTGGAAGGGGCGGAAGGAAGGGGCGGAAGGAAGGAAGGGGCGGAAGGAAGGAAGGAAGGGGCGGAAGGAAGGGGCGGAAGGAAGGAAGGAAGGAAGGGGCGGAAGGAAGGGGCGGAAGGAAGGAAGGAAGGAAGGAAGGAAGGAAGGAAGGAAGGAAGGAAGGAAGGAAGGAAGGAAGGAAGGAAGGAAGGAAGGAAGGGGCGGAAGGGGCGGAAGGAAGGGGCGGAAGGGGCGGAAGGAAGGAAGGAAGGAAGGAAGGAAGGAAGGAAGGAAGGAAGGAAGGAAGGAAGGAAGGAAGGAAGAGGTTGGTCTAGCAGGACCTGCCTTTCCTGAAGCAATCCTGGCTCAGCCTGATCCCTGGTTAGAGTGTGATGGCACTGAAGATGATCTGCTCCATGACCTTCCCCATCAGGCTGAGAGGCCTCTCATTCCCTGGACCCTCCTTCTGGCCCTTCTTGTAGACGGGTGTCACATCTGCCAACCCCAGTCAACTGGCACCTCCCCAGCTCACCAGGACTGCTGGTAGATGACTGAAAGTAGCTTGGTGAACTCTTCCAGCACTGGGAACTCTGCTGGCATTACACAAGAACAGGCCCTGCTACTGTAAATAGTGGAGCAAGAAACTCACTCCCCTTATAGGAGCAGACAGGGACATGATTTTTCTTTCTATGTGGTATCTGCCTCATTTTAGGATCCTATATATTCAATTCCCTTGGAGCTATTTTATTCCAGCAGTGGGTGTCACAGAACTTGCCTCACAGCTGTTGTCAATTAGTAACAACGGGACATTATAGTAAAATGAACAGCCTATTAGTTCACATCCTGGTTTATTTTCACGCCTCGCTCTTGAGAAAACCAACAGGCAGCTGCACTGTGACTTTGAACTGGTCCCTATTCATTTCCTACTGGGGTGTGCTTGGACATCAAAATATATTATGCATGCACAGCAGCTCAAAGGAGCCTTGTTCTTGCTTCAAGCCTGTGGAAATAATACATTGGATGGGATGGTAATACAAATAGTAGTAATTATACAGAAATCAGCCCATGTTCCCTTGGTAATGGCACCTCATTAATTTCACTGAAACCTCCCTAAATTATACCAATGAATTCTCCTGTAAGTTTGGGTTTGGGGTTTTTTCTGTTTGTTTGTTTTTTCCCTTTCATAAGCAAATTGTGCCATAGAAAAGCAAGAAGGGAACATTTCTGTTGGGTTGAAATAGATAAATTTCCCATCAGATAAAACAGCGGTGGTGAGAATAAGAGTTGTGATGTCTAGTACACACTAAAACTGTGGGTGATAACTGCTGCAAAGAAAGTATTACTTTTTACAAAAAAAGTTCAAGAATTAGTTCCAGAAGTGGCAGAGCCCAGTTTCCAATGGATTTCTGTAGGCAGTTGAATCGCATGAAGATTGCAGCATGAACTCACCATGCCAGTAAACATGACAGAACACTTCAGGGAGAAAGTAATAATATTAATTTTGACAAAAACTGCTATTAGCCAGTTGGGTTTTTTCTTTTATTAGTAGTAGTTAATGCCAGATAATCTCCTTAGGAGACAAGCTTTGACAGAGGAGAGGACTCTCCACTTGACCCTCTACATTTCACAGCTTAAAATCAGCCATGAAACACAACTCACAAGAGGCCTTGAAGGCAGACAGAGCATCCATTGGCTCTTCACATGGATCCTCTGGCAAATGGTACAATCTGAGCTCTAGTTGAAGTAAGAAAATGAGTGGAAATGCAGTGTCTTTGAGACCTTCAGGTTCTGGCAAATCTGTTTAAAACTAAACAGCAAGTTTGAAAATTATTGATAAAGGAGTTGATGGTTGACATATCCCTGCAGCAAAAAGAGTTTGAGCTTAGTTTCTTCAGGAACCAGGCTAATTAAGAAATACACTTTTATTATTCTCAGCTTTCACATTAAGTTTTCTTCACATTTTGTCACCCTGTCCTGTTGATGGAGGGGGTAGTGGGTACCTGGCAGCTAGCCAAGGTAAGCCCAACACATTCACTTTTATGTTTATCCTTTTTTAAAATTCCTTCTCTGACTATTTACTCTGATAGTCTCCATATCTGATACCCCTTATTTTCTCTCTCTTCTGCTGAGGTGTTTCTTATGTAAATACATGATCACCTATGTTTTTATTAAGCTTTAGTTTTTTATTTGCTTATTTTTAATTCACCAGTTGTACTACTTAATAATTTTATTTTCCTTTGCCTTTCAAAGTCTGTATTCAGTCTTTACAAGTGCAACACATTATTCATTTAATTCCTGAGGTACACATAGTACTTCCAACAAATGCAACAATAGTCTTTCCTCTAACAAGCTTACAGCTCAAATGATAGATGATAGAAGAAGCCTGAGCTGGGGGCAATCATAGAATGATAAGTCTTTCACTGTATACACTTGAGAATGAATTGACCACAGGATGTACATAGATCATCACATCCTTGATGGCATGTAACTGTGTAATCAGTGCCTGATAATGGCTTCAAGACATTAAAGCAATGAGGTTTTAAAACAACCTTCTTGTTAGAGTTGTGGGAACAACAAAATAAGTCATCCTTAAGCTGTAGCCTGGTGTGTTTCTGAAAATGACTGCGAGATGATGATGCTGCCTGCAGCAATGGGAGAGTGGATTTTTTTTTTATTTTACTTTTTTTCCACCATATTTTTTGTATTTGCTTGTTGTTAGCAGGGAGAGAAAGGGGCTTTTCCCAGTGTAAGCTTACAGAAGGTGAATGTCAAAACTGCATGCATAAGAGACAGCAGCCAAGCACAGCACCCTGGGAACAGATGAAAAAGTGCCAGCACAAGATCTAGCAAGAAAGCAGGGTCATTAAATGCCTACCTGCACCTGTGGTAGCTCCCATCCATGCCTAAGAGGTGAAAGTATTTGTTTTACTGCACAAGAGATGGACATTGTGCATTAGACTGATCCCAGCTGATCACAGACTAACCCAGTGACAGCTGTCAGTCTGCCCTCAGAGCAGACAGCACCTGCACTGCTAACTTGCCAAACCACATTAAAATAAACCATAAAATATTTTCCAAATAAGCAGTTCTTCTAGCTTTTAGAGAGCAAATAAAAGCAGGGAAGAGAAGGAAGGTGGTCTGCAGGTCAGAAAGAGAAATAGAGACACATGGCCAGAAGAGGATCTCACAATTGACTGTGATCTGCTTTTGAAAAATAGTTTCTACTCCATCTGCGCCAGTATATTTGATGATAAATGATACTCCTGGAAGAGTGGCTAGACATCCTAAGACAAAATAAAAGGGTTTATTTGAGGGATAAAGCATTTTGCAGGAAAGCATAATTAAATACCATGCTCTCTTCAGCCCTCAGAACATTGCTGTGAGGTTAAAGTATTGTATTTTTGCCTCCCTTGTGCACTGATTGCATTTTGTCTACACACATGCTCACACACACACAGTCTGTCAGCTTGCTGGATTTGCCACTTTTCTCCTGATTTGAAATAGCCTTTCCTTACTGAAAAAAATACTTCTGTACCACTGCCAATGGCTTCCCAAATACTTCTAGTATTCAGGGAACAATGACAGGGAATAGTTTATTCACCCTGTGTGATTCTGTCACCTAGAGACTGAACCCTGTTTGAAATAGAGATGTGATTCCTGACTATCTGCCTAGAAAAACAGATATCTGAATGACAAAGGCTGAAAGGGAACCTGTAGTATAACTGTAGTCTTTAAATTTTTTATTGGGTTTTAAGTAGGAAAAATTTTTCTGCAGTGCTATATGGCAGGGAAGTCCAGGAGTTTCTGCCCAGCACCTGCTTGATGTCTTTGGAGCCCCAGATCCCAGGAGCAGACTGTATGGAGTCTGCTTTGTCCCTGTGTTCTGCCATGCCTGACCTAACACCACTGAATGTTTCATCGTCTGTCACTGCACAGAAGCCAGGCAACATTATTTTGATGGAGTTTTTAGAGCACATCTTAGTGCTTTGGCACATAATTATTTCTACAAAAGCCCTCCCCAGCTTCTCCATTCTGTGCCTGCTTCACTGTCCTTTTCAAGCTGCCTTTTGCTGCATGGCTTCTGAAACTCTGACATGGGAGAGGGCACCTGCTGTTTCTGCAATCACTGTCCTCCACCCTGTCCATGCCTATCCAGGGAAGCTTGTCAGCTTGTTATATTGTCCAGAGGGGGGCAAGGATGGCCTTTGGTGAGCACCCAGCATGCAGGGATCTTTCTCTCAGCAAGTACTTCTGAGCAGAACAGCAACACAAACATATTGACAAAACAGTATTTGAAATAGAAACAGGATTCTGCCACAAACACTCTGGAGAGCTCCTTTCCCCTCTCTGCTGTAGGAGTTTGATCTCTCTGTGCACCACTTTCACAGCACACTTGGGGGTTCTGATTAATTTCAAGAGTTTCAAGTGCATTCCTCCTATGTTTTGAATGCAGACATAATAGTAACATCTCCTCCTTGATTTTCTTGAAGAGTTTTGTTAATGCATTTCATAGTGATTTGACTTACTCTCTACTCCATATTTTTAGGTGTTTTTCTGGCAAGAAAGATGTATTTTCCCTCATGAGAGAGTGAAGAGTGTTTACTCTTCAGCTCTTTAGATCTGCTTCACCTTTCTCCATCTCTTTCAGGATAAGCCATTGATAGCAGGGTTGGGGAAATACAGTACATTAAACTTTCTGAAACAAGGCAGGAGCAAAAAAATCTGGGGTGTGATGGTTCTAGCATGGGGTGACACAACACTGGTGCCATGTCTTGGTGATGGAAAGAAGGATTCAGCAGTCATCACTGCTGAGGCCCTCAGAGACCCCTGATCTCCCAGATCTGGAGCTGGCATCCACAGCCTGTTTCCCAAAAAACCACCAGTGGTGAAACACATGGCAAACTATAGCATATGTCTAAATCCTTGAGAAAAAGTACTCAAAAATCCCTTATGTAGGGGAATTTAACAATCCAAGCTCCCTGAAGGGAGGGAGAAATGGGGTAAAATGCAGCATGGATGAGGAAGCAAGAGGACCAGATGGGACAGCCCCAGGTGTGTGATCGGTGAAAGGGTCTCCAGAAAAATGCACAACACCATTGACCTGGACATCAAACATCACCTTGCTGTTGAGCAGATATTTTGGCAGTCAATTCTGTGGGGATGTTTTATCCTGAAAACTGCTTCATGTCTCTTCTTTCCTCATTGCTTCATGTCTGGAATAAAAGCAGAGAGCCTGAGGGAAATTTCATCCTCACAGGTTCAAAGGCCTTCACATAAAACATGACTGGAGGTGACATCAAAGAAAGTTCTTCTTGCCCAGCCCTTGTCCGGTGATCCAGCTTCCCTCTTGCCACTCCAGATTCTACTTCATTTCAGTCACCTGGAATAGGTAATGCATTATTCCTTCATGTTCATATACAGATAATGGCCCAGAAGTCTCAAAAATAATGATGGTATCAGATTAAGCCAAACTTAGCTTTTGTCCTGAGTATGGACTTCAGACCAACCCAAGTTAAATGTAAGCTCTTTGTGAGGCTGGTTTTGAACTTTCCAACAAGCAAAAGGCCTCTTTGGATACAGACCTGTGCCACTGCATCTGCCTTGATTTGAAAGGAAAAGATTGCTAATATCTTGAATCTAAAACATATTTTTTGCTTCTTAAACTTAAAATCAAAGGAAAAAAGGGTGTGTTGATAGCTGCTGTGCTCAAATAGAGGTTTTTTAGCAGTCTGCCAGAGCCTTCAAATTTTTTTCACCTAGTAAAAATCTTGATAGTAGCAAAGACTGATTCACTCTAGGCAATTAAGGAATTTTTATAATGTTTTGCCACTTCTTGAAGTATCTTAAGCTGTATGTAACTCACCATAGTTCTAACATCTGTCATTTCCTTGGGAATACTTCACCTGTCAGAAATTAAAATGCATTACTACTAATGAGATATTCTGATTTCAGATTGTCATTTCAGATTCTAAATATAAAAGTAATTACCAGCACATATGACCCCCCACGACTGAACAATTTTATCATCATTCTCAGAAGTAGCATCAGTACTTTTGCTTTTTTCTTGTAAAAGAAAATCCTTTACAATAATGACACCCTTATAGTCAAGTGGAAAACATTACATAGACACAAAGGAATGAAGTAATTGTATCAATGATTTCACAATATTTTCTACGTGAAAGAGAAAAAATAAATACAAAAGGACAGTTATTTAAGTTCTTACGTACAGTCATATAAGGCAGCTTTTGGGTTTGTTTCCAAATGCAAGGGAAAAAATACCTAAAAGCAGTGTCTCTGCAAACTGAGTCTCAGCTTAGTCTCTGAAAACTGCAGCAACAGAAGGAATGTTTGTGCTACTTGAAAATCTCAATAAAGGAAGTGTCATTTCTTTTCATCATACCAATATCTCACTTTGCAAACAACACAGCTATCCATGAGAGAACTTTTAAGATACAAGCAGCAGATTCATAAGCAAGCTGGATTTCAAGGATAAATTTTGCCACATGCAAACCTCATATTCATCTCCTGCTGTGCTTTTCCTTTTTCAGCAGACCCTTGCAGTAGGCAGGAGTTCCTGTTGGCATTGTCATCCCACTCACTGTTTAGCCCTCTCAAATGGATGCTCTATATTGGATATCCTGTATTTGATATAGAGTATAAAATGTCTCAGAAGGGAGCCAACAAGCAAGCAGACTTTTAAAGACTCTCCCTTTATCTAGCACATGTAGTTGGAATTATCTGAATAATTGCTGCATTTCTACAACCTGTTCCTATTCTGTAATTTAATGCCTCTGCACATGTCTATACATTATAACACTCCTCTGTATAGCCCCTTCAGTGTTTTACAAGTTGGTTTTAGATGAGTATTAGTAAGTGTATTGATAATGGTGATTAAATAAGTAATAGTATTTCTTCACTACTTACTACTGGATACTGAGAAACTATTTTGAACAAACTGCTCTGGTTTATTCTAAGAGAAAAATATTTCAGAATAAAGCAGACTACTGAATATCTGGTTAGATCAATATTCAGACAGACACTAACTATGTCCCCTTTTCCCATTTCATGTGCATTTGAAAGACAAGAGAAATTGGCAGTTTTTTGCCCAAATTCTTCTCCCTTTCCTGAGGATAAGACCATGTGAGGAGATTAAGAGAGAAAGGATTTTCTTGGGTCATCAGATCTAGCTTTCTGTTATCCCTTAGCAATGTCACACACATTTTTCCATAAAGAGACAAGCATCTAAGTTTATTTTTCACTCATATCAGTGATCATCTACTGGTTAGGAACATTGGGCTCATTTCCACTTGGAAATTATTCTTGTCCTTGTTTATTTCCAGCTCTTGTATCAGCATTTAGGTCAGTTAAATGCAGTGAGGTCCTTTGGTTAGCTGCCAGAAAATGGGCTTTCCTTTCTTCTGATTCTCCTCTCCTTCTTACCCCTGTTACTCCTCTTCAGACAGAACAGATCATCACAACTACATGCTCTGTTTTGGGTGGGACCTCATCAGTGGTTCTCAGAGGGTAAATAAGAATTTCAGTGTCTGCAGAAAGCATTCTGCCTGATCCAGCCACAGGCCTGTGTTGGCCTTCCCACAAATCCATCTCAACCTGCTCACCCTGCAGCTGTTTAGAACAACAAGGTCTTGTTCCTTCTTCCTTTGTTTCCAGCTGATGAGCTCCAGCTCACAGCAGGAATTTTAGCTACTTAGCAACCTTGTAATTTTGACTTCCATAATGTCATTATTTCTTTATTATGTCAAGATTTAAAGTAATCCTTTTGTTCCTGTACTGTTCTTCCTCCCAGCTGTTACCACCAAGAACTCATCAGCATGTTTCTACTTTTTCTGCCAAACTCTAAGATATTTCTGAGTCCCATATCCAGTACCCAAGGAATTCAGTTCTTCTTTTTTCTACTACTGATTAGTTCCCCCCACCCCTTGCATTTTGTTTATCAGACATTCCCTTAGTTATCATATACAAATTAACACACAAAACTGCAGCCTTATTAATCATTTCCAGTGAGAAAATGTTTAATCTAAGTCCAGGCAGATTGAAGCTATTTCACTCCTCTTTTATCAAAATTTAATTGAATCATAAGGGATAAGTATTAAGTTAGACTGACAAAATCTACTGTCAGGAGATGGCAAATCTACATTTTGTTTTATACCATTCCCCATCTAGTTCCTTGCCTTTAATTATGCTTTTAGAATTATTGGATGAATATTGCCTAAGTTTCTAGTTTGACTGCATTCAGCATTTTGAATTCAAATTTGTTTATGGGAATCAGCATATTTTATCATCAAGTTAAGAATTACTGGGCTCTCTTGAAAACACAATAATGTTTAATTATTTGTAAGGTTTTCTGTGATGTAATATATCTATTTGAGCACCTATTCTGCTGAATAAACTTCTTATTTGATTTAAAGTACATTACAAAATCTGAGTGCCATTTTCCACCATCATAACCTTCTTGATCTTCAAATTATCTTTTTTTGTTGTTGATCTGCTCTTTTATTTTTATCTGATCAGTCTAAAGAATGCCTGCTTCTCTATATAGAGAAATATACAGAGAAAATCCATGAAAATTGTGTCTCACTGTTTTTTCAATGGTTCATCATTCTACATTGGAGAAGGGAGTTTCCTCATTCATATTTCAATTCTTAAAATGTTTTTAATTTGAAGAAGTACTCAAATATTAATCTACTCAAATGCATTCACACAATCAAGCACAGATATTAACATAAGGGGGAAAAAAACAGCCAAAGATTGTAAGAGTCATTAATTGTGAATCACACAGTACAATAGCACATTTGTTTTTTTAAAACTAGCACAAAAAGCTTTTCTCACTGCCATCCTTACAAGTGTCTCTATAATCACCTGAAGCATTTAGCTTCACAGGTTGGAGAACTAGAGGATTTGACCTAGTTGTTAGATTTAAGGGAAACAAGACATACTAAGGAAGAAGCTGGAGGTTTTCAAGACAAGATGTTGCCAGGGTTACAGGAATTTGCTCGTGCAATCCTCTCTACCACACTTGAACTATTCCAGAGCTGCTTCATGTGCCTGCACACAGAAATAAGTGCATGCACCAAGGCCTTGAGAATGTTATTCCAGACAAGGAGAAACAAGATGCTGTGTCCTCAACACTGTTTTCAGCTCATTTTGTTCCTTATTCATTATCAAATTAAATAGTCTATGTAAAAAAAAAAAAAAAAAAAGAAGAAGAGGAATGAGGTGATCTTGGTTTGAGAGAGGTCTTCAGGTGGTCAAGATGTTTTGTTACTATTTCCAGAATGACATCATTTGAGCAGAGACTTAATATTTCATACTGGACTTCATGGTAGTACTGAAGAGTTGTAGTAAAGAAAACCTACTTTTAAAGTGTGTATTCATTCATATTTTACCTTATCAGTATCCAATCAAAATAAAATATTTGTTATAAAAGACTACACTGTAAAACTCCCTTAGAGTAAGACAAATATTAAGATTTGAACCATGTGGAGCTTCCCTGGGCCTGCCTGGACTTACACCACAGGCCCCTGGTCATTGTCACATCCCAGTCCTGACTGCCCCTGTGTCTTGTGTGAACCTCAAAATCACATTGCAGCAGTTTCTCTGCTGCTGCCAGGTGGATTCTGGACATGACTCACTACCTTGCTTCCTCTGGGACTGTTGGTGAATCCTGCCATGGTCACCAACCCATCCCTGCTCAGAGCCTGGGGGATGGTGCCCATTGCAGAGGGCAAACTAAACTTGAGCTCCAAAGGCACCAAGGGATGACAACTCTGTGCTCAGGTCCTGTGGGAGCTGTGATGAGAATGAGTCTTCTTCTCCCTTTCATTCCTCTGGACAGCTCTGATTTTCCAGGCTGGGGATCAGTCCAACTTGGTCCAACTTGGAGGCTGACACAGCTTTTCTGTTGGACTGTCCTTTGAGCAGGAAGAATTATGGTAGCACATGCAGTAGATAGGCTTGCAAGCCAGTGGAGAGGTTTGTTCTGCCTGGGAAGGTGTTTCTCTTGTCATATTACAACCACCACACCGTAGCAGCTACCAGTTATGCTTCTGAGCTTCCCTGGGCATCTACAGGACCCAGGAGAAGCCAGCAGTGTGTGAAGCTTGATTTCATCTCAGAAACATCCAATTAGGTCTCTGGATGCTGATTGCTACAGATCTTAGCACACCACAGGGTGTAAGAAACTAACCTCAGTTTCCATAAAGCATTCCTTTCCTCAGATTATGCTTCTGGTTCTAGTCTTTGCTTTGTTTTTCATGGCCAGTCATTAATTACCCCATGGATTAATGCAGAAAGCTATGAGCATAGGTTGCTTTTGGCATCAAGGAACTTTAAAAAAAAAAACTTAATTCAGGAAAGCCAGTGATGTGGTTTGTCTGAGGTCCATATGGACAGAACCAAAAGACCTGTTAGACCTCCTAGTAAGGTTGAGACCAGAATGATCTCATGTGCTGTATTTTCATTACCAAAATGCACCTCAGCAAAGGTGCATTACTTGAGCATGTCTTACCTGGGTTTTTGTGAGAACTCTCAGTGAACTTCCCAGCACACCTAAGCTTTGAAGGACTCACACAGAAAGGGGCAGGAACAGGTCCAGCCTGCTACAGGCACTCAGCCATTGTGACTGTATTGTGGTGTTACACAAATGTAATCCCAACAGCCCCAGTGCTGTTCAGGCACATAATCCCAAACGAAATGCAGTATTCAGAGGCATTACACCTTGCCTTGCATCATGGCATACAGCCCAGCCCAGCTGCCCTTTGCACAACCTGGCTCCAGAGCCTCTGGATTCCTGACTCCACAAGCAGCTCCTAGTGCTCAGCAGCAGAGCAGAGGGGCAGAACCCAAGCTGTGCATCCCCACCTGCCCCTAAAGCAGCTCTCCTGGCCCCCAGCCCTGCCTTATTACGGAGCAGGGTTCTGTAGGGCATACAGGAGGGTTTCTGAATGCCTGAAGGAGGAGGAGGAGATGATGTCAAAGATTATGCTGGAGTGAAGAGCTGGGGCAGGAGAACTCATTGTATGACCTTGAATTGCATTGTTCACTGTGGAGACACATCACAGGCTCGTCACCTCTCCTTTGTTCCTGTTCCAGCTGAGCTCTCAATGTTCCAATTCTCTCCTAATCAGCATCACCCTTTGTAAGCACCACAAAACGTTTCTCATTTTCTAGATACATCAAAATAATGCCTTGATTTAATCTCCTTCCTGCAGAGAAACAGAGGGAGAAAGACCTTCTTCCATCTCTGTCCCTATACTAAGAGCCATTTAGTGCAGCCTTATTGACAATACTCAGGAAAAAATCTAGCTCACTGCCTTCAGAACTGAAAAACAGGACAATCAGGAATAGCATAAAATCTATGCTGTCACCACTTTAAAAGCCCTTTAAAGGACAGCTCTTAAACCCAGCATCAGAACAGAGGCATGTCCAGGCAGAGAACACCTTAAGATGCTGTGTGACAAGGTTACAAATCCTAGGCCCCTCCATCTCATTTGCTCTGAAGTTTTTCTCCATAGTCTTGGACTCACTAAGTAACTGCAAACACCCACTGAAGAGAGATTGTATTCTTGAAATGAGGTGACACTCAGGTACTGGATGACACTCAGCACAAGTTGAACCATAGTTAAAATACCCCAGTTGCATAGAGACAATACATGTCTGATAGACAATAAATATATTTCTGCAAGCATTTTGTATTGGAAGTCCTGAAAATCATGCAATATAGTTACTTAAATGCTTGGCACAGCTACTGAAAAGAGACAAGGTCAGATATAAAAAGACAGTGTCAGTTTGTGGGAACTTTATTCCATGGTCTGATGGTCTTTGGGGCAGCAGAAGTGAACCTGTGCATGAAACAAGAAAACAGGCAAGTAAGCAGTGATCCTGAGAAATGGCACAGCAACTTATTCTAATTAACTAAATTTAATTACTGGAGTCAGACAAACTGTCTTTTTACAACAAGCCAACAAAATCAATACCAAGGATTAGTCATAGCAAATTTAGTAGTGCTGCCTGTTAGGAAAGTGGCTGGACATTTCTTATTAGAAAACCTGCTTTTGATCTAAATATTCCTTGCACAGCTTCATCTCTCTGAACTGAAATTGTCCAGATGTGATATCTAATTTTGACTAATTTTTCCAGAAAATGTTATCAAAAAGAGTGTAACCATTTCCAAGAATCAAAGCAGTGAACAGGATACTGCTGAGCCATGTAACTTTCCAGGACAATTATTTTCACCTTCTTACCCTTTGCTTCAGAGGGGGGTACTTAAAATGCAGTAGAAAGTGGGAGCTAGCATCAGAAACTGGAACTGTGCTTCCCACAGGGTCTAGCTAAACTCAGCTAAGCTTCACAGTCCTCAGACACTCCACAGATGCTCTGAAGTGTTTGACAGCTGAACTGCCCAGAGGTACAGCCCTCCCTGAGGACAGTGCACCCATTTCCCTCACTGACGCAATCCAGGAAACTTCTCAACATGCAAGAGCACTGGGAAACTCCCCTGAACAGCTGCTCTGAGTCATTTGGGACCTACCTGGGATAAACAAAGAATTTGTACTTAATTGTACCTTAGGTGGCCCTCAAGCAACCCGAGGGAGGGAAAAGCTCTTTATGAACAAGGGATGAAAATCAAAATAAAAAGAAATAAAAAGACTGGCCAGGTACAGCAGATTCAGACCTAGGCCTGGGGCAGGAAGAAAAGGAGGCTGGGGCAGAGGAGCCAAAGGACCAAAAGCTCAAGAGCTGGGCCCATGGGAACTTCATGAGGTCAAACAGGCCCAAGTGCAAGGTGCTGCACCTGGGTCAGGGCAATCACCAGCATCCAAAGGAAAGCTGGACAGGAGCTGGCTAAGTTAGACTGGCAGAATCCACTGCCAGGAGATGGCAAATCTACATTGTGTTTTATGCCATTCCCCATCTAGTTCCTTGCCTTTAATTATGCTTTTAGAATTATGGGATGAATATTGCCTAAGTTTCTAGTTTGAGTGCATTCAGCATTTTGCAGCCCTGTAGCCTGGGCTGCATCAAAACCAGCGTGGCCAGCAGGGTGAGGAAGGGGCTCCTGGCCCTCTACTCTGTGCTCTTGAGACCCTAAATGCAATACTGCATCCAGCTCTGGGCTCCCTGACTCAGGAAGGACATCAGCTTGCCAGAGTGAGTCCAGAGGAGGCCAAAAACGACCAGAGGGCAGCAGCACCTCTCCCATGAAGACAGGCTGAGAGAGCTGGAGTTGTTCAGCCTGGAGAGAAGGCTCAGAGGTGACATTATAGCACCTTTCTAAAGGGGAAGGTACCTAAAGGGGCTACAAGAGAGCTGGGGAGAACTTTTTACAAGGATGTGTAGTGTTAGGACAAGGAGTAATGGCTTTGAACTGAATGATGGTAAGTTTGATTAGATATTAGGAGGAAAGTCTTGACTGTGAAGGTGGTGAGGCACTGGAACAGGTTGGCCAGAGAGATGGTGGATGGCCCATCCCTGGAAACAGTCAAGGTCAGGCTGAACAGGGCTCTGAGCAACCTGGTTTAGTTGAAGATGTCCTTGCTCTCTGCAGAGGGGTTTGGTCTAGATGACCTTTAAATGTCTGTCTCAAACTATTCTATGATTTCATCTCAAGACAAGCACCCAGGTGGTGTCTCTAGTCCATATTCTCTGGAGGCTCTCACATATATCAGTGTCCTCTCCAAGGTGGTTTCCATGTGGACAAAATTCCCTCAGTGAAAGCCAGACAGAAACTTCAATGCAGTCCAAGAGGTTCCTGAGTGCAATGAGGAACTCCAGGAGAAGGGGAAGAACAGGGACTGGAAGGAAGCAGGGATATGGCACATCACAAGGCAGGAGAGTGCTTGTGAGTGACAGAAAAAGATTAATATTTCTTATAAAAGCAGAATTCTAATCAATACATATTAAAATGTCAGTGAGGCAAAATAAACACATTAATTTTATTAACCCTCTTCTCTTCTAGCATGTGTGCTGACTATTCCTAGCCCACAACAGAAGAGACAACCAAGCTTTATCCAACCAGGCAATGAAGCCATCAATAACCTTGCCACCACTATGCCTGAGGGAATTCTCTCCTAACCCATTTAAGTCTCAGTGAGCTTAGGAATAGCTGTCAGAGCAGACCTTGATGGTCTTTCTAGTAATCTTTTCAGGCCACTGGGGAAGAAATAAAATTGAACATTTTATTATCTGACTTGCTGTGGGCTTGGTTGTTTTTTTCCTTTCTTATTTGAGAAATCCAGCCTTTTAAGGACTGTCTTCAAAATCTTTCTACTCATTTCCTTGGATGGGGCCTTCAAAGGGAAATATAACCATGATCAGACATGTCTACAGAAATGACTGTTGAACCATTTTTTGTCACTTCCCTGCTGGAGAGGAACACTTCCCCATCCCAGTGAGGAGAACTGATTGGAGTTCTTAATCAGTCCTGTATCGGCGTTACATTGATTAAATATTCACTAGAAGACAATTTAACCTGCTCTGGCTTACTTCAGCCTGAGGTGGACAAAAAGACCTCATATTTGCTCCCCCTGGGGGAGCAATCATCACAGGTATTCCAGAAGGAGTGATCTGTCTTCAGCCTCAACTTATGTTGTGCAAATTCTTAGCACAAGTTTGTGCCCCAGAACATCTCTTTGCTGCTAAAATTTAGTCCTAGTAATAAAAATAAAAAAAATAAAAAAAATAAAAAAAAAAAAAAAAAAAAAAAAAGAGAGAGAGAAAGAGAGAAAAATGAGGAAAACAGGAAAACACAACAGGTGCTGCTGTATTTCAGTCGTTATCAAACATTTGGGCTGGAAATGTTGAGTGGCATGCAAACACTGAGAGGTGAACAAAGTAACCTCCAGTCTTTATTCATACTAGGTTTCCCTGTTATGGAAGAAGGCCAGCTTATTTCCTGTGTCTCCTCTCCTGTGAATCTGAATCCTGAAAATGCATAAAAAAACCCTCAGCAAAAGCAATTCAAACATGAATTAAGTCATGCTTTGTAAAAAATTGACATAAATTTGCATGGACAAGTGGCCAGACACAGGGAAAGCATTAGAATGCAGCACACAGACAGGCAACTCTCTTAGTTTAATCTCAAAATAATTTAGCTTTAGTGTTCTTAAAAAGCAGATGTCATTGTACAATACTGAATCAGACATGCAGAGCTGTGACTGATGGGAAGCTCAGCCAGCAGTCCAACCTGGCATTCCTGCTATATTTCTTCATCAGACAGAGCCCCTGATGTGTCTGCTCCTTGTCCATAGCAGTCATGAAGACAGGCATTGCCAGTAGTGCACCAGCTCCCTTCAGATTCCCTGTCTGCACTGGTGGGAAAGGAACCATGAAACACCTGAAGGCACACTTAATGCTGAGAATCTCAACTCATTCTTCACAAAATAGGTTGAAAATCTACAATCTTGTTTCAATCTGTACTAGCTATCAGATAACCTGATTTCTTTCAGGTTTTTAGCTGACTCACATCTTGGGGAAAAGCCATGGTGCAAGGACTGTTCCACAGCCACCTTTAGAAAACTGCTGCTGTGGTTTCAGATGTAGCAAAGGACTAATCCCATCTCAGACAAGTATAAGGAGAGGGAGGGAGAACAGAAACCCACTTTCCTCTCTTCATCTCAAATTGCAGCATTTAATGATGTCAGTAGTGCAATGGTCAAGCCTGGCTGAGAGCCGCTCACATAAGTTGTTCCATGGCAAAGAAGGAACCTCAGGAGATAAAAGCCCAGGCAGGCATCACACCTGTGATTCTCTTCCCAGGCAGGCCCACCTGGCTTTAGGGAGTGTAAGGGTCTCCTTAAGGAAACTACAGCAAGCAGTGTCAATAACTTCTTTCCCTATGCTAGGTTGGTTTAGATGTGCTGCCATTTTTTTTATTTGGAGCATTATTACAACACTTTGATACAAGAAAATAATTACTGATGGGAGCTAGTAATTGTCTGGGGCAGAGATCACAAGAAGTAAAGAAAGAAATGATAAAACATCCACTGCAGCGTAGCCCATTAACTTGATGCCTTCCAATTCTTCTCAGCTTTCATCTCCTTTTATTTTAGTTACTGTTACTCATCTCTTTGTGGCCTCCCGTGGTTCCTGATCCCTTCCATCCAAAAGGCATACATTAAATCTTAGAACAGAGCCAGGCTTTTTCCTAATGAACAACAGTCAAAAAAAAAAAAAAAAAAGGAAAGAAAAGAAAAAGAAGAAAAATACAAAAAATTGACAACTTTTTTAAGTCACTGCATAACCTGACCCTCTGGCTTATCTTACCTCCAGCTCCCAAACATCTCCTATTCATGTAAGAATCAAATAGGGATTATTTTTGCTTTCATACAATGTGTCTTCCTGGTCTTATTCCCACACACGTTTGTTGTCATCCTTGTAGAAATAAAAAGGCAGCTGTTCTTTGTAACAACATGAAGCTTTAGCAGAAAAGAACCTCATGAGGCTCATATGTCTCTGATCCCTCTAGTCCTAGTCTCTTCCTTTCATCCTTGGGATGAGAATACAGACAATATGGTTGTTTGAAGGACACCAAAACCTTCTCTTTTCCAACCCCAGGTGGCTGAAATGCTCCCCAGTTAATGGCATAAGGAGTCCCTTCCTTGCAGCTGTCTTGATGCTCAGATGCTTGGCTCTCTGCATAGGACTGGTTTGCTGGTGACAGGACAGAGCTGTGTGCTCTGTGCCCCACCCCTGAAAGCCACCAGATGAAACAAGAGCAAGGATTTGGATATTTAAGCAGCACATGCTCTCTGACCCTGAGCCCTGTGAATAATGACAAAGTTTAAATGCCAAAGCTCTCTTAGCATCATACTTTTGTCACCATGAGCTATTTCACTGTGATAAATTGCATTAGTGCTTCTGTGTCTCTCATGGCCAAAGCCAGCCTTGATCTAAAGTCAGTTTTGGTGACACTCATGCCCAGATTTTCATAGTGTGCTAAAATCTTTGTAATATCTGGTTCCACTCCACTTATATCAAAGAGGAGATCTGGCTTCTTAATGGGTCTATCATATTGAGACTAGAGAAAGTCTAATGAAATCCATGCTGGGCTATTTCATTATCTTGCAGGCAATAAAACCATCAAAACAAAGCCATTCATTATCTTTCCTATTAGGGAAGAAAACAAGTGATCTATATAATTTAGATTATCTCATTGTCCTCCCTGTTCAAAAATGATAGTAGCATAATGAACATTAAAAAAGGCAATGTATATTATTCACTTGTTTCTTTCCACAGTAAGAAAGCAGTGCCTTAGAAGGAAGAATAAGCTTGAGGGCTCAGCTGCATAAAAATTGCCTATTTTACAGCTCATTGCATTGTTAAGTAACATTATAGTGTAATTTGGCCTTTGGGATATAGTTTTACATAGGGTAGACTAGCATTTGCAAATTTTTTTTAATATTCTTTTCCCCCAAATATGTTACATATAACCAAATTCAATATTTGGATTTTCAAATCTGCACTAAGTGGAAATGGTTATGAGCATACATGACAGTAGGCTGCTTCTGCACTCCAATTCAAAACCACAATTTTTTCTAAAGTGATATATTAAACACTTCAGAATTGCTCATCCCTACTGTCTATATTTTAAAACAGATTATAGGGTCTTTATGATAAGAGCTCTGTCACATTGACATGCCATAAGGCTGTGATTGTAGTTAGAGATCTGGGAGGTTAAAAAAATACAATAATTATAATAAATTTTGTCCTGTTTTTATAAGAAAAAAATATTTCTGTGACTGCAGCATTTTCCCTATCCCTTCCTCAGTCTGTCAGTTCTCACAACTTTTAGGAAATTTTCAAACAAGTGCAACACAGAAACATGTGTCAGAAATGTTGAATTCCTCTAAACTTCATGGAAACAGGTTAGAAATACCTGGGTAAAAGGCAGTTATTACTGCCAAAGGACACCAGAGAGTTGGGCAAATGCATTGGGGCTACACTGCTACCAAAGCAAGACTTGGCAGGAGCACTTCTGGCCTGAATCACAGGCAACTGCTCTGGGGCTCACCCCTCATCTCTGATGGCAATGAGAATTTAAATAAAAAGGGCTTTAAAATGGTATTTAATGTGCTCCAAAGCACACATCTTCCACAGCTGCCTAGAGCACTGGGCACAAATAAAAATAACACCTCAGCTGCAGAGTCACCATTGGTAGCAAGGGAAAGAGTCTCAGTATTGACCCCATGTTTAATGAAGATTACACTAGAATTAGACCAAGGCAACTGTGGAGTAGGTTTAGCCAGTGTTTGAATTCAGCAAGGCTAGGACTTTACATCTAGGGAATGCCTTTTCACAGTTTCCATGGCATTTTTATTTCAATTAAGCCAAAATGAGATTCTAGTCTCCTGGCTGTGGGAAATAAACTGAAGCCAAAATATGTTGCTTAGAGGCAGTGACTGAAATCGGATGGAAATTCAGAAGAATGTGTCATTATATTGCCCGTTTCTAGATGACTAAAGAAAACAGCACATAAAAGAGAAGAATCCTATATTTTACTTTCAGACTGGATTCTCCTACAAATAAATATCAAAATCCCCAGTGGGTAGTAAAGACAACCAGACTGTGGGAAAGCCAAAATGTTCCAGGTTCCCCCTAAAAAGAAATTGCCCTACAAAGAATATGACTAGCACACATCATTTTTTTAAAAGCTCACTTGCAATAAGACTTTTTTATTTAGTAGAAGAAATTGAAATTAGGAAGCAAATAGTGATATTTCATCTCAGAAGAGGAGGGGAAATTCTGGGTTATGCTCTGGAATTAAATTCTTAATAAATAAATGCATTATTAAATAATTAGTAATTCAGGCATCTAAAAGGTTATCCTGTGGCAGCACCTCAGTCCTGTGTTATAGATTCACTGTAATATACAAATCTTTAATTGTAAGTTGGCAGTAGAAGATCCTCTGTGGTAATTTAGCTTTAAAGCAATTAAGTTCTTAATGCCACTGCAGCATAAATTTTTCCTACCATTTTCAGCTTAGCTGAAGGAATAAGGCCAAATGCTGCCTTTGGGCACCTGAATCTGGAAATAAGGAATGGGAAACCATTCCCAAAACCTCTGCCTTGGATTACTGGAGGGTGGACTTTGGGCTCTTCAAGACACTGGTTCAGAGAGTCCCTTGGGAAACAGCCCTTAGGAGTCCATGGAGGCTGGACATTAAATAAGGAAATCTTGATGGCACAGGGGCAGCTCATCCCTATGTGCCAAAAAAAAAAAAAGCCAGTGAGGAAAACCAGTCTGGCTAAACAGGAAGCTTTCCCTTGAACTCAGCAGGAAAAAAGAAAGTTTGTGGTATTTGGAAAAAAGGGCAGGCAATTCAGGAAGAGTACAAGGATGTCGTTAGGTCATGTAGAGAGAGAATTAGAAAAGCAAAAGCTCAGCTAGAACTCAATCTGGCCACTGCTGTGAGAGATAATAAAAAAGTGGCTTTATAAATGCATAACAACAAAAGGAGGGCTAAGGAAAATCTGCATCTTCTGTTAGATGTAGAGGTGAATATTGTAACCAAGGGTGAGAAAAGGATTGAGATGGAAAGGCTGGAAAATGCCTTCTTTGTCTCAGTCTTGAACAGAAAGACAGGTTATCCTCCAGGCAACTGGCCCTGTGAGCTGGTAGACAAGGATGGGGAGCAGAATAGACACCCTGCAATCCAGAGGAAGTAGTTAGTGACCTGCTGTGCCACTTAGATGCTCACAGGTCTCTGGGGACAGATGGGATCCAGGGAAGTACAGGTCTGTCAGCCTGTCCTCAGTGCCAGGAAAGGTGATGGAGCTGCTCATCTTGAATGCCATCATGTGGCACACACAGGTCAGCCAGGGGATCAGGCCCAGCCAGCACAGGCAGCATTTAGGAAAGGCAAGTCCTGCTTGATCAACCTGACCTGCTTTTATGACCAGGTGACCTACCTGGATGTGGATGTGCCTACCTGGAGCTCAGCAAACCCTTTGCCACATCTCTCACAGCATTTTTCTGGAGCAGCTGGCAGCCTGTGCTGCTCTCCCTCTTCACTGGGTTAAGAACTGGCTGATGGCTGGGCCCAGGGGGTGGTGGTGAATGGAGAAAAACCCAGGTGGTGGCTGGCCACCAGCAGGGTCCCTCAAGGCTCATTATTAGTCCTATTTAATAGCCTTATCATGATCCAGATGAGGAAATCAAGTGCACCCTCAGTCAGTTTGTAGATGACACCAAGCTGTGCAGGAGGGAGTGTTGATCTGCAGGAGAACAGGAAGGCTCTGCAGAGGGATAGGGATTTTGGGGTGAAGTTGTGTTTTTATTAGATCAAGATATATTGCTGGGAACAACAAACTAAATTTGAAATACACAAGCTCTCCTTCAGATGACCCAAAAGCTTGTCAAAACACTTCTAAATAAGTATTTCCATTTCATGGAAACAGTTACATCTGCCATCAGGTCTGCTTCTCTAACTTCACAGTCAAATTGTTAACCCATGTGCAAAAAGTCAGCAAAGCAGAGGGTATTCAGACAGCAGCAGAAACTCATTCTTTTATCAAGTTCATGCTCCTGAGCACTCCAGCAAATATTACCAGAATTTTTAAGCCTGTACAGTAGAAACAAAAATGACATAAATTAGCAGCCTTGTAAATTAAGGCTCCACACTGTTAAAGACCAAAACAAACAGATTGGGTAAGGGTCTTTTATCTTTTTCACACTAACATGTTCTTCTCACACAATGAGACGACCAACAGATGTTGAACAAATCATCTTGGGAAAAGCAGTTTCAGAGGACTGCCACTGGCACATTTTAATTTGTACTTAGATTTTTACTTTATACAGTCATATTTTAAACTATGATCTTGGTTGAACTTTTACATTTGCAGCACTGCAACAATATAAAAAGCATGACCTTTGTGTGATTCCTCTGACCCACCCTAGTAAGCTTTCTGTCAAAATTCTCAAATAAAACAATCCCAGGAGTTCTTCTACACACTTCTCAAATTAATAAGCAATCATGTCTCTGTTCCCCAGCAAAGTCAGAGCTGCATTACTCTGAGTTAAGAGCAGATCATTAATTTATAGTCTCATCCCTAATTCACTTAGCTATGTGAGTAGCAAGTCTCCTAGATCCTGCCCCTCAGGAGGTCTGATTGTCTCCTGCTCACAATATTCACTGCTACCTAACTTTGTGTAGCCAGGAGAGCTCTGTATCTTCAGTGAGTTGGAGAGAAATCTTTGTTGGTCAAAACCATTCTCTCTTAAAGCTCATGTAAAACTGAAAGAAGATGCTCTCAAGAGTGATATCCCTGTAAGTTTGTGAACAAAAGTTTGACAGTAAGATAACATACACAGAACAATCTTTAAATTGTTAACCTGCTTCAAACTCAACTATACACTAGCACTGTCCAAACTTTGTAAAAATGGCACATTATGCTCCCAAGACTAAACACAGGGGAAGTACATTAGCCAGCCACAAGCCTTAGAAGTCAATGTTTTGACTGTTTCAAAATTTCCATGAAATGCCTTTTCAATTTCTCAAACCTAGAGACTCAACCAAGGCATATTATTAGGCAGGTATGTTAAGAAGAGTTCAAGCTCTTTCAGGCGTTGGAACTAGGCTGAGAACAGTTTACTTTTATGTGTACAGGCTTCCTTCTATCCCTTTTTGGGATAAAATAAATTAAAATCCTGGGTAGGACAGATGAGGAGTAGCACATCCAGCAGAGGAAAACATAATAAGCTGGTGCCTGAGGCTGGCACTGGCAGCAGTACAAACTGGCACAGGCTCTCACAAGCCAGCAGGGACAATAACTGGATGGACAAAGCAATGATGCAGCAACTTCCATCCATAGGGGAGAAAAAAAAGAGAAGGTGCTGTCACTCCTTCCTGTTCAGACAGTGGGTTTTTTAGTCCCTTAGGAAGAACTACTCAGTGGTATCTTTTAAAGGCTCCTGGCTGTTGATACTTGCAGCTGAAAAGGGAAGTTGAGGAGCATCCTCTGGATGAAGTGGAATGTTGAAAAAACAATCCTTCAAATCAATGATTACAAGGGGCTACTCTCTTGGATCATTGAAAGAGAGGGGTGTCCAAGTTGAAGTGGTCCCATTTCCTGGATGACCTTGTTAATTCTTCTAAGGTCATGAAGTAATCTCCATTTAGAAGTTTTCTTGTGAATAACAAACACTGGAGGATTCCAGGGACTGTTTGTTAGATTAATGTGGTCTTTCTGCAATTGTTCTTTCACTGAATGTTTCAGAACACTCATTTTCTTTTCTTCCAGAGGCCACTGGTCCACCTGTACTGGGTCATTTGTTTTCCAGGTTAATTTTAGTGTGCGCCACCCCAGAGAAAAGGGTTCAAGACTGATTTGCCCAAAACCAGAAAGCCTCTTTTTAATGGCACTGGTTTAAGAAATGGGAGTCCTATGCTCTGGCTCCTTTTCCAATGACAGTTTCTGTCTTTTGTTCAGTATCTATTTAAAATTCATACACAGTCTAAAGACATGGGCTCAGGTGCTCTCCCTTCCTCCCTCCCTCTCAAGGAACCTCTTGTTGCTCCACCTGCAGAATCATATCCTTGATATTTTTCCAACAAAGGACCAGTGGGGGCAGATGGCCCTGGTATTATGAGAGCCATGAACATTGGTACCGAGAACTGGCTTTAACCTGGAGGAGTGGGCAGCCTCCAGAGGAGAGGGGCCCTGGCTGTTTCTGAAAGTCAGGAGGAAGCTGGTCATGTCTCCTACATCCTGGGGGAGTGCCCTGGGAAAGGGATTGTTATTTTTCCAGGGAGGGAGGCACTACATGATAACTCCTGATGACAGATTCTGCTGCTGCTTTGTCTTGTGTGGAGCTGGTCCCAGCAAGGGCAGACAGAGATGTTTACCCAAGCACCCACACTGGGGACACACAGGGACAGGCCCCTGGCTGGGCTTCAACAAGAAAGGGTTGCTATAGTCAAGGCTTTGACTAATACAAAAATGGGTTTGAGGCCCAAGAGAAGAATGAATTTTGTATTCTGAGGAAGTTCAGCCTGTCTGGGGCTGAGACTGCTCAACTGAGCACCCAAAAACCATTGTTACTAATCAGCTAGATATATCTAGCTGATTAGTAACAATGAGTAGATGGTAGTTGTGGAGGGATAGAATGTAAGAAAATAAAGGTAGTGCAGAAGGTAATGTCACCCCTGAGGAGTTGCAGCTGTACTAATCACCAAAGATTAGGAACAGGCCTGCCCTTAATAGGGCACAGCTGTGTCCAATAGGAAGAAGAGTGCTACAAAAGAGTGGGTTAGCTAGATGAGGAGAGAGTTGGAGCTTGTTGTCTGTGCTGTGGAAAGAGGTGGAGTTTGGTTGCTTTATGAAGAAGGAGTTGGTGCTGTGAGGAGCTGCACATGAGAAATCACCAAGAAGGTATGGAACTTTTGTAATGTGATGACAGCAAGTAGTGACTGATTCCCAGTCCAGCACCTACACCTATCAGGAATACAATCATCTGACCAAATATATGTATCTTAGCCATTTGGACCAGGCTCTTTTTTAAGGTTCACGCCAAGAAAGAAACAATACCCACAGATAATTCACCTCATCTGCTAAGGCTGACTGAAAAGTTCCTGGTTTGTCTGCTGAGGACAAAAGGAGCCTGTGGTGAGTAGCTCACACCTAGGCATCAATATTTAGCAGTGCAGGTGCTGATGCAAGCATGGCCCACAAGGCCCAAAGGACTGCCTGTGATGCTGTATTTTGCTGTGTCCCATCATCAAGTAGGACACTTACCAAGCTCAAAGACGACCAGCTCAGGTGACTCCAGGACTGTGCTGCCTGGTTTCTGGTCTTACATGAAAACACATCCCCAGCACTCAGAGCATGGTACCTGTGTGGAACCTTGAGGAAGCTTTCAACAATAAAAAATACAAACAAACAAAAACCAACAACAACAAAAAACCACACAACAATAAGGCTGATAGGAAGGTGAATACAACATCCACACAGAGGCATTCTGTGGAGTGTTCTTCCCTGGGTGGGTCCAGAACTGAATTAGAACAGGTTTTGGAATGAATCTTTGAATTTTATTTCCTGAACAGGATTCTGAGGTCTAGTGCACAACAGCTGCTGTGGGAACTCAATCACATGTGATGAGAAGGTTTGCTCCAAAACTGCACTGCTTCTTCAAATTGCAAATCTGTATTTAGGCAATGAGGACCATGTTCCAAAGGTAGCACAAGTGATATTCAAACAAAAAGACACCTGAGGTCATATTTTTATTGCTCAGATTTTATTGCTCAGCTGCTATTGGATGAGGATATGTTATGCAGAAGCTCAGAGCAGACTATCCTAACTACTCCTTTAAATATATGGAATCTTGGATTATACTTTAATCCAAGACTTGGGTCAGTCCTTAAGTTATCCAAAGGATGCTACTGTGAACTTCACTAGCATCTCCCAGCTTTCCTTAAATTATTAACTGCGGGTCCATAGAAGTAGAAAAAATAGCCAATAGCCTTACCTTTCCAGGAGCACTCCTGAAATACAGAATGTTGTCCACACATCAGGAAAAACTGGTTTTCTAGGCTCTGATGCAAATTTGTGAGAGCAGGTTACCAGGAGTCCAATAAGGCAACCAATTTCTTCAAATGAATTAGAATGTTACAAGCAGGGAAAATATTTAATATATAAACAAATCATCAAAGTCTAAAGATTAAAGTACACAATTTTCACAAGATGAAAGACATTTTAATAGAGTTTATTCCAGCAGTAGGTCAGCTAGGTCACAGCAGGATGTTAAATCTTGCAGCCCCTGAGGTATTTTAGAGAGCAAGAAACCAGACAGTACTCAAGATTACTTACTTTTATATGAATAAAGAACAATAGAACTGGTCCACTTCTGTGTTCTATGAAAAGTTTAATTCACATGAAAAAAAAAGTTTAAAAAATGTTTACAGATAAAATCAAGACAATCAACCAGAGATTGGAAAATCAGCATTTCTGAAATTGCTAGTCAGAGGGAATTTCCAAGTAAGGCAACACAGATATTTTCTTTGGGCATCTAATAGATGCTGATGTAAATATTCTAAGCCATTTTAGGGCATCTGTACAAATATGAGCCTGCTGCATAGTAGAACATATGCAAACTTTTTAAATGCAATTATCGTAGGTAAGCTCTCAATTAATTTCACCTTGTTAGCACATGCTAGTTACCAATTCAGACACAACTGAATACCTGAAAAATCTAGACAGTACCCAATAAAGGGAGAAATAGCTGAAATACTAAGTTCATTGTCATCAAAAATACAAAGGCTGCTGCCTGAGAAAATGTGAGAAATCCCTGAACAAAGTACTAACTGTGTCAACAGTGGGACAGGGTGAAATGATAAGAGGAAGAGTTTGTCTGGAAGTTATCACAGAGCTAACAGCTACCAATTCACTTTGCAAGCAGGGAAAACTTGAGCACTGTATGGGATAAAATGCTGAGGCACAGAAATACACCACAGCTCCCATGCAGATGTCCCGGGGAAGAAGCCTCCTTCCGCTTGTGTGCAAGGATGAGCTGTTATTCAGTCCTAGGTACAGAAACAACTGTATCATTTGTCTACTTCCCTGTCAAGCTGAGGGAGTGACCTTCTGCAGCATGTTGGAAGAGGCCACATGCTCTCCCAAGAGCAATGTTATTCTGATTGCCCCCTGCTCCACCTCACTCCCTTTTTCAGCAGATTTTGCTCACCTCACGTATGCAGACAGCAAAGTTGAGGGAAATGAGCTTCAGCCAGTCCCACACAGGTTTCCACAGCCCCTGTTCACTTGTGCTGATCTGGCTTTGCTGCCAGCTGAGAAGTCCTCTAGGCTGTAATCACACTCCCTTCTGTCATTGATACAGAGTTTGGGGAGGAAATTTCATTTGCATTGCCATGGCAGCTGTAACAGTTCTCCTGAGGAGGTTAGCTCAGGCTGGTTTGTTGCTTTTACACTTGATTCTCCCTTATCATCCTCCACATCATTTTGGGCAGCAAGACCCTGCCCTTATGATTGTTGATGATCTGCCTTTTCTCTCCTGAAAACTTCCTTTAGCTTTGGGCTGCAATTCCTGCTTACACAGGTTCTTGCAGAGAACTCAACCTCTACTTTTAAGGTATTGCTCAAAACTTCCAGGGTCTTCCTGGAAAGCCAGGGCTTAGATGCCTCTAGAGAATTTCAGAAGTAGTATGCCAGAGTCCCATGAATCTGAGGTCAAGTAAGCCTTTTTTGGTACTACTCTGAATAAACAGTCACACTCTGTCTGATATTAATATGGCTTCAGAAAAACAGCAAACTAATGCAGCATCTGGCCCACCCTCTCACAAGAATTCCCTGATGAGGAACAGTCTGTTTGGTCAAGAAAATCCTCCTCACTATACCCAACCTCTGCAGGCATTACCCACTAGCACATGCAGGTTATGTCTCCAAGCAGTCAAATAATGGGAAGCAATCTCAGCTTAGTACACATTAAATATGTTAGGCAGGTGGTAAAGGAGCTCACCTGTAAAGCTGACAGTGAAACAGGAACCCACACTGCTGAGATGCAACACTGGACTGCAGACACTCAGTAGGATCCAGCTCTGATCACAGAATCAGTGAAGTGCAATACCTACCCTGCAGTCCCATCCAAACTTGCATGCTGCTCCCTTCCTTACAAACAAGCACAGCTTCATGATTTAATGATGAATTCTCTCTTTAACACCACAGTTCACAATTGGCACTGTGATTCTTTAGCAGGTACCCAAACACTTCCAAATAACACAATTTATTGAAAATGTTTTGAAAATACATTTGCACATTACAATCTTAGGAAATTCTTCACTTTTCACAAAGCAGTGGCCAGTGTCTCATTGGGGAAGACATACAGTGACACCAATTCTGCTGTCAGTATTTCTAAGGCACATATTCACAAACTACTTTAGGAAAGTGCAGCCATAAAAATGCATTTTATGTTTCATTATCATTAAAGCTTCTTTTAGTGAAAAAACAAATTTGCTGTGTAACCTGAGATTTTCTAGAGCAATGCACAGCCCCAAACTTGCTGTTTTACCAAGCTGTAATAAGGAACATGGTGCTTCTTATTTTTGTGCAGATATTGACTTTTGATGAACTAAAGACACTTTACCCAAAACCAAAATTAAACACAACTCTCAAAATTCAGAATTTTTCTTTATAGGAAAGTGTGCCCCAAGCATCTGGAGCCCATCAGTTACACAGCTCAGATTCACTTTCTGTGACAGGTTTGATACTGCTCCAATGCTAATAGGATGCTTACACCCCTTACACCTTAATGCTGCCTTACATCCAGAGCAGCATCTCTCACTTTCCTCTTCTGTCCCAGTGGTTCAGGCTCCAGCCCTGGCTTTGCAGGGCTGTCTGAGTTGTGATGCAGTGAAATAACTTGTGATTTCTAATTAAAACACATCATTCCATTCTATTGGGGAATAAGTGCTACGATGATGGAGTGGTCACAGGATGCAGGAAAACAAGGGTGAGCCTTACTTAATTTGCTTCATACTTATTTACTATAACTAACTGAGTGTGGCACAGCTGGACCCCAGATAACACCCCAGGTTTATGACTGGTTTTTCTACAACTTTCACAAAAGTGTTAAAACTGGAGTTTAATATATTAACGTATTTACTTTCTCTCTTACAAAATACAAATATGAAACCACCTTCTAACATCACTTCTGTAATTTTGTAGGTCAGAATTATGTTCAGCATTATCAGACTTCCAGGAGAAATAGAGCAAATGGATTTATGTGAAATCAAATCGCTTATAAAAGCAAAGTGAAAAAACTTGTATCCAACATTAATTACTATAATCACATAGAGCTGAGATACAGCAACCATTTTTCATTGTACATATTGAACAGCAAAAAAAGTAATAAATATATATATACACAAACTTAACAGGAAAAAAACCTGAAATGGTTTTCTACTGCTCAAGAGAAAGACAATTTTCTCTTAAATGCTTTAGTGCATTCCCCGCCTCATTCCCAAGAGCTAATGCATTTATTCTTCCTGTTCCAAGGCAAACTGAAACTAGTCAAATCTTTCTTCAAATCAAGAAAGCTGTGAACTAGTGAATTGATACATATTCACCTGAGATCACTCTGGAATATAGGACAAGATAATGATTAACAGCTAAGGGGCACAACTGTTTGGTAACTTTTGAAGCAGCATTTACACAGAACAGTTTTTGCTACAGAACAGTAAAACTGTCATCTGTAATGAGAATTATTGAACATAGCAGAGGAAGAAACAGTATGAGAACTGCAAGCAGCTTACTCTTCTACTTTCTTCTATTCAATATTGTCCTGTTCCCAAGTTTTCTGTAACATAAAAAGAGGGAGAGGAAGGAAGAATAAATTTTAAAATATCAATTATTAAAAATATTTCATCTTTAACTCAGTTTATTTCATGATTATGTAATTTTCACTCAAATTTTTTTACTCATTTCAAAGTAGTCTTAAGTAAATTCTATGAGTAGATGCATTTTATCTAAAGTGAAACCACAAAGCTAAATATAATCTACATGTGTATCCAGCTCTGATTAATGGGTAGAATTAACCATGAGATAAAAAAAAAGCCAATGCTTTTCTTATTTTTTGATATCTGGATTTAGTTATTTAATCTTTTCTAGAGTAATTCTGTTGAATAACAATTGTTATCCACTAGTGACATGTTCAAACAAAATCAGCTTGACTATTGATAACCACTTAAAAGCATCACAAAAGTGCATTCATGCAAGGACTGAACAAGTCACCTGCAACAGTAAACAGAGAACTACCATCCATAAATTCCATTGAGGAAAGCAAGGGCTTTTCCAGAGGGACTGTCCTGTACCTGGTGTTGGTCTCAAGAAACAGAACCATTGTGATGTTTGGAGGTGGGAAGGATCCAGGCAAGAGTGAAAAGGAACATCTTGTCTACTTATTTTTTGGTTATTTTAGGGCAGGTATCAGTACTGTATGTACATGTACCAGGTCATTTAATCTCTTAACATTCTGTTCTTTGCTCTCACGATTTGGGGAGAGATCATTAACATGTAGTACAGGAGAGCAAAAAAGAATTCAATTGAAAATCACAGAAGAAACCCATGCATCTAAGGACTGAACTCCAGTTTCTAGTATCTCATGCCACTACTTGGATCAGGAACCATCAGGTAGAAATGCTGTTCATATGTAGCCTTAATTGTCTGCTCAGCAGAGCTGCTCAGTGTCAACACCATGTGAGACATGTTCAGAGGGGAAAGTTGTGCCCTCCTCACAAAATGCTCAGAAATACGGAAAAGCTGAATGGGAGACTCATACCAGCCCCAGCTCTGATGAATCTGCATAGGAAAAATAAAGTAAGACCAAGTCTCAAGCCCAGATCCTGCAGAGATCAGGGGTCTCACAGGAAATACAACCTCCAAACCAAAAGGAAATCTATGACTACCATGTTTAAAGGTGAATAAACAACCAATCCAACATCACTCTGGCAAAAGCTATGGCAAACAAAGCTACAATTTTATAAAACCTGTTTGTATCTCTATCACTCTGCAGATTAAATACAAGTATTTATGTTGGGATGTCTTTGTTGTATCAATGCATCAATGCAATTACGGGTGAATATTAAGGCAAAATAAAAAATAATGTCTACACAATGTAATTGAAGTGATTCTAAATTGTAAACTGAAGACACAAAAAAATGAAATATAATTTTAAATTGCATTTTTAATATATCTTCAAACACACAACTTGGTTTTGTACAGCATCCTACATAAAAGATGTACCCAAAATACTTAGCAGACTTTAACATCTCATTTTCAGAGTTAAGCAGCAGAAGAGGAAAACAATTAAATGCTACAGACAAGAAAGAAGACATAAGCTCTCAGATGGGACTTGACACAAATGGGAGAATTAAGTTAACTTTATTTCCTGTTTTAAGTCTAAAATAAATCAGTGTCATAAAGCAGTATCAAAACATTTCAGTTTACCTCAATAGCATCATCCATTTCTGTGCTCACATACAATCATTTCAGCTTGTGTCAGAATAAGGAAACTCTTTTTCTGGAGAGCTGTCATCACTTAGGTCACTGTAGCTGTCACTGTTGGAACCAATAAGAATTCAGAAAGATCTAAACCAAATATTTCATTTCAAGCCCTCCAACCCATGATGCATATGATCAACACTTTCCTCAAATGCAACCCATTTCCAGAAAACTTCTTTAGGCTCATGCTAAAAACACGGTATTTTAGAACATCTTCCTCTAATGGAATAGGCTGAAGTCTGGAGTTTAAGACCTGATGCAAAATAATGCTCTACCTGATAAACAGTACATTCAATTTCTTTTTGCTTGACTCCTGTACATTCATTCTGCATTTTGCTGGTGCTGTGTGTCTAAGATCATGGTTAACATGATAGATAATAACAGGTATTCAGAGCTAAAATAAAAGGAATTTCTCCCTTACGGTAAAGAAAATCATTAAGTTAAGACAACTCAATCAAATTTAAGACAACTTTATTAGCTCACAATTCTACACTTAAATTATAGTTCTTGCTCTTTTACTAAGAACACAAAAATTTTCATTGCACCAAGCAATATCCTGACAGTTTTTCTAGAGGTTTTATCCCCTTTTGTTGTATCCTGAGAGAAGCAGACTGGTTTTCAGAGACCAAATTGCCATGCAAGTGATTGTTTTATAAGTGGTAAGAACAAGGAAACAGTGAAGAACAGGAATCACCACAGTGACTGAGAGAAAGTAATGCCCAAAAACCACATTTTCAGTTAGTGTCTATTGGGTCTCCAAGTTTATCTTAAATTTAAGTGCACTTCAGAAGTGCCTCCAGCCTCAACTCCTCCCTACTACACTTCATTCTGCAGTCTGTTTTCCAGATGTTTTAATTTCCCCAGATGAGAAGCCAGCAAAGGCAGCACAGGGAACAGATTAAGTGCATTTGAGCAGCAATAATTGTGGTCAGTCCTGTGACCCTCCAGAGCCCAGGCCATGGTTAGCACAGCACAGGAGGGATCTCAGACCCCATTTGTGTGGGATCATGACAGCCTTGGGTGCCAACTCCATGGCAGGCACTGACTGCACAACTGTCCTGTGACACCTCCCCTTTACCACACACCCCTTCATCCTCCAGACAACAGGACCCCACTCATGTCGTGTTCCCCATCTCTGGGCATGATCTCCTACTGAGACATGGAGCACATGGCCCACCCAGACAGAGCCTTATCAGTGACTGCCTTATCAGTGATTGCCTGCTGGGCACTGCTTCAAGGGAGCCATGCAGCCCCATAGTCTCTAATGAGACTGCACTGTGGAACAGTAAAAAAACTGCACTCAGCTACTCTGCTACTTGCTACTGAGCACTGCTTTGTAGCCTGAATTTCACTCTCTCTTCTTTGAGAGAAAATGAAAACTAAAGAAAGAATAGGTAAAAAAACAGACACTTAAACAGAGTGGGACAGGAGGAATGGCACCAAGTCACCTCATTTAATTTCTACCTCTGTTAGGAAAGTTTCCCACAGTTACAGCAAGTCAGTGTACCAAATTTGTGTAAAACAGCATAGATATTCTGGCTGTCCTAACATTAAGACTTTACTATAGCATTCTGCCCTTGTCTGTGTGACACACACACTGCTGATGTGGCTCTTATAAAGGGTGCGTCACATCAGGCTAGTGTGAAATGCTCAATTGGATCATTTCATCAGCTGGTGATCAATTACACAGTTCAAGTGAGGAAAGTGTTGTTAACAGTATGATCAAGCATGCCAGATGCACACAGACAAACACAACATCACCAACGTTGTACTTACTTTTTTCTGAAAGTACCCATGGAAACATGGAACAAAAATGCAGTATTATTAAAACAGTTTTGCATTTTCACATCACAGCAAAATAGCAAATACTGTCCACAGAGCAGAGAGGAAAACTGATTGTAGAGAACTGCACAATCTTATGACAGCCATGATTTAAGTCCCAAGTCTTCAGAGGACTTCTTTTTTTTTAATTAGCTCTGCTGCCCAGTAACAATCCCAGCCCACAAACATGCCAGAGCTCTGTAAACAACACAGGATGGGAGTCAGATGCTTAAGTAGAAGTGCTCACCAACCAATGGGGTGAGTGGACAACTGCCCAGCTTAATCTCCTGGAAGCAGTCAGGTGCTGATCCCCACCCAGCACTCTCCTCATAGGTGCTCCCCCACTCAGTGACAAATCCCTTTGAGAGGGATTTGCCCACAAAAGTGGATGCTTCTGTGATTTCACTGACTTACCACCCAAACTTCTTAAGCCTGTTTTCAGTTTGCCAAAACTGAGGCTCACCTGGCCACTAGTGCAGAGGCTAAAACAACTCAGCTTATGACAATTTTGTTCCTGTTCCCACACTGCCCAATTTCAGTACAAGATTTGACACAGAGAAGGGCTGACATCATCACATTCTTGACTTCTGCAGTAGCACCTCACAGTCTCCCCTTCTTTAGGGCTGCTCTATGGGGTGAAAGTCAGTTTGATGTCTCACAAGCAGGCCATAGGGCAAGAAAGGCAGGGAAATACCCAGGTAAGGATCAGCCCTTGGGCTTCAGACTCAGGTAGCTGTCAGCCCCTCAGGTTCAGCTGCTTGAATGATTTGTCTAAGCATACCCAGAACCTGTGGCATCATCTTAAAAATAACAACTGGCCTCCAAGGAAACCTGAACTTGAAGAGTTAGGCTGCCAGTGGACTTGAAAGCAAAGAGGGACTCGTGAAACTTGGCATATCTACACCTGTGTGCCTACAGCTTCAACCAGCGTTGGTGTCAGGTTTTTGAGATTTCCTCTGATGTCAAACATATTAGTATCATGTGTAATCTGAAGGAAAACTGTAGGTGGCATTAACCAGAAGCAAGCCATCTTTTCTCTTTGGAATAAATGTGTACTTTGTTCCAAATTACAATGAGTTGTACACAGATATTAAACACAAAACCCAAATGGATGCTTTGTGCTCACAGTTGGTAATATTCAGTAACCTTACTTAAATCTGCTGGCTGTGAAAATGGTAGTGGCGAGAAACCAAATAAACCCAGCTTTCTTTAATGAAATTCTTTTCCACACTGAGCCAACCACTGAAAAAATGTGCTTACATTTGCTTCAGCAAGTTTTCTCTCAGTCTGTGTTCAAATTAATCAGTAATTATCTTGTGCAGGAGCCCGACGCCCACTTCATCTTATTTGTAACAATTCTTACAACAGTGGACAACAACAAGGAGGTACTGAGCAAATCTGAGGCCACCAGATCTAAGACCTAACCCCAACAGATTTTGTTTGTTTGTTTTTGTGGGATCTCAAGTATAAAGTGGTGGCCAAGAAAAAAAACATAACAAAACTCAATGCAGGGTCACTGGATCTAGTCAGTCACTTTAGATTAAGAATTTTGGTCACCTCACTCTTGTAAAATGGATACAATGAACTTTCTGGTTTTCACTCGGAAAATCCAGATTAATATTCTTTAGAAACAAAGCAGCAGTTTCAGGGAAGCTTTTCTTTCATTCATTTTTAATGTACAATTGACAAAAAACTCCTTTTCCAGAAACATAAGGAATTAAAATAATTGCTACAGTAATGCTATACCCTGCAAGGTGCCAAGCTAAGTGCATTTCTTCCTCAGTGCAAATTAAAGATACATGAAGTACAGATAAATTTAGTACAGACTGCAATTGTTTAAGTTGTTTAGCTTTTGAGGACTCAGCAAAACAAAATCTGCAAATTATTGTAATTTATTTCCCCACAAAAAAGCCTAATTATTAAAATTACTGTGTCATTAAAACATTCTTTTGAATAAATGAATATTTGATTGTGAAATGGTTATAATTGCAGTCACCCATATTCTTGGTACATATGTTTATGACTATTATATGGTCATAAAAATCACAGATATCATTTACAGTCATAAAAAATTTATCATTTAAAATCATGATCATCATTTAAAATGATGGTCATCATGATATAACCCTATGCCTCCATAAAACGTCATTTCATTTGGGAATCCCTCAGCACAAACCCAAAACTCCCCAGTTCTGACCTGTGAGCCCCCTGCCCTCACATAACTGGGCCTAGGATAAAATCTTCATCTGGGACTGGCACCAGCAGCTCCCTACAATCACTGCAGAGAAACAGGCTCTGGCAGCATGTAATGCATAACAGACCCACAGAACAGTTATAATGAGTTATTTGGGTCCTTAAAGTGCATTTTCACTTAACAACTGCAGAAAAAGGCTTGAGGTCACTAGCTCAGAAGGGTTTTCACTGTAAACATCTAACATTTAAATAACAAAGTTAAATGACATTACTAGCCATTACTAAGTGCCAGTATGGTCAATAAAGGATTTTCTTTAAAACTTTTCTGTAGTTTTCTGTAAGAGCTCTGAGGGTAACAGAGTCTTTGCTGTCCCAACCATCCCCACCTGGGACCTGCACCACTGGAAGGTTACTGGAGCCAGAGCACTTGCCTTCTGTGGCAACTGTGGTACTGACTGAGGACACCATCCCTACCAGGACAGCTCCCACCCCTGGCTCCTGGAGTGCCACTTTTCATGGAGCAGCCCCTCTCTTGCTGCTCTCCTGACAATCTTCAAATCCCATTTCCATCAAATCACAAGTCTGGATTCAGCCAATGGCAGAAGCATGATGCTGTGCCAAATGTGTTCTTGACTGGGGACAATGTACAGGGGACATCAGGCACAGAACAGGTCACACAGGCTGGTTTCTGTCCTGTTCATAGGTGCTTTCCTCCACAGCTGGTCTGAGAGAGAGCTGGACCATGCTAATGCAGTAAGCACCATATGGGCAAATTTTCTGAGGTTTTTGGTGTTTCATTTAATGTACCATTCCTTCTGTTCTCTGGCTTTTTTTCTTTGTTCTTTGTCTCTGAACACAGCTCATAGGTCATCTTTCATTAATATTTTTCCTAGAACTCAAGAGTACTCTGTGACTAGATGGCACTGGATTGGTACTTCACATTAGCATATTCACTAATGCTTTGCACAGGTTTTTTTTTGCAGTAGTCAGTGTTGCCTACACTTACTCAGCTAGGAACACCTCTCATTTCCTACATTTCCTCCCTTGTACTGGATATTTGTGTTTAAATTATTTACCTTTAGCTTCTTATCTTCTTCCTCCAAAGATGTCATTATATTCAACAGAGATTACTAAATTCCCTATATATTTTTTGTTACTTCTTTGTTCTGAATAGCGCTTTCATCTCTTATTCAAATGACATTATTTGCAAATATAATTAATGCAGTCAGGCTTACTCTTGCAGGCCATTAATAAAGGTGCTGGTTGTAGACAAAGAAGAAATAAAGCCTGCTGATGCTAAACTGGATAAGGGGAAAAAACACATCAAAACAAAACAAGCAACATGGCTTTATTGTACACCAGTGATTTTGCAACCATATTATACTGTTCCCAAAGAAGTCAGTTTTTATTAATTTTTTCAAATGAAACTACGTAAGTCTCAGTAAAAGCCAACAACATTACATGTGAAGTTCCCCTCTTCCTCCACTAGTTTCCTGTTAAAACCCTTTGTGTTCTCTTTTAAAGCAGCATATCTGTGGGTATTGTACACTTTTGAGTCTCATGTAGTTTTGGTTTTCTCTGTCCTTGAAGATGAAAATGTAAACTGGCAGCCTCCCACCACATTCCTCACTTCTATATGAAATGGTGACTTCAGTATTTCCATGGAAAGGTTTGGAAAAGGTCATGATCTAAAGCCATTCACAAGGAAATGAAGTGCAGAGCTTTGATGGTTGGGCACTCATGCCATGAAGCACAAGAGGCTGAAACCACAAAGGCAACTTGGGAGCCCAACTAGTACTTCAGGTAAATAAGTAACAATTAATCACTGAGCTACTCTTTGGTCAGTTCTTGACTGTCTCTTGGTGTATACACTGACATTTCTAGGAACTAAATTTTCCCCAGAGGATGCAATCCAGTTTCAAACTAGGTATGCTCATGCCCGTGTGGGCCTACATCTGTACCAGACTAGGCCTTACAAAAATTTAAGAGACAGTTTATTCACTTTCATTTATTTAGGGCACTCTCCCAGAAGTAGTAATGCATCCTTGAAGTTATTATTAGCTTTGCTTACAAGCTAGGGCTTCTGTCCAGGTGTCAAATATTCTAAAATCACACCCTAATTATGGGGCTATTAAATATTCTGGAGTAATAGTTTCCTGTTAAGACTCTCATGCTGAAATACCCATTTCCTTTTGTCTCAGGACTTCATCATTCACTCTCTCTTTAGTGTTTATGGTAGCCTTGCTTTGGTAATCTGCTCAGCTTGCTGGTCTCCACAAATTCTCTGCCAGCTTACTTTGCTCTAGTCCACAGCCCAACTAAAACTCAGGTGGGTGGTGCTGGATGAGGTGTGCAGAAAATCCTCTCCTCAGATTTATTTCAGCCTTGCTAGGGCATGCCTTAGCTTTACAACTGAATGACATCACCAGCACTCTGGGGTTTAAAGGTTTACATTGGAAAAGCTTTGCACTCAGCAGCTGGGTATGTTAATATGAGTGTGTGTGCTGTAACTAACTGCAATTCCCTCCTGAACATTCTTCCATACAAAATCTTCCTCTTTTAGCCTCAAAATGCCTTCCTATTCCAATGATCTTTCTCAAGACACAGGGGTATTGCTTGATTGATGTCTAACTAGATAAATAGCAAAACTGCAATTTTATAGATTAAGTTTTGGAGTATGGATTTTTGTCTTTGCTAAATGTTTAAGATTTGGTAGGAGTTTATTCTATGAACATGAAGAAAAAGAGTTGGGTATACATTTTGAATGATTAATTCAAATAAGTCTAAGTGAGGCAATTCAGTAATGGCTGAAACTTTAGGTCAGGGTTAGATAGCATATAACACTAAGGGATGTAAATTAGCAGGATGCATGCAGATCACTTATTGAAAAAAAGTAATTTTTCTTTATCTCAGAGAAATAAATATGGTTACTTATGGGACAAAGCAGTGTAAGTAAGGATATTGGGGCCTGTGAAGTGTAAGTCAGAGTGCCCACCAAGAGCACTCTGTTATGCTGAAGATCACAGTGATGGAAGACTCTGCCTTGCCAAGCACCGCAAAAATTTGATCTGTGTATTTCACCAGCACACCTTTTAAAAGGTAGCTAACATTATAACTGCTTCTAGCAATAACAGGCTAAGGTAACAGGAGTGTTTCAATCAAGCTCTGGTTTGCAGCTCAGAAATTCATTCTCTTTGTATGTACATCACTGCACAACCAGGCAGAGTGAATAAAAATTGATACCCATAAAGGAGTAGGGAACCAAAACAGATTGGTCTGGTCCGGCTTGGCTGTTTTCCCATTAATACTCAAACTTGAATAAAATTTCTATTTCTCTCCTAACAAACACAACTTATTTTAATAGAACACAAGACTCAGGGAAAAAAAAAAAGCCCAACCCACAGAATTAATAAGTTTGGTGTCTTGTTTAGAGGAAAAGCCAAAATGCCAGAGTTGGATCTGTTCAATGTTATTATTCAATCATTTTATGATTTTTTAAAATTTTTTGTTACTGTGCCCAAGGCATCCTTCTGAATTCTTTATTATTGCTATTATATTGAAATTTTAACTGTTCTTAATACCATTGAAATAAACAAGAATTAGTTAACCCTGGATAAAAAAACATTGGTACATTCAATAAACCAAAGCTTCTTGTCCAAGAGACCAAGGACTGAGTTCTGACCTAGATCCAAATCCTTCTGTAAGTCTAAAGGTATCCCAACTGTTTTATTTCAGGCCTGTCTCTGAAAGATAGTACTTATTATTTAGTTACTGCAAAATAAAATCAGTGCTTTCTTTGTTGTTGTTACCATCATTCAAGTACAGCTAGGTACGAATTTCACTTCATTGCTTGATCCTCTAGCAAATTTCTTTCCTTATGAAGCTACCGTCAATGGAAGTTAACACAGGAGGCTGCTATCTTCATTTGAATTTATTAAGGTTTTTTTACTTTTTTCTGATTGTAATGTGGAGTTCTGGCTCTAGCCCTAATAGCCTCTGAAAAGGAAGAAGTGAGGAACTGTACTTTCTGCTTACAGGTTATTTTACACCCAGGTATATGACAGGCACTCAGTCACAAGTAAATCAATACATGAAGAACTCCCTTTCCTCTTCTGGGCTTCTGAATTGAAGGATGGGATAGTCCCTCCAAAAATATGACTGTCAAATGCAGGCAAGCAACAAAGAAAGATTACCTTGGAGACAATTTACATCCACGCTGCAGGTATGCATTCAGTGTCCCAGTTGCTGCCAGCAACAGTCCAAGGTATGGAGGTGAAGGTTTCATAGGTCTTGAGGAAAATTCTGGGTGGAACTGAACTCCCACAAAATATGGGTGATCTACAAGATAGATATCAAAGAAAATTACACAATGTAGGAAGAAGATAGTAGAAAAACTTTTAGGAAAAAACCTTATTGAAGATTTCAGACTAGAGTCCAGAAGCCAGAGAAGCACATGTCAATTTAAGGGTGAGGCAGCAGAAAACTTCTTTCCACAAAAAGCAACGGACAACAGAGGCAGAAGGTTAGTAAGGCAAACCAAAGAAAAATTACCCTCTGATTCATAAAAACTGAATAATAAACCTGTACCAACATGTAAGGGTGGAGAGAGAGGGGCACAATCAGAGAAGTCACAAAGTTTACATTTATCATGTTATTTTCATGGTATTTTGGTTTCCAGTATCTATTTATGCATGTCTATTCAGAACAATATGCTCAAAGCAGGGACAAACTCAAAGTTAAATCAGGCTGCTGACAGCTTTGTCAAGTTTTGAAGGTCTCTGCTGCAAGGATGAAGATTTCACAGACTCTGTAGGTGATACACTCCAGTAATGTATTATCCTTTGCCTATACTGAATGTATACATATTCCATAAATGAAACATAAATTGGGAAAAATAAAACACATATTGGAACCTGACCAAGAATATTTGAGGGTGCTTAGGGAGCAGGGCAATGTCACTGTGAAACTGGGATATAGGTAAAAATCTATAAAAAGCCAGAGGTCTCTGATGAGTAGGAAAAGGCAGTCACCATGCCCTTCTTCAAGACAAAAAGAAGGATCCAAGGAACCACAGAAAACTCCTGACCTTCAGAACATGAAGGTGAGGAAGACTGGCACAACAAGCCTGAGAAGAATCTGTCTTTGGATGCAGGGAGAGCACTGGCTTTCCTTAATTCTGACTTTAGCAAAGCTTTTCCTATGGTTTCCTACCCTTTAAGTTGGAAGCTGTAGACTATGGGTGGACTACAAAGTGTGTTAAAAAAATGGCCAGACACCTGGATTCAAAGAACAGTCAGGAGTGGTTTGAAGTCCATGCAACAGCATACTTGGAGGTACTCAAATCTTGACTGATACAACTCTGGAGAACCTGACCTATATTTGCAGGTAGAACCTGTGCTGAAGCAGAAGGTTGGACTATATGACCACCCAAATCACTCAATGATTCTACTTAGCCAAATCCCCCTGAGCTAGATTTAGGACCTTTTGGAAAAGGAGCACATTTGTCCCATATAATCAAATACATGCACAGTCTTTGCAAAGTTTGAGACTTTTCCTAACCTACTCTGAATTTTCACCCATTGTAATACATAAGTGGAGTTAGCAGTATCCCCCAAAATGATCTTGGCTGTTAAGACAGCTAAATATTGTGCCTACATGTCATTCAACAACCTATAGTTTATAGTTCATACAGTTTTAACAGATGCAGTAAATAATTCAAATAAATAAGACACTCACTCTCTAGTTCAATAATTTCCATCCTGTTCCCTTCTGTATCATGGCCAACAAATTTTAAACCTTTCTCTTCAAAGCAGTGAGTCAATTCTGGGTTCACCTGAAACATTGAAAGCAATAACAATGGTAGTTCTGTTTATTTTTCGATTTAACCAACAGTGGCAGTTAATTGTAATGGTTTTTACAGGCATACAAGAATGAAGAGAATTGGGTAATGGTTGGGAACTTTTGCTTTCTTGTTTTAACAACTCTGGCATAAATTTGTAAAAGTGGACATGTTTATTAATAAAGAGATGAATCAGTAATTTTAAAAGTTACTATGCAACACTCAAAAATTAAAGCCAGGGTCCCTTCTGCTTGCTGCTCTTTTGAAACCAAGCAGCCTGAATTCCCCCTTTTTAAATGGCCAACTAGATGCCTACTGACCTCCCCTTTGAGGAGGGAATTTCAGTGGTTATGACAAAAGCTGGAATGCAACTCTTCCTTCAAACTGAAGAGCTCTGCAGTGAGCTGTCTCATTTCCTTGATGATGTTTTAACCACTCAGTTAATATCCAAACTTGAGCAGGTTTGCCACCATCACGTTCTCCTCCCTTTTAAGGAAGGTTAATATTCTTAACCTGAATCAGTTACAGCATGCACAAATCTGATAGTTCAAGGCCCTTTAGAGACACTGATAAGAGTCAGATCTCTTCTGGACTACCTCAGAGATAACTCCAGGAGTCCACCTCATGTGTGTCTCCTTGAATGCCAGTATTCTGAAAGTATTCAGGCACCTTATCCCAGATGTTTGCATACAGAGGAGTGGACCCATACAAAGGGCAGTGCTTACCTCATAGCGATGCCTGTGTCGCTCCTCTACAAACATTTCATCACCATAAAGCTTCCCTGAGTATACAACAAAAGAGAAATTAAAAGCCCATGTGTTGCTTTAATAATTGTTACAATTATTCCTTGTAATTCAAACCTCAAAGAAGTCACATTTAACAGTTGTTAAACACAACAAGACCTTACTCATCTCACTGCATTTTTCTGTTCTTCCTGAGTGGAAGAACACTCATCACTCATCCTGAGTGATGACTAGTTTCTTTTAATTCACTCTTACCTGACTTTATTCAGGATTCATATTCAACATTCCTTGACTAGAAATAGCTTAGGCAAACTAGACTCTAAACACAGTTTAACTAATTTAAATTGTAAAGCTTTAAAGAAAAAAGTCTGAGTGAGCCAGCAATGTAAAATCCCTTCAGGGTTTTACAACAGTTGTACACAAAAGATGCAGGGAAGGAAGCCTTTTAGTAGCATCTGTTCCATTTTAATAGATTATGCATGGCACCTGGCATAGTACCTCCAAAGAACAGAGAATATTGTTTTTCTCTGTTTTCCTGATCTCATTACCCCAATGACTCTGGCAGTCTTCTGTGCGTCATCTCGAACACTCTGCCTTTCATAGCAACTAGGAGCAAGTTTGAGATATGCAGTAAACCAGATTTCAATCATATCTCTTACTTTTAATCATGGCTCAAACTTTGCTCTCAATTTACACTAAGGTCATGAGAATTACTGTCTTGCTAGGGGATTGGTACATGAACTAAACTGCCATGAACATCTTCAGAAATTGTAGAATAATAGTACTGCTATTTTACAAAGTATGGTGTATGTCTTAATTTTAAGGGACCACCTTTTCAAAACTATTATTTTCATCCAAGTTGTAAAACATAAGAAAAATAAATCAGATTTCCTGTTAAACTACCATAGCTTATTATTCTTTCCAAAGATCTAAACAGATTTAAGCAACTCTTAATATTGGTCAAGAGTTACAACACATGTTAATTTTTATTAACTTTTGCAGAAGTGTTTAGGTCACACAACAACTTGTACATTGTGATATGCATATTTATATCACACATAGGCAAAGTATCACCTAGGCTAGTTAGATCACTAGTATGGGCATCTCTAGAATTGCAGATTTTTCATCAAGTGTGCATGTGGTATTACACTCTCTGGTCTCCTGCTGAAGTAGATGTAATTTTTAAGTACTCAGAAGGATACATTCCTTAAATTTAACATAGCTAAATAGAGAATACCTCAGATCAATATTGGGGCAGGGCAATATAAGAAATACACATATATTTAGTTAATGGACAAGAAACTACTTTTCACACTTTTGCAGCATCATCTATATTACTACTGTACAATGGGCTGATTAATAGGACACAAATATTACTTCAATTTTAAAATACACATAGATCTAATTAAATAATTTTTTCTATATTCTGGTTTCTTTTATTTTGTTATGTGAAGTGTCCCATTACAGCAAATAATTTTCCTTTTCTGCAACACATACTTTGCTTTCCCAAAACAAGACTGCTTCCAGGATCAAGCTAGAAAACAGGAAGAAAGCACTCTGACCTTCTCAAGAACATAATGAATTAAACTGCCATGAGAAGAATTTCAGTTTTCTCAACATTTTACTCATTGCTTTTAAAAAAGCATTGGACCCTCAGTGACAGTTTCACTGGGAGTTACAGATGCCTCTCATTTCTTTTTTTCACTTCAATTCTCAGTAAATGTAAATAACAGGATCAGAGTGAACGAGCTCAGGGAAGCTGTCACCTAACTGTTTGCTTAAGATTATAGCATTTTTTGATTTTCTGTGTTACAAAGCTCCTATCCAGAAGGCAAAGTCATAAGAGCAGAAAAATAACTTACTTAAAACAGAATTTTCAGTTTTAAAAACAGTCCTCCTCTTCCCCAGTCTCATTGTTCCGCCCATATCTCCAGGATTGTGTTCTGGCATGTCAATAACCTGTAGAGAAATGTTGCTCAGACACTGTTTCATTCAACAAATAAAAAAATCCTAAAACAAACAAGCCTAGCCTAGCAAGTGGCATAGATTTTTAAGTGGCAACTTTATGTATTTTACCTCCAACCATTCCCAATCATTATTTCTCTTTTGTTTTTCTAATGCTTTGTTCTTCAATACTGCATTGCAATAGACTGACAAGGTTAACCAGTTAGTGACAAATGTTTTCATTTAATGTTAAGATTAACAAAAGCAACTTACTAATTTCTTATTTTAATTTTTTGGAGTGAGAAAAACACCTTTCTTTTAAAAATTACACCAAAATGTTACCAATAGGATAACTCTGCCCAAAGCTATTCTTTGTGCTAAGATAGTACACAGATTTTTAAAAATTCGAATTCATAGACCAAAAAAGTCCACCAAGTGATAAAGATACCATCTCTGGAAAAACAAAGTCCCTCAACCTCACAGAGGCTGAAAGATTATACATATTAAATATGAGTAAATAATATGGGTTGAAATTTCTGTACACTAGGCCATTTCTTATATTGCTTCTTCTTATGGTAAGAGGCAGACACAGCTCTGGTATCAAGTAAGAAGGCAACCAATGGCAACCTTCTTTCTTGGGAAGTAGGAAGAGGGGAAGGGCATGCAGCAGCAGAGTGAAAAGAGGACACTTGCAGTGAGAGGATAATGTTGTAAAAGCAGAGTATGGGAACAGGTGACTCCAGTATGTGTGCGCTATTTCAGATTATAGATATAACTAACTTATCACAGAAAATGGAAAACCATTCCTCCCCTTCAGCTCTATTAAAGGGCTTCTCAGACTGCTGAAGAGTTAACAAAATGCTGGGTTGCCTTGTATGAAGAATATGCTATTTAACATAAAATTTAAAGACAAGGATATACAAATACTGGATTTGAGGACTGAAGCAGAGGAGTCAAATGGCTTCTACGTGGGTCAAGTGAAACCCAGAACAGCGAGACTCAGGGCATGTGAGAAACCACAGCTTAGTGGAAGGAGTGCACCCAGCTTTGCTCAGTTTGAAAAACCTTGCAGGGTCTCACAATCCAGTTTAGAGGAAATCTGTCTAAGAGAGGTAAAACAGTTTGAAATTGTAGAAACATGAGCTGAAGCCTTGACCTACGTACTTGTATTCACATAAACACAGTCATTGAGAAATGTAATTGACAAAGAAAATTTCTAAAAATACTAATATTCACATATATGGGTAATCTCAAATGGATTTTTATTAACCTTAATTTGCCCTCTGAGAGTAATGAAAACAATATCTGATGATACACTTCATAAAGTGAAGTTATTCCGTTTAGGAGGGATGGTGGAAAGTGCTCAACCTTTGGCCTTGTGCCAATGCATTTCAGCTGTGTAATTATCTCTGTACAACCTTATACATTCAAAATGTTATTTATAAGCAATATATTCATTATAACATGTCATGAGCAGGAATTGTGATCAAACCAATGGGATATTACAGATTCTTCAATTACCTCTCAAATCACAAAAGTAAGGACTGTGCAAGATGTTGAGCTAAGCTCCCCTCCACAAACACATAAAATAAAAGAAAACCCATTCACTGAATCCTTACTATTTTAAAAATATGAAATTTACTGAATTTAGTTTATTTTCTTTCATTTATTTTCACTTTTTTTCCGGAAGTAGCGGCCACAAAAAAAGAAGAGGGTCTCAGAAGTAGAGCATCTGCTCTGCTGAAGGCTTCTCATCCTCTGGGTCAGACCCTCTCGTGGCACTGCCAGCCCTACAAAATTTGGCTGCAGAAATGGTCTCACAGGGAAGGTTCAGGTGAGTTTCAACACCAAGTGTATATGTGTGTGTGTGTGTCTGTGTTTTCAGCTCTCCATCTCTCCCAATACTGTTTTATTAGTAAGAAATGGACAAGGTTTGATATATTAACTTTTGTCATCAGGTGAAAAAAGGAACCATTTATGAATTAATGCCTTGGAACTTCTTTGGCTCTGTGGCCCAGATGAACTCCAGCAACTACAACAGCACAGCCCTCAATATTACTTGTTTATATATTACTTGAGTTTCTCTGCAACAACATCTGTGCAAGAAGCTTTTCAAACCAAAGTGACACTGCTGCCCTACAGCCCAAAGAAAGTAATGAGAATCAGGAAAACAATGTCATATTAATGAAATATTTTGCCATATTATACAGAATTTATTTGATCAGAAAAAGCAGAGGTTTCAAATAGTGGTAATTTTGAACCACTGTGCAACTGAATGGACTCTTCAACAAGCTTATGCTTCCTGGCACCAAATAAATCAGCTCTTCCTGTGCATTAGTTCTTTGAAAGGGCAGAGAAAAGCACAGAACAGGCACCACAAGCAACAAAAAATATCTGTAGGGAGGATCCAAGAATATATAAGGCATCAATTAGGTCTTTCTTACCCAAATCTCTGAAAACTGCCAGCACTACAGGGATTTTATAGAGCTTTTAGGTGTATTACACCAGACAGCCAACATGAAATTAAGAATGAATCACTGTAACACAACACAAAGCACATTCTAGATATAAAACAGTCTGATCACTATTGAATCATGTTACTAATGAATAGTGACTTCAACTATCCATGAACAGAAATCTTCTTTCAGATATCTACTGCCTGGATTGTTTCATTGTTGATAGAAAACATATAAAAGCTAATGAGAAAACCTTTCAAGCCCTGACACTCAACACAGAGCAGCCAAGGCTCTGAAAGCCCCACACCTATCATTTTAGCAATCATGCCAGGACCATTACATTTTATCTTTTTTTGCCTCATGTTCTGCAATGCCATTTTGAGAAATTCATCTACTCTGGTTACCTTGGCAGGGGAAGGGGAGGGAGTGGGGGGTGTCTGCTTGGATTTTGTTTGCAGGCTTCATTTTTGAGGAGTTGAGCAGGGAGATGAGCATTACTTGATTTGAACAACTGTTAGCTAAGCAGCTTTGAAAGCACATTTTTACAAGTTTGGGGTCTAGGTTTTTTTGTCTTTTTACTCAGCCCTTGACTGGTGAGCAAAAGATTTAACAATGCTGAAATAAATTACTACACATGTAAGTGCTGATCAAAGCATCAGGAGATGCCACAGCCCTGGAGATTACCTGAACACTGAGAAGAGGCTCTGAACACAGCACACAAGGGATTGTGTAGAGGGAAAGCTGACAGGAGCAGGGAATGCAGTGACAGGTACTGATGAATACTAATCCCTGCTGAACACAGCTATGAAAAAAATCCAGCAGCACAAACTGACAAGGACTCAACCCAAACTTAAGGAATTCATCCTTTGATTGACTCTTTCATCATTCTCTGTAGGATTAGTCAGTACTTGCTAGATTTGATCAAATCAATCAATCACAAGTTCATCAGTAAAAAAACCCAGACACCTACAAATGGGACGTTTATACTAACATCTATTCTATTTTAGAAACCATCTTAGTACAAGTATTTTAAAGAAAAAGTTGACAACTACAACACTACCAGATGCACTGAGACCCTCCAACTTGGCAAGGAAAGCAAAGTGACAGACTTTCCCTGTTCAAAGGGTTACATTTTCAGTTACTGAAAGAATGTGCAAATATTACATCTACCTCCCTTGCTCCATTTTTCTCCAGAGATATCCCTGTTCCAAGCAAACTGCATCACTGCCCACCCATCTGAAGCACTCAGTGCCCTAGGACTGAATTAACTGCCAACAAAGCCACTTGCAGATTTCAGACTACTCAGTGCTCCATTACTCTGACTGAAGTAATGTTGTTTTTAAAAGAACATCCATCATGTGTAAGATCAAAGCAGAAATTATCAATAGCTGATTCATGCAATTACATACCGATACAAGCAACCAGCTTGAAAAATCCTGTCCTCTACTCTCTTCAATAAACTACAGCACAGTATCCAAACATTCCAGCAAATACCAATTTAAATTTCTTAAAACTCTGAAAATCCCATTGAATACTACTGTCAACTATTTTCCAGTTTGGGTGATCCTCTTCTCCACAGATCTGTTGTTTCCTATTTTAGAACTAACTACCTGCCATGGAGCATTTATTTATTGAAGTCTAAAAGCTCTCTAAGGATTCTGTCTAAGCAGAAATTCTGCTCCAGAATGTTTTGTAACATTTTCTCTAGGAGAATTCATGAAGGGCGTGGCTTCTTTTCAAACAGTGCTTACTCACTGGCAAGCAGAGTGCAATGAACTGAGGAAGTTAATGGAGATGTTGATATGCAAAGCCCATAAAGATATTGCTTAACAGCATTTTGAGAACTCATTCAAGTTATTCCTAACACATGTCCTAGAGTTGGCTTAAAGACTTAAGCAGAAAGTTTCAGACTGTCAGCATTAGTGAAAGGCACAGGGTCAGATAGTGCTGGCTACAGAAATACACTGGAGCGTCAGTCACATCATGCCACGAAAGGCAGGATTTGCCACAGACTTGAATAACTAAAAAGGATGTGCAAGGGTGTTCTCAGACTTCAGACTGGTCCATCTCACATCATAATTAATGATTAAATACTAATTTAATTTCAGAAAGATCAGCAAATCCGTAGCTAGGTGAAACCCTTAACTCTATCATATATATCTTTAAAAAATCAGAACTCTGTCACTGCCTTTGAAGAGGACTTCTCCAGCTGCAATTCCAAGTAGGTGTAATTCTGGTCTTACCAAATGCCCTTAAATCTACATCAGGTATATCAGAAAGAGGAAGGCATGAAGCAAGTCTTTGTCTCTGAGCATCCTAAAGAGAAGGAAGAACCTGAAGAGTGAGATAGAGCCTGGTGAGTATGTTCATCAAACACCCCACCCACAATGGTGAGACAGGAATAATCAAACACAGCCTGGGACTGTTTGAACAGCACTGTGCTTGGGTGGTCTCTGACTCAGAGAATTATATCCTGCAGGCAACTGCCACAGAAGACTGGGCCACAGACAAGCCCCATTACCTAAACTACACAAAATAGCCACAGAAACATGAGATAGATTGTCCCTGGTGGACAAAAAGCACAACAGATGTTTTACCCTCAGAATTGTCCAGTATTCTATGCTTGCTCCTCCCTGAGTTACCATGCCTGAGCAAGCATCCATTCCAGTTGTTTCTCATTCATTAAGAGACCTGTGCTAGTTTGAACCACTTCATTATCAGTTATCTCTGCCTTCAGCAAGCAAGACAGAAGGAAAATTTTTTACTTCAAGGAAAGTGAGCAGGAAAACTGATTATTTCAAGTGGTCACTACTCCAGACCATCACTGAGGAGAATTACTGATATCAGCTTTCAGGCAGTGCTCAGTGCCATGACCTACATTACTCTGGTACTTCTTGAAGAAATTCTGTTCATCTGCCATAAAAACCATTATCCTCACAGTGAACATGAGGAGAACTAACAACTGCTTTTTATCCCATTTCCCTAAAGTAATCAGACCACCATCAGACTTGTAAGAGAGACTGCCTGGAGTCCAACCACTGATCCCTCTCACAGAATGGTGTCAACACCCATTTGATGTTCTGCCCACCTTCCAAATCTGCTCAGAGATGATTTGGTACTCGATAACCAGAGACTGAGGCATTTCTTTTAGAAAGGAAGTGAATGGGCAGCAAGTAGAAAATTACAGATTCACCCATTTTAATTCTTTTTCTAGTTGGAAAGTGTTTTTGTTGTAGTGTAAAACTTCCTAGCTAAATGCAGAGTTAAAAAGAAATCCCTAGAAGATCAGCTGAAAGACACCTGTGGACTATTTATTTTATTCACTGGATATGGAAAAGCATCCTATCAAAAGGATATATATTTGAATAGAAAAAAAAGACAAGGTCCCTTAGTTGAAAAGTTGAAAAAGAGACTGAAAATTTTCAAGTAGGAGCTCTACTCACAGAAGAAAGAAGTGCAAATGCTATCCTAGAGCATGAAATCCATGTCAGTTTTAAGAACACAAATCTGAACATCTGTATTTTTTGTGGCTTTGCTTCTGCTTTAAGAGAAATTACTTTATTCTCTTTTTGATTCAGCCTGATCATTCATTTTTACATTATCTGACAACAGACATTTGACCAAAGCTTAAACAACTTCTAGCAGCTAATATGATTTCACCAACTAGGTTTAGTTGCATCTGATTAATGTATCATTAAATTGAGGTTTTAAACTAAAGGACAAAATATACAATCACACTGGTTGATACTGACAGAAGAAAATTCCTTACTTGAAATTTGGAGTAAATGAATGAAACAGAAAGAAAGGATTCTAGCTCCATAAGGATTTCTCTGCTACAGATACATAGGAAGCAGCCCAGTACCACTCCTTCTTATTAGGGTATTATGCTTCATATTATGCCCAATCACTTTAGTGATCATCACTTTAGTGATCATCACTTTAATGGCTGATTGATCACCTTTTGAAACAGATACCAGAATTTAAAATCTGACATTTCTACATCAAAAAGAATTTTCTACTAGTTGGGCTAAATTGGTATCTCTGATAGATGAACATTCCATGAAAATCAGCTGAATAGAAGGAAGAACAATGCATTTACTCAGAATTAAAAATGCTAATTTTTAACTCTTCAAAGAACAAAACCCCTGTAGTACAATTCAAAGAAAAGCAAAGTAGTGAGAAAATATCTCAAAATGTGTTAAAGACACCACTGAGCAAGCATGTTAAACTGCTACAAGGTATTATGCAAGCTGTCTTTGGGAAAAAATCCCACTAAAGACAACTGCAGACAGTTGTGAAAGTAAATCTTGATCTATATCCAGTGCCAAAATCTTGTGCCAGTCTGACTCTTTCAACAAGCAGCTCAGCTGAGTCCACTCTGCAAAACCACACAAAGCAGCCAGCTCATGCCCACCACTGTAACCTTTAATTGAAACAATTTGTTCTCATGTACAAGTCTATTTTCTTTTCAACTGTTCTTTTACATCTAAGCTGTAACTTTGTAGAAATGAAAATAGATGTAGATAATGAAGCTCTCATACTAATTAATAGTATAGCCATGCTTCTTCCTACCTTCCACTCCATTCTCTTCTTCATTTACATTTTTGCATTTTGAAACAGCATCTCACAGAAGATGACAAATCAGAAGAACACTGTGCAAGCTAAAGTAACTGGTGTTGGAAGGCATGCAGGATCACTTTTACTGTTTAAACTGATTCATATCTGTAATTTAGAGATCTTTAAATATTTGACATGCATTTTTGTAATGTACCCCTTCTCTCTTCCTCTTTGAAAGCTTCTGGTTTGATTTAACTCCTGTTTAAATGTCATGCCAGTTCCATCACCTCTACTACCTACACCCCATAACAAAGCATACAAAATGAAAGGCCCTCTAGAACTGAAGCTGACTACTTCATTACTTAGTGGCACTTCCACTTAATTTCCTAATTTGAGAAATTCTAGTAATGTTAATCTTATGGGTTGAGAGCAGAACAGACATATTTTAACAGGAAATATCTAGGCAGAAAGCCTCTGGCTCAATCATTCTAATTTTAAATACTACTCTTGTCTTCCATTGGATGCCCAGAATAATACATGTGCTTTGACATATCTGGTCTTTCATGTCTATAACTTTTCCTAAATTATAGAGAACATGAATGCTGGGTATCTTGTTAGGCATACAGTATTGACATTTATTCTTCTGGAAAGCTCTCCAGCAACAAGCAATGGGATTTTCTTTCCCCCATGAATTCAACAGCAGATTACTTCCATGAGTCCTTATCCTCCCTCCCACACATACATCATAATGTTTCTCTTCTCATTCTGGAAAAATTAAAGCAAGAGTTGGATATCATAAAGTGCTCATCAAGGTACTGAATTGTAATTCTAGGATTTTCTAAATCCTATAGTTTCCTATTGTGAACTATATTAGAAAAAAAGATAGCATAGGGAGATAATTACAACACAACTTTAAACAGATTATCTTGTAAGTACTTTGGTATTTCCATTACTGTCTATCCAACAACAGTAAACATCTTTTCAGCTTCAGAAAACCAAAAAGAATGCTGTATATTAACATCATAGCAGAGATTAATTACCTTGATTACCTCTGCCAGGCATTTCAGGGATGCTTTGAGACACATGCTCTGCATTACATTTAATAGCTTCCTGCTTCCATTTCAGAAAGCTTCAGCTGGCCAAAGACCATCTAGTCTGGAAGACTCTATTCTGATAAAACACTTATGACCTACAATACTTTTTTTTTTCAAGTAGAAACCATGATGTCTTCCTTCTGAGCAGGATACCTCCCGTCTCATTTTGTCTGTCCTACTTCCTCCAAAAACCTAATAAACATCACTGTTCAGATCATCATTTAATTCTGCACTTCTTGTGATCTTCTCCCCCAGCATGTTAACTCTATCCCCTTCAACATGAAATGACAAGAATTCTTTAGAATTTGCTTTCCTTAACTGTGTTTATAAGGTATAATCAGGGGGTCAGGTTCAGATACCATTCAAAGGGACAAGTGGCTTGACCAGTTGCACCCACACCATGTACATCAAACACTAATCACTTCCTCTCCCATTCCTGTAACAAGGTCCAGAGTTAACATGACAGTACAGACGTGCCTGTGCAGTTCTTGCTTGCTAACAGATCATAAAATCAGAATTGCAAATCTTCATATTCATTTTTAGGGATGGACATGGTACACGCTTTTAGAATATAAACCCAAGGGAAGAGCTACCTGTGAGGAAGTAAGAAGAGAGAAGCAGAGAGGATGTGTGTATGCATATGGAGAACCACTAGAAAAAAGGTCAGAGAGGAAGAGAAAAGGATCTTCACATCACTACTTATTTAGCAACATGATGGTGAAAACCTGTAGGAAAAAAATTACCAATATTGTTTCTAAGAAAGTAATATTTATAGAATTGACTTTATACTAATGCAGATCAAGCAGGCATTCAATTAACATGACATCAGCCAAACACACCCAGCGGGATTTTTCCTCTGTGAAAAGTGTGGGTGGCCAGGTACAGATTACTTCAGCAGATAATGCAGTGATCTACTCAAATGCTACAAATGTTTACTGAGCAACCAAAAGACATTGCCACACAGCCAAAGTTCCAGGCTGCATCACCACAGTGGCACACAACAGGCACCTAGCACAGCCAACATCACAAAGGCAAAGTTTCCCAGTGGCACCCATACAAAAATCATTTTTATCCTTCACCTGCACCTCTGATAGTCTCCAACAGCAGAATGAAGAGACAGAGAGCATGAGAAAGAACTTTTAGTGTAAAAGCACAGATCTACAGCACATCACTGTCAAATCCATTGCAAATGCAGTTCTGTTGTTCAGTGCCTAACCCCCCAGCATGGAACACTGCATTATCACATACAGTGAAGGATGGGAAGCAAATAAATACAGAATTAAGGAAACAGAAAACCTCATAATTAAAAAGGTCTTCCTTTTGGGGAACTTTCATCATTTTCTTATATTTCACATTATTTTTTTCTCCATCACATCAATTTCACAGGAGGGGTCAAGGGCAGACCAGACCCCCCCCCCCCCCCCCATGAACTAAACTTTTAACTAAAACTAAAACTTCAGCTAATAGCTTTTTGTTTACTTTTAATAAAAATTAAATTCTTCACAATATAATGAACAGGTCACTCACATCTAATAAAATACACCCTCCAATACCATCATTCAACTGATTTAAATCCCTTATTTTTCATTGCCCATGCACTTCTAGGCACATGTTCAGCTCCAGTTCTCACACCTGGGTGTCTAAAGGCTATTAGGAAGAGGGTGGAAGTCCTCAGCTGCTGCAAAGACCTTTCTCTGCAGGTATCAAGCCACTTTACAAAGGCAAGTGTGCTTCATTACCTCCATTTGGTATGGGAAAAATAAGGCAGATTAAACAATTTTTTTCACCTAGCAGAACCAGGATTTCTGTGATATCTAATCTTGTTCCTACACTTTAGAAACAAGGCAGCTAAGGATACAGAAACCACACATTCCCAGGTGACCTTCTAACAAAGCCAGTGCCTTAAAGTCACTAGGTCCCTTGTCTGAGAGGGAGAAATGTCTACAGAAATGGCATTCATAAAATTGGAGATTTCATGTAGTTTTTAACATATGAACTCCAGTAATCTATTGAGTTATGCAGGAATCTGTGAACAGGTAAAATATTTCATGTTCCCTAATTTTTAGATTTTTTGTTAATGCACAATTTCTGCAAGCTTGTTTTAAGGCCAGTGGGTGGAGGAGATGTTTTGGAGTTGTTATATTAAGCAATATAATCACAGCATTAAGGGATCTGGACAATTTCCCTTTACAATATTGTCTTGCCAAACAGAACAATGGTGAGGAACTAGTTCACTAGATATAGTGTTGCCCCTGTGTGTGACATTCATCTCATGTAACTTCAGCTGCATACCTTCTAGATACATAATTTAAGGGAACCACCCTAGTGCTTCTCTCTGTAGGGACCACAACACAGACAGGGGCCAATACATTCAAGCTGGAGAAGCTCACCAAAACATGTGGCAGCTTGAAATGCTCATCTAAGCCATGAGGTGAGCAGTGATGTTCTGCCCTAACCTGCACAGAAAGAGTTTTGTGAATGTCCCTTCAACATCCATTCTTTGTCAACACTCTACAGCATCCCAGAGCATCCTCAGCTCATTCTGAAGTGACACACAATATATTGCAGCATTGTCAATGCAGACTCAGGCACACAGTTCTCCATTAAATAAAATGTTCTCTGCTTATTAAATCAAGCACTGACAGACACTCACCTACATCCACTTCATCCAGAAAAATGTTTTGTACACAGCATAAATTTCCCTATTTGATTTACAATTAGTTACACATAATTCCTTTTTTAAGTACTGGAAAGGGCAAAGCTTTTTTGATAATCCAACATGCATTTCTATTTGGAAAAATGCTTTTTATGAAGAAAATTTTAAGAAAGGAAAAAGGTGGGACTTCATTAACAGCAAGAAGACATTCTTCACAGAAACTAAATGTCCAAATGAAGAAACACAAATACATTTAAGTTTGTATATATAAATACCAAATCATTAACCCTATCCCCCAAATATTTAAGAAGAAACTTGTAAAAGGCATCAATAACTGAGAGTCAATTATTTTTATTCATTGTCATTTAAGGAGAAAAATGGCATTGTAAAGTTAATCAAATACCAGGACTAAAAGATAAAATAAAACTCATACACAGAACAATGACCATGGCAGAAAAAACATGAGCATTCTGCTTGTGTGCAGTGTCAAGGAGTTGAAAGACATTGCCAAGCTAAAATCCATCTTCAGGGGAAACTCTCAAATTGAAGTGTTAAAAGAAGTGGTTACAAAACAGACAGAATAGACAGGAAAAAATCACTGAAAACAGATGGTACTCATTCAATTTTGAAGAGACTGAAGGGTGAAACAGCTGATCCAGTACCTGTGGTGAATAAGTGCCCATCAGCCTTGTCACCCAGCCAAGTGGCAAATGCCTCAGTGGAGATACAGAGAGCCAGGGTCTGAAACACCTGATGGCCATGCCAGGCAATGCAGCTGATGCTTTAACAAAAATGTAGAAGTACAGAGCACCTGGGCAGCTATAACAGGATGGGACACTGCCAACAAAGATTTTGTAAAGGGAGAGACAGGACAAGTCTGGCCAAGGGGGCCTTTGGCCTGGATGGAGCTGTGGTCTGACCCAGTGTGCTCTTGTTAAAGTCAAGGTGATACCATAATATGCACTGTAGAGCACCACACACATTGCCTTCCTGTGAAATAATTATAGGTGTGCTTAGTCAAAAATGTATTTCATCAGCTCAATCTGGGTCTCAAGAGGAAAGCAGGGTTCTCTCCTTATAATTCCTTATCTAAAGTAAAGGTCCTCTCAGTGTTATTTGTCACTTGACATCCACGTTTTGCTGAGTTTGTAAGAAGGTGGTGGAATGAAGAAAATAAGTTCACTGAAAAAATTATTTTTAGAAACTTTTTCTGTTGTTTGCTTAAGTACTGGCTCTCATATTTCTCCAAGAAGAGAGATATTATTAAATGTCTCATTACTTAAGATTCAGCTCAGAAAAAGCAGGTAAAAATTAGTTGAGTGAGAAGGTGACAATATAAACATATTCACCACATAATGGTGTTAATGACACTAAATCTCTGAAATGATAATTTATTTTGTATTAGTTTATTCATACTGTTTCTTTATAATCTCACTTACAATTCCAGATTCACAGTGAGAGAAACAGCAAGACAACACAAACCTTGCAAGAACTCTATTTATCATTACTTAAAATGGATTATTCTGAGAAAGATTAGAATATTTCTTTGCCACAGGACTAAAAGTTGTACACAAAGTCAAGCTGTGCAAGAAAGTACAGTCACTGATCTGTGTTGTTTGCAGGCGCAGCATGTCTGCTGTGATTTGTCAAAATTAATTTTTCATTTTACAGCTTGAGCAATACTGAGGTTTTGGTGGTTTTCCCAGGCTCTTGGGCAACTTCCTTCTCATCAATGAAGACCAAAGTTAAGAGTTTCATGGCAAGCAATGTCTCTGATGCCTACACAGGCTCCCCCTAATTAGCCAGGCCAAATGACAATGCCAATGGAAGCCACAGCTAATAAATCTGTATTATCTTTCAGTGGCAATGCAATAATCACCAAGTGGTTTTAGACGTATATTTTCATTTTTTTCAAATTTATAATTTCAGATTCTTATACTGGGGCTTTTTAATACTAGGATCCAATGGGCAATAGAAGGTGACTGTGCAGAGGTGCTGGGAAAAATGGACTTCTCTCAGAGGACAACCAATGTTTCTCAGAGGAAAAGCAATGTTTCTCCTTTTTTGATGTTTTAGCATAGCATGCACAGGTATCTTGGGTTACACAGGTCTGCTCCAAACTGGTGCAGCCTTAAGGCTGACCTCCACATGGTATCTGGTGCACTGCCTCACAAGCTAAAGACATTTAAAACTTTCTTATAAAATTCTCTCCACTCTTGATTCTGAATCCTAAGAAATTACTTAAAGCTACGTTTTGTTACAGCTTAGCTGTGAACTCCTGTGTATTACAGGAAGAAGAAAAAAGAAAAACAAAAAAAAAGCCAAGTCCTTTTGTGTTGAAGGGAAGACTAGTCACTAACCCAAAATAAATTAAACTGGCTTTAAGGTAAATTCAACTTAATTGATAGTTGGTTTCCTCACTAGCACAGCTAAGAAGCAAGTTATGGCTGAGGTGGATAATTTGTTAATTTCAGTTTACAAAATGCAAATCTACTTCTTCAAAGCTCTGGTTTACAGATGTTTAAATATGATGCACTTGTCTAAACTGAGAAAATCCAAACTACTACTCCAGTTACTTCTTGAACCTAGAATAATTTGGTTTTGATATAATGTTCAAATTGAGTAATTAGAAAATCTAAAATTAAGCCAGGTATACAAGCGCTACCCTTTCTTAACTACAATTGCTGTAAATAGCAACAGCTTAATTTCTTTCAATAGGCCATAATCACATAAAAAATTCTTAGAAAAGTGATTACTCTATACTGTTTGTTACCCAACTGCTACTCTTCTCATAGGCCTCATTAGTCCCTCTAAATTCTTCGATTTTCCCTCATGTCCACTCTTACTTGGTCAAAATAGAGGATAGGGGGAGAATTTTCTAGGAGCTTCTTGCTTCCATTGTCCTAAATTTCCATTAACCTTTCAGAGAGACCTGAAAGTTATTAATGCCAATTTTGACAGTTTTCCTTTGAAAATAATTTAGCAAACATCTATTATATCTAGACATTAATACATCAAAATGCTAACAAGATGAGGGATTTCTATGCCAAAGGTAAAGCCATTACTTTGTAGCATCATTTTTGTTATGTTTCCCATTGGTAATGAAACATACCCCAGAATACCACTAATAATCTGATTTTACAAAGCATGGCTCACTTACAGTCTTCTTACTGAGAATTAGTAATTTCTGGAGCTCTACTGGTGCATATAAGCACCTCTTTCTCCAAATCAAAGAGAGAGCTCCAAAGTTCTTACCACTGTTCCATTTATTCCTCTGCCTCTGCATTTTGTACTGCTGAGTATGATCAGGCCAGCAAGGCTGACCATCCAGATACACAGTGCTGAAGGGGAAGAAATTGAAGAGATTCAGATGTTTCTACCAAAAAATTACCTCCCTTTCTTTCTGCCTAAGGGCACCTCTCATGGTTTCTGCTGTTTTCTCCAAACTTACCTTTTCCTGGCAGAATGTAGGTGGTCATTATCTAGCACAAGCACTTTCAGCTCAGTATTTTGGCACTACCTCAATAATTTCCTTCCAGTTCAGCAGCAAAGTCAGCACAGCTCCAGCAGGGTCCCAGGGACCTAAAGGGTCACTGCAGCACAATTCTGATAAAAAACCTCAGTCACTGATTTATAAGGGCTTGAACATGGTTAACTGCTGAGAGCCCCCTGTCCCTGCCCAGTGTACATCCACAGAAGAGTGCACACTGGCCCATGGGGTGAAAACACCAGAATACTCCTTCTCCCAGCTTCTGCTCTTTAATAGAAAAGACAGAACTGTTTTAGAGAACCCAGAACCCAGGATTCCCCATCTTTCCCACATGCACACAAAGTGAGTCAAGAGGATCCTATTGTGTCACCACACCATCATCTCAAGCTGTAGGCTTTATAAGAAAGCTACACAAACTCATATGGTATCAGACTCCTGTCTGTCAAGTCATTTTCAATAAATTCTAATAATACAAAATGGATTACACCTTCCAGGATCAAGACAAGCAGATATGACATTTCTTACTCACCAGTAGGATTATTACATTGACAGACAGTAGTCCTAGACTCGCATGAAAAGAGATTATAACTATTTCTAGCTAAAAAATATGCTGGGCAAGGGAGTTTCTTAGTGGTACATTTCCCCTTTTGAGATCAGGCATCTCAGTGTGATGTAATCCCTAAATTAAGTGTCCATGTGTCTTATTAGATGCACCTCTAGACCTCTTTTGAACAGTCCATCAGGTTTGCACTGCTGAGAGGAACAATGCTCTGAAAATGAGCTACAAACTTGATTACAACTCCCCTCATCAATTTCTTCTTCAGGATTAAGAAAGGTTTTTAGATACAGGTGTGACATTTAAAGACTCCAGGTATCTGCAGTGTCAAAGGGCAGCTGAGAAAAGACCTCATCTCACCAGAGAAATAAACTCACTAGTGCCTCTTGTACAGCACTATTGTACTTATACTTACTTTTCTCTACCTGAAACTGAACCAAAGCCACTCCTCCATAAATGCATATATGTTTTGCTGGAATGGAAATTTGCACATTTTTGATCACTTTAAAGAATTTTAAAAAACAAATCTGAGTTTAGCATGCAACAAAAAAGGTATAGGGTTTTAGCAACTACATAACTGTAAATGTCAGCTGTGGCACTAACAACCAGATTGCACTGCTGTACAAGTCAAGGTTTACAAACGGAAGCATAAAACCTCTTATTGAAACACATTCTCCCTCAAAACTATCTTGTGCAATATAGAATATCTACATCACAGGAGTTTCAGTAATAAATTAGTCTGCCAGATATGTACATATGACAGTAACAGCTGACACATATAGTTACAATGAATAACACATCACCAATTTAAAGCTGACTACAAACAATGCATCTTATTAAATAATTCATCCCTGTAGCAGTCACACCCAGTCCTGTTTAGGGAGACACCTTCAACATCTCATTAGGTGTATGTCACAAGGGAGGGCCTGCAAGAGACTCTTGTCAGGATAACCCATATAGCTCAAGTTTAATTTGTGAGATGAGACACCCCTTTTACACATCACCACTACAGGTTTTACAAACAATGACAATTTTAACATAGGGAATGCATCACCTGTGACACATAAAGGATTTTACAACTCATCCCCAACTTCCATCTAACAATTCCATCCCTCAAAGCAATGCCATGTTCTGTACAATGGCTGCAGTGCAGTTTGCTGAACTTCTCACTCATAATTATTTGATCTTTTTCAGAAAGTTTGTTCACTGAATGTTCCTTTTCTCTCAGTCAGTCCTTCGTCTCCTCCTAGGCTAACAGTAAAATCCAGTAAAATCCAGTAAAATCATTTCAGTGACAACACTGAAATGTTCTATCACAACCCCCCTACTTGCACTACAGAGCTAGTTTCCACATCTGCCAGCACCACATATCTTGGAAAAATTACCCATGAGTTAGACTGGCTCTCAGTATCCCAACTTTAAAGCCCCTTCCTTTTTGTATACAGGTCAAGAATGCCTGAAGATGTGTGCCTGCAGTTGTGGGACTGACTCTGCACAACTCACCAAAGCCCTTAGAGCTGAAATGAACACACGCACCATGGTAGCAGCAGACATCTGCATCTCCATGGATTTCATTATTTGCAAATTATCTACAGCACAATGTATCCCATATTTAACTTCAGATGCAGCATGGGGATTGGTAATTTACACAGGCACAGACACACATACATTCTTTATACCAGCACTAGTTCTACACAATTTCTGCTCTGCTTTTTTACTCAATAAGAAATCAAAACTTGACACCTTGCAAGATTTCTTTGCAAATCAGATAGGACTCATATGTTCCAGAGAGTCCCCAGTCCACCCCAATTTACTTTAATTGTCCCATCATTTTTCTCCCACATCTCCCATCTTTCTCTGCTACAAAAAATAAGCAAAGTTAACAAAGGGCTTTCTTTGATCTAGTGATGGATATCTGTAAGCCTGAGATGGTGCAGAAGCACTATGTAAGTAGAAATAAGTGAACACTAAGCACAAAGCCACTTCCTGCTCTTTTTTTCAAGTGCTCAACATTCACAAACGTATGTTCTCCATTGCAGCAAACTTCACTTTGACAGCAGACATTTCAGTACTCTGGCTAGGCTAGAAAATAAGCCTGACAGAGATCCCTGAAATTGCTTAAAGTCACTGGGCTTACATACAAGTGAGCCTGGTGCTGCTACAATGAAATATACCAAAGAAGGTGGAAAAATACTGGAGGGTTAGGGCGTTAACCCATCACCAGGGGATTAAACAGGATGATTTGAGATAGTCACTGCCCTCAGGTGACAGCCCCACCCCTTCCCTATGGAGGGTGCCCTGTCCCTTCCAACAGTGTCAATGAATGGCATAGAAACCCACTTGCAGACCAACCCAATTTATTGTCCATCACCTTAAGGTAAACAAAGAGCACAGAATCACATAACATTCAGCCATCAATGGTGGCAGGAAGGATGTGACAAGGGCAAAAGAGACAACACCTGGATTACCATCCCACTGAATCCATCATTAAATGCACATGACTGAGATGCTGTAAACTTCACCCCTCCTACCACTTTGGTGGCGCCCAGACTTCAGTCATCCCTGCAGCTTGTGCTCCCTTGCTCTCCAATGTGACTGGAACTGCTTGCTCCAAATATGCCAACAAACCAGTTTACTAGGGAATATTCACCAATAGCCAGTTTTGAGTGAATACTGAATGTGCACACACTGAAAGAAAATGACACACAGCCACCACAGGGCCATGTGATGTGCATCCCTAAACAAACTTACAAGACATCACCAACTTAGTCCTCTTTTTGCCAATGGCTTTGTATCTAAGCTAAAATAAAAATGTCAATTCCAAAAGGATACTGTGCTTACAATCACTTCTCTAGACCAGGGCAAACCCAACTGAATTATGCCAGAAGCTGCAGGAATGATATATTTTCATACCTACAAGAAAGAGCAGCAAGGCCCTGGAACCAAAGTTGGATTGCTGCTTCTACACTGGAATTCAGCTCGCACAGACATCAAAGCTCCAATGCTGCTCTTTAGTCCAGATAAATGCTGCTGTCTGCTAGCTACACATCATCAGGGCAGCAACAATAACATATTACTCCCCTACTTTTGCTCAGATTCTTAGTGAGCAACCAGAATTCCTTACACCTGGATATCATTGTGCCATTGCTGGGCTGTGCTGGGTAAGATGGATATATTTCAGAATTGCATTTAAGTCCTACAAAGACACTTCTGGAAAAGACAGTGCGCTGGGGCCTGTCAAACTGAGTTCTGTGACTGGTTCCAGAGTTCAGAGATGCCACACAAACTACTGGAGGAGGACAAAAAGTCAGGAGGTCAAACTGCAAATCCCAGTTCTGCCAATCTCTCATTCAAATAGTCTCACAGATAAGAGTGCCTTGTGAACAGAGCTGATCTGAGGACACTGGATTCATCCCTAGATTTGGCACACAACTCTTGAGGAAATCACCCGCATTTCCAGATGTTGGTCTCTCACTTTCTCAGGAAGATGTTTCAGTAAAACTGGTTATGCTATTTTGCAATTAGGTGGTATTCTTTAATGAACCCTTAGCAAATTAACAAGACTAATGTGCTGAATTCTGAGTTGTGATCCCTCGAAATGCAGCTTCTCCGTACCACTAAGCAGCTTACTACTACATTTTGTACTCATGGAGGTGCCTTAGGTACAAAGAAAAGTCATTTGAATACTTAAAACAAATCTTGTAAACAATGTAATGTCAACAATTCAGATCAGGCATACCAGCTTCCCAACACTGCTTCCAAAAGGGATAAAGCAGTAAGGATGGTGAGGCCACCAGACCAGAGCTGCAGGGAGGAATTAGCAGGTGGGGAACAGAAGCCTTAGCAGATTACCCAGTCACACAATACTACTAAAATCTAAGGTGGAAAAGAGGATGAAAGGAGAAAGCAGCAGATATTTCTTTTTCATTTTGTTGGCAGAAAGAAAAAGAAGCAAAAAGGACTCATGATTATCTTCTTGTCATGAACAACCATGCCCCAGTTTGGTGTAAGGGACTCACCCTAACCCATACAATGCATTCCAGGCCATGAGCCCCATGCTTGCTTGCACTGCTACTCCCATATCCCATAGCAGCAGGAGAAGTTCTGTTAGTACAGACAGCAGCAGCTCCTGAATTTCTGTAGAGCCAAAAAGCAAACATAGGAGAAAGTGCATTTCCAACTTTGTCCCTCAGCTGGACTGGACAGATACTGGGGGATGCCTTGCCTCAATTCTGTGAATCCCAAGCCAATGCCAAGCTTTAGCACTGAATTTTAAATCACTGTATTTGTCCTCTCCACAATCTTGAAATTAAGTGTCAAGAAACTTGACAAGTCTTCCACTGTTAAAACCCTGGAGCTGGACACCTCCCTGTAAAATAGCACAGAGACTGTCCTCATCAACCAAATGCCTCTGGAACTACTTAAATGTGCAACACCATGAGCACCCAGAGAGGTGAACAAGTGGCACAACTTTGGACATGGCATCTCAAGCAGAATGGAAAACAACTGAAGAAAGTCAAGAAGAAATTACAAGATCTAAGTAGCAGGACTCACAAAGGAAGACTAAACTAGCAAAGATTTCAGATTAAAAAAAAAAAAAACAGGAAGACAGGGAATTTCACTGATGTCAAAGGCCATTTTAAGAAGGAAGATGTCTGTCCTGCCTATCTGCAAAGACAGGAGAATCAAAGGGCTTGAGTGCAGCAAGGCTTGTGGACACAGAGTAATACACTCTAACAAAACCCAAAAGGAATAAACCAGATAAGGAGGCTGTAGATTCCCCACTATTTAAGGCACTTAATAAGTTGAGCAGATATCCAGTATAAATATTGATGACCCCACTCCAGGGAAAAGGAAATAATTAGCTATATGATCTCTAGGGACTCTTCTAATACTCTCCTGACACTTGGAAGTGAGTGCAAGCACATTCAAATGGGCTGCTAATGCAAGGTGTATATCTACATAATCTGCAAGGTGTATATCTACATTCATCTACCAAAGTTTGCCTGGTTTTCTCAGGAAACCTCCTACTTACCCTGTTATGGAATCTTACACCCATACATCTGCAGTTCCAAAAACATGCCTTCTGCCCCATCCATCTCCTAGAGACCAAAATAGCTCTTTGTTTAGGAGTTATAAATTATGAAATGACAACTGATTCTGAAGAAGTGATGGACAGGGTGAAAAATCTGGTCAGTGGGCCTGAAGCCAAGCACAAAAAAAAAAGACAACAGACAGCAGGCAGATTAGAAACCACAAGTAGAAACCACAACCAGAGCCAGCAACTCAGCAGTTGCAAAATTAACAGTGTTGGGTCATGAAGCATCAACCACAGGCTGATTATCAGCTCCAGGATGTCCCACAGACCATCAATGGAACATGATAAAACCATTGGAACATTCAGAATGGAACATTCAGAACCTGCAGAACACAATATCAGTTATAAAGGTGTTCCTAAGAAGGGACTGTTTCTGAGAACCTCACATTCAACTTTCTCATTTAGAACACTTCCATTTTTTACCATTCACATCAGGCAATGTTTTGTTTCTTAACACTAGCAACTAAAATTTTATTCCAAAGGAATTTAATCTTTTTTCTGTGCTAAGAAATAGCACAAAATGTGAAGAAGTGTGATTAACTACTCACACAAAGAACGAATAGCTTCTTAATATATTTACATATTTGGATATGTTTAAAAACCCCTTATATTTGCTATTTTCCAAAAGGCCACTATAATAACAAATGCTATGCACATTGCCACAGGAGTCTTTTTCACACTTCTCTGAGTGTAGTTCATCTTGAAGTGAAGAATACACATACTCAAGCAAGAAAACCCTTCCAGTATCACCTATAAAGACCAAGTAAATATACATCAAGTGCAGTGGAGGATGATGACATATTTCAGAGATAAAAAAATATTACTCATTTCTTCTGCTAAATATCCTATTCCTTTGACTACAGAAACACAATAACTAGTGCACTGACTCAATGACACATGCCAGTTTCATAATTAGGGTGGAGCATGCAACTATAAAGGTCGCCCCAGTCTGAGACTCTCACTGCTGGACATCTGAAAGCTCTGGGTTCTCAGTGAGGTAAGCATAACCTAAATATATTGGGTCTTTTAAACCCTTAAACCTAACTTAGATGATTTCTTTTCTTGGGAACATTGATCAATTTTACAGGGAAAAAACCCAACTCTTTTCATCTAGGTTAAGTATTGTTCATTAAATGGTTAATTAAACAATGAAGAGAGTGTCAGATATATTTCAAATTGTGATTGTTATTGTCTGTTCTGTTTGCAGTTATTCTTCAAGACAACATCTGAGAAACATGGAACATTTACTCAACGAAAACCTTCTGAAGTATTTTACCCAGTATGCTTTACAGGAGGGCAGCACCAGTGCCCTGTCCATTGGTGGGCTGAAGAGTCTACTTCAGAATCAATTTGCACAGTACCTGAAGGTAAGTTTCACTCTCATTCTATTCACTGTGCTTCTATGGAATGCATGAGAAAAAGGAAATACAGGCAATGATGTTCAGGGCAGATTACTGTGTCCAAATGGTTTCACTAAATCCATAATTGTTAAATAAGGTTTGGCTTATAAAACTTCATTTACATTGGTAACAGTAGCTTCAAACAGATATTTGAGCACAGAGTTTATAAAAAAGTCCTATGAAATCAAATGCAAAAAAAATCAAAGAGCTGTTCTGTTTGGGTTTGGTTTTGGGTTTTTTTTTTTAATGTTAAGCTGTATTTCACCTGAAATATTGTACCTGAATCTTATAAAATATTTTTCATTTCAATCTAATTAATTAATCTTGAATCTATAAAATATATAGAAAAAAAAAATCTATAAACCAAGTAAAATAGTAGAACACATTTAAAAGCAAGATACTTCAGCCAATTTCTATCTAGGTTAAATTACCACCCTCACAAAATAAAAGAAGTTTTGCCATTCCAGAACAATGCCAAGTAAAGAGATGCCACCAAGCTAGAGAGAGAAATACCCATTTCCTGTAGCTAGGAAAAAAAAAAAATCTCTGTTCTGATTTTATATATATTCTCTGCCAAATCTTTTCCAAATTGCATTAGGACTCAATTTAGATTTTTCTGCTAGACTAATCTTTAAATACTATCTTTTGGATATCTCACAAAAGCAATTTTTGCTGAAGGTCTGAAATAAGTGGCACTCCCACTGAAAAACAGTATTTTGAGAACTACAGTAATCCAATTTAGTCATTTCAATTAACATGAGACAGCTTAGAAATTGATTGTCAAAAATTAACAGAAATGTAATGGCAAATTCAGAAATATAATGCTTTCTACAACACTGAAGACAATTCAGCATCATACACATTTTCCCAGATATGTGGAAATGGAACTGTTCTGAAAAAACAATATTGATGTTTTCTGTCTGGACCTCAGACATTTTCAAGCAACATGTCTGTTTCCAAATATTCATGGCACCATTATAAATCAATATCAAAACATAACAGGTCATTATAAAACATGCAGAGACACATGGTATGAACAAAAGAAAACATTTTATGAATTTAAATGATAACTCCAAATTTGGTTTATATTATTTAATTAGCCTGATCAGGGTTGTTATCAGAATATTCACTGCATCAGGATGCTACATGCACTCTTACCAGACACAACAAATAAAAGAAGCTAATAATCTAAACTAAATGTATTACATTAGCAAGATGTTTTGAACAGTGAGTACAGTATTCATACTAAGGAGGGAGAAAAGGGAGGGAAAGAGACCCTCAGATCCTGGCCCAAAGCATAAAGAAAGTAGCAACATTTTTTTCAAAACGTGCATACAGGGCCCAATTTAGTGTCTAATAAAGGAGTAGGTCATATGCATATTAATTTTTACAGGTGATTATGCACCTGCTGCAGCTATTTCACCTGCTCCATTTCCCAGATTCCAAATTTACCCTGAAGACTGAAGTAATCCATCTGAGTAATACTGCATCTTTCTCAAATGTTTATATATCTTTGTTAACATTTTTGGAAGGAAACAGCAGACACTGTCCTACTAGTTTAACCAGTCAAACCAGTAAATACAACACCACCAGTAACACCTTCAAGTAACACTGACTGTTATTGAATGCATCATTTCTTGGCAACATGCTTCATAGAAAAATGCTCATGGTGATCTAATAATTTCATTCTCTTTTTTTTTTTCTTTAATTCTTGTCTTATAAAAACAGGATCAATTCTCACTTGATAACATAATTAAATCGTTGGACAAAAATAAGGATGGATCTGTCAGCTTTGATGAGTTTATGATGATTGTAAAAAAGATAACTAGTACAGGACAGTGAGGCATCTGCAACGACGAGTATCACTGCTTTGGAGAAGAGCCTGGCATTTGTTTACATGACATGTACATCTAAACCCACAGATTTGTTATTATTTTAAAGCATATGGAATAAAGATTTAACAGAAAAGAAAGCATGTTTGTATTGTGTTTCATCCACAGTCACCAGCCACACATTCCAGCTAAAATGCCTTCCAACTAATTCAGAACTACTGTTTCTATTTCAAGCTACATTTGAGGTGTGATTTAACAAATCCTGCTCTACCTGGGCTATTATTTGGACCTCTAGAGAAATTCAAATCACACAGTTACTAAAACACACAAAAAGAAAGGTGCAGCATTCCATCTGAGGAGTGTTTCCTAGAGTACACTATCCAATACTCCTCACAGTTCAGTTTCATCACTCACAAAAGATGATACTTCATAAAACAAGCAGTTCAAATTTTTCAAAAATTAAGTACTTATTTTCAATAGCAATGTAGCAATGCCAAGAATGATAACTGCAACATTAGAGGCTCATTTTAAATTATATTTACATAAGTATGTACTTTTTTTGTTATGACTCTGTGAATGGGAACATACAAGTATATATATAAACTGAGTGACTGTTGTTGCAGTTGAAGTTCATTAGCCTTATTTGGTGCAGTTCTAATCTTTTCATTGCATGATTCCTGTAACAGATGTGTTTTCATGGGCATTATTATTTACTTCAAGAAGAAATCAGTGAAAGAGAAATATGAAGAACAGATATTTTGAAGACAAGTAATCAGTGGATTAAGGACTAATCCTACTAGAGAACTTGAAATTTTTGGACTGCATTTTAGCACCAACATCAACCATTATATTGATAAATCACATAGATTTCTCAAGTTACTTAAGGACTTAAAGACTTGGCTTAATTGCAAAGCCTGTGAAGTGCATTCAAGATCCCATACTACTGTCATTCCTCTGCCTGAATTTCCCCTCAATGAAATGAGGAATAAAGTACTCCACACCAGTGATGCATGAATGGAAGACTTTAAAAATATGATGTTTAAACATCATATGATTGTCCTAATATGCTCCTAGGCCTTTCTTTTACAAAAGCCCTTTAGTTGTTGAAATGTGTTACTTCTTAGAAGAAAGAAAATTGTGTGTATTACTTTTTTCCTGGTTTACGAAAATATTCTAAATTAACGATATGCTTTGATTTAAAAAGTAAATACACCACATGCACATTATGCTAACCAAGCTCCACTACCAACTTTACATACACACCTAAGTAAAATCACAGAATTTTAGGACATGCTTTTTGCATGTGTGAGACATACTTTCCTTTTCATCTCTTGGACAACCTTAGAAATTTTGGAATTCAATCAGGTTACTGACATCCTGAATAGGAAACACGGGCACTAGGAAATTAACATGTTTTAAGAGTGTCACCTACTGGCAAAAAATACTTCTGCACAATTTCTTGAGTATATAGAAAATGCAGTTATTTTACCCAGTGCAGTAAGATCAGGTTCATGATCCTATACAAGGTGTCATTGTGCATGAAGAACAATGATCACAAGTAAAATTAGCTTTTGTAAATCAAAATTAGTTTTTGTAAATCAAAGAAAAAAAATATTTCCAGAAAGTCTTTTTTTTTTCTTCCAGAACAGTGTTAGATGCAGTTGCAATAAAACAGACAAAGAACATAATTAAAAGGATCATTTAAAAAAAAGCTAAGTTTAATAGTAGAGGAAGATGAGGGAAATGGAACAACAAATAATTTTTCATCCATCCAGTGAATCCAGTTCACTAGCAGTTCAGACCATACTGTTTCCCTTTAAAGGAGTTATTTGTGAAATTACCATTTGCATGAGAAAACTCATACCAAGCTCTACACTCAAGCAAATGTGTGACCTTTCTGAACAGCCATTCTCCTGCAAAGAATACTAAAAATTTACCTATCATTATTTTTCAAAAAGGCTAAGAAGTAAAGTAAAAAGCTTAAAAATCCGTAATGGGAACATCACCTGCAAATAATCAAGCAAGAACGTGGGCTGTGCTCAGAGCTCATTTACCTCTCTCATTGCCCTGCTGAGCTGGAGCAATGCTCCAGGCTTGGGGAAGAGTGGCTGGAAAGCTGCCCTGGGCAAAAGGACATTGAGGTGCTGGAGTATGTCCAGAAAATGGCAACAGACCTGAAGAAGGGTCTGGAGCACAAGTCTGACATGGAGCTGTTGAGAAGGCTGGGGTTTAGCCTGGAGAAAGGGAGGCTCAGGGGTGACCCTATCAATTTCTACAACTGCCCAACAGCAGCAGGTGGGCACCGGGGGATTCTCTCAGGCAGCCAGTGACAGGATGAGAGGAAAGGGCCTCAAGCTGTGCCATGGGAGGTTCAGGATGGAAATCAGGACTAATTTCTCTGAAAGGGTTGCTAAGCATTGGAATGGGCCAGCCAGGGATGTGGTGAGGTCATCATCCCTGGAGATATTCAAGACACAGATGTATGTGGTGCTTAGGGCCGTGGTCCAGTTGACAAGGTGGTATTTGGTTTAAGGTTGGACTTGATTTTGCAGGTCTTTTCCAACATAAATGATTCTGTGATTCTGTGTAATACTGAGTTACAGGACTACTTGATAATTGTACTTTTTATTTGCAGCAAAAAGGTTCTGTGTAATATTGAGTTACAGGACTACTTGATAATTGTAGTTTTTATTTGCAGCAAAAAGGTTCAAATTTCCATAGATGCAGTCAACAAAGAGAAACACAAGAGACCAAATATTTTCTACATACTTTAGATGAAACTATCAACTTCAGTAGTACAGTTCTGAGTACCTGAATGCTTAGCAAATTAAGAAGCAATGTAAGTAACTGCATCTTTTATGATGCCCCTCAGTTCCCCTGCAAAACTACCTGTCAAGTTCTATCTTTTCTTAAAAAAATAAAAGGAAATGTAACTACTGCCTCACCAGTAGCTTCCTTCTCCCTCTTCTGTTTTCAAAGGAGGGGAAACCAAAAGAAAAGTACACTGCTTCAGTCCTAAGTTAGTGCACAGTAGCATCACAATATATTATCAGTGCTGATATACTCCAATTAACTTTCTTGGATAAGGAAACAACTACATCAGTTTGATAGTTCAGTAATCTGCTTCTATTTCAACTGTTTTTATTGATTATATAGGATATCTAAACAACTTTCAGCACAAGATGGACTCTGCTAAAGCAGATTATTTAGTGGCTGTAATTATTGGTAGTGCAAATCTTCCACTTGGAAAGATTTACATCTGTTTCTTGTCCAGAACTGAGCTGTCAAAGATCAGATTAAGATGCTGAAATATGACTGTCAATAACCAATTTCAGAACTTTAATGCAGCTCAGAAAAACAGAATATCCATTATACATACTGCAATGATAACACTTCCATCATAAACAAGTATTAATCTTCTATGACACATTCACTCCATTATTTTCCTAACTTTATGTACACATAATTTTCTCTTTAACAATCTACTTTACTTGCCCTTGAATGTAAACTGCAGATCACCCAGTTAAATATCATTAAATAAAACTGACACTCAAATTAGATAAATACCATTAAATAAACTGACACTCAAAAAGCTCTAGAAATAAGGATGCCCCAGAATCTGTCTTCTGTACTCTATCTTCTTACAACCTAAAATTCTACAGTAAGCTTTCAACATCTTCCACATTTTACAACGCATTGCTATTATGAAATTGACCCCTGCAGTGAAAGAGTACATTTTTGCACATAGTCAAGGAGAAAGGAAGAGACCTCTAACTATGGTAAGGCCACAAATTTGATGCCAAAAGTTTCCCTTCACTCACCTGGAGACTTCTCCAAATACCACCAAATTCTAGCAGCAAGTCTCACCCTGAAACTCTGAAGGTCTTTAATTTACCTTCAAAACTTCAGACTAGATTATCTTTCCTATGCAAACAAGCAACTTTGAAAAACTGAGCACATGCTCTATAAGCTTTACTACTTATAAATTTTACTACACTTATAAGTTTTACTACATTATTAATGCAGTGAAATCCACTCTAAAATGCTATCATCAGCATATGATGCAGAGAGCCCTGCCATATCTGGGGCATTGACAGTTTTGTCAAAAGGAGAACTGTAAGATGCATGGGGAGGATGGGTGTAGTGATTATTTATACTATATATATAGGAAATACAAAAATTTTTCAGCCCATTTCCATTTAATCCTTATCTTGTCATACAAATTTTTATTTTGGTAATAGCTTGTGCTACATGTTTCAGCTCCCTTTTATATTTTATTCCCTAGTAAAGCCAACTTAATAATAATTGTCTACTCCCAGCATGAGTTTACACACAAGGAAACCATAAGAAAAATTAAAAAATTAAAGCTAAGGCAATTCACAGAAGCAAATAGGCAATGGCAAGAGACTATCAAAAGAAAATACCTTTCTAAACAATACTGAGTAAGGACAGCAGATACCACCTCATGTCCTACCACATAGAAATATAGATAAATTTTAACTAACACAGAGTAAACTCCCTTTTTAAGAAAGGTGTATGTTCACAAAACACATGCAGGGAAAAAACAGTACTTACAACTGGGTTTTTTGTGTCTGGGTCAAATTCTGTAGAATTTGCATCTGGAACAGAAGTTCAAAGTAAACACAGTACATTTGCTCTGCATGCACTACAAACTCATAACAGCTCTGTGGCATTTCAGGGCTTGTCTATATTTATGTAACAATCTCATGATTTGAAATGCATCCTGCACCACTTTTGAAGCAATCATAGGAAGCATATGACCTCAGACACATACGTTCCCTTTCTTGCATTCTAAAACACTTTTCTCCCAGCTCTTAGTATTAGAAATTCATTGATAAGTTAAATCTCTTCATACTACTACTGAATGGCTCTTGTTTGGCCCCTCTGGCTAATGAAGGTAAGTGAGAAAACCACTTCTCAGCTTCAGCACCCTTCAGAAAGAGACTACAGAGGTGAACTCTAAAGCACACTTTCTTCTACACTCTTTAGATCAAAAAGCAGGTTTCAAACAATCCATATAACAAAGAGTTCTTACTCCCTTGCACAGAGAGGAAGCACAGGGTACTTAGCTGAAAATGATCTTGTTGCAAGACCTAAGTATCTAACAACCACAGGATCTGTAAACAGTTCTAATAATAGACATACATTTCACACAGAGAATAAAAGTTCCTCTAAATAAATCATATTCACACCAGCCTACTGAGCTCACCTTCCCAATTCAAACAGTTTCTTGCAAATTCCACAACTGCTAACTGCATTCCCAGGCAAACTCCTAGAAGAGAAAACAAAAACTCCAGAATTTCCAGGCCAAAGAATGGGACTGACTAAGTACTTGCTGCTCTGTCTTAAACTTGACTGCTTTGAAATCTTGGTATTCATTGCATATACACAGACTTACAAAAAACCTAAACCAAAAGTGGCTGCTCAATGTAAAACTCACACTTCAAACTTGGCACATTGTAAATACATGTGACACAATTATGCACTTTAAGCCCTTTCAAAGATATTTTATTTCTCTCATCTATTTCACCAATAATTACTGCAAAGAGAAACAGAAGCTGAAAGCCTGGGTACATCCAGATTCAGACTTTGCTTTGGCAACTACTCAGACACTTAAAAGTAAGAAATGTGGAGTGGGAAGCAAAGCCTCAGAAGCACTTACACAAACAGCACTTAGCTTATAGGCCAGATGATGTCTTTGGACTTTACTGTAATAACATATACCAGTAAATCAAAAAAAAAACATTTAATATAGCAAAAGTGGTCCAAAGACATTTATGTTTTCTGCAAACTGTTTAATAAAGAGAATTATAGTGATATAATTTCAATGAGAAGCAAAGACTCTCCACTTTTGTACATGTAAATTAAACCTTTGCAGATGGGATTGTTTTTTTTCCCTTCCTCATACAGCAGATGTGGTACAAGACTATGCTCCTGGGGATTCTTTACATGGCAGATAGTCACAACATCACACATACTTCCCTAAGACAGGATCCTTCTCTAATGTAGGGGTTTGTCTTTTTTTAATCAAATCAATTAGCTTGCTATACATCTCCTAAACACAGAAATTTCTCACTCTAATGATCTTACCAAGAAAAGGTTTTTTCTTTGTTCTTGCCCAGGAGATAGCTTGGAGTTTGCCTTCTGTTCCCCGAATTCCAAAACCTCCTGGGACCAGAATGCCACTGTAATGACAGCCATATATAAAAGAATTAACATGTAGAATCAAGCCAGCTGAGGAATCCACACAACTTGAAGACTATTGAAGTTATAACTAAGCAAGCACAATTCATGAAAGGCATGTTTTATATGAACATTCAGAATACAAAGACATTAAAATTGGAGATTTGTTTCATCTACCTACCCCAATTGTCATCTGACCAATATCACATTTCACAGTGAAATTCCCACTGCTTAAATAAATAGTGCTCAAATAAACTAGCTACATACTCATTGCTTAAAATCCTAACACCCAAAATTTAGATCTTCTAATACCAAAAAAACTAAATGCAGCTAGACAAGAAACAACATCACTTTAAAAATACAAATTGAAATCCTAGCAATGATTCTTAACAAAAACATTTGCAGGGTGCATTTACAAGCACCTTTCACTATGCTGCATGTTGACAACAAAGCTTTGACAACTGATCTGCACTGTAAAGAAAGGATATCCAAAAAAGCAAAACAACAACAAAAAAATCAAAACCCTAAACCAACAACCAAAAAAACCTGCAATTTGTCTAAAGAGATAGAGCAGACTTTGAGGACCTATGTTGATACTTCAATTTGCTGAAGCTTTTCACCATCCATTCAATTTCACATAAGTAACAAAAGTCTGGATGCATTGAGAAATTATTTCATTTACTGAATCATTTTTCATCACATGAAATAAATATCATGGTCTGCATTTGGGATACAGAATGCCCAATGTCACTTACTCTGCTTTGCACAGTTTGTGCCATGCCTGGTGATATTTCACTGAGTTCTCTGCTTCCATAGAACGTTCAAGTTCTGTTGAATCTATGTACTAATAGAGAAAAACATGCAATGAAATGGTCTCTTCTTCCACAGAACAAGCAGCAGACAGTATATGATCAAGTGTTAAGAGAAATTATTAAGAGTTTCAAGTGAATTTGCCAATAAAACTGTAACAACTTCACTGAAGATCCAGTATTTGTTTTCAAGATCCAGTGTTTGCTCAAACTGCAGCAATCTGTGCCCTTTTCTTTGCACACAGCTCAGGAGCTGTGTCTGCCTGCAGCCCTGTTTGGCATCCTCCAGGGAAGCAGATTAACCAGAATGCTTTGCAACTCTGAACCCAGGTTACCCTCCTAGGGCAACCAGGGCCAAACAAGGAGTGGTGCTGACCTTATCCTGCCATCCCAATGGGATGTGGCCGGGATGTTTACTTGTCTGGCTTTTGGGTGCCACAGCTTGCCCAATCTTATAATAAGACTGGAAAAATATGCACTGTTTGTGAGAAAGGTGTTCCTGGGACTCTTGGGTAGAAAGGGAAAAAGAATCATTACCTATACCCTACTGGAAATGGTCCATTAGAATCTCTAGTATTACTAAAAAGCACGGGTCCTGATGCACCACTAGAGTGAAGTGAGGGGACAATGTACTGCACTGGGGACACAAAAGATCAGAGTTTGATTCTGGGTTCTGTCAGCCTTTTTCTCAGATTAACATAATTAACCACATTCTGATGTAAAGTCCATCCTCCATAAAAATGAGATCATCTGAAATGGCAGAACTCACCTGTGTGCAGAGAAAGGCAACTGACAAGGAGATGGCTGAAAGTTTCCCAGACAAGACTGCTTTCTAGCAAATATTTTCTACTTTTTCCACATTCCAGAAGGCATCAAAATACAACAGAAAAATAACTACTTTTGAATGTTGCTATTCTATACTAGAAGAATATTACACAGCCAACTAAAAAGACACTATGATACTGCAAAATTGGAAAGAGAAACTAATGACAGTTGGAGTTAACTGTATTTTCCTTGCCAAACATATTAAGAAGGAACATTTATCAGTTAAAGATGCATGAACATTTTGTCATTCAGATTAAGCAGCTCCTTCACAGTATGGGATTATACTGACAGCCTTTGGGCATAAACAGTAAAAAGAGATTCGGACATGCAGTAAAGAACAGTGGGAACTGTGTCTGTTAACATTGCAACACTGCACTGGAGCTCAACAGCCATCAGTTTTCATGTTTGTTAATGCAGAAGTCCCACCAAAATTAAGACCAGCAGCACATGAAGCTTGCTGTACATTTGCAGACAGGATAGGCACATTTCACCTTTTTTGCTAAAAGCAAAGCTATTTTTCATATCATAAAAATTTTCCCCTCTGCAGCTATTGGTACGAAACCCTACAGTGACACAATCATGTAGGGCAGAAAGGACATTGGGAAGTCCCAAGACTCACTCCCTGCTCAAAGCAAGTCAAATTACAGCAGGCTGCTTAGGATCATTTCCAGTCAGGATCTAAAAATCTTCAGGCATCAATTCTGGCTGTTCCCATTTTCTTGTTTCTTCATGCACACAGAAACAATTTTTTAGAGTATTAGCTAATACTCTTCCTAGGGAACAAGAAAAGGCTGACCACCTGCCATTTCCCCAAATCCTAATTTGTGCCTTTTTTTTTTTAAGACTGGTACATTTGCCCTTTTCTAGTCATAAAATAATTAGGTTGGAAAGGATATCTAAGATCATTGAATCCAACTGTTAACCTAAGACTGCCAAGTTCACCATAAAACTAAGTGTCATGAAAACAAGTGAAATCTAACTATGATAGTAAATACAAATTTGAAGATAAAATCTGCTTTTTCAACAGATCCAGTTTTGGGTAACTTCAGTGTTCCTTTCAGGTAAGTTTAGTCCCAAATGAAATAATTAAATCTGTAAACATTTCTTTTAAAAAATGAGATGCTTGGCCAGTCTGTATTTATCTGCATCTTTCATTTTCTAGTTTTCACATGAATTAAAACTGCCACACGTGATGGGAACTAGTAGGTTACCACAGAATGATACAACAGTAGAATCAAAGCATTCCTGAAAGCAAAAGCCAGAAATATGCTCACCATTAAATCCAGTTTGTAATTAATTGCCAATGCAGAGTGTTCCAGAGCTTTGAAAACAGATGCATAGCAGTCACTTAGTTTTGTGTACTTGCCCACGAGAGCTATGGAACACACTTTCAGCAACCTTTCGTATCTGACAAAAAAAAGTTCTTCAGTTACTACATCAAATTTCACCAAAAAAAAAAAAAACCAAACATTTTAACAGCATTTGCTTTTTCTTCAACTCCACAAAATATCCCCTTAAATTTCCAAACTGCCAGTGGTTTTAAACCCAGACCATTCACAGGTGTCCATCAGCACTAACCCAGTCAGTCCAGTTTGGTGACTTCATAGCAGCTAAAACCGACCTGGAATTACAGCACTTCTAGAGAAAGCAGCAGAATGTAGAATACCTGCAAGCCATTTTCTTCCACTTCATTAGAAGATCACTTGGCTGGTCATCAATAGGTAAATTTAGCCTCTGTTTAAAATACTTAATGATGCCTTGCTCCTCCAATAGGATTGGTACTCGGTAAGTAGAAGAAACATCATGAATAAATATCACCTAACAAAAAAAAGGCAGAATATAAAAAACTTATGTAAATTTTTCATAGGAAACATTCATTCTACTTTTGGATACTAGATGCATTTTTTATTCTACACACATTCTGGTTTTTAAATATCTTCCTTTTGAATGAGCAGGACAGAACAGCTAATATTTAAGATTACATTAAATGTACAAGAAAAAAGTTACTCAAAAAGTAAAAATGTGGTTTACTTCTCCTTCATACCATCATCCAGGCTTGTCAAGCCTATCAATGCATCAGTTTTAATGCAAACATCTGGCCCCACAAACACTCATGCTTGCTAGCAGTTCCTTCCTCCCCTCTCACAAGCTTGAGGAGTATTAAGCATGAAAGTGAGAAAACAAATTAAACCTAACAAAACAGACCCAATTGGGTTGTGACAGGCTCCTAAAAGTATGTTGTTAGTGAACTAGTGGATGTAATTACTGAGTACAGTCCATCTAAGGACCTTTTTGTTCAGAACACATTTATAAACTGCATCCAAGCTGCCAGCAATTAAGGTGATTGTGCTTGGTTTACCTGAGATCACAGAGCTCAGAATCCTGAGCACAAGTATTCTCAAGACATGTGTACTGTCTTTGTTACCCTCGAGATGCTTCTGCTCATCACAAACTTTGTACATGTGTGTGCTGCCCCGTGCCTCTCTGTGTGCCCATTCAATCTGAATCTGTTGTACCTTCAGCATTATCCAGTACATTGAAAAGTTAAATGCTCTCACTTGGAAAAATATTTAAAGAGCAGTCAATTAATCAAAATTAATATTTGAATAGCAATTAATTGTAAACTATTGGGGGAAAAACCACACATGAATTATAGGAGAATATATAACTACACCATAGATGCATGCTTAAGGGCATAATTAGCCCATTACATATAATCACAGTAAGAGCATTCATGTGGCTGTTGCTTATATCTGTGGACATAAGCAAATCACCTAGCTTTAACCATACTTTGTTCATCCATTATTATAATCACTTGAGAGGATTTATGGGCAATAAATACATAATAATAAATAATTAATAAAACCAGCCATAGTTGTGAAAACTGTACAGTTTCATGCTATGTATAACAACTAACCATGCACTCAAAATCTATTTTTTATTAGCTTTTACTCAACACACATTTAAATTATTAATGACTGTCTGACATAAAACTTAACATATATACTCCTGATATTTTGAAAATGCTATGTCATGCATAATAGCAAGATAAAAATTATAAAAACAATCACATATGAATGAAGCAGTCAGAAGTTGAAAAGAGAAATGCACAGAAATATTTGTATACTTTCCCACATGTAATATTGAAGTACAGACCTGCTCAGGCTCCACATGACAAAACATGGAAATCTTCTCCTTCACAGCCATCTCTATAGGTTTTGCACTTCTGCAGACTATCTGTCATAACAGGAAAAAACTTCAAATATTTACTAGGCAAACCAATAGAAGATCCTCAATATTTCATAGTGAAATTCATCTCTTTTGGAAGCAGAGCACAAACAAATGTCCCTTTTTTTACTCTTTCCCCCCTTTTGGAGTTCTATGATATATCAGAGCTCACAAATATCTACTAGCAAGGCAGAAGCAAATCCATCACCTGCCCATACTGACCAATTTTCATTCATCTTTCATTGGAATTCTCTGTAATATTCCTTCCTCATATTCTTCTTTCTTGCAGCTACTCTTTGCAACACTCTTTGCCTCAAGTCTAGCAGCTCTAGAAGTATGAATATTATGAATCAAAAGAAATATTGTAATCTTATCAGTAAGATCAGATTTAAATTGAGAGCAATAGCATTTAGCTTACATGCATGAGTATTTCAGTATTTCACCATCTTCTTAATGTAGACATGATGACAAAAACGAGGCCAAAGAAGAGAAAACTAATTCATAATTGTATGGAGTTTTTACTGGTGCTAGTATTTTGTTGACACATTTAAACCCCAGTAATTTTAGAAAATATTGATAATTTCTAACCAATTGAAAAAATAATTATATGCTTTGGTGCTTGTTGGAAAGGGTCTTTTTGTGCATTATGTAACTCCAGGCAACTAGATCAAAATGCAGAACTGCTCTAGTAAAGTGCTACTGATTACTCAGTCTACTCCCTTCAGTTACTTTGAAACCTGAAAGTATAACAAAAAGTAGGATGAGCCTGTTACAAGGCTAGTTCGTTACTTTCCCCGTCTTTCAAGCAAATGCAACTATTTAACTCATCAAGCCCTTTTGCTCAGAAGCTTGTAGCTGCCCTTTGATCACCTTGCTAATGCAGCTTAGCTACATTGATACTGATGGAGTCTAATTAACTTATCCTTAGAAGTAATTCTAGAAACAGAAAAAAATGCCAAGTATAAGGGAAAATTAGTGTACTTTTAGATCAAAATGTAATTAGGAAACAAATTGTACATTCTATTCACTTAAGCACAATTCATTCCTAAAGTTTGGTACAGTTTGAAGCTTGAAGGTATAATTTATAAACCTTGATAGTACAAGCACATGAGTAAACCCACTTTGAAATCTATCATCCATTTAAAGTTAATGCAGACACAGAAATCAAAAACATCAGAGCTAGCACAAAAATAGCGTGGCTACAATAAAAATGGGAGAGATGCACTGCAAAGGAACATAACACAAAGCAAGGAAAAATTGAATCCAACAGGGCAGCTCTGACAAGTGCACACTCTAAGTGCTGCATCAGAGCACAGGATCTCTGCAGCCACAGCACAATGTCCATTTGGCACTCAGAGCAGCCTGGGCAGAACAGAGGCTGGGGCACACAGAGCTGAGCAGCCCCCCCAGGGATGCCTGGGAGCAGGCAGGGAGGCAGCAGGGATTCAGAACTGGATGGAACAGGCTCAGCTGGAGGAGCTGCTCCATGTGCTGCCTGGCCAAGACAGCAACCATTTAAATATTGTCCTGAAGCAGCACTCAAGGAACTTTATGAGGGCACCAAGAGGCTGCACCTGAAGTGAGAGCTGTCCCTGCTTCAAGTGTCAACAGCAGCAGTCAAAAACCAAAAATGATGCTGTGCTCCTGGCAGTCCAGAACTGCCCCAGGCAAGAACCCAAGATGCAAGACAGTCACTGTGTTTGTCTGCTCTCCTTTTATTACACACACCCACTTAACAGGCTTTTTAAAGAAAATTATTTTTTGGTTGGGAGGGGGAAGTCAGGGCCCTGGCAACTGCCTTAAAGGCCTTCAAAAAGAACAGGCAACTTTCCCTATGCAATTAGCACTTCAAGAGGGATTTTGGAGATTACACCCTGAAACTTGGAAGACAGTACAGCATTACATTAATAAAAGTCTTTCCTTCCACAAACTGGTTACAATTATCATGTCACAGCCACTTCACACCAAACACATCTTACACATACCCTATTTCCAAATCCCTTGGTTTTGTAATTAAAAACACATTCGTTCATAAATGCAAAATGAAAGAGCTCAAAAAAAACCAGAAAAAGCACAACACAAAATTTAGTTGTGTGACTATCTTATAAATAATTTTTCTTTTTTGAGGATACACACATTGCTTCTTCCTAATAATGCAAAAAAAATCTGAATGTTACAAGACAGAAACATTCTAGGTCTTTCTACAAAGTGAATTCGAGATTTCAATTATTTTTAGCAGTGAAGAATTATTTTTATAAAAAAGATGCCTTTAGAAGAAACTAGCTACAGTCCCGAGATATTGCAAGAAGTTAGTTGAATTAAGTTAGCTTAGAGTGATTTTCACTAATTTGATTTTCTGTGGCTTTAATGGAGCCATGCAGCACATATTTTACATTTCTTCTAAAATTCTCATTTCTCCTGAGAGACTATGGCTTATTCTTTGAACACAAGTTATGCAAGGATATTTCTAGATGACCTATAAATAAAAATCTGTATTTATTGACTCACCAAATCTGGAGACAAGCCTAGACCCCTCAGAGCTCGAACGCTGTTCTGTGTTGGTTTTGTCTTCTGTTCACCAGTAGCATTAGGCTGAAAAGGCACATTTTGAAAGCTCAAATAGCAACTAACATCTGCTAACAAAGCAGTTACAGATTAAAAGACAAAATGCATTGCAAGTAATAATATTTGCAGGAAATAAACATATCCAAAGAGAGCCATAATATGCCAAAAACAGAAATGACACCACTGTTATCAGTTGTATATGAAATACTGTGATGAAACCACAGGGTTCCAATTCAGGTCAAGTTTATTTTGTTGTTTTTGTTTTCAGAGAAAAATTTCCATATAATTGGTTTGGACAGAAGAAGAAGAATATTCCAAAAGTTGGATATGGCTAAAAAATGGAGAATGTCCAGCACAGCACAAAGCCTCCCGTGACTGTTTTTGAAATATTCACATGTAATAAATAATTCTGTCCTCAAATACACAGAATTGATCCTACCAATTGCTGTTCAATTCTCTAATCCACAGCTGTAGTTGGTAATTATCTTTTTGTCTGTAGAAGGTGAAATCTATCATCATTACAAACCTTTGCTAACCAAAATATCCCCAGTGAGTTGTGAAGCAAAATTTAGAGTTCAAATGAAAAAAATACTTTCGTTCCTGTACAAGGAGTTACAGTGGTCTTGACTTGACTCCAGCATGAAAGGGTTAATGAGACAAGGGAACAAATATAAAGCCAATATAGAGTAAAATTTATATTATTAATTCTAATAACTTACCTGTGGTACTAGGCTAACATGGATATTACAGAAGTTCTCTCTTTTTGCTTTGAACTGAAACTGTCTAAATGCTTCAACAAATGGCATTCCTTCAATATCCCCAATGGTTCCACCCAGCTGAAAAGGAAATGGATATGTCAGAGTGGCAGAAAGCAAAAACAAAAGAAAAAAATGTCTCACGTATTTCAAGATGTTTTCTGAAACTTTTATCTGAAAAAAAACCCTGACAATTGAAATTTGCAAAGATACTCTACAAAGTGCTCTCATCTACACTGCACAGTTTGTTTCTTGTGGAAAACATTAAACAATTTTCCAGTTTTGTTATGTTCACTTTCCACCAAATCCATAAGCTTCCCAGGGGAAGATGTGTGGTGCTGCTGAATAATACATGCTTCACACTGCCTTCAAAGTGGTGAACCAGTAATCAATAGTTAGGCTGATGCAAAGGTTTTCGTATAGGAAAACTTTATTTCCTGTCAGATTAAAAAATACTTGTGATTAACTAGAGACAGACATTTCTCAATATTATCACGGCTTTCCAACACCAATAATTGTTTATTACCAAACCAAAATGCAAGACTAAATCCATGCTGAAATTTATTTATAAAGACAGAAATCAGATGCCTTTCAAGGACACAGGGAGCTATAGCAGACTAAGCACTGAATAAAGCAGCTTTGCACACAAGTCTGATGAAATAGTTGTATTCCAGAATGATCTTTTTGTGCCACCAAGTGGATTTTGACAGAATTACATATTTCTGTTCATCCAGTACCAGAAAAACTGACAACTATATTTGCACATCACACACATTTAGTCTAAGTCCTTCAGGATTTTACAACGGAAAAATGTTACAATTATTTTTAGAGTACTAAAGAAAAATAATTTTGTCAGGTTAGAGGTATAAATGTAACAAAAACAACAACAACAACAAAAAAAAAACAACAAACAAACAAAAAACCTCCAAACCAAAACAGAAAAAAACCTGAAAAAACTGTAGTTAAAGGACTGATATGACCATCATTCATTAATGTTTTTGTGCAACTTCTGTATTTACTTTTTCATATTTGTTTTAAATTAAATATTTGACTCCCACTGTGAACATCTGAAAAAGATCTATAGGTATACTAGTAAGTGTATCTCAATCAAGGCAGATTCTTCTGCATAAGAAACACTGAGTAATTCTGCTGCTGGGTCACAAAGTTTATGGTACTATTGATTGCAGTGGTCACTTCTGGCATTAAATCTGTGACATGTTCTGTCAAATTCACAACCATAACCTTTTTTTCATTATTTTCTGCTGTAATAGTACTACTAGCAATTACTGGCTTTCATCCAGCTGTCTCAGTGCCCTACTAAGGGTGGGTCAAAATCCTTGTTTCCATTGTGCAGAACATCAGCAGGTTAAGTAATTAACAAAGTTGCCACAAAAGATAACATCAGAAAGTGGGACACAAACTTACACATTGTTTAAATATATTCCTTGAAGCATGACCACAAGCAACAAGATGAACATTTGAAGTTCTATGGAAGCTACAATGTTAAAGGCTGTCCTACAGACCACAGGAGATTTCAGGTATTACACAGGTTCTCTCAATACTATTAACAGTATAAAGCTTCAGTCAAACATCTGGATCTTGGAATAGACAGTTTACGTTACAGTAACTGCTTGAATTCTCTACGTTGATGAACTCTTAAGAAGCTCCATTTCAGCTGTATTCTAGAGTGGATTCAGTCAAGTAAATGGAAGTTGTAGAGATAAGACCATGCCTCTCTTTCAGACCAAACCAAAGAACATAGAACGTGTTTTTGAATTTCTGCTCTCCATAAAACTTCAGTCTGACCTCTTTACAGTAAGGAGCAAAGAGAAAGCAAAGAAGCTCATTGTGGTCACTGTAGATATACAACCTAAAAGGTTCTATACTTGCCTCAATTACACAGATTTGTGGCTCTTTTTTGTCATCATCCACAGGAACTTTTGCCTGATTCATTACCCATTCCTGAACTGCATCAGTAATGTGTGGAACAACTACAAAACAAAACCAAAGAAGGCAAGCACAGCTTACTTTAGGTTCATATACTAATTTTTGCATGCAAAAGGGGAACAGTGAACAGAAAGCCAAGAAGAAACTACTAGGTCCTTTCTCCATTTCTCCTTTCCTTGAGCCCAGAAGCCAAACATTACAGGAATATTCCATATCTTTTGGAAGGGAGAAAGGAGGAAGGTGGCAGAGCAAGAAGCAACCTGTTCTAGCTGATCCCTTCTTTTGTGAAGAGTGAATGGACTAAAATTAAAAATATACAAAAATTAAAAATTAAAATTACAAAAAAATGCAAAATTAAAAATATTACCTTGAACAGTTTTTCCCAGATAATCACCATGTCTTTCTTTATTAATGACATGCTGATATATCTTTCCAGTGGTGATATTGTTATCTTTATAGAGGCTGATGTCCAAAAATCTTTCATAATTTCCCAAATCTAAGTCAACTTCTCCACCATCATTTAATACAAAAACTTCACCTGAAAAAAGAAAGCAAAAGCAGACAGAAAAATAACAAAATAATCAGAAATTATGAAACACACAGCAGGAATTCCACAGACATCTTAAAATATAATGAAAAAAAATTCAATTATATATGACAACAACATATCAATAAAGTCCATAATGCAACCCAAGCTGCATTGTCAGTCTGTATGACTTAATATCCAAGTCAGTTTTACATCTAATGTCCATCCCTCAGATAGATATAGTTTTGCAAATCAAATGTAAATTACATTGCCAAAATATTTAAGACACATAAATATTTAACCAGCATTTCAACAGCAGAGTAATCCTTCACTGGAAGAAAACAACCTCTAGGAATCATAAATCAGCAACAAATAAAATATTCATTTACTGGTAGGAGAGAAAAACTATGCTTTTGTAAGCATGAATTATTATACATGTTAAAAGTGTCTCACTATAAAATCTTGTTGATTTGATCTATTTTAAAGATTGAGGCTTTGATCAGGAGTAAAGTTATGATGAAGAAAAATGCTTCTTCAAACATAATCACCATTTCTGAGTCAATTGTTTCATCCATGTCCACAGCAAGGGTTATTTCTGACCCTGAAAAATCCACTTAAAATACCCTTCAGCTTCACTTTTCTCAGCCCTCTAAAGAGTCTCTAATTTCTGAACCTAGTCAACTTCTGACACAATTCAAGTTACTAGATCTTGAGGTAAGGCTGGAAAGCTCTTCAGAAAAACTGTAAATATTTTGCCCTGACCCAATAAATCAATGGCAAAACAAGTTACATCACTAATGCAGAAAAAAGTGGACTACAGAAATGTATATCCCACCAAAGTACAGCACTCCACTTCAATGAACTTAGGTTCTCTAAGCTTCACTAATGTTTTTGAATAGATTTTTTTTCTTACTAAAATGAGAACTTTTAAGCTAACTCTCATGAAGGCACTTATACTAGAAGGCCCTGATACCCAGAGAACAGCATTCTTAAGTAACTCTTAAGGACTTAAGTTTCAAGTAAGTTTCATAGCACTATTTAAAAGGGGTTTTTAGTCAAGTTGAACTGAAGACAGCATTAACTGAACAAGTCTTACAGCTAGGATTTTCCCAGTGAAGTGGTATTTTAGAGAAAGGAAGCATCTGCTCATAACAGTATCTTCAAAAACACAGGCTTCTGTTTCTTAACTTAGAGCAGACAGTGTCCTTGAGAACACAGAGTAAGCAATAAACTTTCAAAACAATGATAAAACAACTTGTAAACACCATACTATTGGTTTTTAAAAAATAAAACCAGAACACATTATTGGAAATACAAATGTTTATGTGAAAGAGAACAGCACTTATCTTCATACCATGTTCATATGGTGAAAAGGTTCCAGCATCTATGTTTATGTAAGGATCAATTTTGATTGCAGTGACACGAAGACCACATGATTTCAGGATGGTGCCAATGCTGCTTGCTATGATCCCTTTGCCAATGCCTGAGATGACACCACCAGTTACCAGGATGTACTTCATTGGAAAATCAGCACACATGCACAGACCTTGAGCTGGAAATCTAAAACCACAAAGATGTACACCTAATGAATGTACATTCATGTCTGGGAAGGTCACAGACTCAATCTGCAAAGATCTAAATTGAAATAACCTTCATCAACATACAATAAAAATGACCATTCTGGAATCTGGGAGCAGGACTCACCTCTCCCAGGCTATACACCAATCTGTAAGATAAAAACCTGTCTTGTCCCTGTCCTAGGTTCTGATGAGGCTGATCAACACCCAGAGCCAAGGTATTAATTTCTAGATAGAAAGGGGTGCTGGGTGGCAAATCCACAAAAGTACTACAAAACTTTTTACTATTTATACATTTTAGCAAACAAAGGCACCAGTGTTGATCAGCTACAAGCTGCATTTTTCCACCCATCTGGGACAGGATGACATGTATCTCATCTGTAAACAAATTCACATTCTGTTCAGGTGGCTGTGGAGGCTAAGCACTGAACAATTTCTGAACAGTGACAGCATGCCTCACCATAAAGCAAGAACTCTAGGGCCAAGAAAATCTTTTCCTACTTAAATATCCAATTCACCCAAAACAACATGCAACAGCATTTGATATAACAGCCCTCAGAATAAATCAAAGCAGTGTGGTACTTCAGCTGCTGGTATGAAGCAGTAGATAGCCAATGAACGTCTTAATTCTTCTTTTTATGATACTAAAGTAACATAAATAAGGCCTGGATCTTCAGAAGACTGAATTCAGGAATGTAATAAGGCATGCTATCAATGCTCTTACATTTCTGGTAAGAGGAATTAATAAACTATTTGCTTGTCAATATGATTGAAAAGACAACCATAACCATTAAATGCATTTAACTCAGGAGAAAAAGGAACACCAGGGATTAACTTTCCCTTGCCATTTAATTTTAATATGCAATTTTTTTAATAGCAAAGATTTTAAGACTTGGAACCTACTACCTCTGTTTCAGGCTATTCCTTCAAAACTCAGCCAACTTCACTGTCAACATTAACATCATAAACATCTCAGCCATTTTCAAAGCCCTTTTCAGGAAAACGGGGGATAATTTCAATAACGGTATAAATCTTGAGTACGTGCCACTTTAGAACTCTTAAATCTTGCTTACGGAAAGCAAAATGAAAAGTTTGCTGTGATTTTAGCAAAAACGGCGATATCCTGGCAGCTTCACGAAATGCTTGAAATGGGTACAGCGAACTGCAGGTGGTCTGGGAAATCTCTTGTAAAAGATGAAGGAAATAGAGTTAGGGAAGGGAGCGCTGAAAGCGAATACTGGAAGAAATCATTTTGCTGGGGAGTGGCACACGAATTGCTCCATCCAGCCTTATCCACAGGAGCCGCCGCCTCCAGCCGGGATTTGTGGGCGCTGCACCCCAAACGCGCCGCACCGCGGGAGCGCTCGGGCCGAGCAGGGAGAGGCCTCAGACTTACGTAGGAGTTAAAGGCGGCTGCTCCGAGCGGAGCCCGGCAGCGCAGAGCAGGAGAGCCCGCCGCGGGAGAGCCGAGCCCGGCGGGGCGGGGGCACAGCCCCTGCAGGCACCGCGCCTCCCAGCGCAGCCCCGGCAACGAGGACGGACTCACGCGGGGGGCCGGGGACCAGCAATAGCCCCGCTGGGGACAGCCCGGCCGGGACCGCCCCACTGGGGACTTCCCGGTGCCTCAGGCGCCGAGAGCCCCGCGCCGCCCTTCCCTCGGCGGCCCTGCCTCCCGGCGGAAGTGGCGCACGCGGAAGCCGCGCGCAGCGGCCGCCCGGGTTCCGCAGCAGCGCCGGCCCGGCCGAGCGCGGCCGCCGCCCTGAGCCATGTTGCGCGGCCTGGGCAGCTGGCTGGGGCTGGAGCGGAACGGCGAGGAGCAGCTGCTGCCCGCCGGCAAGAGGAGCGGCTCCGCGGAGCAGGAGCGTGAGGAGGAGGAGGAGGCAGGGCCGGCCGGGCAGGAGCAGGAGCAGGGCGAGCTGCAGGGGGACTCGGAGGCGCTGCTCAGCCAGGCCAAGGGATTCGGCAGTGAGTGTGTGGGGGCTGCCGGCTGTCAAATATGAGCTAAGGAAACAAGGCTGCAAAGGGCCTTTCGAGTATCGCCTCTTTCAGAGCGTTTCTTAAGTATCTGTTCTGTTGACACTGTGGGAGGAGGTCTGTGTGTAGAGAGAATAGATCTGTCTGCATAGAATAATGTACTACGTGGATTGCACTGTGGGCATTTGTGGTGTTTTCATAGGAAAATAATGGGGTTTGATGATTTTGTTGAGCATGTCTGCAGTCTTAGAATCACAGAATGGTTTGGGTTAGAAAGGACCTTGAAAATAATCGCATTCCAACTCCCCTGCCATGGGCAGGGGCGCCTTTTGCTAGACCAGGCTTAAAGCCCCATCCTGCCTGGCCTTGAACGCTGCCGGGGATGGGGAAAGCTGTAACTTGCTATAAGTAAAATTCTTGCTTTACTGTAGTGGATTCTTGGATAAAATTAATCCACGGTATAGACCTATACTCATTACTAAGGTTTTTTTTAAGGAATGGGGTTTGGGATTTTTAAAATTGATGCTCTGAAATTCTGGATCAGTATCATCTGAGCTGGTTCTTTACTGTCCATTGTCTTAGGCAACCAGAACTGCAGCAGTTTAGTCTGTGTAGTTTGGTCAAATACCTGTCTTGTAGTGGTGAATTGAAACTAGTCTGCTACTGACTCTGATTGTTCAGGAAGGATAAAGTTTCTGGGGAAGAATAAGAATTGACTATTGTCTATATAAAGATCCATCCCATAACTTGCTCTGTAAATGAAAATTTGGTTTAGTGGTTAATGGGTCCATTGTCTGTGACACCAAAATAGATTGTGGTGGAAAGGCTTTCTTGCCGTTTTAGCACATAATCCTAGAAACCTCTGCATGACAAACAACCTGGGTAGCTGTGTAAAAAGAATGTCCTGGCAGATAAAGAATTTTACTGGTAAAACTGAAGCCTTATAGACATTATTTTTGCCCATTATCACGCCATTACAGAAATTATGAGCGTTTTGCCAATGTAAACTAATAATAGAAGTATTGCTAGATATGTATTCTTAATACCGGCATACATTTATAAGATGACAGATGGGTTTCTTAGTCATTTGAAAGTGTTATTTTCCACCACAAATACTATTTTTCTAAGGCTAAGTACCACCCCTTCTGCAGTTTTATAAGTACCTTAGTTTAAGTTTGCCCTTAATGGAAGTAAAAAGTATTTTGCTCTTCAGCATGGTTCCAGGACTGGCCAAAACCACTTTGTGCAATAATGCCGGAATGTCACCAGACAGCAAATGCCTCTGCACGTTATGCACTTAAAACAATTGCATAGAGGAGAGGTTCCAGGGACACATGAAACAGCCAATAAAAGCTGGTAGGGAGTAAGCAGTCCAGTAGGTTGCTGCTTCCTCTACTCTTATAAGGGGAATAATGTATGTGTCTATGTCTAAAATGTAGAATTTTACCTTTTTTTATACCCGAATCATGTGATGGGTGATAAAGCCTGATAACAGGTGTAAAATATGCTAGTAAGTACTTGAAGGATGTTTGGTTACCACCATTCTATGACTTGTAAGCAAAAGTTACATATAAAAATTTGTCTTAAGGCTTGGCTAGACCTCTGCATATTTTGGTATTGATTTGCTCATATCATTACAAGAGAACATTTTATCCAACACAGAGAATAGTCAGCTTTCCAAGAGGTGACATCAGTGTTCCAAAGTAACTCATTCTACCAGTGGCTAAAAACTGTGTGTTAAAGGAACTTTTTTTAGTTTCGTTTTTTTTTATTATAAGATTATTTTTTACATTTCTAACCCATAGGGAAACTGAATTCTTTGAGAGTTCTTGAGATGGAGAGTGGTCTTTTGTTTGAAACAGAAGACCTGGGTTTTGGTGGAGTTTGTTTGTTTTGGGGATTTTTTTTGGTTCATTGGTTGATTTTTTTGACAACCCCCTCTGTAAAAGTCAAAGGTGATTTTCTGGAATAACTGAAATATGTGACTCCTATTGAGCTGACTACCAAGCAGCACCCCCAGATCTCTTTCTGCAGGGCTGTTCACCAGACACTCCTCTCCCAATTTATATTGATCCCACATGCAGAATCCAGCATTTATTCTTGTTAAATTTCATGCCATTGATGTTTGCCTAGATGTTCCTATCTAGATCCCTCTGAAAGTATTTTATTTCCTGTGGCACTGACACAATGTATGTACTGGAACTGAGGTACTGCAGTTGGAATGCAGCCATTTGTGTATAATTAAGTGCTTGTGACATCATGCTAGCTGAGAAATAGTACCAATGTCTTAAAATCACTTATCTGTAAGCTGGCTTCTGAAGGTTTATGATATACATCTTGCTTCTTGCAAGTTTGTTCTCCCTAATTAAAATGGAATAGTACAATGCAGACAGCCATGCTATGTGTATGTAGTTCTTTCCCTGACACCTCTCTTCACTTCAGCACTGCTAATACAAAGAATGTGAGTCTTTGAGAATAGTCTTCATTGCCGTTCCAACACTGAATAGTTTCAGAAAATATGGCTCAGGGTGATTGGGGCCACAGTGGTTTTCTCTTCCTAGAGGAAGACAATGCAAAATAGATAAGAGCAAATATCAAGAGCAAGCTTCTATGCTAAGACTTTTAAAGCTGTTACCTGCCTGAAATTTTTCATGGATTTGCTGCCTCAGTTTATAAGAATTTATTGAGGATGTTGATTTTCTTTAAAAAATATAATTATGTTTTAACACTGTGGCTAAGTTACTTTATGGCTTAATGCCTCCAAAATACTTATATGAAATCAGGAAAGACACGTTGCTTCAGAAAACTCATTGGAAAGGAGTATTTCAAGGACCATTGGCAATGTTTGATTTAGTAAGCAAGGTTTGTATATAATTTGTAAATATTGATTTACAGAAAGCTGTCATTATCATAATCATTAGAGAATATAAACCAGAAAAGGATAAATAGAATTTTAGGAGTTTTTTGTAGGCCAGAAGCTGGGTTAAGTTATTTTGAAAGAAACTTTTAAGTAAATATCCAAACGTTTAAAGAGAAGATAAAATAAATAGTAGCAAGAGCACTGGATGTAAAGAAATCTGTTCTCAGGTCTTTGTTTTTTTGTTTGTGAAAGGTTACCTCTTCAATTTTGCCTCTGCTGCTACAAAAAAGATATCTGAGTCTGTTGCTGAAACAGCACAGACAATAAAGAAGTCTGTAGAAGAAGGAAAAATTGACAGTATCATCGATAAGGTAATTTATTTCTAGACACTTGATCTGAAATATCTGTTTGCTTACCATTGTTACAACTTGTGGCATATCTGGTATTTGATAACATTTCTTTAAACTGTCTTTAGATATTATGTCTTTCAAGAGATACTATGCATCTCTTGTCATGATGAATGATGTGACTGAAATGTTTATACGTGGTAGAGTTTCCAAAAAATGGTCACCCTGCTTTTCTCAGTGCTGCACCCGTGTTTGTTCAGTTTCCTCAGGAACAGAAGCTGTTGATAGACTGGAGAAAGACCAGAAGAAAATATGAAAAATGCTGATAGGTGGAAGGGCCGGAAGAATTTGAGACAGGCATTTGGGGAATGTCTGTCCCAAGATGCCTGGACTGGTTTCTTTTTGCCCCACAGCTTATTTTGTTGGAAAAAGGAATGAGTTAGCTGCATCTTAGAGGCAGAACTCAAAATTAGCTTGGCATTGTATATATTGTATCCTAGGACCTAGGGGTATACAGGTACAGCTCCATAAAAACCGGTGAGCTAATGAAACACTTTGTTACTGTCCTGTTCTTTTCCCCACCCTTACCCTGCCCTCTTCTTGCCCTCTTTGTTCCTGTCAGCTCCAGTTGCTTAACTTGTGCCAGCAAATGTTCCTCCAGTGCTTCAAGCCACAAACCTGGCAGAAGGAAAAGAAAAAAAGAAAAAGGCATCAATAAGTGGCATGAAGTGTTCTGTGTTTGCTGTTGAGAGTATCTGGGAAGGGAAAGGGAACTGGTCAAAACCATCCCAGCAGTAGTAGGACTGTGCATCCAGGAGTGTCTGACACAGCAAACCCCTTTTCCTGCTCCTCTCTCAGACAGCCCTTCTGGGGAACTACAGCATTGCCTGTTTATTTTTTTAATACAACAGAATCCTATTTCTTGATATAAAGAGTTTTCAGGTTGTCTTCCACCTAATCAATTTCTATTGTGATCACATTTTACATTTTGTCTTCAGATTTCATAGACACTTGTCTGTGTAATAATAGCAGAGATCTATTTCCTTCTATGGTAATATCAGAGTCTAATGTAATTTTGACCTACATCAAAGGGGAAAAATCAATTAACATGATTATTTGTTAAATTAATACACTAATAATAATGCTCCTGAGAAACTGTAGCCAAGTACCTACAGTATATTTTATGCCAAAAATACCATTTTCTTTTTTCTAAATGTTTTAGAGGAATATGAATTCCCTGTTTCGATTAATCAGTATTACATACAGGAGAAACAGGATTATACCTGTATCATCGTAAAGCTTTCTTCTTATACTATATAAATTATTTTATTCCATAAGTAGAAAAAAATTAATATAATTTTAAAGCAGAAGGAACCACAATAATCTGTTTGTATAACTGACATTACTATGGGTCTCACTGATAGTAATCTTAAACAGAAATACTGGGCCACTGAAGAAAAAAAGAAGTAAGGAATTTATCAGGATTTAGCTTGAAGACTTCTGTGCATTTTTGCGACTTGTTAATCCATAGACCTCACCACATAAAAGCTGTATTTTTGTGAGTGGTTTAAGTATTCATTTCTAGCTTCATCTTTTTTGCTTCTGCTTTCAACCATAGAATGTTTGCATTCTTAGCTCTAGATTATGGCATACCGAATTCTGAGACCATTCTCTATTTTTTAAATTCTAAATTCAATATAGAATATTTCTAAATAGGATTTTTTTAAATGAAAAATTGTCAGCAACATAAGTGGAGAAGTTATTTTGTTTCAGCTAAGCAGGTGTTCTGAAATGCAACTTTACAATTTTGAAAGCCCAGTTTCTTGCTATGGATATATTTCTTAGGCAGCTCTTGAAATTTCTGTAAGGCTAAGAGTATCTCTATGTGTTAGTGCTTTAAAAACATGTTTAAATAAGTCTAAACAGTCTGTGTTGGCTTTTTATACAGTGAGACAGTAAGTGGATGCATATAGTACACCAATGTTCAAACTATCAGCTAAGATTTTCCTTCTTTTTTCCTTGTTCCCTGAAATTAATAAAACTATAAATATAATTTTGAAAGCATACACAATAGTTTTAAATGCAAAATCAAATGTTTCAGTAAAAGGAAGTGTATGGTTGACACGAAACACCTTAACTAACAGGAAGAGCCACCATGGATATAAGAATATGCACTGTATTTGAAAGCACTTTATGACTGAACATAAAACAAGAAGATTGATTTTTAATTTTTTTTAAATTGTGGTTCCCTAATTTTTATTTTAGACAATTATTGGAGATTTTCAGAAGGAACAGAAGAAATTTGTCCAAGAGCAGCAAACCAAAAAATCAGGTAATGTATGCATTTTTGATTAAGTCTAACATCACATAAGTGAAACCTTGCTGAAAGCTGGATAATTGAGCTGTATCTAAAACGAATCTATCAAAACACTATTTTATGAAATACATTATGACAGAACTTAATGCTTGTGGTGGAAAGGAAGATTGTATTTTTAAGTGAGGTTAGTGTTACATTATGTAGTTGGTTTAGATTTGCTTTTTAACCAAATTCTGCTTTGTGAAATAATCTCAAAGATCACCATGCTAGCAAAGTTGTTTTCTCACATTGTGTTTCATCATTGACTTTTATTTTTTTTAAATGTGTTTCCTGAATGCAATAATTTCTGACAGTTTGAGTATGTAGTGTCTCTGTTAATCTTTAAAATAAGCTGGTTTTAATGGATTGTGATAAAATTTCTCCATGGTGTTTTTAGTTAGTATGTTAGCCCGGTTTCTTCTTGCAAGATTGCTTATGGGATTGTGTTGTCTGTATTTCTGTCTATTTGTCTGTTAGTAAACTTGAGATTCTCTTAATATATTTCTAAAAGCTTCATGAAAATAGGTAGCTAGATTGGCCAAAGGTGGAGTGGCAGATGGCCTGACTGAAAGAAGCATCAGCATCTAATGTGGATCCGTGTGGGTAAAAGATCTTGCTGATATCAGCTGCACAGGCAAATACGTGTTGTTAGTTTAAGGGCACAGGAATTATTTATCTGCTACACATGCATCAAATTGTCTCTTTAGGCTGAATTTGCATTGACAGTGAAGAGACTGATAAATATCTATACATCTACAATAGTTTATTTTCCTCTCTGTACAGCCCAAAGAACTATTTCAAAAGTATCTGCAATAACAATATAGACCAGCTGAACTGGAGTAGGCTTGCTCAGTGTATAACAGGTTGTAATTCATAACAAATTTATAACATTTTTCTCCACTGTTAAATAATTGGTGTCTTCTGGGTGTAAGTTACTTTGAAAACTTAATTTAGACAAAGTTTACACATTTTAAGTGGATCTGGAAATACTTTTTGCAGGCACCCTAACCAGTTATACAGTACTACTTCAGTAGCTAAACTAAGAAGCACCAAATTCTGACTGGTGCATGCTGCAAAGAAATCCCACCAGATTTATTTTTACACTTACAGAGATCAGCAACTATTTAGTTGGGTTTTTGTTTTTTGGTGGGTTTTTTTGTTTTGTTTTACCTCTGATAAGTAAAGATATATTCCTAGGGTTTCTCTCTTAGGCCAGGGACTTAGTTTAGGAAAAAGACACAAAAGACACAATGACTTGGCCAATGAGTGTAACTGTGACACAATGAGTGTAACTCTGCTTGCTTTTGTGACACTGTTACCTCATATAAGGTCTGTTATTTGGAGTGGGTTTTTTCAAGTTATATACATGCAATTATCTTCCTGTTTTCAATACTAGAAGCAGCAGTGCCTCCCTGGGTAGACAGCAATGAAGAAGAGACAATTCAACAACAAATACTGGCTTTATCAGCAGTAAGTATTTAATTTCCTGTAAGATTTGAAATTTTCTCGTGGAGAAATTTAAACTACTGGTTTTTTTAAGTAAGTTTATTAAATTATGTGTTTTCAAGATACTTTTAATATGTCTGTCACCACATGAATCATGTGCAAGAGTAAATAGCTCTATCATTTTCAACTTGACCCAAGCAGATTCTCAATATAGTTTTTATTTTTATAAAGGCTTTACAGATTGCTTTGCTGTTCTTGTGTGTGAAATATGGTGTCCTTTTTCTGATAGCATTTAATGGCTATAAATATGTTCTTCAAAGGATAAACGGAATTTTCTGCGGGATCCCCCAGCAGGTGTGCAGTTTCATTTTGACTTTGATCAAATGTACCCTGTTGCACTGGTCATGTTACAAGAAGATGAGCTTCTCAATAGGATGAGGTTTGACCTTGTTCCCAAACAGTAAGTAATTTCTTCTGGTAACTCTACCATCATGCTTTTAATGTGGCTGTAAATACTCATAAATTACTCTTTGTTCCTTTCACTTCCTTCAGTTCTTTATGTTCTTCCAATGTGTACATACATTTTTATGCTAGTGTTTAACACATGCAGTATTGCACATGCATTATAATTTAGCAATTTGAGGTAAGAAAAAAAGTGTATCTGTGAGACAGAACTAGTAAGGACCTGTTGACTTAAGTATGGGAGAGGTCCTCAGTATTACTATGTCCAGTGTGCTAAATTTTATGATTTTTTTTTTCTCCAAAGAAAGGTAAAGGCAGCAATCAAAATGTTCAGATCTGTTGGTGTAACTGACATCCCAGACAGGTGATCACATAGTCAGAGACCGCCCCTGGAGAAATGGCAATAGAATGTGTCACAAAAAAGCAGCAATGCAAGCAAGAAAAACTGGATTTGGATAGGAAATGGGAAAAGCTCTGTGTTGCAGAGCTTTATTCTGGAGCTGTTATTCCTTATCCAGTCCCAGACTCTGTTCCTAATGCTTATTTCTCAACTCATCTTTCTATTTAAGTGGGAGTTCCTACATTAGTCTCCTTGTCTAAGGATGAAAACGGAAAGAAAATCTTTCCTTGTGACAGTTTCTGTCTTAAATCTCCTCCTTTTATAAACCTTCCCAGCTCCTCATTCTGTTTACCTTCTTCTCTGTCAGTTCTGAAGATCTGCCCATATTCTCTGATGCTCCCATATTGTCTTCAGCCTCTGGTCATGCTATCCTTGCCTTTTCTACAGCATTGCTTAATTTATTTTTTTTTTTTTTGCATGTTCTTAGTCTCAGTCACTGTTTGTCTGAATCGGTGTGAAGGTAACTTCATTTTTTCTCAGCCTACACGAGTTCTTCCCCACAGATCTTGCCATTTCTGCCTTCTGTTGCCTGTGGGTTAAAATTGGGTCTTGTCTTTCTTGCTGGAGGAATTTCAGAGGGAAATGTTACCTGAGGTGGGGATAGTCTGCCACTTACCAGAGCTAGTTATTTCCAAGATGGCAGTTTCTGGTTACTATAGGTTCTGTGGATGTGCTGAAAGATGTGCAGATAGTGAAATAGTACTGCTGCAATCTAGGATTGGCTTCTGCCACCACAGATGTTCCAGTTCCACCTGATGTCTAGGGAAGATGTAGACAATTATAGTTTGACAATAATAAGAGTGTTTGGCTTAGAGGGGAAGCGAAGGGGGTTGTTTGGCTTGTTGGGTTTGTTTGCATAATTTGTCAGGAGAGATGGAACAGCATAGTATTTTTCCATACCATGTATTACTGCATATTGTTAAGCTTTTTCTAGAGTTATAACATTACTATTGTAGGTTCAAGTCAATTGCAAATGTCTTGTGAGAGATCAGGAACTTCTAAATGATAGACTTTTTAGAATGTGTTAATGTCACAAATTTCTTTTTTAAGATTCTTCTTCAATATCAGCTATGTCTGTTCCTCCTCGCTACATATTTAATTTTATTTCACTGCTAGATGGTAAAAGGAACCATATTCCAAATGTAATAATCAAAATCTGTTTGTTCTCTCTAGTGTAAAGGAAGAGGTGTTCTGGAGAAATTATTTCTACAGGGTGTCCCTAATTAAACAGTCTGCACAACTCACAGCGCTTGCAGCTCAACAGCAGGCAGCAGGAAAGGAGGAGGGCAAAGGCAGAGAAGAGGATAGTGAGCTGAAAGGTATGAGAAGCATTTGTTTTAGCACAGTTCATTCACTCAGTGTAATGCTGTTGTCTAAAATCAGAAGAAAAATTTTCCAAATATTAATATTGATTACATAAAGAGCAGTCTTTTAATGAAAGCTTTCAGTTGCACATATAATACCTATATGCATGTGCAGCATCAAATTTTCACCATTTTTATAAGTTTAATTAATTAGCATGTCTAGCAAGTACATCCAATAGGAGAACAGTTGCCCTGTAACCCACCCTTGGATCTGCCCCATTGGAGCCCCTCCAAGGATTCTTAGCCCTATATCTTGTTATATCTACAAAGTATCTTATTATTTCAGCCCAGGTGCTAGTGCAAAGCAGGATGTCCTTGTGAGAAACTCTTCTTGAAAATAAGACCAAACAATTTCAAGAATGTAGCATAACACGTGAGAAAGGGTAATTAGTGTTCCAAAGTGTGAGAAAGTGCTAGAAGCTATACAGCTGTTTATTAAAAATGTGCAAAGCTACAAATACATTCTAAAAAAACTAAAACTCTTTAGGCATCAACAAATGTTCACTGTATACCTCAGGTGCTATCACATTTTTGTCTTGGATTGCCTATTAAATCAAGGCTTCTCTCACTGTACTTGGTGTCATTGTGTAGGCTGGGGAAGAGGAGGCTCCTGGTGCTTTTAAGCTGTTTTCCAGTTTCAGCCACCTTTGTCAGAAGAGTGGAGGTCTCAAGAGGAGAAATGTTTTACTTGGCTTATGACAGCTCATGACCATTAGGTCTTAGGTGTGATTTTTGACTTGTCAGAAAGAAGTAGGAGATACCTTTGGTTCACTTGATCAGACAACAGGTACTAGCCAACCCAGCTAGCTGGCATATGGATTGCTCTTGTGTTTTACTCATCCCTCATGCCAAGCAGAATTTAGTGAGTGATACAGGGGTAGAACTGCTGTGGTGGTGGAGTGCAGGGTGTGCAAAGGCCCATAATGTATTGTGGAAACAGAAAAAAAGGGGGCCAGGAGGCTACCTGGGATTCAACCTTGAGATGAAAAAGCTGCTTCAATAAAGCTGTCTTCAGTTACATTGATCAGTTTCTACAGGCGATTCTTACTGACCCTCTTACAAACCACTGGACCTCTTTGCATGCTAACAGATTCTGCAAGCAGGAATATCTGTGGCTTAAAAAGTATAAAGCACTTAGTTATTGGCAGAAACACAAAAGGTAACCGGTAGCTCATTAAATCTTAGCCTAACCTAGGTACACTCACCACCCCAGTAAGACACCTGAAGGATCTTGGCAGGATGGGTAGGCATTGAGCAGAAGGAGAAAGCCTTTTCTGCACCTTGGGATGGTTCTCATATCCTCAGTATCAATAGATTGTCATCCATGAAGTCCAGTAACACTTATGTTCTGTTGACACTGCTGGCCTGATTTTCAGTCAGGTGATTGCTGCCAAGTTAACTTCTTTTTCCTCCTCTTTGAATATAATATCTTTCCATGTAGGTATTTTTCCTCTTGAGTTACCTTTCTTATTCTTTTTAGAGACTTTTTCACAGGTCTTTTGCACAGCTTAAGTAATCTTCTGCGCAGTCTGAACTGAGGTTACTCACTCAGGCCTTAGCTGCCCATCCAAGGAGCAGAACTTTGGGGTGAAGGGGAGGCTACAGATGGAATTACAAAGCTGGGCTTCCATGTTGCCTATCTGCCTTTGTTGTCAGTTTGTCTCATGCTTCTCATAGGTTTTGTTTGGAGTGTGCCTGTGTGAGCCTAGGCAAGGTCCCAATGTAGAATTGAAAAAGTAGTTTTCTCTGAGTAGATTCTGTAGTAACCTGTTCTGTCAGGATTGTCATCCAAGCAATGCTGAAAGAACAGGCAACTCCAGAATATAGTGTAGACCAAGAGGCATTAATTCCCACTGCTTTTACTCAGGTCAGTTGTTTACTGTCCCAGAACTATGACTGTTTTAACTGAAGTGTCTCAGCTTTACAGGAGAGACTGCATCTGATCCTATTGAACAACAAAAATGTTATGTTTGAGTCACCCAAACCCTTGGAAAGTACCATTCAGTCAAAGTGAAAGTTGCTGGATTCTAGTAAAATTCCCATTGTGACTAAAGCAAAACATATCTTCATTTAAAAAAACCAAAAAACTCCATTGTCTTTTGGTGTCTTGCAGTTCTTCTACAGTTCAAACAACCAGTATGGGGTATGCAGATAGATTTCCTGCATTTGACTGCATGTTCTGTAATGGCAAAGATACATGTACCAGACTATAGTAAATGCATGTTTTGTTTGACTCAGAAATTGCATAGATTTGGCAAGCTCTGAATCATACATGATATTTTTGGTTTAACCTTTTTGAAAGTTGGATTCCCTAATTGGAGGCTAAAACTGGAAGTAATTGCCTGTTGGTAGTTCTTCATAATGTTCAGGGTTTCTTCTTAAAGCTGAGTGTCTATAAAATAGAATTGTTAGGCTTCCATTTCTGTGTCTCCTCCTTAGCTGCTATTTTCAGAAAGTTAAATAAGCGTGGTTGATGGGAAAGGAGAAGAGACAAATGGAAGAAATTCCACATTCTAGTGTAAAGGTTGTATAAGATCTATAACAAAATGCCAAATTCTAGCCCTTCTCTAGGTATTAGCAGCTCTGTAGTTAGGGGGTAAGTCACCTTGGGATGAGAGCACACTGCAGTGGAGGAGATGATGGCAGCCAGTAGTCCAGAATGATGCTAATGGTATGTCAGTCACACCTGATGGGGGCATGGCCCAGGGCAGAGCAGCTGTGTCCCACCTGCACAAGAGCAGCAGGTGGGGTCTGAGGCACCTCTCTTGAGCAGCAAACAGTTACTGCCATGTCCTACAGCTTCCCCAAGCAGGGAATGCTGGAGCCTCTTTGGCTGCAGTGTTGGACGCAGTGAGAGACCCTCTGGAGACAGGAAAGTGGAAGAAAGAGAGAAGATGGGACAGAGCAGTGGGCATTGAGTAGATGAGCTATAAAAGCAGTGACAGCTACCAATTAGGGAATGATTTTAATTAAAACTGACCTTAATTTTAAAAATTAAACACAAAGAATGAGAAATTGCTGAGTTAGCAGGAAGGATCCAGCTGGGCACCCTGTAGAAAGCAGAGCTGCAAGCTCAAAGCTGCTTTGCATGTTTAAGCAAAGAGAACTGCTAAGCAAGCACTTGACCACTACCACAGCCTCCCCTGAATGTTAACTGTTCTTGCAGCCACCTGGCTCTTCATTGTAATTCCTCTCCCCTGAGAGTTGCACAAGGGAAAAAGCTGGGATGTTCCTTTACCTGCCAGGGAAAAGACCTAACCTTGCTTGTAAACAGTCATTGCCTTCCTAGCACCATGCTCTAAATAGAGAATACACACCAAGTTCTCTTAGGAAATTGAGACCAGCTTCTAGGGTTTGTTTCTCAGTGACTTCCTTTGCCTGTGTGAAAGGTAAGGCTGCAGAGCACTGTTCCCATGTGCCCTTAGGGGTGTGCATAGTAGGTGTGCAGTCTGGTCTGCTCAAGAGCTGACTGGCACCCATGTCAACAGTAGAACCCAGTCAGGGGAGTTTGAAACCTTCTCTGATAGACACTGACTGGATTTCATGAGTTTAAGTTTTAAACTTGTAAGTTTATAAGTTTATGCACTTGTAACTTTAAAGATCTTGGGATGTCATTTTGAGGGTCAGAGGGATCCTGTCTATTAAGTTTAGAGCCATAATGAGGAAATGGCTTGCTAAATTTGTCTTTATTAAGAATAGAAAATTGTTTCGCTTTGTTTTTGACAATGGTTCACCTGTGGCTAAATTCAGCCTTTAACCACAAGGATTCCTTAAAATACAGTATTTCCTTGTATACTTAACAGCTATACAAATTAAATTTTTAAATATTTAAATGTTATCTACCTTTTTTTTTTCCCTTGATAGAAACAGTACGGCCAAAAACACCGCCTGTTACAATAAAGCCTCAAATAAAATCACAAGAGGTAAAAATGCTGTTATATTTTATCTGGGATTTTGTATGTGAAGCTGTTCCTTAATAAGTAATTATGCATCTTATTGAGTAAGTTCTGCTATGAAACCATAATAATATAGTAGCTGACAGCCCTAACCTGCTGCTGTTTTGCTGTGATAATTTTCAGCATATAATCTTGAAACTCATTTTTAGTAGCAGAAACAGTAGTTTATCTGAAGAATGTTTTCCTTAGTATCCTGCACATTATTATGTGATTTTACTGTCAAGAGTGAAATTTCCAAAACGTTTGGAGTAGAAGGTTAGCATTGCATTGAGACACAAGCAGTACCTTCATAAAAATATATTTGTGTGCCATGTTCTGTGCAACTCTTCAAGCAGTGGTCAGGCTGAAGTATAAGGAATGTAAATGATGCATTGCAATAGCAACACTGTTCTATTTCACTTTTGCTTGGTACTGCAAAAGCCTTTACCTTAGACACCAAATGACCTTTGTTTATTTCTGGATTGTAAAATTGGTGCCAGAGAACACTCTTGGCAGAAGCAGAGCTGTGCATTCACTTGCCAATAATATGCAGCAGGCAAAGATTTCCAAAGAACAGTCCTCTCTTAATCTTACTTGGATGTTACTGAATTGTGGTCAAATTTTTAATGTTGAAGTCCTGTTCTAAACCACTCAGGAGTTTATTATTGTTTCTGAATATTACAAACTCAGAATTAAAGTTGTTAAGAGAACACAAAAAGACAGCCTAGAATGTAAACCAAATCATTTTCAGTACAGCTATCTAACATTTTTGTTTGTACAAAAATACTTGTAAGGAAAAGTAGCCAGTAAAGAAAAGGAGTTGTGAGAGTAATGCACTTGGGTTTTGCCAACTCTAGTTAAAAGCAGTCACATGAGGGAAAGTACATATTGGTGACTTTTTTTACCCTGTCTAGATAAGTTTGTACTGAAATGTCTTGTTTCAGGATGAGGAAGAGATTTCCACAAGTCCAGGTGTATCAGAATTTGTGAGTGATGCTTTTGATACCTGTAATCTGAATCAAGAAGATCTAAGAAAAGAAATGGAACAACTAGTGCTAGACAAAAAGAAAGAGACTTCAGTAGTAGAAGGTAAAGCTACTATTACCATTACCTCTGTTTCTTACATAGAGCAATTCTAAGACAGGTTGATTTAAAAGGAAAAAAAAAGGTTGTAATTCAATTTAGAAAAGTAGATCTTGTGAACATTTTTTCAGAAGTGTATGAAACAACCTTCAATGAGATATTGCAGAAATTAATGATAATTTTTGTCGTGGTCAAACCACATCTTACACAGAATGTTAACTGTGAGGGGTTTAAATCCAAAGAATCTAACAGTTTTAGGTCACTCTGATGAAAGTGAGTGTGGGGTATTTTTTCTTTTTATCTCTTCCTTTCTCTTTCATAAGTTCTTCTGCATATGAATTGTTTTCTTTAATTGACATCCTTGTAGGTAAAGTACAGTATTTGAAAGTCAGGCTCTGTTTACTTCTTTTGGCACCAGCTAAAAAGGCAACTTTTGCATCAGACTATGAACTTGAAGAGGCCTCTGCCTACAAAGGTTTATAGGCATTTGGAACACTTAAAATTTAACAAATAGTTTGAGAATGATGATAAGAAATTAAGTGGAGCTTATTAATTAAAATAATTCAAAAGAACTAGTATAAGTGTAAAGAGCATAAAAATAGTCTGTGATGATGTGACTCTGGCCATAGATAATTTACTTTGACAACACTTTTATATGCAGATGCTTATCACAAAATTTGCAGAATTGTCTTAGAATGTGCTTTGGATTTTCTTGCATCTAGTTCTTTGATTGGAGTGGTTTAATAGGCCATTAATGTGTTACTTGTTCAGAGCAATCTCAGCTGGCTTGAGCTGATTTGGACTCTGGAATTGCGTACCAGGCTGAAGTACCAGCCAGCGTGTAACACACGAACGCCCGTCTCCTCCCCCACACTCCTGCCTGTGATAGGCAGAGCTAATTAAAACAGAGATTAGCAACACAGGAATGCCTTCTGACTAACTTTTTGCCCTGAAGTATGAAATATGATTACCTTTAACCCTGATTAAATGAGCTTGCCTAGCTAGTGAGAAGAGTGTTTGAAATGTTAGCGAGGATAGTACCTTTTTTGTTTTAAACTAGCCACAGTATTTGACTTGATTTCTTTTTTCCATAACAGTATATCCACACTTTAACAAACTTTATTTTTTCATGAGAATTTAAAATTGTAAAGGGAGATTCAGTTGAAAGCAGAGTGAAAGATTGTAGAAAATGATCCTGCAAAGGGACATTCATAATGACTTAGATGTGTATTTGCTGTTATATCTTTATTATAGTGTGCATATAGGAATTAATATTGTATATTAATTAATTCCTATTTGTGATCAATAGGAAGGTGAAATTTCTGAAGTTCCTTTTGTTTCTAAGGAGAATAGTCCATATAGTTTAGGGGATATAAGAGAGATTCAGTGCAAATATATCTAGTTTTATATAAATAAGCAACATGCAATATTATCTGTTAAATTCTTACACATCTTTTGTCTCTTTTAGAAGAAACTGCTGATTGGGAAAAGGAATTACAACAAGAGCTTCAAGAGTATGAAGTGGTGACAGAATCAGAAAAGCGTGATGAAAACTGGGATAAAGAAATAGAAGAAATGCTGCAAGAAGAAAATTAAACATTTTCACAAGAGCACTATAACCCAAAGCTCTTTTGGAGGGACTGACATGGATTTCTGCTTTCATATTTTGGTTACAAAAATATCTTCAGAAGACATAATAGAATCTAAAGTCATTATAATTCCATATGGGAATACAACCAGTATATCTGTTCTTTATATGAGCAGTTTCTGAACTTCTATATTCTTCAAAAGAAAAAAAAGAGGAGGCAGATACTGCAGGTTATAATTAAAAGTGATAACATTAATACATGAAGCAGTGGTTCAGTTTGAGGCATTTTTAGGTGATCAAGAAGCTCTTCGAAGAGATTTCTAAATCTAAGAATTGCAATTTTTTTTTTTTTATCCACAGCCTTCTGTTTGGGATGTAAAAATGGATGTTGTAAGTAACTTAGTCCTTGACAACAATTCTCTCTTGATATTTGCACTCTGATTCCTGTATAATCTGTAAATGTGTACTATTTTTAAGGTACTTATAGCTGGTAGATTTCACATGTATTTAACTTCCTTAACGTATGTAGCCAAAGAAATTATAGAAAACCCTATCAAATAACTTTCAAGGATTTGGTAAAACACACTAATGCAGAATCCAAAATAAGCTGATTATTTATCAGTCAGGCAGCGAACATTTAAGCATTTAAATTAGTAGAGCTAGTAACTGCTTGAATTAAGTTTGGGTTTGTTAATCATATTGAGATACTGCCTTTCCCCACAGAGAGAAATGGTTTAATGCATTCTTTCTGCAGAAGGCTGTTATGTTTCCATTTAATTCTACTGTCTTAGCTGAGAGCAAATTAAATGCTGCTTCTTAATTTTAAGTGGTGAAACATTTATGTGAAAACTTTCACTGGTTTGGACATCTTTATTAAATATTGTAAATATGTATAAAATGGGCTCATTTGTTTGGAGGGAGGGCAAGCAGTGAGAAGCAAATATGCTTCAGACACAGATTTTAAAAATACACATTTTCACAGTGCGTAAGACATAGAATTTAAATTTAAAAATAGGGTTTTTTTCTCTAAAAGGTTTTTGATTCTTCATAGGTATCTGGATGTTTCCTGTGGTTATACCATTAAGTCAGTATCTTTATATATAGATAAATTAAAATTTTATGCTCAGTTTGTCATCTATTTCATAAACTTCTATGACAAAACATTAATGAAATTCCAAATACAAAGGAAAATGGGTAAAATTAAGTAGGTCGGAGCCATTAAGCACAATTGAATTATAGGCATATTACATACAGTAAGCTCTGTCTTAATGACATAATTCTGCAGAAAACTTTTTGTAAAGAGACTGAAGAGATTATAGCTGTAATTACTCAGTCAATATTCATCCCGTGGGAAATGAAAAGAGCTAAGTAGTTTCCACTGCTGTTACTGTAAGAAAGGAATATTTTAAATTGTCTCCATTAGCAACTTGGACAGAAAGTTCTCCTCTATTTTTCGTTATGGAAAAAGAATTGTTTTAAACCTGCATACATTTGGCTTCTCAGATTAGTTCATTGTCATACACTTTCTCAACTTCAAACCATTTGAAGCACAATTTCTATTTTTCTAGTGTTTTTCACTTAGTTTGCAGACGCAAGGTAAGTCACGGTAAATAAGATGTACTTAAGGAGCTTTTATATCTGGGATTAATTAGACATGACAAAAGTTAAATCTGTTATGCTTATAAAAATAAGTCTATTCACAGCTCAGTGGTTACTCCTGACAAATACAACTGCTGTAGATTTAAGCTGGAGATATTAGGAGCTATCTACTGTACAGTTTGATGTGACACCATCTAAAAAGATGGGTAGTTCTATTCTGATAGTGGCAAATATTCCCTGGATGGCTAAGAGGTCCAAAATCACTGCTTCAAAAGTCTGCTTTCTTAAAAACAAGCCTGATCATTCCTAATGTTTTCAGATGTATGATTGCCTTATTTGCATGGGGCTTGTACATCAAGCCTCATCTTTCCTTTCATGTAAGCATAACCTATATAGTGGTCATAGCTATTAAATTCCATTTCTCGTAAAAGATGGTTTCTTCATATAAAACGCTCATTTTTCCCTTTTTGTGAAAAGCAATTTTATCTATAAAATAAAAGAAACCAACCCACTGCTTTAATTTGCATTTTAAAAAGATAATAATGTAGCAAGACTGAATCTGACTTGAGCTCTGATATTTAAAGTCTCTTATCAAAAGTCATATTAATATTTTCAAATCTGGGTATCTGGTTTTAAGTTGGAAAACTGAAGTAAATTCTCCATAATCCTGCAGTTTTCAGGCCTGGCCTGTGACTTTCATTTAGGTAGGTCCTACAAGTGCCTATCAGTTCTTATTGTGCATGGGAAGAGGGAAAGTTTCTGCATTCCTCTTGCCACAGTGGAGGAGCACAGGCTGACCTTTTCATGTTCATGGTGAATTTTGCATGCCTTTGTACCCAAATGTGTCATAATAGTATATTACATAAGCAAGTGTGTGTAATCTTTTCTTAACAAAAGATCACTAAATCAGAAGCACTGGGATGGTACAGATGCTAACATCCAGCAAAACAGTGCTACAAAATGAAACCAAAAATGAATGTAAATAACATCATCCTGTGGATACAGAGTAACAAAAAGTACAGTTGTTCAAAACATTGAGAAGAAGCTCTCTTGAAAGATAAACTTGCAGATTTTTTTAATTAACTTCTGGGAAACAGGGCAAAGATCACCCAGGAATTATGTAAATTAGCTTAGAATAGCTCTGAGATACCAGCATTTCCACTTATTCTGTGCACTGAACAATCATCTTCAACTATTAGTTTATAATTCCAGTTGATATTAGTTAATACCTGTGTGAAATCTTAAAAATTTAATAATCTGTCCTGGAAGAAGTGGAAAGATTGTCAAATCTGGAAATAAGAAAAGTGTAGTGAAAAGTTCCCCTATGTTTTTATGTGATCACTTACAGATGATCTGTTATCAAAGTTAATCAAAGCTTTCAGTTTCCTGAATTGTTCTAGTAAACCTCTAGTTTTTTGAATTTTTTGCCTCAGTATTTTTTTCCTTGCTGTTTGGTGGTCTTGGTGGTTGGTGGGGTGGTGTATGTAGTAAAGAAGTGCAGGATGTGAATTTTAACCTTGTGCATTTAAAGAATAACAGTATGTGCAGGAGTGTGTTGCTGGACTGTGAGATGCATCCTTGAACTCTTGGCCACTCACATATTATTGACTTTTACCTTGCAATATCTATTGATAGAAAGGAGCAAAGTGTGTCTGGTTACTTCTCTGTGCAGTGCCAAGCAGTAGCAGCTGCATCAGGCCCTTAGTCCCAGGGCTGTGTCAGGAATGTGGTTGTACCATTGATGCCTTTTTCTCTGGTCCTAAAAATATGATCCAGACACAGGGTGATAAAAAGGGGTACTTTTATATAAGGATCCTCAGGTGCACAGCTGGTTTGGTGGAAAACACTGAACATGCATGCCCTGTGTGACGCATGTACAATTTTTACAGATTTTGTAAATTTGAGTATCTGACAAGAGCCCTGCAATTAGCAACTGACCTGGTGAAGTAATCCCCCCTGTTCTAGTACCTTCTAAATTCTCCCCACCTTCAGTGGAGACCAGGCCCTGTTTACAAAAATATGTCTCGAAAAGCTGGTTTCAACCTTGGTTTCTAAGGACAACCAAGACAGCATAGGGATCCTGGAACTTGTTTTCCTGCCTAGGGAAATGCTGAAGCTAAGCTACAGTGAGAAGCTACAAATATATGTGTAAAGAATACAGACAATATATAAAAGAAAAAAAGGTAAAAACCAAAACCATTTACCACCCTGATAATGGTCCTGGGTTTCAGTTCAGCCAAAGTCTACAGGATGTATTCTCTGGCCTGACACTCTTATGTCTCAGTAGGAGGTGAGTGATAGATCTGTAACAGCAGTACAGTAGCCTAGCCTTAAATAACATTACCCATTAGTAGATTTTCCTTCCAAAATATTAATTTTCAATGCTTTTCTCCTTTGTTTTAAACATTTGGATTGTTCGTGTGTATTAGATCATCATTCTAATTTTTTTTAACAAAATGGCAAGTCAATTAATTTCTTGCTATATTTTCTGTATATATTACAGTTAACTATTGGAGAAAACAACAATTTATACAAAAATATCAGAAGACATGCATGGCTCTGTTTTATTCTCAGTACAGCTCAGCATTTCCTATTGATAGATCAAGACCATGCATACATATAAATACAAACCCACATGTATTATAGTGTCTAAATATATTAAAGAAATTATAATGTACTTTTCAGCTGTTACTTTGAACTAGATACCATTGAGAGACAAAGTACAACCAAAATAATTAGCATTAGTTTGTCACACTGTTATTTGTAATGAGATGACTCCGTAGAAATTAAGAATGAAATCACTTGCTTTGTTTCCTAAAAGATTGGTTTTCATTATGAACAGGTTGGGACATTTTCCTTTGCTAATTCAGGAATTCATGAATCTATGACAAACCTCTCCAGATAAACTCAGGAGGTATAATTACCCCAAAACTTCATAGGCAGATAGGTTATTTTGTCTCAGTGTGATTCTGGCTAAGTAGGGAAAGACAAGAAAAACGCCTCTAGTTAAGGGCTGTATATAAAATTAGAAGAATAAATATTTGATGCCCTTTTTGATATATGATAGTCTAAAGAAAACTGCTTAGTGGTTTTTTTTTAACTTATCTGCCTGCATAAAACCTGAATTCTGCAGTTGATTTTATTTATTTCTTCTCGTGGCTATGGTTTCCAAACACAAATGTGAAGGTTTAAGAGCCAGATAAAACTGCTGCTTTTCTGCATTTCCTCTCCTTCCCAATTAAATCTGTTTACCTCACAGTCAAATAATGGCCAGAGAATGGGTTGATACACCCAGCTTCTTGTCCTACTTACTTCAGAAATGTTTTAATGCTGGCCTTGTGCCCTTTGGTGCCAGCAATTTAAACATCAAACACTTCTGGTTGTGCTGTATCATCACCACCTTTCATCCTGTATCATGTGTAACAAGATTTTCAAGCCCATCATGTGTTGGGTGGATGAAAGGTCCTGCTGTAAGGATGTTATTGGGTGGAGAGGAGCTGGAGAGGATGTGGAAACAACAATCTCATGGTGGGATGTAGTGTCAAAAAATTAGTGGGCATGTTCATGAAAAAGCAGGAACCATTGCCTAAGCAGGCAAAAATACTGGTGCAAAGGATCTTTCAGGTGGAAGAATGTTGTTATCCAACCCACTCTGAGTTTCTCTGGCTGTGGATGTACTTAGTTGTCAGCTGACATGTCTGAGCAGATGTTGAAAACAGAATGGTGATAAGCAATTACAAAGACCACTAATAATGTTTGCCCTGAGTCAGCTAGCAAACTCTCCATCCCAGCCACTGCACTGTTCCCACTGGAGCTGGAAGCACCCCAGCTTTGGAGGCCAGGTGCCAAGGCCTACAGTAGGGAGTGGTCTGCATCCCCTTGGGCTGGGGAAGCAAGCAAGAAAGAAGAAAATCCCCTGCATATTTAAGTCACAAGAGTAGCTTCTGGCTTGGGTGTCAGCCCGCAGTCCTGGCTGCTGTAAGCCAGGAGAGGCACAGTTTCAGAGTGAGCAGTGCCAGGCTCACCCAAGCCCCACACCAACCTCCTGCCTCCTCCCTGGGGCCACAGCTCCCCTTCCTACCCTGATAGCTGACATCCCAATTCTATTGCCAAGTGGCTATTGCAACTGGCTATTGTTCTTATTCATAAAAAAATACAGCTCCTTTTTAGAACTAATTCATTACTTAACTGGTATTGTGGGGTAAGAGTTTATTGATGTGTGAAGGGGAAAAATCTTTTGATTGGTTTTGAATTTACCTGAGAAATGTGTGACACAGAAAAACAGGAGGACTTGACTTTGCCTTCTATGTCCCACAAGTTAACTTTCTTGAGTCAAGTGAGAAGTTTCAAACTTCACTCTTTTCAAATTTTAATAGGGGCAGTTTTCCATATACCAAATAGTGTGTAGCAGCTTTCTTCAATACTCATCTTTGGAGGTCATTCTCTGGCAGTGAGGTGTGACATGCAACAAGCACATACAAGAAAGCACCACCCAGCTGACACATCCTGGTTTCATGTTCTGTATTTCTCCTCATCTCATTCCACATGTACCTCAACTTCTTGTTTTTATCTGTAGCAATATAGTATGTTCAGCCAGTACATGTTTGTAGTGTTGTCCACAATGGACCCCAGGCAACTTCCCTAGCCACCACTGAATTTTAGGATCCTGTAAAGCCTGGTGACTTGGGTTGGGTTTTTGATTTGTATTTTTCTATTTCCCTCCTGCCTTCATTTTAATTTTTGATTAGTTATATTGTGAAAAGTAGCATTGGAAGAATTACTGCTCCTACTCAGTATCATGGAGGGAAATGTTCTAAGAAAAATTCTGATAGTCCTTACCTTCTCCAAAGTTTCAATAGAAGCAATTAGCATAATCATCATGAGGAAAGGACAAAATGAAATAGTCTCCTGACTGCATTGCATGTTGTAACAATGCTGTGAGGAAAGAAATAATATCTTTATTTCACAGTTTCTCAGTTGTCTTTGGTTAAAGATTTGAACGTCTTGTTCTAGTTGTCACCTTGCTGATGTGTTCAAACATAATGGAGGAACTAATTTTTCACCCAGTTGCCTGGGAGTGCCTCTGCAATGAGGGCAGTGAAGTACCCAGGAGATGTGTCAGCCTGGCTGGAAAGTGTAGAAGGTTCATGAAGTCAGACACCCTTAAGCAGGGTGATAACCACATAACTTGGTCGTAGTTCATAAAAACAGAGTCCAAAAATTTGTAAAAAGTTGATGACTAAAGATTTCTACCAATGGATATTTAGTTATATCCCTAAATAATAATTTAAAAGAACTAATTTTCCTAGAATTTCTTGCCTGTCAAAACTTGAGACCACTCACCTTCTTGGCAGCAGCCATTTGGGTGGAACAGCTGCTCCTGGTGCGTAGGATTGCATGAACAACCTCCAGCAAGGTCATTTACAGGGCACAGCTGAAAATATGTTCTCAGTACCTGTATTTACTTGCAAGAATGGAATATAAATTTCCCATACTGTTGACATGCACTTTATTGGTAAGTGCATTTTTGAGGGAAAGCATGTTCACATGAGCACAAGAAGAGACACAGGGAGAGAATGCTACATGTAATTTAAAATACTAAATGTAATTATTTTCGTTCAATTTCTCATTTTTATTCTCCAGAGGACAATAGCACTGCAGGCAAACAGTGCACCAGAGATCTGAGTCCTGATAGTACCTCTCACACTACACCTGCATCAGCTATCCTCAAAAAAACCCCAACTTCTAGAAAACTGACTTATTAGGAAGATTATCTTTCTTCACAAAATAATTATAATTTATATGTGTCACTTTATCAGCAGAAAAACATGCAGTTCATGTGTGAAAAGCATTACTGCTAGAAATATATTCTCCAATATCTAATAATTTTTGAAGAAAACTTTGTTCTCTTTGACAGATCAGCCTTGTGCCTTCTTCTACAGCACAATGTATGCTAACCCTGGCACTCAAATTCACCAAAATAGAGCTCACAATTAATTTTATTACAGACAGCAAGAGCTCTGTGGTTCTTTATTCCATTCTTTCCAAGTAGCTCATATTTGCAAATAATCTTCCTTCCATTCAAAAAGTGTTTGAGAGGGGAACAGTGCAAAAGTAATTTATGTTTTGTAAATTTATATATATGTATAAAAAATAATGCTTGGAAGAAATTAAAAGTAATCTTAAGGCCCTATTTAAGGATTTCATGAGCTATCCAGGGATAAAACAGAGCATGTTTGATGATTGGATCTCTTGCCACTCTCAAGTGGAAGGGATGCACAGGGAAAATACTAAAACAACAAAATTCTGCTGGGGAAGAGGAGTGGGCTGTCTTCCTTTTCCTGAGAATTTTTACCAGTATTATGCATGTTTGTAAAATATCAAGTGTTTTGGGGGGACAAAACTTCCATCTAAAGATCAGGATGTTACAAAAAATGTAAAATTATTTTTCATCTTGAAATTAACAGTTGAATACTTACTCTTTGTACTTACTCTAGTAAGTTTAGATTTAAGATGTAAGGATAAGGTATTTTAAGCAGTTACTGCCCCACTGATACTACTTTATTGAACACTAACATTTGACCTATTCTCTGGAGTATTAAGTGCTTAGGGAGGTTTAGAGTGATATTTTTATTCAGTAACTCCAAAGTTCCCATTATATATGGAGTGGGTAAGCTTATTTTGCCGGAAAGCAGGAACATATGTAATGTATTTCTAGGACGTTTGTTTCTACCAGTTTGAAGTTATCCCCCTGCAGCCCTGACACCCGAGCCCCACGTGTGCACATGGCACGGATGGTGGTTCACGGGAGCGCAGGAGTGCCTTGGCAGCCTCATTCTCCGCTCCGTGCGCTGAATCCCTGTTTCCCCAGACGGGACCCTTCATCCCGGTGCCCCCGAGTAGGAGGAGCCGGGGACGGGCGATGGCTCCCAGGGCATCCCCGGTGGCGGGCGACGGCTCCCAGGGCATCCCCGGTGGCGGGCGATGGCTCCCAGGGCATGCCCGGGGGAAGCGCTGCCGGCAGCCCCGGCCTCGGCTGCCCCGCGCTGCAATTCCCGGCACAACTTCCTTGCGCAACTCGCTCTCCCCGCTCGCACGCCCCAGTTTTCCTGCAGAAGCAGCAGCCGAGTATCACTGAGTATCTCCAATGAGCCTCCCTCGCTGGAGATATTCCAGAACCGCTGTGCTCTGGGATGCCCTGCTCGGGCAGGTTGGACCAGGTGCCCCGCTGTGATCCCCTCCAACCTGACGCATTCTTTGATTCTGCTGATCCTGGCCGCCCCGCCCGCTGCCCCGTCATGGACACGCTGCTGAGTTGGCCCCGACTTCAAAGCCGTGACCGAGGCAGGAACAGAAAGGAGGGAGGCGGGATGCAGGGCGGCCAGGGAAGGGACCGGCCGCCACTGACGCTGTCCGCCCAGGGCCATGCCGCGTCCTCGCGCCTCGACGGACGGACTACAACTCCCGGCATACCCCGCGGCAGGGAGGGCGCGAGCCCTCCACGTGAGCCGTAGAGCTGCGCGGCGATTGGCTGCGGCCGGGAGGGAGGCGGGCCCCCGGGGAGCACTTCCGGTGCCCCGCGCTCGGCACTTGTTTGGATGCTGCCGTCACATCATGGCGACGCGCGGGGGCGGCGGCGCGGCGGGACCGACCCGGCGGAGCTCGAGCCTCAGCGGCGGCGGAGACGAGGCGGCGGCGGCGGCCCCGAGCGGCAGCCCCGAGGTGAGGCGGCGGCGGCCCGGTCGGGCCCGGCGGGAGGGAGCTCCACCTTCCCCGCCTCGCCGGCTCGCGGCGCGCGTTCCCCTCCTGCCCCGTCCCCACGCGGCCGCCCGGCCCGGGAGCACGGGGCAGGGGCGGGCAGTGCCCGCGCCGCCTCCGCCGCTCCTCGGAGCCTGAATCTCGGGCTGCCCCCGAGGCCGGACGCGCCGAGGCACCCGCAGCCGTGAGGTTTCGGCGTGGCCCCCGGGTAGCCGCGCTCGCCCTGCGGGGTCGGGAGCGGCCCCTCGGCGCTGCCCGGTAGTCGCGGGGCGGTCCCTGCCGAGCGCGGGCCGCCGGGGGCGGCAGCACGTGGCGGGCCCGGTGCGGGGGGCGGGAGCTGCGGGCCGGGGGGGGAAGGGGTGCCGCCCCCCCGGGGTCCCGCCGCTAACACCCAACACACCCCCCCCCCGCCCCCCGGGGTCCCGGCCGCCGCTGCCCCCCCAAACCCCCTCGGCTCGGCCGGGGTGCGCGGCCGGCGGCTCTGCCCGCGGGGGTGGCGGGAGCGTTTTCTTAACCTCCGAAATAGTAAAAAAACCCAAAAGGCCATTTTATTTCTTTTTTTGTTTTCTGCCGAAACCACACAGAAAGTAGGGCTGTTCCCGGTGCTTTTACAATAATTCCTGGTTGCAGATCCGTGTAGGGAAAAGCTTAAAATACCTGTGCCTGGTCACCCAACGGCAAAGACTTAAAATATGCTGTAATTCAGCTGCTGTGTGTAATATCACCGGCTCGGTGTTTAATGTGACAGAACTGCCTTGCTAATCTCGTGTGCTGCTGAAGTATCTCATCCTGTGCTCTTACATAAATTCAAGTGGCTTTTTAGTGGTAACTTTTTTCCGTGGTACAAAGGATAACATCTCAGAAATAGTAACTTCTTAGTGGTGGTTTATTTTTGCTGTTAAAAAGGTCTAGGAAGCGATGGAGCTAGTTTTCTTCACTGAAAAGCATCGTCCTCTGCAGTGTGGTTTTTTTAGTTCTTTACTAAGAAGTAACTTGTAAGTAACTTCGGTGTCTATTATGAAAGCAGATGATGATCATGTTAAAAAAACCCCTGTGTTCCATATTATTTCAAATACAGTGGAAAGGAATGTAATTATTTTAAAGAGGTGAAATATGGCAGGCAATGTTAAGCAAATTCTACATTCTCTTGTAGATTTCCCTCCCCCTGCCTTGATATTATTTTTAGGTTCCTTGTGACCTGTTTGCATTGGGAATTCAGAACTTGTCTACCCTGCTTTTTCCAGAATCATACTGTGGGTGACTACAAAACTATTAACTTTATAGTAAAGAGGAAGTGAAGCCTCATTGGTGGAAGTGATTCACACTATATTAAATGTTTTCTTAATTAGCACCTGTCTCAGATGTTTATATTAAAAAAGGTCTTGTTGGATGTGCAGCACTTTGTCCTGTGGGTAAATGCCCTGAAAGCGTCCATGTAAGCTTTGAGTTCCTGCAGTGAATTTTTTGCTAGAATTATAGGAGGTGTTTGTCATTAATTTTTTAGGTTGTTTTAAGAATCTCTGGCAAAGGTAGATTTTATATAAAAGCAAAAGCATGTCAGAGTTGCTTGGTGAGGTTCACTCTGCTACTTACTCTGTGGTTTAAGTATGCAGTGAAAAAAATTCAATAAAATCAGTTGATCTAAAACTAAAACCAGCCAAAATGATCGTCATGGAGGCCGGGGATGGGAAATGGGTAAGGATGAAAAGAAATAAGGGGACCCTTCTGTTGAGTCACACGGTTCAGAGTGAATTCCCCCTGTCAAACCTAGCCCCAGGCTTGGCTGATAGTTTAGGCACAAAAGCACTTGAACTTAACAGCAATTAATCAATGCCTCCAGTTAACCAATTTAACAAAATATTCTCTAGAATTTACTATCAGTACAACAGTAAGTCCCAGACCTCACTCACTCACAAATGTGAAGCACTTAAGAATCTCAGAGATTCACAGTACATTTGCTATAGCAAATATATTTACAAATATATATTTACACTGCACAGACACAGACTTGAAGAGTGTGTAGCAGGTGTCTATCTGTGAAAAATTCCCCTCAGATCCAGAGAAGTACTCACAGTTGATGCCTTTCTGTGTTCTCAAGGGACAAAGAGCTGAGCCTTGAGGAGTGCTATCAGCCCAGGCTCCATCACCAGCAGTTGGCAATTGTCCTCCAAGAATGGCAAACGTGGGAGTTTGCTGGGTCTGAGAGCTGCCCCCCAGGGGGAATGCTGGCCACAGCCTGCCACAGTCCAGGGGAGCTCAAGGGATCTCACTTAGAGCACTGTTTGCAGGGTCTCAAGAGAGAGCTTTAGTCATAAGTTTTCATCCTGCTTCAAATTTGGGTTGATAACTTCCCTAGAAAGCCTTGTAACAAGAATATTGTTCCACTTGGGTTGTTGTTGATGTAAAAAAAAAGGTTTTCAAGGATATTTGCTAAAAGCCATGAGCTTGTTAGACATCACTATTTCGTGGGAGCAGACAGTGTTTCTGATAAGCTCTGGATGAGCTTTTTTCCTGGGTGCTGTTTGTCATGGCCAAGGCCTTGGGATCGTACTGTGGCCTGGGGTGGGGCTGTCAGAGATGCACCACCACTGTTTTAGTGTCTTCAGCTAAGTGAGGGAAGAGATGGTTGGGTTTTTTCCTGTTTGTGTTTGAGGTAAATTAAAAAGCTTTCTTAAAAACAGGCTTATCATCTGTGTCATGAGGTCACTGAAAGAGCAAAAAAACCCAGTGTGGTTAAGGGTAAGAGGAAGAAGTGAGGGCTATAAGCAGGGATCATGTGAGAATGTTTCTGAACCAATATGGGAGACCAGGCCTTGAATTATAAGGCCAGGAAACCTAAGGGTGGAATTCTGCTAACAAAGAGTCTGTCTTGAGTTTTGTGAAGGTAAAATACAAATTTAGGAAGTAGGTGTTTCTTAATAGTCATCCTGCTGTGTTGGAACTTCTAACCTTGCAGTGCTTTGAAATTAGTGATGAGCAATGCTGCTGGCTCCTCTGTCCAGTGTTTTGAAAGTAGATAAATGACTGCACAGAACATAGTTTTTAATGTAATGACAGAATGTGATGAAGTGTTTGTTTGAAATGACTTTCAGATCTCACAGCTGAGATCCTTGTTCAGTGGGGAAGCCACCTCAGAGGCCATTAGGTTTGGGAAAGGTGTAATTAGACTGTGTGATCATTGAGGTCAGTGAGCACAGTATAGAGAAGAATTGCATGGAGAAATAGCCTCAATAAGCTAGTCTTGTGGTCAGAAGCATCTCAATAATTGTGTCTAGACCAGTGGATCAAGATGCACCTGCTATAAAATGCAAACCCAAATTTTGTGACATCCTAAAATGGTGGTTTTCATGCAGAAGTTGTAAATAAAATTATTCTTTATTTAACATAACTGTTTAAAAATCGATTTGAGGAAAAGTGTATCACATACATGTTTTCAAAATAAGCTTTTCTATGTTAGCAGGAAAAAGTAAATTGCTGGGATGCAGGAAGCTTAATATTTGTTATGAACCAGACACATTTGTGATAAATACAACTTACCTTTTTTGCTGCAATTTTTTTTTACTGCAGTCGGTCAGGATAAGGGGTATAAGGCTTTTATGATGAGTGGCATGTGAAGCAAGTTTGGAAATGTACTCAGCTGAACAGTGTTATTCAGATTATCTCTTTTGGAGTCTGATGTTGAGGAACTGATTATATATTTACTTATATAGTTAGGTTGTCATCACAGTTGTGAAAATCTGTTTTATGTACATGTGCTTGTTCCAAAGTTTCCTGGATATTTCCTGAAGTATTAGCTATTCCACAGACTAAGGGTGGAAGAGTCTTTTCACAGCACAGTCCAACTGCTACTGTGGGGTTTGTAGGAGTTGTTTTCATAGATTAATGCTAGTGCTTATGTTTCTTAGGATAATTAGCTAACATTCAGGATAAAATCGATCATAGTGCAGCTACTAATTAAAAGGTACAGAGAAGTATTTTCAGGTGGTTTAGGGAAAGATTGTGTATGTGTATGCAGAGGAGTATGGAATACAGGTAAGCATGGTACTGATAGTAAGCACAGTATATTTTGGCATAACGTGTAGCATAGTGTGCTGTAGACTTGTGTAGGTGTGGAACAAAAAAAATAAGTGGGTTTGTGATACGTTTTGGCATGGTGGTAGGACAAGTTCTGTAGGACAAGTGTCTGTTCTGTCCTTATGTGCAGTGTGTGTTCCTGAAGCTAAACTGTTTGAAGAAGAGCTGGCTTAGGCTCTTGTGATCATAGCAATTTTCACATATGGGGTATGTGTCTTGTCTGCTGATCTTTTAGGTATAAAATAAGGTAGAGTTTTCTTGATGTGCATCTTTTTTGATCGAGGTTGAAGGAGCAGAGCAGAAGACTGACTGAAAAGTGGGGTGAGCAGGAACAGTGTTGCCAGTAATTTTCCTACAGTCATCTTCAGGTGGTTTGTCCTGTAACTCTTAAGTAGCTTGAAGATGACATGCTTATTCAGAAATGTCAGCATCTTGTAATAGCTGGTTTCACAGCTAGGTAGGTTGCACATATCTTAGAGTTTTGATAAATTTGTGATATCTTATGAATTTGCCTGTTACCTTGCAACATCCTCTTTTTGCCTCTCTGTAAATCTTTCTAGGCATATAATAGTCTGACTCTGGGTTGTCAGATCATGAGCCTCCTGTGGTTGAAGATGGCTGGAAGCTGAGAGGGGAAGGTAGCAGTTAGAAAAGGTAATTGTGATTTCAGTAGAAGGTCTTTGCTGGGGTAGTTTTGTTTTGGTTTTATTCAGTCAGTACTGAATCAGCACTATTATACAATGTGCTGTGGGAAGTGCTTGTTCTGGCTGGAATGTTAAGCTGAGAAGTTCACTCATCTGATGAGCACACATTTGAAAAGATGAGAGGTAAGAGTTAGGGTCGTTCTTACCATGGCCTCAGTAAGGAAGGGAGCAAGTTAAGTAATTAATATGGGTTAGTACTTAACATTCTCCAAGTGCTGTTTCTTATTCCTATACTCCAGCTTGAAGCATGATACAAACCAATCTGAAACCACCTGCAATTAAAGTGTTTTAAGAATAGCATTGAGTGTAAGAAGGCTGTTAAGACTTCTGGCTAATGGTTTTAACATCTAAAGTTACAGCTAATGGAGAAAATTCTTTGTTAGTCATAATCAGGAAATCATCTAGATATTTGTGTTCATGGCTCCTGTCAGGCAATAGCGGATTTCTGTTTTTTAAAATGAGAACACTTTCTAATTTAGGTTAAATAAGTTAGAATTTTAGTATTTAGTTGTGCCACTACTGTCAGATTTGCTTAAACTTACAGGCTACAACTTCATAGATAGATTGAGTTTTAACTTAGAAGGAAGGGGTTTTTGTTTGGGGTTTTTTTTGGTGTGTGTGCTGTCAGATTGTTGTAGCTGCTGGTAGAACCACTTTTTTGAGTACAATGTTCTAGTCTGTGGTCAACAATTTGTAATTGTATTTAAGATAAGAAAACTGGATATTTTTACAAAGCCTCTCTAATGCTACACTGAGCTTTGGTTTTGCAGGGAGCTTGTTTGCTTATCAGTAATCTTGGATTTGTTCCATGTTCATGTTTGGAAAACCAAAAGAAGGTTGACAAGTTCTGTATATATTCACCATCTTTATAATTTTCAAATGTGTTGGAGACATACAGGACACTTGTACACAAACCTTTTTCTTCAATTCATTATTCTGATAGGTTATTTCTGCCTTTTCTGTTAGACTTTGGAGAGTGAGTCTGAAATTCCTTGTGGCTTTTTTGACAAAGAATAGAAAATACTCAGAGTTTAGAAATTATTATTGTCAGTAAAAAATTGAACTGACACCTAATTTGACTTCAACAAAAAGCTCTGCTGAATTAATGAGGTGGTGGTGTTCACTTCCTGAAACTTCCAGATGCTTTAGAATATGCATGTTAATTGCCTGCTCTGAATTGATGTGTAGCTTACTATGATGGTTTCCTCAGAAAAAGAGATGGGCATTTCATGACTTACTGGTCACATGTATGCCCCTGCTAGTAGTTGTTCTTTTTTCCACTGGAAACAACAGAATTTTCTCAGATAGAAAACAGCAAATTTTTTTCATTTGACTAGGTTTGAAGCAAACACACACAAATGTGGTCTTGTTGATGTCCCAGTCCTTCAGTAGCCAGAGTTAAGTGTGTACCTGTGGTGAGAATAAGGTATTGTGTGTTTAGTTCTTGTGCTCTGACTGCAGTTACATTGGCTTGTATTTTTTAGAGGCTCTCGTGCTTTGGCTTCTTTCCAGTCATCCTGCTTCCACTTCTGTTGGCAGGATTGCCTATTGCTGTGCAGTGAACTGGGCTGAGGAGCTGATTTGGCTGTAAACTGTGTTAGAACAAGTTGCACAAACGTTAGTGCTAGACCAGAGGAGCTTGGGCATTGCTGCTGTTCAGTATGTGACTGCAGCCAGGCAGGCCTTCTCACCTTCTGTTGGAGCTGCTGGCAATTTTGTGCTCTGCATTCAAAAAAAAACCTCCAAAGTCTCTTTATGGATATCAGTCTGGAAATGCTTAATGCTTTTGGGTGCCAAGCCCGAAACTTTAAGTTTAAAGCAAACTTTCTGTATGTTTTGCAAGACTACTTGGGTACAAGTATCTGAATCAGAATTTCACGTTCTATGCAAATAAAAACCCTGCAAGTTTCAGCTGTTCTGTTGGTACTGCAGGTACTCTTAGTATCATGTTGTGTTAGAAGAATCTGACCTTTCTTGTCTTGTCAGCTTAATGTGACACAGTGTCTCAGCTTCTGTATGAATCCTGGGTTTTACAACATCTGTGCCATGGCTTCAGCCATTGGTACACACAGAGAGGTGAAGAGAGCTGTGTTGTTTTCACATTCTTGTGTTTTCGCATTTCTTGTTCTTTTATGTTTATTTGACTGACCCTAGAGGAGTAAGCCTTTCTTGGAAGACCCACAGTTTAGGACAAGCCAAGGGGAAAAAAATTGGCATTTTACAGATGACAGATGACTTTTTAGAGGTGTAAAATGTTGTTATTGGTTATTTGTTCCAGCAGTTCAATTACTGCATGACCTTTGTAGGCATTTATCAGTACGTTGTCTGCCGTGGTTAGAGAATAAAACTGCAGTGCATTTATGTTTGTTCATAAAGCATGTGCATCATTTCCACACTTGTAAAGTGAATCTTCCTTGGAAAGTCAAAAGTTGCTTCTTAATGTCTGTAGAGATTATTTGCAGTTAAAAAGCTTATTGTCCTTTGAGAAAGACGCTGTGTGAAGTCCATCTCCTCAAGAATGAATCTACCTTGAGATAAGGTCTAAAGAAAGGGACTTGCTTTAAGAATAGCGAACAACAAAGCTGTTATGCATGAATATTTCAAAAAAAAGATGTATTTGTTTAATGATTTTTAAATAACCTTTTCAAGCATGCTGAACAAATTTGGAGTTGAAATACATCTCACAATATATTATGAGTGTTGGCTGCATTCCTTTGATGTTGGCTAATTCCTTTTGAAGAGGGAAACAGTCCTGTGCAGAATATAAAACCCAGTGCAAACCCCTGGCTTTAAGAATTAACACATTTTTATTAAGAAAATGCAAGGTAATCTGATATTAATTTGTGCTTTAACAGCATAACTGTGTATAAACAAGCTCTGTTTTAACAATTCCTTGTGATTTTAAGGAAATTTACATTCAGTCCACTGAAAATAAATCAACATGAATTTTACTTTGGCAGTGAGTTCAGCTCTGCTCATCGTGCTTTTAACTGTCCATGTATGTTGTATATTGGGATTGCAAATGGACAGAAAAAACCATGCAACTTTCAAGTATTGTCCTAAGTCCCAGCCCCTGCCATGTAACCAAATGAACAAAACAAAAACACGCCCAATCAAACATCCTTGCAATTCTCATCAGCCTGAAATGTTTCTAGAAATTGAGAATGTTGTTCAGGTGATCGAGAGAGAAGTCTGGAGGTGCTTAATAAACTACACAGTATTATATAGAGAACTGCTCTAAAATAGGAGTGTCACAGCAGTGTTATAAAACAACTGGTGGTGGTTAACTTTTTGGTTAAGTGATTAAACATTTAGCATTTTAGGAAATCTTTAGAGAAAGTTCTGTTTAATTGAGCATATATTCTTATATTCTTATATTGAGCATATATTCATATATATTTAAGAATATATTCTTAAAAATCATAGGCAGTAGGAGTCCAGGCCTGAAGTCAGTTAGTATTCACTTTTTTGGATAATTTCATTGATGTGAATTTCATTTCATTGAATTTTACCACTTCAGAAGTGCTCCTGGTCCTGTTTCTCATTCTTGTTGTAGCAACCAGTCTTCTCCAGTTAAGAGCTGACAGTTGTATTTGGCATTGTGATTGAAGTAGTTCAAGCTCTTTCTCTGTGCCATTGAAACAATTTATTTATGTATTCATTAGACTTCTTATGAGGGTTTCTTTTTTGCATTTTACCCTTATTTGTCCATGGAAAAGAAGGGTGGAAGTTGTCATTTTAAACACATTTGCTTAACTGTTCACATCCACTTCCTTCTTTCCGTTCTGAAGGTTGGTGGTGCCATGGAAGAAGCTGGATCTGGGGAGATGGGGATGGATAACCAGGATCAGCTGGTGAAGAGCAAGTGCACTGAGCTGTCTGATGCAGCCTTGCAGTATCCCCAGTCCAATTGCTACAGCCTGGAGAGCACTGGCACCTTGGAAGAAGCCGAGTACATCCCAAAGAGCAGAAAGCACCTGGGGCCCACGGGCTGCTCCCAAGAGTGCCGGGAGGAGACTCCTGGGAGAGAGGAAGCCCGTACTGACCCACCTGATGGCCAGCAAGATCCAGAGAGTGAAAAACACAAAGAGAAAACATTGGGTGTGTTCTCTTTGGCGTTCTGATTTTTAATATAATATTTTTAGAAAATATTTATAAAATATTTATAATATTTCTGTAAAATAGCTATGGATTTGCTCCTTGTCTCAAATTTACTCTGTAGCCAAAAACTTGTCACCCGTAACAGGATATTTTGAGAAACTGTGTGTGCACTTCTTCTTGGGAAAGACAGTTCTTAATGCATATGTAAGACTCCTTCAGCTGGCAGTGCTATTTTTACATGAACTTTAATAATAATGTGGTAATTGCTAATCAACTTTTTTAACTTTCTGGTTTAAATCTGGGATGGCAGTGTTCAGTGCTGCCAAACACGGCTGATAATTAAATTCTAAATGCTTATTAAGAATGTATGTGCCAATACTTAACCTTCTAGATGGCATTTTTTCAGTTTTTTTATTATCTGTGCAATTCTAAAACAAAAATATTTTTGTGTTAATATATTAAAATAATTTTTGCTATCCTTGTTGTTGAATGGCAAGGCAAATAGGGCAAGATGGATTTATTCTTGCTCATGACATCTTGTGATGACTTCCCATTTGTCATCTGTTAGGATTATGCAGCTGTCAAACCAGGGAACAACTTAAATCGGGCTAATTTCTCATGGATCTATATTTTACTTCTAAGGACAGGCTGCTTTTCTGGTATATGGTTTTTCTTCCTCAGTAACATTGTCTATCATCCGTTTCACAGGAAAAGAAGTGTTATTATTAATGCAAGCCTTGAACACGCTTTCTACCCCAGAAGAAAAGCTGGCAGCTTTGTGCAAGAAGTATGCTGATCTGGTAAGTCATTTGTAAAGATAACAGAAGTTATTAATGTGTTAATATTAACTATAGAGTGCAAGAACAACTAATGAAGGACAGTTAATGATTTTGAGTATTTTACAGTGTTGGTAAAAAGGACACTCAGGCTGACTGAGTATTGCTTCAGCCAAACTTTCTTGTAGTCATTTCACTTCTACATGACTGCCCAAATCCAAAGCAAAACCAGGTTTTGATAACTTGGTGTTGAAGCATAATACTAGGATTAACAGAAAAGTTGAGTTATTTTGGGAGTAATTTATAATGCTTTTGTGCTAGTGTTTTATCATTTTAGGATAAAGGGAAAGAACATACTATCATACAGAGTTTTGAGGGGGAGGGAGAATGTTCAGTTATATTTAACTCTTCAGTGATTTTTGGGAAATGTAGGATGTTGGAAAGATCTAGGTTTAATTTTACTTTGTGCTTTCTGATGATGTGAAGGAACAGAAAGAAAGGGTTGCATTTCTTCAGTAACAAACCAAAAAGAAGCAGTTCATAAAGTGCATTCCCACCTCAAGTTGGTAATTCATTCTCTAAAACAATTGATCACAAAATTGGAGAGGGTTCATAAGTTTACTTTTCATAATGTTTCTAGAGATAACAACGCTTGACTCATTTTTCTTTAGACAGGAATGGAAAGACTGGAAATCTTGTGTGTATATGTTTTCCCACCGTATTTGTAGTTATAAAATGAATGCAAACTAAAGAGATTACAAAAGCCTAAGTTTTCTCTCTGTAGCTGTCAAGTGTATCATATGCAGGTATTTCTGAAAATGACATAATGGCTGCACAACATGGCATTACTCTTCTGAAATAATTTTTTTTCCTTTGAGATTCATACTGTCTCCAAAACTTTGAAGATGATCTAGCAGGTGGTCTTTTTACTCACAGAGGCAATACTGATTACTTAAGAGGAGACTTAGATTAGTTCTGTTATGGAAATCCTGAGTTCTCCATGGAGGTCTGTTACATTTTTGTTTTGTTTTCCTTGCTCTCTCTCACATGCTCTTGGTTCATGTGAGTGCATTTCCTTTAAAACCAACAGTTTCTCTAAGAAGTCACTTGCATTTAAATGAGAAACAAAATTAGTTCTGAATTGTAACTCAAGGATTGGGAACTCACCTAAAAATGAGCTTTGATATTGTGAGAGAAAAAATGCAGTAGGTTAGTTGTTCCTTATGAGCAATTGCTGGTGCATGTGATGCCTTTTCTATTTAAGCAAGCAGCTCCCGTGTCACCTCACAGTGGTGATGAGGACCTGCATGAGGAGCTAGGCCAGTTTGAATCCCTCAGTTCTAGAGAAAGAAAAGAGTCTGCCCTATTTCAGTTTGAGTTTTGTTATTACTGGAAAGATCTCAACAATTAGGGAGCAGCTGGACCAAATAAATTGTAATCTCCTTCAAGAAGCTTGGTAGTCAGATGAGATGTGTCCTCTTTAAGGTTTTTGCCCTCCAAGGAAGTGATCAATAGACTGTAGGCAGAGTAAGCATTCACAGTTGCCATCCTAGAAAACCACCTGCTTTCCTCATTGTGCTCAGAATGGCTGAGGAGCTGGGTGAGGGCTTGTCTGGGTGTAAGAATAGCTTTGTTTCAGGTAAATGAGTTTGAGAGATGCCTCTGTTCCAGTTAGAATGTTTAGGTTGGATTTGATTGTGTTCCTTTTAAGATGCATTCTTTTCTTCATGATAGTGATGGAGAACCACTGGCATAGATATCAGCTTTAATGCCAGCAGAGGTTTGAACCGTTTATGACAGTGCACCTACAATGCTTTTTTTCTTTTTTTAAAGATTCATCATCTTTAAAGCTCACTGTCAGGTTTTTCAGTGGTGTCTCATGAAAAGGACTGTACAATGAAGGTAGGAATGCCTCTCTCCTGGCAAAAGATCTTCCACAATTTTTTTTCCATAATTTGGAATCTATCAGGAGATCAGCCTGTGATGCAGGAAGGTTTGCATCCTTGGTGATACATCTCACACTTTTACAGGGCTGAAGTTTCATAGGTGTGTAGACAGCACAACCACTTGAAGTAGTGTTTTCTGGCCATGCAAGAAAAGGGCTTTTTGTATTTAGATGTGAAAATACGCCCTTAACATTCCATTTCCCTGAACTACATTAAATACACATTTAATTTACTGTTGTCATGGAGGTCCTTAACTTTATTCTTTCTTTTGTGCTTCAGCATTATTTTGAGCTCTTTCAGAAAACCAGAGTTGTATTATTCTTCTGTCATGGTGATGTTCCTCATTGCCAACCCTCTTTTCCTGTGGTGTCCCAAGGCTGAGGCACTATCTAATAAGGAGCAGTGTAACACTTAACATTGTAGCCTTCTTTGCAAAGAAACAGCCTCTAAATTATATGTTTTCTCAGGGAGCCCAAAAATCAGATATAATGGACTATCTCTCTGAGATATTAATGCAAGAAGATTCTCTTCACTGGATATTCATAGAATAGATTTTTAAATATGTATAGAGTTTACCTGTGTAAACAGCCTAAAGGAAATTGAAAAAAAAATTGCTTCAAAGGATTGAGACTGCAGAGCTCTTAAAGTATGGACTATGTAGTTGTAATAGTAACTGACTTGATTTGTCAGGGCTGCTAGTTTTGTCTGTTCTTTTCTGAAATACTGCAGAATTCTACAAACTTGTATCAATTACTGCTTCCCTTGGTAGGAACTCCTGCTGACAAGGAGCTCTACACAGTTCTGTGGTTTTTCTTTTTGATAGCAAAAACAAGACCTGTTGGATAAACAGTTGTGTGTGCTTTCAGGATAAGAGTGGGGAAAGTTGTGACTTGTTAAAAAGCCAGTCTCAGTTGGCTTTCAATTGTATCTGCTACATCTTCCTTTCAGAGGGCTGTTCTTAACCCTGCAGATGAAAGTAGGCTGATAGCTCAATAACAGGGACATGCTGCCTATTCCTCAAAGGCAAATGTTAATTGGCAAATGGAATTTGTAAATTTTCATTTTCTGTCCTTACACATTAGAATTGTCTGGATGGATGATGGCAGTTTCTCTTTAAGATCAACTTGAGGTTTTAATGAAATTTTATTTCCTTGTTTTCATCCAAAATGTTCAAAAGTTTCTTCAGTGTGCTCATCTAGATGCATAGAGATGGTTTCACCTATGTTTATTAACAAATTTACTCTCTAACTACAGTTGGAGGAGAGCCGAAATGTTCAAAAGCAGATGAAGATCTTGCAGAAGAAGCAAGCACAAGTTGTGAAGGAGAAAGTCCACTTGCAGAGTGAGCATAGCAAGGCCATTTTGGCACGTAGCAAACTGGAATCTCTCTGTCGGGAGCTTCAGCGTCATAACAAAACTTTGAAGGTTAGTTTATTTATATAAATTATATATTTATATAATGCTGGTGATGGAAATCTTATATATCACTGCTTAAAATCAGGACTGCTGCTTTTTTCCCTGTCACTTTGTCCATTACCTGTATGTGTAGGTGAGTGGCATGTAGTGTAAGTGTAGCTGATTTTAAGGTAAGGAATACAGCGATAGTTAACTTGCTGATGTTCCTTTCACCCCCAAACCAATTCTTATTACTTGCAGTATTTGATCTTCTCATATTTGTTTCTGGGAGCAGTGCTGATAACTGCTGGGAAAAATTGCACAAGTAAAATAATAGCAACATGAATTGGCAGAGTAACCAAAAAGCTTAATTCTGTCAGAATATAATCGATGGGAGTGAAATGGAAGAGAGCCAAGATAAGATAAGAATCTGTGATTGCTGTAGAAAATTGCATTATAGTATCAGTGCTGGTTTTTACATCTGGATAATGCTGACACATGCAAAGGTACTTAGCATCTTAATGTACCAGCCTTTGAGTAATGTTGGGAGTGGTAAAAACAAAAATCTTTAGAAGTTTTGCAACACCTAGATTCTTTTTTCTACATGCTTCACATGGGTAGTCAGCGTGGCGTATTATGATTGTGGCTTATGTTAGTTCCAGCACTCTAGAATATGAAACTGTACAGAAGTGAATTACTGCCATTGTTTCTGACTCAAAAAATGCATGGTTTAACCTGAACACTTTTAATATTTTATATTTAAATATTTCATTAATATTTATCCATAAAAGGAAGAAAACATGCAACAAGCGCGTGAAGAAGAAGAAAGACGGAAAGAAGCAACTGCACACTTCCAGATCACCCTGAATGAAATTCAGGCTCAACTGGAACAGCATGATATACACAATGCCAAGCTCCGTCAGGAAAATATTGAACTGGGGGAAAAACTGAAGAAGCTCATTGAACAGTATGCACTGCGAGAAGAGGTGCTTACAGTACACTTGTAATGGGATTTTCTTAGTTCCTTGATTGTAAGGATCAGATAATTATTGAAAAGGGAGGAAAACCCCTCATGTCTTACAGCCATTTTATATATAGTTTTTGTAATTATTCTTTTTACTTCACTTCTGAGAGAAATTTATTAGATGTTTGGCTCCCTGTCTGCCCTTCCTGACTGGTTTTGATTATCTGAGTTCAAGATGCATTGAAGAAAGTTTTTCACAATGAAAGTAATCAAATAGAAATAAGTTGTCCAGAGATTGTCAAACCTCTGACTTTAGACATATTCAGAGCTCAGCTGGGCAAGGTGTGAGTAACCTGATCAGGCTTTGAAGTTGACCCTAGTCTGAGTGGATTAAATGGCCTCCAAATGTTACTTCCAACATAAATATGTATTAATAGTTGATATTCTTCAGAATTATAATGGAAAGGGATATAAGAGTTATTCTGTCTTATTTCTTCCATTTCATTAAGGTTGGGGTCTTTGGGGGAAGCTTTGTGTACATAGCTGCTCTTGTTGGCACGGAGTCGAAATAAGCTATCATGCTTTAAGAACATATTTGGCCTGGTGTCATGGAAATGTCTCTACTCTAGGGCTAACTGAGCTGTCTTTAATTGGCACCAGTTTGTGAGCTAGCTGCTCTAAGCTACAGTGATGGAAAACAGCCAATTCTCCTTGTCCAAGAAAGAACTGAGCTGCATGGAGTTCTACAGCTAAGATTAGTTGGCTGGTTCTTGGTTGGCACAGGAGGTTTGGAGTATAATTTCTCAACTGTTTCTGGAAGGTTGTTTTTTTGTTTTGTTTTTAATCTGGATCAGTTAGAAAGCTCTCTGTATGGTAATTCCCTACCTTTTATAATTGTGGAATATTTGTATCTACCTTGAGACTGTATGTAGAAAAGACAGGAAGTTGCTTTGTGCTACTTTATGGATGGAAGTAAGACGGCAAAATGCAGTGATTTGTGGGATTTCATGAGCTAAAGTAACTGTTGTTGCAAACATTGTTCATTTTGAGCCTTTGTAATGATGAAGACTTGAGCTTTTAGAGGTAACACAGTAAGGATTGGAGGTAGATAAACCAGCTTCAGAAGCAAGGGTATAGACTGCTTTTAACAGGATTTTTGAAATGTCTGGTGTGATGTGACTGATGGTATTGTACCAACTTAATGAGACAGGCACCTGGTGTCCATGAAAGACTAAAAAGGGTAATTACAGTTTATGGAGATAAATAGGAAAAAAAACCATGTAAAACAGTCTCTTACCACTTTGTCTTTTGCATGAAACTTTTAAACAATGTGCATCTCCCCAAACAGTACATTGCCTTCACTGACCAGCAGACTATGTTTGGCTATTACGATTTTCTTTTTCCCTTTAGCATATTGATCAAGTGTTCAAACATAAGGAACTGCAGCAGCAACTTGTGGATGCCAAACTTCAGCAAACTACCCAACTTATTAAAGAAGCAGAGGAAAAACATCAGCGAGAACGGGAGTTTGTAAGTGAACTCTATATGTTAAGAGAAATAAAATCCATCAAACCAGACTTTTCCTGATTTAAAGCAAATAAAACAAATTGAGAGGACCATCTTTTGAAAGTTAGGGTAGATTTCAACAAGGACACACAAGATTTTGTATATGATGTCTAGATTATTGATATACATGCTAACAGCCAAGTAAAGTTACTTGTTTGCATTTTCTCAGCAAATACACTAAATATCATTTAAATTTCTCTTAGACTGGGGAGCATGCTGTGAAACACCAAAGGTACTTTCTGCAGTCAAGAATTGTGACCTCTGGTGTTATGCTATAAGAATATAGCATAGAATATACAAATACAGAATAAAGTGCTTTTTTTGTGTGCACTGTTTGCCCCCCAAAATTTGTTGATGTTTTATTTGTATGTTGATAATCAGCAATATACTTGCAGTCTTCTGAGAAGTTTTCTTCCTATGAATCTGTAACTTCTAGAAAAAAAGCGCCTTGTTTTTTTCTGTATAATCTTAAAATGACCATCTAGTGTTGGATTCTTCTGGTTTTTTTGAACATAATTTCTGAGTCATTAGCTGGTGAAAATCTCCTCAAACATGAACCTACAAAATGGTGTCAAGTTGAAGTAAAATTGGTTTGAATTAGTCTGCAAAGATAATATGGTGACTGGAGAAATTAAGGTGGAAAATAAATTAGGCTACAAATCAGTTACAAATTACATGCAGTTTGTTAATTAACTATTCATAATTTAGCAGTTCACACTTGCTAGAGAAATAGAAATATTGCCTCATGTTGCCAGTTAGAGAAATGTCTCAGTAAAATTCTCTGCATGACATCACATGTTTTAAATTGTATATATGAAAATGCAGTGTAGTAATAAAGCCTGTGTGAGAAAATGTGGTTGAATAGCCCTTAGGTGGTGATAATGATTGTTCATTTTTAATCATGGATTGAATTAAGCCATTTTTGGGAGTACTTTTTTTTCATTATATGGCTTTTTGCATTGTTTTTTAGCTGCTAAAAGAAGCTACAGAATCCAGACACAAATGTGAACAGATGAAGCAACAGGAAGCTCAGCTGAAGCAGCAGGTATCTTTTTTCAATGGAGAGATCTTCAGTAGCAGTTCCAAAAAGAAAATACCAAGAGATTTTTGACTGTAGTGAGCGTAAAGCAACATCTGAAAAAACTTAATATTCAGATGCTTGTGAAGAGTACTTTGTATTTTTTTAAATAAGTATTAAATTTAATTTCCAGTAGGTAACTCTTCCTTAGTGAAGCATGAAACATAAATTGTAAAGAACTGATGTTTTGTACTTGCTGTTTAATACGTCTGGATAGTACTGTTCCTTGGAAGGTGCTCAACATTGCATTTCTGGAGTTAGTCCTCTTCTGAATTCATAGTTTTAATACTACAAAGACTGGAATGTAGGAAAGCTTAAGAAGAAAAGTTTAGGAAAGTGTGACTTCTCTGAAAATACTGTTCTTTTGTGACTGTAAAGAGTTGTGTGAGGGTTTTTACTCAGGCAGATTCTAGAATCTGTTTCTTACTGTTTCCATCACCATTTGTTGTGGAGGATTGGGAGCAAGCAATGTCCTGTTTATCCCTGTAGTTATTCAAATTTAGTAACCTGACTATCTCTGTCCACAGACCCTACTGTCTTCAAATTATTTTTCTTGTTGTAATGTAAATGCTACAGCAAAATCCCCTCTGAGAGAGGAGAAATGGTCTCTGGTTTTTGTGCTTTGGATCACCTTCAGTCATTGACTGCACGTGAGCTCAGCACGAGGCACAGGGAAATGGCAGTTCCAGCCAACACAGAGCAGTGGGAAGCAGTAGCTGTTCTCTTCACTGTGTGTCTGTTACTGCTTCATTTGAGGTTTTGTATGAAGTCTCTGTCCTGGTTTCAGCTGGAATAGAGTAAATGTGTCTCTATTCTGTGTTTCGGATTCACTATAACATTGATAGCACACAGATGATTTGGCTGTTGCTAAATTGGGATTACTTTAAGTCAAGGGCTATTTTGTGTCTCATGCTCTGCTAATGAGGAGGTACACAAAAAAACCCCAAAAAACTGGGAGCACAGCTGGGACAGGTAACCCTGGCAAAAAGTCCAAAGGGGTATTCCAGACCAGAAAACATCATGCAGGCTGATGTGGGCTTGGGAATGGGATCTGGCGTTGGGCAGTAGGTGGTGAGCTGTTGCGGTGTGCATCACTTGTTTTTTCTTTTCTATTATTGTTATCATAATCTATTATTATTGTATTTTACCTTTTTTCAATTACTAAACTGTTCTTACCTCAACCTACAGTTTTGATTCTCTTCCCCAACCCACTGGGGTAGGGAGTGGGGATGAGTGAGCAGCTGTGTAGTGCCCTAGTTGTCTGCTGGGTTTAAACCATGACAGTGTCTTTGAAAGCTATTCCATGCCCTTTTTTCACACATACTGTACCCAATTCTTTTCTATCCTTTCCAAGAGTTAGGTTTAAAGTGTGTGTGTATGTGTGTAGTTAGATGTAATCATACACATCTCCATTGGACTTGAACACAGGAATATCCAGATACTTCCAAATAGGTTTTTTACCATGCTAAGTCTTCTATTTTTTTTTCCAAGTTGGTTACCCTTTATTTAAAATCTAACTGCCTCTTTTGTTGTTTTTAATAGTTACAATGGGTATAGTTAGTGGTTTCTTGGGGCCAGCAGATTTTTTTGTAGAATAAGATGAACTAGAAAGTTCAGTGACAATAATGGCAAAGAGTCATGATGTACTGCTGACAAGCTAGGCTAATTCCTGTTATGAAATTCCCTTTACTAATAGAGCAAACCACAATATTTCTATGCTCTTAATTGTGTTGTCCTGCAACCCCAGTGTAAGAATTAAGAGAACATACGACTCTTTACTGAGAGTAAGAAGTTATTCTGAAATGTACTCCTAGAACATTATATCACACACTGATTAGGAATATTTTTTTTTAAAACTGTGTTATTAAACAGATTTTGCAGTTTTTTCTTGGTGATTTACCTTGTGGTGCAGGGCAAGAAAATTTTCTGTAATTTAATGTTAATGCTCTTGACTTTTTAAGGTGTAAATTCACTGTTCTGTGAATTTCTTTTCAATATTCACTTTCTTTGATTTTTGTTCACTGGGCAGATTACATTGGTTGTGAATGTGTATTTTGCTTTCTGAAATCTGTCCTGTTTATTTTGTCCCAGCCTTGGTTATTAGCTTTGGCTGGTTACGGTGGAAAGGTAGGTAATTCCTAAGTTTTCATTTCACCAACCAGGTGCTGAATTTCCTATATTTGTGTATGTCCACAGAATTTTTTTTCCAGTGGGGAAATAAAAATGAGGTAGTGATGAACTGTGGTGTCTTCCAGCATTTTATTAAACATAATATTCTTTTTACTTCAGAATATATTGCTGTTCTATAAACACAGAACTCTACTTCACGTATAATTTGAATAGCAGGTCTGTGTGTTCCTCAAATGGAAATTGTAGCATAGTTTAAAAAAAATATAAGGAAGTTAATGTTTTACCATTTCTAGTTTCATTTTGCCACGTACCTACATATTTTTGTATTTGTATACACTGTTCAGATTAATGTTCCTGCCTTTTTTCCAATAGCTTTCTCTTTACATGGATAAGTTTGAAGAATTCCAGACCACCATGGCAAAAAGTAATGAGCTCTTTACAACTTTCAGGCAAGAAATGGAGAAGGTATTTATAGGATTACCTAGTTTCATAAAAAGTAATATAGAAATGCATGCTGTTAGTGGGTTGCATTTTAGATTTTATAAGCATTGGCCATCTGAAAATATAAAGAGTATTTTGACAATTTAATGTGGATCATAAGATAGGGTATAAGAATTATGGAAGAGAAATGTAAATTTTTTTCTGTATTTTAACATAATTAATGCTAAATTGTCGTTTCAGTGTTCTACCAAGTATTGGTTCTCATTCTCTTTGGCTGTGCTTATGTTTTAAAACTTCTTTTCCTGAAGGTTTTTATTACTTGTACTTGAAACTTGATAGTCTGTTTCTTTTTAGACTCAATATTGTTTTCTTTGAATGCAGAATCCATAGTTGTGGGGTTGATTCTGTGCAGAAACACTTTCCCAAAATAACTTGTTCAAACTGGACTTGGAAAGTAATATGAAGAAGTCTAATTAGTCATGTAAAACCACCTACATTGCAGCACAAGCCACAAAATTAAATCTTTTAATTATCTTTTGTAGATGACAAAGAAGATTAAGAAACTGGAAAAGGAAACCATTGTGTGGCGTACAAAATGGGAAAACAACAACAAGGCTCTTCTGCAAATGGCTGAAGAGGTAACCATCTTTTAAGCAGCAGTGTAGTTCAGCTAGAGCTTGAGTCCTAGAGAACTCCCAGCAGTTTTTCAGTTTTAGAGAACTGCAAGTAATACACTGCAGCCTCTTCTTGGACTGTCTGCATTATGTTTCATGTTATGTAAGTTATTGTCCTCCTCAGGCATGGAAAATGAAAGGCTGCTATGTAAATCTAAGCTGATGGCACAAGAAGAAACCGAGCCTGGTTATTACTTACTGTTTAATTGATGAGATGTGTATGAAATCATACAAGCTGAAGGAATTGACTGCATTTCAATATGCTGAGCAAAGCTCAGCCAATGCTGTGATAGAAATCTGTTTGAAATGCACAAGACTGACATGAAGGAAGTAAGCCCCATGCAACAGATTGATTGCTTTCTTGCATTGCTGCTGCTTTTGAGGTCACAAAATGCCATTACTGACTTTGCAGTCTGGCAGGAGCTGCACAGTGCAGCTGTGCCTGCTCTGTCCAGGGCCTGGTTCAGGTATGTGAAGTCTGGCCTTGGCAAACCGTGCTTGCTTGAGTAGGATCTGCTATAGTGCTGTTTATTTTTCCCTCCCTTCTTATAAGGAGCTAGTTAGGAGAGCCCTGAGTGTGGTACATTCTGGCCTGGATTCTGCAGATGGATTGTGGATTTCTTACTTCTGTGCCCTTCTCCTCCCTACAGTTGCCATTATTTGGGTTGTAGTTGACAGTGTTATGGGAGTTCGTATTAGGGTCCTGGTTGATGCCCAGCCCTTTCTTGTAGCTAGCATTAAGTGGTTATGTATTTCCCATTGCTTGTTTTGAAAGGCATCCATTGCAACTCCAGCTCCTGGCTAGGTGAAGTATTCTGAACAAATTGGCTCTAGTTCAGCTGGAATTTGGCCTGCTGGATTAATTAAGACTTAATACTCAGGATTAAATAGTGGTGATTCTTTTAATTAATTTAAGGGGGTAAAATGGTTGTATCACAGAGTTTTTATTTCCTTTGTCCTTCAGAAAACAGTAAGAGATAAAGAATACAAAGGCTTTCAAATAAAACTGGAGCGTTTGGAGAAGCTCTGCAGGGCCCTTCAGACGGAAAGGAACGAGCTGAATGAGAAGGTGGAAGTGCTCAAGGAGCAGGTTTCTCTTAGAGAAGCAGATGTGGATCTGGCAGTGCAGGTGTTGCAGTCCTGCACCCTCAATTCCCATGAGGAGCTGGGAATTCCCATTGACACGGAACCAGGAATCCAACCCGATGCGGAATCACGTGCGGGAAGTAGCTCAGAAAAGACTGTCTCAACAAGTCCTGTTCCTGGCACTGAATCTGTAGACTAAAATGAAGTGTAAACACTGTATTGAGAGATATATTTTGTGTATAACTTTCTCTGTTGGTGGTAACTATTTGGTTTTGTGGTGAAAATTTTCTTACTTTTTCTACCATATCTGTATTTTCTTAGAACTACTGGACTTATGTGGTACAGGAAGCTGCATAGCAGCTTTAAATAGCTTAAACTATAAATTTTCCACAACTGTGTTGCACATCTGCCTCATTTTTTAGAAGAAAATATTTTTCCATAAAAGGATGCATGTGCGTTTCCTCCCCACAACACAAATCACTGTCATGGAAGACTGTGTACAGACCTGATATCATTTGGGGAAAATGGTGACAGCAGGTCACTCTTTTGTTTTAAAGAACAGCACTCTAGTTTTGTTCATTGATTTGCCACTCAATATACTAAAGATTATCAATTTTCCAGTAAATTTATCTACATGAGGATGTCTAATGGCCAGTAAAAAATTCAACTTTCCCCCTATATATGTTTTCATATATATGAATGAAAAAGTAAAGGTCCAGACTATAGTTAAAAGTATGCTTAAAGGGTTTTATGTACTTTGTGGTATGAAGAAACAGCTTTGAAATACATTAACTTGCAGCTGGTGAAACAGGGTGTACAGCTTTTTGCAGATGTCTCAGGGCTGTGTTGTAAAGGTTAGTTTGGACTACTTGCCCTACCTGTGAACATGTTAAATATAAATGTGTGGGAAAATGTACAGTGATGCTACCAAGTGGAATTTTGCAGCTGTGGAGCCTATTGCCCAGGTCTTGGTCACATTCTTCCCTCTTAGCTGCAGTGTGTCCACCACATGGTTATCCTGACTAGAGAAGTCTATTCATGTCTGAGCAAACTTCTGGATTATCTGAAGAGCTGGAAAATAAGACACTTCCTGCTGGAGATGTGGAAGACAGGAGTCTGGCATATAGACTTGCTCTAATAGCCAGGTATACAACGTATTTAGGTGTTAGTTAAGGCTGTACTGGTTATGATTGAACATGAGGATTGATATGTCTCCTGAAGAACAGCGTGGAATTTCCTGCTCGTTCAGCCTCAAAGCTGCACCAGTTGGCTGAGTGCCTTCCCAGGCAGGTTATCTGGCAAAGATGGTACTTCACATTCTCACACTAACATACCACAAGCACAGCCCCCTTGTTAACCTTAAACCATATTGTATTCTCCTAGAAAATTTGATATCCACATTGTGACTTCTTTTCTGGAAAGGAACTAGGACCAACACTTATTTTTTGGCAAGGCAATGTGATCTAACCACATGCTACCCCTAACTTTAGTTCCCATGCATTTACTTTCTAGTTTTGGTTGCTGTCATTTTAAGAAATATGAACATGTGTAGCCTTTTCTGGTACTTAAAAGTTTTTTGCACTTACTTGGGAGGGGATTTCTGAGTCAAGCACATCTCAACGAGCTTCCTACCCCCATTGCCCTTGGCAGTTCAGTGGCTAAATTACTTGAATGTTCAGGCTGCACTGAGCTCCCAGTCCTTTTCCTGTAGTAATGTACGTTGAAATAACTTAGCTGTCTCAGAGAGAAAGGTTCTGTATGGCCTAATACATGTGTTTTAGCTCATACCACTAAGAGGAACTGTGCAAAACTTACATTTCTGAAATAGAGCAAATGGGAAGCTGGCCATCTCCTCCTAGACTGTGTGGGTTTGGTGTTGTGGTCCAAGCACAATGCAGGAATGAAAAGAAGGTAGCAGTGAGCAGTCAGGTTAGATTCAGAGCTTTGAAATGTTGATCATGCAAACTGTATGGCATAAGAATAACTGGAAAGAAATATTTCAGACTTGCTGTTGAAATTACTTAATTTATAGAATCAAGCTTGAGAAAACAGGTGTTGTGAGAACTGGTTTTCAGCTAACACTAAGTGTGATGTCATTTTCCTGACGAAAAGTGAAAAACTTTGTATTTGGTGCATCATACCCTTGGCAAGGTAGGACATGCAGTTTTCTATTTTTACAATTTATTATTGGGACATGTTGTATTCTGAACAATTCTTTCTGTGGTGCTTGTTTTACATGGAGGCAAGAATGAGTTTTTGGACCCTGCTGCAAGAATAAATTAAAGGGCTTTTAGAGACACGACAGATGTATGCAACAGCAATACAAGTATCTTTGACACTGGCTAAATATGTAAATGAAGCTGAATGCCCCAAGTGAGAGGCTTTTAGAATGGGGATATTTTCTCTATTTTCTACCCTCAACATACTCTTATCATAGCAACTTATCTGGCCAAGGCAAACTGTATTTTGCTTCCTGAAACCAGTCAACAAAGTTTTATACATTGATTAAAAAGTGTTGTTTTAAAAAAAATACAGACTGATGTTAGGGATAAGCTCAGCACTGTCACTGATCTGCCATATTGCAGGCTATTGCACTGCCAGGCTTGCAGCCAAAGGGGCTCCAGTAGGGTTTTTAAGTAAATTTCTATTACTGCCTTTCTCCCACTACTACAAACCATTTAACCTGGATGTAAACTGATGTAGCCTGAGGTGACTGTGTCTAATTGTCAAAACTGGGGCCTGATGGACAGTTTCACCATGATTAAGCTGCAAAAAGCTAAATTGTATGTGATTCAAGACCCAAGTACGTGTATACATACACACGTAAGTTAGGGCTGTATCTGTATTGTTTTGTCCTTCCTTTCATTACACCTGGTTATGTTACAGTTCAATTCTCAGGTGTTGCAGAAAATCTACCTCTTTGGACTGTAGATGGAAATAACTGTGAAAAAAGTGATGCAGAAATCTAGTTTGTGCTAAACACACTGCTTTATTTTTACAACCCATGTCTGCTTTCATGAGGAAAAGTGATAAATGAACAGGCAGTCTTTGTTTTGCTTTTCAAAAACATTTTGTAGAGATTTTTCACTAATGTGAATCTGAAATTTTATCTACTCAATTCTGTATAGATTAAGTAAATAAGTATGCTTAATATATTGGACTCTGAGTTTTTCTTTAACATCATACTCATGTCTTCTAACTGAATCTGCTGAAACTGTATTTATTTGAAAAGTCAAGAGTGAAAATTAAAAGATGTGACATTTGATTTCAGGCATATTGTTGGAGTGAGCTGCCCTGGGAGGGGGCTGTGCTCTGGGATCGTGGCAGTGACCTGCACATTCCTGTTAGTGTCTGGTGGGAGCAGCCCAGGGCAGGGGGTGAGTAGGTGCTGCACTCTGCTCATCTCACCTGGAGTGTCTTAAGGTGGGGGTCACTTGGACCATGAAGGGCAGGAGCTCTGGCTGAACCTGCCCCTGCCTGCTTCTAATTCTGCTCATGCCTTCTCTCTCCAAAAATTTACCCATCGTAGTTCAGTTGGGTGCACTGTAAAAAATGTGGGAATTTATGCTAAAAAATAAGGGTTTCCTAGTAAGTTCATCAAGTGCTCCACATTCTGTCATACTCTGTGGGGTGATTTGTTCCTATGTACACTCCCTCCCAGTTTCCTAATACTGAAAAGTGTTCTGTTTGCCTTTTTTGGTATATACTCTAACATTTGGCAACTTCCCTAAACTGGGTTTTGTTTTGGAGCTGGTTTTGAGTTCAGTTTTCCTTTGTGTCTATTTTTTCTAGGTAGCATTTGGAATTGCTCTACAACAACATACTCTGATGTGCTCTCTGACTCTTTGCAGATAGTATTAATTTTGTTAATTTAAAAACATTTAACTTGTTTGCCAATACCGTTGTATAAGAAGTGAGCAACAGGGGTCCTAGCCCTGAGCCTTTTATAGAGCTGTGCCAAGTATTTTGAAATCCAACCACACTGTCTGGTCTTAGTTGTTCTCCTTGTTCTTCAAAGTATCCTTTGTATCTCAGACTTGTCTCCTCAAAGGTGCTGCCTCTGCTGCTGTGTAAACACCTCTTTCCCTCCTTTCTTCCAGTGCATGCTGGTACAGAGGTCAAATCTGGTATTATTTATTTCCTCGGATCTTCCCAGTCTTCCTAAGTTCTTTACAAAAACTGGTCAGATTTGCAAGCTTTTGCTAGAGGGAAATTTGGTTGCAGTTAATAGCTAGGGATTTTGGCTTTTTCCTTTTATCAATCAAGTGCCAAGTCTCTCCTGCTAATGCACATGCAGACATGTGCACACCCATTGAGCTGTACTTGCCTAGTGAAGAGTGGGTCTGAGGGGAGAACCTTTTTCACCAGCTGCATTCTGAGCCCTTCAGGCACCTGTGTTTGATGTAGACAGAGATACTTGGGTTTAGGCCTTTACAAAGTTACTCCTCACAGATACTTTTTGTTCCTTTCTGGTTTGGTTTTGTTTGGTTGGGGGTTAAGTTTTACATTTAGATTTTGATAATTCCACCTTTTTCTTCTTGTTTAGCTATTTCCTCTTGAAGGAAGTTTGTATTTCCCTCTAACAGCTTAACTCAGCCTCATCTAACTGTGCTAGCTTTTACAGACCTTGCTGACTCTGGCACCCATCAGCCTGAACTTTTAAGTAATTTAAGAATACTGTGGTGCCTGAAGACTTTATTCTAATTTTCTTTAAAACTGTTTGTTATGTTTTAGCTTTGGGGTTGCATGTTGTTTTGGATTTCTTGTTCAAACATGGATCTGGGCTGTACTTGTCTCATGGACTGGGACACTTGAAGCAGGCCTTTGTGTAATTCCAGACTATGCCAAGAACACTGCTCCTACAGCTCTACTCCAAGAAAATAACCTCTTAGAGCCCTTACAAATTTAAATACTTTGTTATATCTCATGATATTTTAAGCTGAGAAAATGAATTTAAGTCACTCATTTTTAAAATGTATCTGAATACAGCCATTTGACAAAATAGTCCATATTGATGTAGTTCACTAACTTCTACCAGATTTATGTCCTGGTGTTAAGCATCAAAATAACTACCTCAGTTCTGCCAAGTCCATGCTGATACTGGTATTTAATCCATGTAATTTGTTGGAGTTGTTTGGTTGGTTTCTACCCTTTAGGCCTGTATTCATATATAACTATTTGATCTTGGTCATGCTGCCTGTTTTATAAACCCTTTTCATCAAAGCTTTTGCTGGCTTTGTGCATCTGCTGTTTCCTGCTGGGTGGTTACTCTTTTCCTAACCCTTTTCTCCAGAGTATGGATTTTATGCACTGTTGATGTTTTACCCATTGCATTTTAAATGGGAAGAATAGTTAGAATAGTCTCAAAATATTGTTATCCATGTTTGATTCTGCTTAAACTGGGGAAAGCTTTGGGTTTAAAATTCACAAGACAAAAGTTGATGTTGAAAGAATTATAAAGACTACCCCACCAAACATCTCAGTGGCCATAAAGCAGTAGGTCAAACTGGGTGTTTGACTTAAATACTTGCTCCCTGTACAGAGTTTACACAGCTTTCTTCAGCTTTTCAGTGCTGAAGAGGCATTGCTTACACATGGAAGACAAAGTATAGTATGGATAATGGCATAAACTGTGCAGCTACATAGCAAAAATTACCTGTTATCACACAGTTAAGGTTCTCAAGGGTCTTGCATTTTACAATAAAAGCAAATACAGTTCTTCCTACAGGGTAAAGGAAAAACCCAAACTTGCTTTTTGCCACACTGAAGTAAAATGTAGGAATGTTACACACACTCTCAGGTTTTTTGTTATATAGATATCAGTGTTCCAAAATATTTCAGCATCAGTTACACTTAATGCCTTGCAGCTCCTCACAAATACTTCTGTTAAGTTTATCTTCAGAGGAGTTGGTGATGCAAAAATGTGTGATGCACAACAGTAGTGGCCCTTGGCTTTATGAGCAATAAAAGACCACTGCCACAGTGCTGGTTGAACAACCCAAACCACATTTCACACACAAAGCTGGAAGCACCAATTCTAGGGATGAGCTGTGCTCTACATGTTGGTGCCAAGCATCCAGGAGGTCTCCTTGAAGTGAGCACTGAAGAGGACCAGCAGCAGGGAGGGGTCATGTCAAAGAGCACTGCTCTATCTGTACCAAGAGGAGCCACCACCATGATCTCAGGGAAGTGTTTCTGTTTTTCCAGAAAGCTGGGCTGTTGACATCTTCATTTCCTGCTTTTCAAGAGCTGTGTGTGTCAGAATGATTGCCAAAAGAATGCAGGGCCTGACCATAAACCACCTCTGAATTCAGTGTTTAATGCTTATCATGTGCTGTCACTTGAGCTTCCCCAGCAGGGTGGGAAAGACAACAGGAAGAAAATCTCCTGGGTACAGCTGGAGGAATTTCAGAAGTGGATGAGGGAGAGTAAAACCACTTGCCCCCTCCCTGCCACAGGTCACTGCCCTCCCACCATCCAAGCAATGGCCACCAGGAAAGGCCCTCTTCACCTTCCTCCTCCCCTTTTATTGCTGAGCATGGCCTACAGTAAGGAATATCCCTTTGGCCATTGGGGTCAGCTGTCTCAGCTGTGTCTCCTCCCCAGCCTGTGCCCCTTCCCCACAGTGTGCGAGCACTGCCCAGCAAGCACCAAAGCACAGCTGCCTTACCAGCAGCATTCCAGCCATAAATCCAAACCACAGTTCCCAGCAGCCCAGCACTGCTCACATGGACAAGCACTCCATCCCAGCCAGGCCAGCACAGGCAGCTTCAGATACACAGCTTGAGCCCAGTTGTCTGCTAACTTCTTACAGCTCCAGTGGAGAGGAGAGCAAGGCATCACCATGTCAGTATCAGTCACCACTGTCATCTTTTTTTTTTTTTTCAGCTTGAGCAGAAAGATCAGGACAGCCAGCAATTAATTTCATTAAGGTCTGAAGTAGCTAAGAGCTATAAACACCACTTAGACTTGTCTGACAGCTTCCAACATTATCCATCATCTGTAGATCTATGATAAATATGAAGACATTTCACTTCTATACAGGCAAAATTCTTGAGCTTTTCAGTCAATCCAAGGTTTAGAAGCAAACTGTGTGTTTGTCTATTATTTGTTCAGACACTGATGTATTTTAGACAACTACCCAATTGCCTCCCTTAAGTTAAAAATGCAACAGGAAGGCTCTAACCAGACACAGACTCTAACCTGACACCAATTCACTCAGAGGGCACTGGCACCTTGGCACTTAGGAAAATTATAAAGGACAGTGCTTTTATCACCACCCAAAAAACCCCTCCCAGCACACCAACTTCTACAGACAAAATCCAACCACTAATCACCCAAACACAAAGAAGTTACTTGAGTCTGCTCAAGATTTGTACTTGAACTTCACAGAGATCTACTGGCTCTCCCCATGGATTCCCTAAACCTCCTTCTATACCCATGCCCTTTGTGAAGAAGTCAACTTATGAATTCCACTGGTTTTTTTTTGCATGAGGACAACTCTAATCTTCCCAGATTTTTAACTGTGGGCTAAGTTATAAACTAAAAAATACATAACTTTATCACCAGGCAGCAATTAAATTCTATTCCATTACTGAATGCAAGAAGGCATTTAAGTTATGCCAGTGGACATTAAACACACCAAACACTTTTAAAAATAGATTTTATTTATGCAAAACCAATCTAAAAGTGGTGTGTAAAAGTGAAAAGCTCTTTTTACATATTAATACAAAAGGGTATTTTTATACAGTTTCTATGTGTGAAGAGTGAGGATTTGACTAATTTACATGAACACACACACAGTTTATTTTAAAAAATAGACACAGATATTAAGTCATTCTTATTTTCTCTAAAGTTAACTGCTGTACAGTATACAACAGCTCAAAGTGCCCACAGAACCAAGGGTATCCCATGACAACTTGATTATACAAGCTTTTTCCTTAATCCAATTAGGAATATTCCTGTTTTGATGCAATGCTTCTGCCCAGTGATTGTGGGGTTCTTTGCACATTTCTTTAAGGGCTTTATTTTATGTATACTGTAGTCAAATTACATTACTATGTCATTCCCAGTAGTTCCTTAAAGAAGAAAAGTTACATTCCTTGAGCTTCCAGTTCAGCTGCTGTTATATCTGGTTCTTCATCACTGTAAATGTTTTCTGCCTGAAGACACAAAACATTACAAGTGATACACACAATTGTTTTTAAACAATCTTCTACACTTCATACAGAAAAACCCCTCTATAACACCAAGGTGGCACAACCATCATCCCCTCCTTGATGGAATTTTCTTCCTGCCCTTTCTTAAAGGGTTGCCAAATTTAGAAATGTGTACACAGTGGCTACATGTTGGCAGCTGCCTTCTTGCACTGCTCCATTTCAACAGCAAAAGCAGTAGCCACTTAACCACTAGCCCTATTATGAACATTTTATTTGGAATTATTTCAACCACAGGTACTAAAAAAAGAAGCCTGACCAGTGACACACATTTTAGTCTGTTAAGAGTTTTTTAACTCAGTTTATTCCCAAATTACTTTATTCCACATTTCTAAGATAGCTGATCAATTTCCTGTAATGTAAAGTAATATGAAATAACTGGGGATTTAAAAGGCATCCTGCTTTACAGCCAATATATGAGGGAGGAGGGGCAAGAGTAAGTCTTGGCTAATACTGGATATAAATTTGCAACTGCTTTGTTAAGAATAAATCTTAATGTCAATTAGTACCTAGAACTTGGAATCAAGAATTAACTAGCAGTTGCTTTTATTCAAGTTGGTTTAGTCTTGGTTTTCTTTTTAAAGTCTTACACTTTCTGATTAGATCAAGAAGTATATGGCACAGACAACTTTCAGTCCTTGAAGGCACAGGCTGCCCCAAGAAGAACAAGCCTTCTCAGTTTCATTTATACAACAAGCTTTAGAGTAATTCAAGAGCTGTTGTGACACTCACCATCTGCCATATCTGCGTTATGTTGTCCTCTGATACAGAACAGATTACCCAAGGCTCATTAGGATTCCAACAGAAGTCTGAAATTTTGGCAGTGTGTCCTCCATGAATAAACTGTTAAAAAACCCCACAAGCTTCAGTAAGCCATTTCAACTCTAGATAAATCTGTTTAAACCCAGGATTCTCAAGATAAATTCATCATGCTAACAACTATCCAAAGAAAACCCTGCTACTAGAGATTCCCAACAGACATAAGGAAGGTGTTCAAGTGCTTCCATTTGCTGCTTATGGACACAGATGCAGTTGCTGGGACAGCATTTGAGATAACAGTTCCTATTACTACAGCAACAACTGACATCCTCAAAATGGTCTCTCTTCACAGAGGGCTGGGCTGTGAAATCCAGCCACATTTCATTCTGATTATCTCTAAGAGCACTTACAGAGTCACACAAGACATGGGGAAACCTTCAGAACTGAAGAGAGGAAGCCTACAGCAAATTAAAGCACTGGACTGGAAACTCAGGAGGTGAAAAGATTTATGAACAGCTGCAGTTTTAGCAGCACAGTGACAAGACATCCCACTGCCACACAGCATGTCAGCACTGAAACCTGAACAAAAGGGTACCAGCAGCTCAGGAGGCCCATCTTCTGCATCTTCTGCAGACTGCTCTTCCCCAGTTTTACTGCAAGAAAGTAGTTTATACTTTTTATTAAAATGACAGTTGCATTCTCTGTCAGCTTAACTGAGCAGCTCCTGGCCTTTGTTTCCCATATTTGCAATTTGTGTTTCTCACTGTGAAATATCTAAAAGCACCAGGTATAAAACATCAACTGCTTGGCACTGTCATTACTGAAATGGAATCTTAACTTGTGAAGCACATGGAGGCAAAAATCACTTACTGATGTGATGCCCAAAGATTTTTAGCCTTTTTCATATTTGTAGCTTTGTAGATTTTTAATATATAGTTGTATGATTTCTAGTACATTTCCTGCCCTCACTCACATTTAGAATAATTAGCTAAACCTTTCTAACACATTTCTGAAATTCTGTTTAGTCTTATTCTTAAGAACAGAATTTCTGACAAGGACATCTTGTTTTCCACCAGAAGTTGAGCGACATAACAAGAAATAGGGCAAAGAAACTCTTAGACCAACTCCAAAGGACCCAAGGATATTTTACTGAGCCAATTGATCTCCTATTGGATATACCTGCTAGATAAACTAATTAATTAACCTTTTTAAAATTGCAGAAAATTCTTTTTCACACATACACTTACAGCCATATTTGTGCACCTGAAAGCTTTCATTAAAGAACTGCTTTTTATCCTACCACTTTAACACTGTTGCAAGTTTTGTCTTTTGAATCTAGGCAACAAGTGGACAACAGAAAACAATGCTATTAGCAAGAAACCCTGATGGAGAAGTAACTTTACATGTACTGTGCTGTTTCTATTTATACCCAGAAGACCAGACCTGAGGTAGGCAAGAAAAGCTAGAGAACAGCACAAATCAAACCTGCCAAATAATGCAGGCCTGCAGCCTTTTTTTTAACCATCTGTTCACATAGACTAAGAGACAGGAATTGTTCCTCACCTCAGATCCCACACGTTCAGGCGACGATCGGTACCACTTGAAGCAAGAATGGTTTCATTATGAGGAGACCAGTAAACCTATTGAAAGGAAACAACTTCAGGGAGCAGCTACTGATTTCCAAAGCATATCCTGAATAACCAGCACCCTGGCCACTAATTTTTAACTATACTCTGTAAATCAGTTTCTTCCAGCACAGAGGACATTCAGCAGCTCAAATAAACTGCTTTAGTCTTTAAGATTTCTCATACTGAACAGACAACATTATTTCACTGTTACAGATTTACAATATTTCATGAAATCTGTCTAAAAATCCCTGTTACTTGCACTTAATTAAATAGGCAAAGTTCACAGAATTAGGCTTGAACCCAAGTCCTCTCCATAGCACTTTATTTTAGAGAAACCTTCTACTTGTATTTAAGGTACTTGTGGCACCCAGTATCTTTTTAGCAGTAAGTTGTTGATTACTTGCTTCAAAGTGGGGAAGAGCAGAAATAAACTACATGGTACTGTTTGTAATTGTCAAACTCAACATAGTGAATTTTGATTCAACAGATTTATTTGTGTTGCAAGAACGCAAATCTACATATTCTTGTCCAAGTCAGTACTCTTCTTTGGTTTTTTTCTACAAGTTGTAAGTAGTTTACCCACCTGAAAAATCTCATCCATCAAAAGAATGGAGTTTCAGCTTTAAGTTTCAAAGATCCCACAGAGCCACCGTCTGGGAGACACAAGCAACAAGAAATTGGCTTTACTATAATGGCTTTCATCTGCAGTGCTCAGGAATGTAAAGTACACACAAGTGAAAACCTTGTCAGCAGAGCCAGTTGCCAGAATGAACTCGCTGTAGGCATTGAAGGACAGGCAGTTGACCTCGGCTGCGTGAGCATCTACTGAGTGACTCGGCTTGGACATGGCATTAGATCTTGTGCCCCAGCTGTGGCAGTGAAGGGCTTGGGGCAGGGAGGAAAGAGGGAAAACAAACAAACTTAAGTTTTTATAGGAAGTTCTCTGTCACTACAGCTTTTATTACTAAACTCAACTCTGAAGGTACAGAATTCATTCCAAAACCTTCAGTATTTTCTGTCTGTTGTACATGAACAGCTTGCACCATGAAGCTGACATGCTGACATACAGATTAGTTACATCTTCTTTTCAAGTGATGTGAACACACTAAGTGGCATGTAGATTTCAGTGAATCTGCACCATCACTGTAGCTGATTGCCATAAAGAGCTACATGAAATCACTCCAAAATTCAGACCCTTTTTTTATCCAAGTGCTGTAGACTAGGTCCAGTGGCAGTGATTCTGTTTTGGTTTTACCTTTTTTTCTTTTATATATTCTCTGTATTCTTTACAAATACATTTGTAGCCTATTGTATTAGTGGTTAGTTTCCCATGCTGTTTCCCTAGGCAGAAAGACAAAACATATTCCAAGGGCCCCTATCCTATATTGGTTCTCCCTGGCTACCAAGGTTGAAAACAGCTCGTGGAGGCACATTTTCACAAAGTACAGCCAGTACCAAGGGGGGTGCTCCAAAGAAGGGGTTTGACCTGAGGGGTAATTGCATCAGCACTTGTCCTCCTAATTGGTGCTTTTTTAGTAAATTAGCATAATTGACAAACTTATAAAATTGTATGCACCCCCATGGAGAGTGGGCTTTTGTGGACATTCTTCCAAAACTGCCCCGGAGGCCTCCAATAAAGATCCCCTTTTATATTACCTCCCATACCAATATCATCTCAAAAGTGTGTTTTGTTTCATTTCTAGGTTGAAAAGGGGCATCAGCAGGACACAGCAGACCTTACCCAAAAATCATCAACAATCTTGCCCTCTTTGGGTCCAGCATTTACATCCCATAAACACACCATCTGTAAATAAGCCACATTCTATTGAAATGCAGACTCTGATTGTATCATCTTTCAAATAAATAAACAATCACACTCTACATATAAAGAGACAACACTCCTGAAGCAATTCTTTGCTTTTGAAAAAGAGCACTTATTATGGCATAAATGAGAGCTAAGTTATCAATCAGCCTTCTGCAAGTTCAAGGCCCAAGGATTATTTAGAAGGTCACAAAAGCAATTTACACTTTAAAGTTCACAAAGGAATTTATAAGCTATTATTTATTGATCTCTGAGAGTCTTATTAATTTATGGTCTTGACCTAATCCAGTTTAAAGGTTTTTTTCCAGAAGACAACTATAAAACCATTCTGTTCTTACATCAAGAACCTTAAAAAGAACTTGTGGTTGATAACAGTCTAAAACCAACTACAGCCTTTAGAAATGTAATTACAATATGTGAGAGCTTCCCCACATAACAATACACAGCTGCACTAGGACAGATTTTCTCCAATTTTCTACTACAGCATAAATTAGGAGTTGAGCTTTTTTTACAGGGGAAAAGATGTGGTTTTTTACATGATCATCTGATGCACTGAGAAGATGTCCACTCAAATTTGAGTTCCATGATAAGCCATAGCCTTCCTTCCGGTGTCCTCTTAATCCAAGTTCATGATTACACTCTCCACTTGGTCTGAAAGATAGAAAATTCCATTCATTTAGCATGTCCTTGCACACCAATTCATAGAAGCATCATTATCACCCAAGAACTTTGTTTCTGTTGCAATAATTATATTTCATACATGAACCTCTTCAGAGAGTTCTGTTACTACCAAGATTCTTTTATGAAAATGAGCATAATCAAGAAGTTAAAGTCACTGAAGATAAGAACCTTTGGGTTCCAGAGCCCAGCAACTCTGTCCCAATCACAGTTAAACACAAGTTTACCCCTCTGTGACAAAAGGCATTTTGCTTAGCTCCAAGGAGCCTGACCCACCTGGTTTTGAAGGATGTTTAGTGTAGTCAAACACCAGCACATCAGCAGAGGTGTTTTTGTCGCGACGATGCGGCATGTAACGGGCACGGTTCACTTCACCCTCATGGTTAATTTTAATCTCCATCTCAATTTTGCCAGTCACAGATCCAAAGCCACCAAGTTCTACAGTTGTCAGAAAAATGTTAGTTTATCCCATCCATTATTTCAGACTACTGAAACAGCATTTCACAGCATCTTCCCTACTCCAAGAAACAGTGGTAGCACCTTATTAAACCCAAGCAAAGACTAGGAAAGACTCACACATGTAACACAATACCATTAACACTTCTGATATTTAGAATCCTCTTTCAGAGCTTTAGTTTTTATTTGAGGTAGATGTGTACCAGTTTTCACCACAACTGAGAGCTGGTAAGCATTCTAGTAGGGATTGCATATCAATGTTGTCGAAGCTCTTCTGAAACAAAAAGTTTCTTCTTTCTAATTGTCAAGCATTAGTGTGGACTGCTAAGTATTTGTCCACTTTTGTATTTAATAGAAAGTTAGAACATCATTATCAGAACAACTGAAAGCAGTAATGATACTGCTCAAACAGAACCTAAGAATGCTGCATACACACCTCCTTTCTCACTGTCAGACTTCAAAGAATCAAACTGATAATTGTTGGGAATCTGGACTCTGGCAACAACCAGGTGATTCTGTTCATCAGACATGTGTGTTCCCAAAATCAGCCAGTGCAGAGCATAATCCTTCTGGCCTGTTTAGAATAATAAATGTTGGAATAAAATTATGTGCTCAGTTCCAGAAGTTCTGTAGCTTGCATCAACAACCCTGAAGGCTTCAGGGAGCTAGAAAAGAAGCACTCTCTAAGAAATCATCCCCTTTGGTGCAAAGCTTTGTGTAATAAAGCAAACTGGACTCTGTCATGAGCCAACCAAAGACACAACCAGCAAGGCTCGAGTGACAATGCAAGGCAGTAAACATTGCCACTGTGGCTTGAAAGGGACAGTTACATTTTGCACAGCAGTTAAAGGAGACACCAATTCCTACTTTGGTCTAATTTCCCTAGAGTCTCACAGTATTGATTTAGGAAACAATCAATACTCTTTCCATAAAACATAAATACTGAGGAGACAAATGGCAACCTATTTTAGTTACTTCTCTTAGGAGCTTTTACCAGTTATCTGAACTTGAATCAAATTTCTCTTCTGGTGGCTAAATGCAACATTTAGTTAAAAGTGAACAGCTGGATGGATGGTGCCATTCATCTCTGAAAGGACAAATGTGAGCAGTAAAAATCAAGCAACCTCTGCATTCTTGAATGCAACAAATTATGTTTCCTGAATCCAAGCAATCCAGAATCATTTGGGCAATCATAAACTACCACAGGTATTACTACACCCTTTCCAAATGTAGAGGGGGGGGGAAAATACAAAGCCAAACAAGAAACACAATGCACATGCACTTACTTGCATCAGGAACAGCTGTCCCATCATGTCAGATGCCATACAAAGAGGCAGTCCTTGCCTTAAATGGCTTACATATTTTGACAGAGGATAATTGGAAATACCAGGTTTTAAACTGAATATTAAGTCAATCTGCAAAATATGAGGCAAGCAGAAGTGTTCCTCATAAGGGCTCCACACCCTCAAATCCCCACTGCATTTTCTCCATGCCATGACTATTTAGCTCACATCTCTCAACATCATCCCCAGACATTCTGGTACCCAAATGAAGTGATCACCTAACCAACATGTAAAACATCCCATATGTAAAGTGGAACTTAACAGAAGAAAGAGACCATCCTCTGATAACTGCATGAAGCTTACACACAGGGTATTTTAATATCTACCTAAAATCCCCATTACACCAGTCCTTGTCCACTACCTCAGTGGAGCTCTGAGTTGTTACTGCAACAATTTAAGTTCTGTAGTAGTTGGCACATGAACAGGTTCTATCCCCATCTTCATGATTCTTTAAGAAAATAAACTGAACCCACAATTTTTTTCAGGGGGATATGGAAGAATGGGAAATTTAAACACATTAATTCAACAATGAACCAGGGACAAAACCAGGATGCAAAGAACCAGTTTTAGAATATTCTCTGAAGTCCAGTCTTAAAAGATATCAAACCTATACTGTACTATAGATACTATAGCTTGATGGAACAATATATACAGAGCACATGAGGAAAATCATTCTTTATGAATGAGCTAATTTAGTAGATAGATTTCTCGATCAGAATTAACTATAGATGAGCACTAGATCTCTTATTTAGAAATGAACTGAGAAAGATTTCTGTGTTCACACCTCACAACACCTTCTGCTAGGCTAATCTAGACGTCGGTGAAGTATCAACTTGTGACCTTTTTCCTGAAAGCAAAATAAAGAGCTACAAGATAACAAAGAGAAGTCTAACCCAAATTGCTCTCGTCTCGCATGGGTTTTATCCTCAAGGTACTCAGCACACACGGTTGGTTAACAGGAAAGGAGCCGAGCGCCTCCCCGGCACCTTCCCGTCCCTCACCTGCTGACCTCAGGCAGTCACTGCACCGTGAGGCCGGGCCACTCCAGGGCGTGTGTCATCACCAGGTCGTACAAGAAGGGGAGCTTTTTCTTCCAGATCTTGTACTCTTCGCTGATGACACGCTCCTCCACCGCGTCCTCCAGCACTGCAGGAAGGGAAGGGATGAACCTAGGGTGGAGGGGCTGAATGGGGCTGCAGCACCGGCCGGGATTCTACCGGGGCGGGCACGGGACAGGAGCGGGGGTCCCGCAGGACCCTCGGGGGCGGCGGGCGGGACGGGAACTGCAGCCGGCCATCCCTGCTCCGACCTCCCGCGGAAGCTCCTCGGGGAGGAATCCCGGAGCGCCGCAGCCCCGCTTACATCCCCGGGCACTCGCACCCTCACACCCACCGCCCGGCCGGGCAGAGGGCGAGGGACGGGGGCTCCTACCGTCCGTGCTCGCCATGTCGGGAGACACGCGGCGCCAGGAGGGAGCGAAGCGGCAGGGGGAAACGGAGGAGGCGGGGAGGGAGGGAAGGAGGGAAAGAGCGCGCACAGGAGCCCCTGGAAAGGCGGGAGGAAGGGAGAAGAGGCGAGGGTGCGCAGGTGGCGAGGGCGCCGCAGACAGGACCCCCGGCCCTGAAAGGACTGCCGGGCTAGGGCGGGGCGGGGCGGGAGGGAAGGGACCGGGGAAGGCGAGGCGGGGCCGGGGGAAGGCGGAGGAGGGGCCGGGGGAAGGCGGAGGCGGGGACGGGGGAAGGCGGAGGCGGGGACGGGGGAAGGCGGAGGCGGGGCCGGGGGAAGGCGGAGGCGGGGCCGGGGGAAGGCGGAGGCGGGGCCGAGGGAAGGCGGAGGAGTGGCCGGGGGAAGGCGGAGGGGGTAAGGCGGAGGAGGGGCCGGGGGAAGGCGGAGGCCGGGCCGGGGGTAAGCAGAGGCGGGGCCGAGGGAAGGCGGAGGAGGGGCCGAGGGAAGGCGGAGGAGGGGCCGGGGTAAGGCGGAGGAGGGGCCGGGCCGGGGGTAGGCGGAGGTGGGGCCCGGGCCGGGGGTAGGCGGAGGTGGGGCCCGGGCCGGGGGAAGGCGGAGGAGGGGTCGGGGGAAGGCGGAGGTGGGGCCGGGGGAAGGCGGAGGAGGGCCCGGGGGAAGGCGGAGGAGGGGCCGGGGGAAGGCGGAGGCCGGGCCAGGCCGGGGGCAGGCGGAGCAGGGGCCCGGACCGGGGGAAGGCGGAGGAGGGGTCGGGGGAAGGCGGAGGTGGGGCCGGGGGCAGGCGGAGGAGGGCCCGGGGGAAGGCGGAGGAGGGGCCGGGGGAAGGCGGAGGTGGGGCCGGGGGAAGGCGGAGGTGGGGCCCGGGCCGGGGGAAGGCGGAGGCCGGGCCGGGGGAAGGCGGAGGTGGGGCCCGGGCCGGGGGAAGGCGGAGGCGGGGCCGGGGGAAGGCGGAGGCGGGGCCGGGGGAAGGCGGAGGTGGGGCCCGGGCCGGGGGAAGGCGGAGGCGGGGCCGGGGGAAGGCGGAGGCGGGGCCGGGGGAAGGCGGAGGTGGGGCCCGGGCCGGGGGAAGGCGGAGGCCGGACCGGGGGAAGGCGGGGCCGCTGTGCTGCGCTCTGGCCGCTGTGCTCAGCTGTGGCCGCGAGGTGGGGCTGTAGGTAAAGCAGCGCCACTGAGGACACCTCTATTAAGTCTTAACCTAATGAGCCTAAATCGCCCTAAAAACGTGGATATTGATCCCCCTTCGCAATGAGAAATTTTACAATTATTGAATCATAGACTGGTTTGGGTTCTTAAAGGGTCCTTAAAGATCAGCTCATTCCAACTACCCTGTTGGGTAGGGGTGCACTCCACTAGACCAGGTAAATAAATCTGTAAGTAAAAATGGTTGCAGTGGCCACAGCTGAATAGTTACTGTTTTTTCAGCAATGGGGATGAATGTTGCTTAGTTTTCTAGAAGAAACGTATGTTTTAGCTATTTTTAGTTGCAGTTTTAGCATGGAAGGCACTGACTGCATTACTGAACTGTCAAACACACAGGATCAGTCAGGGTTACCAGTTTTAAATTCTATCTCTCCCTAATGGGGTCAGTGGTGGTATCTCATACCCTGACAAGTGGCATGGCTTTGTTTAAGCAGCCATGTACAAATCAAACATACAGCCTTACCACCATCCAAATCAAACAGACAGCCTTGCCACCATGCCTGCTCAGCCTTGCTGATCTCTCAGCTATCAGTGGACAAAAGATTGTTTAAGGGCTGTTGGATGGAGCTCTGAGCAACCTGGTCTAGTAGAATGTGTCCCTGCCCTGCCCAGGGGCATTGTAACACATGATCTTTAAGGTCCCTTCCAACTCAAACCATTCTATGATTCTATGATTTAATTTAACTGCTTTCAATTCAACTTAAATGAACGCTTGCCTTAACCAGGGTAGATCTTTCTGGCAGCTAATAACACTTTCCAGAACAATAATGGAAATAGAGGCAGTTAAGAATCAGGTTAGATTCTCCCAAATGCCCTTAGACATTCAAAGGAACTTTTTGTCTCCAAATAGCATGTGTTTTCTTGCCATGTTGTAAATTACAGTCTTAAGATGAATCCTTGCTTCAGTGTTAAACTCACAGAGATGAATCCTGTATCACCAAGGCTCATATGCATGGAGTCCCAGAAGGGAAGGAAATCAACTCTGAAGTGCAGCTCACTGTGCTTAGCTATGGATGGTGGCAGGAGAGAGAGGGAAACAGCTATATAATAGCTGGCATTTCATTTTAATTTCCCCTCTGTGAGGACACTCTTCATGGACTGAGCCTTCTAGGGTCTTGAACCAGTTTTTCAAACAAGGAATCCAGTTCTGGAAAATGTTTATGTCTAGCAAAGGCAGGCGACTCCGAGGCTCTTAACAGCAGCCAAAGGTTGCAGCACGGGAATCAGGGAATAAGATTGAGGAAGGCAGCCAGCTCCTCCAACTGGAAGCTTTCCCTAATAAACCATTACTTTTCTGACCAGAGTGGTAAAAAATAGAAATCTTTTGGTGATGTTAAATAAGTATAGATTAACCTTTGCCTTAACCCGCACAGATTGGAATCACACCTGTGGATGGCTTACTTATTTAAAATGAGAATTGCAGGAAGCTGTACAGCAGTCAGCTCCATAGGAGTGCACGAGTTAACACAGACACAGGGCCTTGTCCTGCCAGATGTGGCACCAGCTTCCCTTTGGCACTGCTTACTCCATGCTTTGGTGTTTGCTGCCAGGAATGTGTCGACTCCTAGGAAGTGCTGAGGCCTTCCTAAAACGTTTTCAGAGTGAGGACTGAACCTTTCAGAGCCTGTGTGTTGTTACAGAGCGTTGATCACTTAAACTTCAGATAATGGATAAAGGAAATCTCTGTCAGGTTTCCTGGCTTTAAGTGACCTCTGTTAGCTCTCCCAGAAGGATGATTGCGTGGCCCCTTGACAGATGAAGCACGTATAAGCATTTGGCTGTGATGCTTTTTGTGATTTTGCTGTAAACAGCAGTATTTGTGGCCACAGCTTACCTGGAATATGATAGGGGAAATGTGAATTGGTTTTTAAAAACGATGGACAAAATTGTTCTTCAATGATATCATGTAGGGCTTGGCTGAACTATTAGTGAAGAATTGCTCCCCAGCCCTCCACAAGTTTTTGCTGACTCTGTTTAGGATCTGGAAATCAAGCTGGATTGTAATAGATTCCAGAACTAGAACTAGCTTTGGTGAAAAAAAACCTGCTACATCAAGATGTCAAAATGGTTGGTAAGTGACCAGCACAGCTCTCTTCTCCTTGTTAACAATTACACTTGCACACAACCACATTTTCTCTTCATTTAAATCTGTGCACCAAAAATCCTGTTATTAGGTGCTCTTCTCCCATTGAGATTTATCATGGAAGAGACAGTTTATAACACTATATCTATCAAAGACAGCACATCATCAACTCTTATGTTGGTTATTTGCAATTCATTGGCATGGTCATATCTGTGGCCACACATCTAAAATGTATCCTTTGATCCCCACACTTTGTAAGGAAAGCAATTATGCAAGGCTGTTGTTCATCATTTGCAGGATGTGTAAAATGCACCACAAATTAGTTCTGAAGTGAAAGAGTGACTTGAATCATAAGCAGTTTTTTTTTATTAAGCTAATACTTCTTTCAAACCTAAGCATCCAATACTGCATCTTAATTTCAGTAAAAAGCCACCATCTCCTGCATCCTCAATTGTATGTGCTGCATCATGCTTCAAATTGCAGATATATTTATAAAGAATTATATTCACTTGTTAATTTTAGCTTGAAGACAGGTATGCTGATATATTATTCTGCAAAGAATTAGCTGGCTTGCTGTTGCTTCTTTCTCTTATACATCATGCAGAAGTGATGGAAGTTCTTAGCATAACTCAGCAAGTTAGGTATTACTGTGAATGACCATCTCAGTCAGAAAATTGTGTAGGGTAAAACAAGTTTGCACAAAAACTCAAAATTGCCCATTGGAAAAGTAAAATAGCAGCCTCAGCACTTACTGTATTCTAACATATTTGCTGTCATTGCATAGTCACAGTAGCCTGTTTGGAATAATGCATAATTTTATTAAAACATGTTTACAATAAAAGCACACTTCATTTTAATTCACTCAGAATTTCTTGAAATGTGACCATGTTTATTTTCCCCACTGCTCATCCAATATTTCTTTTTATTTATCCAGCAATTATCATCTCTCCAGTATCAATCACACCTAACCAATATCCTGCTGTCACAAAAGATCTTGAGCTGTAGCTATGTCTTGGACATGTTCTCTGTGATGCAGGTTGGGATTTGTCTAATGGCAGCACGTCTCTGATAGTTCACCTCTAAATAGCTGTGACTGTGTTTTATCCTGATGTGCAACATCTGTGTGCTGCACAGCCATGTGCAATTGGCAGCTCTTGCTTTGCATTGAATAAAGAGCATTTATGGCAATGTCAGTACTTAGGGGAAAGCATGACTCACTGGACTATATCCAGCATTGTAGAAAAAACTCCTCTTGCACCTTCTAGGTGGCATTGCTCCCACCACTGGGATGCTGCAGTGGGAACTCATGAGCTGCAGGGTTTGGGTAACTAGCACTGTTTGTCACACTTTCAGCTGACTGCTGTAGATTTTATTGAATTTCATGCTGCAAATGAGAGGAAATCCTATAGCAGGCTTGTGGACTCTCAGTATTCAGGAATATAGAGTGTTTTACCTTTGAAGTGGAATATGTTTATTCTGTAAGAAACAAACCAAGCTTGTTCTCATATGACAAGTCTCTCCTTCACCTCCCAAAGTAGCACTGCACTGAGCTAAGACTAATCCAATCCTGCTAAACACTTTTTTTGTTGCTTGCATGGACATGGGTAATATTCCCTCAACTGGGCTTGCTGGGCTATTTCTGTGCTCTGTGACATTTATTTAGCATTTTCTATGGGTTTGGATTTTTTTTTAATAATTCCATGTAGAATAGCAGGTAGATTATTTGAGAAATAGATATCAATGTTTATATAACTGGCTTGGTACACTTTTATTAATTTTGCACAGAGTACTGAAACTGGTTGAATTACAGAAGAGCAGGGGAATAGTAGTTTTTAACATGTCATCTTATGAAACAGTGCTGCAATATGTGCTGTTTTGCATGCTTTATATTTCCAATATGTGTTTTCATTGTTTAATCTGCTGTAGCTCTGCAGCCTCTGGCCTGGACAGGTTATTGCCCATATGTGGAGTTGCAGACCTGTAGGGATATTAAAAGAAACGGCAGAGAATATTTTGCTCAGCAGAAAATACTTTGGCTTTCTGATAGATGTAGCAGATATGCAAATTTTTACAACAAACAATCTATTTTCCTAGAAGTAAAAATGCTTAAATTAATGCCAACAGGGAGATTTTCAATAAAATGGAAGGAGAATTCTGACTTCTGAAGCTTCCAGCACTTGGCTTAATGGAGTTCCTTGTTGCTTGTTGCCTTGGCCTCCCTCTTTGTGATCTTGGAGGAACTTGGGGAGCACGAATTGGGAGTTCCAAGATTGTGTCTGGGTCATGGGAATCAGAGGAGACTGTAATCCAGACACTGCTGTTTTCAGTTATATGAAAGGAGTCGAGGCAAACTGCTGCTCTCAATGATGTGCCAAAGCACAGGAAAGTCTCAGCCTTTCATGCCAAAGAAGGTGAAAGGGAGTTGTTTATTATAATCCATTTCCTCTTCAGCTTCCACTCTAGGGCTTAAAAGCCTCTGCGAGTATTCAGTGAAGGAAAGTGATCTCTGCTCTTGCCTTCTAATCTTTGAGAATGCCTCTCCCCACCTGAGCTCCCTGGCCTTCTTTTTCAGAGGCTTCTCTGAGGTCACCATATGGTTTCTCTCTGTATTCTTAACTCTTACTCTTTTGAGATTTGAAGCAATTAATAATGGCATTATCTTCAAGGTTTGGGATATCTTAGAGGTGAATCCACTGATACAGGAACCATGCCAAGCTGTTTCAGCTCACTGATCCTGTTTTTGTGGTAATGAAGGTTTTTGTTTATGCTGTTTGATTTACTCAGTCATTATGGCAGAACACCCTCACATGCAGTCTTAGGAAGCTCTAGAGATTTTGATTTTTATATTGTCTTCTTTCCAAGGTTTGAAATACCAAGAACCACAGTCCTGCACAGAGTGTGCATTAATGGACAGGTGTCACACCAGACATCTATGCAGCTTTTTGCTTCGGGAGGCAGAGGCTGGGGCCAGAGGAACTGTGGATTCACAGTGTGGGCATCATGTAAGGGAAGAAGGAACAGGCAGACACATCTGCTGAGACCAGGTTGATGCCTGTTTGCATTTCTGCAGTCAGTTCTAAAATTGGTGGGTACCCAAGCAAATAAACATTGCTGTTGTTTCTGCTAGTTGCTCGCTGGTGACTCAGCTGAAGTGGTTTAGCTGCAGGTTCAGAAATGAGAGAAACAGGGATAGTGGCATAGCCCTATCATGCCAGTACTTAACACATTCTTATATTCCCTGTGACCAGTTCAATGCTGCTAAAGCCATCTTGCTAAACATTTCAGAGGATATTTTTATGAACAGTTTAAGCCAGTGTAAGATCATAATAATATTATGGTCTCCCCTCTTGCTCACCACTCTTCTGCTCTGCCCAGCGCTAACATTCACAAGGTCAGTGGGGAGCTGAATCAGATCCCCAGGGTAGCTGACTTTTTGTTTTTTTTCAGAGTTGATTTTCAGCCAGATGATCAGACTGAGCATTCTCATTGCATGTCTTCCTGGTTTTAAGCTTAGCACCAAGGGGAGGTCATGGCCATGGGCAAGAACAGGGTTGGTTCATTCAGGTTCTGGTTTCAGATTAGTTTGCACCAGTTGTGAGATTGCACCATGGGCCATGAAAGTCAATAACTGTAGCACTCTAATGCTGGTTCAGTGCTAAGTCTGGAGTGTTCAGTTCTGTGAACCACCCAGCTAAGAGTATTGTCTCTGTGCCACTTGTCTGTCTTCTGCAGATTTAGAACCTGAGACAGAAGGTGAAAACTCCATTCACACGCTTTCATTTGCTGACATGGGAGGAAAGCTTTAAAAGTTCTTCTTAGTTACTGGTATAAGCAGGATATATAATTAGGACTTTGGTGGGAGACAACTGAGCTAAATACGAGTACAGGAACTCACATTGTCATGGGACACCATTGAGACCTTATTTGACATACATTTAAAATAGTCTTCAAAGAGGTTTCTTTAAAGGAAAAGGGTTTAACAAAATTGCTGCTTTGCTGAGAGACAGCACAACTGGATCAAATTAAATAAAACCTGAATTTTAAAAGCATCTTGTGATTTGAGATACTGCAGAGAGCCTCTTTAAAAGGTATCTGAGGCTAAGCATCCATCAACTGAGGAAATCCCTAGCACCAGGGGCTTTAGAAAAATCTATTCTTTCATATTTTAACTATTACTCCATACAGCTGGAAATCTAATGTAAACAGGGCCTAAGCAACTTGGCCAAAGTAATTTAGGAAATCAGAACTGCTGACTGCTAGTCCTAGCTCAGGTTTCTAGCCCTATGCCCAGAATGCTAGTGTTTAGCTTTATTGGTTTGTTTTTCCATGATTCTCTGCTGTGAGGTGCAGTGGGGGAAGAGTAGAGCAGTGATAACTGTTAAGATAACATCTCTGCCCTGTTTCTTAGGAAGGACCTGTTTTCTTGCTGAAGCTTAGAGAGACAAGTATAGATTACATGACAACATATTTCTGTGTGAAACGTAATTTTTGGCTCTGTCTTACTTTAAAAACCATTGCACATGGGAGGTTAAGGAGGGTGTGAATAACCTCATTTCTTGATGGAGGAGTGACGCAGATGCACTAGGTTGGATGGCAGAATGGCTCTGTTATTAGTGATGTGCTGCTGTAACATCTCCCTGCCACAGGCACAGGGCAGCACCTCATTCTGTCACAGCTCTGCAGACACTGAGGGGAGATGCCAGACTTTGACCTGAAGATCAGTCCTTCTCTTGGATTCTGATAACAAGACAGTTGGATACAGGAAGACAGGGCAGTGCAAGGTGGCAATTATTGGTGAGCAAAATAAGCAGTTCTCATGGTTGCAACCTCCCTGGCAGCAAAGAAAATATAGAAAGAGAATTGAAATTTGAATTTGAAAGAGACAGTGTGGCTTTGTGAATACTTGGGGAAGAGCTGTGTCTGGATGAAATAAGCAAGTAAGAAAAAGGGATAGATAACTTTTCAGATAAAACCAGGTTGGGGGTTTTTTGTTTTAATTTGGTTACCTCTCAAAGGAGTTGTTTTAGAACCCTGACTGCAAGTCTTGTGGGGTTAATATTAACATTTTAGTTTGGAGCAGCAGTGAACTTGGAAGCAAATCTTGTGATTGCCCCCACTTAGTGCACTTCAGTTTACACTGCAGACAGAGCACTGCTCACTGAATCCTTCATGAGAGAAACTAAATCAGAAATATCTTCCATCTGCCAATGAGGGGGTCAGACAAAAGAAAATCTAAAATTATTAACACCCCCATAAAATATATTTAGCATGGAGTCAAGGTCCTCAAAAACAATTTTTTTTACTCTACAGATCCACTTTTATTCATGGTACATGCTAGTGTTAGACATAAAGCACTTTGTTTCTTTGATATTTTTTGTTGAAAGGAATATAACTTTTTGGTAGACTTTCAAGTGCTCTTTGCATATATTTCTTAAACATGTTGGTATCTGATCATCTGTAATGCCTCAGTGGCATTTGCTTAGGTAGCATTATATGCTGTGTTTAGTATTTGCAGTGAAATTGCACCAATTTCAGAACAAAGTTTCTGGATTCACAGTAAGCATCTTGTAAGCTAAAATGATGTACTAAAAGTAAATCTCAAATGCCTACTCAGCATTTTGGCAGTGGCACATATGGGAACACAGAGTTAAAGATACTGAAGGTCAGAAATTATGTCTCAGGGGATTTTGACTTGAAATGTGAAAGTTTTAAAAAATATGTTACAGGTTTTAACAGAACATTTGGAAACACTTTTCCCACTTTCCCATGTGTGGCCATGGAGTCATTCATCAGTCTCTTCTCTCCACTTACTTGGCTCAGCAGTGGAAATATCTAGGGGCAGTATACTGTTGATCTTGTATGTGTTTTATTAAGGCCTAGCATGCTTTCAGATCCCACAGAAGAGTTCAGAAGAGAAATAGTCTGGTAACGTGGAACACAAGAAATTGAAGTGGGCTGAAATGTGGAAACACTCCTGTCTCCATACACTTAGAGAAAGGGAAGGGAAGAATTTACCACAGGTTGTTAAGGGGCAATGTAGCACATTCTCACAATCAGCCACAGGGAAAAGGAGGGCCCCAGGGAAGTGAAACCTGGTTCTTCCCTCAGACTTCTCCTTGGACTGGTACAGCTACCCACAGCCTCTCCTGTAGAAAGGCATTTGTGTCTCTTAAGGCTTAAGTGTGTAGGAGATGGTGGTCAGAGAGTGTGGACACAGAGCAATCCCAGTTTCATTGGGACTGAACTGCTACAAGAATTAAGGATAATAAATTTCCCCCCTTTCCGCACAAATCCCAGGCACATTTATTTAACAAAGCTTTTGTAATATAATACAGATAAGTAGCAACATGGGCACTTAGTAGCAAGGGGGGAAAAAAGGTAATGCCAAAATTGAAAGCACAGAACCCACCTCCAAAGAAGGGATAAAAGAATACTAAACCCCATGTTATGAGAGTCAGGTAACACTTGTAATTCATTCTTAAGACTCAAAAGTGTGCCATGAAGACAATAAAGCTATTTTAATATAATAGAATCCTTGAAATACATTGTATTTAAGTAGCATTTTTCCAAGTAACTGATAATGGAATTTATGTGTTGTTCACATAACAATGCAAAATCAGGTCTGTGTAAAGACCTGTTCTGAGTGAGGTAAGACAGCATGTAATAATATGCCATGATGCCTGGGTTTTTTTCAGACATCAGCTTGCCCCTTGTTTTTCTGGGATAACAGCACCTTAACAGGAAGCCTGAAGAAGTGCCAAAGTAGCTACTGTCTCAGAGGAAAGTAAGAAATCAGCTGCTGCCACTGAAATCTTGCAAATGTTGGGCAACAGAACTGGTTTGGGAGTTGGTGCCATACAGGAGGCCAAAGTTTTATTCAGGATTCTCATTTATTTGTGTTTAGAATGCAGCAGGACCTTGATAATGCCTACTAAGTGATCTTACAGCATAAAACACAGACTACCAATGGGTCTTTGTCCCTTTCTGCTAACAGGATCATGTTCACTTCAGAAATTCTTACTAGCATAGAGAACTTGTGTTAAAAGAGAACAAAAACCAAACCTTTTTTGGCATATGTGTTGCTGCCAAGCAAAGAGAAAAGCAAAATAAGAAACTCCATGAAAATTAATGAATATAACGCATAGCAACTAACATTTGGCTTATTGCATAGAGTAATGCTGAAATAGGCAGAGGGCTTACAGCATTCTGCAAACTAATTTTCTCATGGGTAAGTGAGGGCTGGAAGCACCATATATTTGTGCCATCAGCTGGGTGAAGCCATGTCTAACTAAGCTTTACACCAGCAAGTGCTGTGGAGTTCTGTGCAAGTGGGCTATTGGCTCTATTTCTAAACTTTTTTGATGGCAGGAAATATCTGGGTTTGTGTGCATGTGCACATTGCTTTGCACCAAAATTGTAATTTTCTCCCCGAAACAAAGCAGATATGGAAAGAACAAGCAAAGAAATGTGGAAAAAACACATCTCTCATAGCTAAAACATACTGTTCACTCTGTTTCTTGTGATGGCCTGTTTGTTTGCTGAAGGGTGAACTGTCAGAGAATTTCTGGGCCATTTTGCTCTACACAGCTGTATGATAATAGCATCTGCACTGACCACACCAATTCAGGATATTGATTTGGAAGACTTTAACAGAGTTACCAGAGCCATAAGCAATCATGCCATATATTTCCATCCAAAGTTGTCCAATTTCACTTTCAAAACCATTAATTAAGTTTGACTTGGTGTATATATATTGGAGAATTCCATTTGCCCACAATTTCCCAAACCAGAAATTTCTCAAGGAAGTGTTGTGAGAACAGAATGAGAATTTCTGATCCATTCAGCTCAAGAAAGGAGCATGTCCCCAGCAAAGTATTACATAACTGGAGATACATAGTCCTCATAGGTTGTTAGTGCAACAAAAGGCAGTACAAGACCATGGGTGAGTAGAACATGATTTTAATTTACCATTCCCTAAGTAAGTTGATTTTACCCACTCACACTCTCATGCCCACATACTTACAAGCACTAAGACATGTGCATGCCTGACCAGTTTTGCCAGGATCACCAGTATGCCATGGAAGGCAGCAGCAAATAGCTTTCAGGTCCTCACTACATCTCTTGGGTTCCTCTCTATGGGAGACAACAAATGGGTCTGGACAGGTTTTTAAACTCTCTAGGCGTCAGCTGTTATTATGGGACAATATTTTCGCTGAACAACCTTGTTTATTTTATCCTTCATAAATATTCAATAAGATTGCTCCTGTTCTGTTTGCTTCTTCATTTCACATATCTTTATGACTATGGTCTGTCTCAATGCTGAGATAACAGGGAGAGGAATGGCTCTTCCACTGTGCTGCAGCTTTGCTCCATTGTTTCTTCCCATGCTGTTGTGGATTTCCACCCTGACCAGTTCCAGTATTTCTGTTACCTACCTTTATACACTCTAATGGCAAGAAAAGCTTTTCCACCTTTTACTGTAAAGAAACTTGCAATACATCTGAGCATATTTGGCTGAGGATCCGAGGCTATGGCCCCAGAAAACTTTGAGCTGCATGCCAGATTTGCTCTCAAGTGCATTACCTCAAGGGACATCATTTGAGTGTAACTAATTATCACTCTGCAGTGAAGTCAACTGAACATCTTTTTACATGCCTGGATACCTGCCTTTGACCCCAGGCTACTACTCCTGCTTTCTAACCAGTATTCCTCCTAATATCCCAAAGAAAATGGTGGGTGGGTGTGTCACAGCTTATATGAAAATACAAAGCTTATATGAAAAAATTATACTTTTTATTGTCAAAATTGAAATTCCCCCTCCCCCCAAACCAAGCATTCAAACTCAGTTCTTTCAGCAGGTCACTCAGGGTACAAAAACATTTTAATGATGACTAATGTAAGCCTTGCAAATACATATTTCAAGCTGTTTCTTCTTGCTGCATATACTCAGGGGTGCAGATGTGCTGTGTTAGGTCAGCTGCAGAATAAAATGGAACCTTTCATGCATTTTCCCAAGTTCTCCATTGTTAGTGCACATGAAGAAATGAAGAAATTTTAGTAAAGACCTTTTAAAATCTATACTTCATTATTTTCTCCTAAGATTAGGCACACTAGGGTTTGACAGTTTCTCAGTTATTACTGGTTATTGACTATTTCAAACTGGCATTGATTGTCTCTGAAAATAAAGAGTATTCAGTTCAAATTGCAATAAATTTTAGTCACAAGACAGGAATTGCCAATATAAGAGATTTACCTCTGAAAGATAACCTGATGGAAAATGTTTTGTCATCTGGAATATGGGATTTGTTCTCCTGGCTTGAATCAGTCTAGTGGAGCTCTGTCTCAACAAATGCATCTAGCCACATAATGAGGACTGTGGAGCCAAAGGGAGCAGTTTTTCTTTTATGATTCTTAGAAAGGTTTGGTTTATTTGACTAGATTTATTTAAGTGGCTTGCAAGCAATTAGGAGTCACTAAAATTACACAGCACTTAGAAAATGTTTGTGCAGTAACTAACTTGGTGATCAGCTGCAGAGTTTAACTCTGCATTTATTCCCTTTGGTCTTGCAGAATTGTAGCTTAGGTCTTGGAAACACATTCAGTGAAGAAATAGCTGCAAAAATATAAATTGTTATTGACCAACTCTTTGTTGTTCTCCTGCCAGAGGTGAACACAGCCACATTTTCAATGTCCTCCCTTTTGGAATCAGTAGAGCAAAATGATCCTTTAGCCACTTTACTGTGAAATCTAGTAGTTTAGTAACAGAACCCAAATTACTGTGAGGCAGCTGATCCTGAGCTGCTAGATTTCATATGATATTGGCTTAGAATCACATAAATGTTACTTGTAAGAGATTTGGAAAATGTAACCGGGTCTGGGCAGTGAGAGAAGTAAGGATTGGCAGCCTCTAAAATCACTGCAACTGCTTCTAAAATGAAAAAGCACACAAGCCTTGGAATTCTAATCTGCCATCCCAGTAATTTCTGTACCACAGCTTTTTGTGATCCTTTACAAACCCCTTGGAAATGGTGATAAGGATGTTCAGAATAGAGATGATGCTCACGTACATCAGTTCCAGAAGTATGGCAATTAGTCACTCAGGAGATAGTTTACTGAGAAGTTTCTCTTTTCCACCATATGAAAAAGGAGATACTATTTGATTTTTGCCTTGAAATGCAGCTTTCAAAATACTGAATTAGAAATTCTGCATGAAGAATGAAAGGCTAGAAGTTCACTGATCTAAAATTTAACAGATGTTATGTTTTTGTCCCTAAATTGTCAGTTGTCCTCAATGAGAGGTAAAAGAATGTGTAAAGTTCTCACTAGAATTTAATAAATTGTAATTGCTAGCATGCTAGGACTGTGAAACACCTTCACAGAAATGCAGCTAGGAGCAAAAAAGAGTACCAGACTAAAGAAGCTTGGAGGTTCAGTGAAAAAATGAGGTGCTCTGTTTCCTATTCAGCACTGTTTATGCACAGCATAAAAGCCACAGAAAACTGAGGAGAAAAACTCTGAAAAGACCAGCAGTTATCTTCCACTGTATTTTTAGCATGGGATCATAGCCAGCCAGCATCACTCAGCAGCCTCCCATAGTGTTCCTTGCTTCAGCCAGACAATCTGAAAGCCCAAGAAATGACTTTGCACTTGTGCTTGTACCAAGCAAGCTGCAGGAGGCTTTCCATCCTTGCTTAGCACAGTCAGTGGTACTAAGAGCTGTATTTGTCAACAGCTTTGTATTGCTCTCAGTATCATGCCAGTTATCCTTGCTCCTGAGGTTTCTGCTGGCAGCACTGTCCATGCTAATGCTGCTAACAGCACTGCAGCTGAATCACTGAGAACAAAATTCTTCACAGTGCACCAGACTCGGGCTGACTCAAAATAGCAGTGATGCACTGTCATCAAAAAGTACCTGCAAGTAGAAGAGCTCTCATTAAAGCTGGTCAAAACCTTCCCAGTGGCATCAGCTGTGCTTCTTGTATCTAGCTGGGGTAGACAGTAAATTTATCTTTTTAATAGAGTAGTTTTGTCTAGAAGGCTGCAGCTATTTGCAGTGTTCACAAATACACACAGTTGAGGGTGGAAATGTGTAAAAAAACATTAGTGGGAGATTTTTAGTGATACTCAGAGTACTCACCTTTCCTTCACCAGCTGCGAGGTCATGGTCAGGTCACAAATCTCATGGCATCTCTTCCCTAAGGCAGAGACAGAGGTATAACCTAAGGAGATGTACTGAAGGTAGCTTGAGACTAGCTAAAGAGACAATAGGAGATGATACACATAGGTCAGTAAAGGCCCCAAAGCTCATTTAAAAATTCAGATAAACATTCGGTGTGCTGGCCACCCTGAGATGCTGCAGCATCTTTCTCCAAACCACCTGCCCATGAGTTCACTCTGGAGTGTCTCTGCAGGCTGCAGTCACACACTGATTGCAGTATGGACACATCCTCAGTACTTCTAGTGGTCAAGCTCTCTACACAGGGGTGACTGGAAATCAGAAAGTATTTCTTAACATGGATTAGCCCAGGGGACTCTACTGACACAAGATTATTCTCAAATGGTGTGTGGAATAACAGTGCATTTTCCTGCATTAGTATATTCAGCTTTTCTACTGAGTAATACACTAACATGAACAAACATTCTTGATTCTGTAGTAGTAGTTCTGCACACATGGAATCCCTCTGCAGAACTAGCCTGTAAATTCTCCCTCTTTTTTACTCCAGTCTTGTTTGCAGGTTCCCTGGTTGGAAGGAGGTAGTTCACTGTTATTTCTAGACCAGCTCCCCAAAACATTTTAAATACCTTGATATGGCTTCCTCCACATATCTCCCTCTTGAGACACCCTGACTGAAGGCCTGTGCCCCTTCTGCTGGTTATTCAGTATCTTCTCAGCTGTAAGCCCTGTCCCAGCTTTTCTGTCTGTGCAATTTATTAAATGCAATGTTTAGCACCTGATTAAGACATTTGCCTGCTCCCTCACACCTGCCAACAGTAACACTTACGTGCTGTGTGAGGTTTAGGGGCTTGCTTGAAAGCTGAGCTGTTACTGGATCTGAGCAGGCAGGTATTTTGGAGAAGAGCTGCAGGCTCTAGCCTTGCTTCAGATCCCTGCAGCCTTCTCTACCAACAGAGAAAGACTCCATGCTTCCATCCACATCCAGAGCCAGATTGGCACTCTTACTCTGCAGCAATTAACCACAGTGGCATCTCTTATGATGCTGCCAGTGAGACAGCACAAGGATGTGCCTGCAGCTTATGCTCTGCCTCAGATGTGTGTGTGAGGAAGAATGCCAAGGATCTGGCTAGATCCTAACAAAACCATGCTCCAGCAGGTGCTTGCAACCCACAGATAAGGTGCAGAACCACCCCAGGAGGCTGGCCCTGCTGAGCCAGCTCTGGGGGGGAACCCCAGGCACCCCTCAGGAACACTTAGGAGGGTGTCCAGCACCACCTCATATTAAAAAATGGATAAAACACCTTGTATGCTGCAGTATGCAATTTTAGCCATATGTGTAAATAGGTATAATCTGTTCTTTTTCACTGGCCACAAGCATTTGTAATCTATAAACCTGCTGATTTTTTTTTTTACTTTGCATTATTTTCCAGAGTACTGAACTCAAGTGATTTTTGTATTGAAATTATTTAAAGGGTAATAATAAACAAAAAGTTTAAAAAAATTATATTGACAATGAATTCCACCTTGCTGTCAATCATCATTCTCTGGGGTCTCAAATGGAAACAACATTGCCTTCCTCCCCAGACCCTCTAGCTGCCCTTGACAGGAGGCAATTTTATTTAATGAAGACACCCATCCTTCAGTATAAAGGTGTCAAGTGAATTATTCATGAGCTCCTTTGTCTCCAAAGCATTCCAGCTGCTTCATCTCATTGTAAAATTGTAAAAGAAAATTAAAGTTTTTTTGTGAAAGTGCAGCTGTTGCTTTGAAAAGCATCTGTTTACCAACTATTACTGGGAGGCAGTAATATCCTCAGCTTTTGCTGTTAAGTAGCAGAAGTAAAAGACCAACAGAATTGGGCAAACAGATGACACTGGAGAGAAAGGAGCACAACTGATAACATCAGCACCGTGAGGAAATCAATATTCAGATATTTTTAGGTGCTTCATGTTCAGCAATTAATATCTTGAACAGTATTGAAAAAAAGGAAGCAGCTGAGCTTTTTTCCCCTCTGTATTCCCTTTTCTCTTAACATGTGACTGTTCCTCACTGTGAGGAATTTTGTTACAGACCAGCCCTGTCATTAGTGCAGTAGGGTGATAGGGATCTTTACTCCTGAGGAAACCAATACAGTCAGCAGGGCCACAGGTAAACACAACAGTCTGCATTTCATCTGATTTCAGAGCTGAGATCCACGTGGGCTCATTCAATTAAAGAGTAGAATTCCCTCCAGCAGCCATGGACCTTATTCTTGCCTCATTGGCTACATAGTTACTTAAATTTGCACAGATGTGTAAAAGTGTTGCAAAAGAAAAGATAATTTTTTTCTTGGTGATGTTTTAGTACTGCAGAAGTAGAAGCAAGCTGTATTATGAAATATGGCTAAAAATTCACCATACCCTTAGAAGTCAGACCAGACTGCATAATCTGTGCCTGTGAATATTTGTACAGAGTGAGGCCACATCTACCACGTTGCAGATAATCTGGTAAATGCCATCACTATTTAGCAAGTATGGCTGAAAATTAAGGAACTTATTTTACCTTTCACTTTTCAGCTTTTGTGCCCATAAAAGGCTAAAAATAACATTGTGTAGGCTTCTTGCTTGTGATATTTCCTAATTGTGGGGCATTTTATTTCTTAAACTCAATATTTTTTTTATAAGACATTTTATCTAGAACAATCCTAATACAATGACATCAATCATCAGATATATTTTTCAGTTATCAAACCAAAGTAACATTTAAAAATGTGATCATAATCTTAAAGGTTTGAACATAAAGATAAGAAAATATATATTCATTAAAAAATTGCTCTCTTCAGTGTGGAAGTAGATTTCAATTACTCTTAATTAATTCTGGTTCTGCTGAGATTGGTATCTGGTTTAATATAGCTGCCTTGCCAACTGCATGCTACTTTCTTCCTCCTGAGCATGAAGATTTTTCTCAGTATTCATTTAGCAGATAATAAAGGGTTTGGCTACTAGCTGCTGTGGCAGCTACAGTGCTTTCTCTCCCTGTAGCATAGAAAGCTGAATTTCACAGATGATCCAGAGAAGCTACAAGCAAGTGCTTTTGGAATTTGAGCAATACATATCTGGCCAGGACAGAACTTCAGGAAAGGCAAGAGGGATCAACAAGCTGATTCTTTTCCATCAGTAACCACAGAACTGCAGAAAGCAAGAAAAAAACCCCTGAAAGTTCTACTAAGGAATTAGAAAATATTTCAATAATGTTATGAGATTGCCATGCACTGGCTTGAGTGATTGCTGCAAATAAAATCTAATGCTGACATTGTCAAGCCTTCAGAAGAGAAGAACTTTTTTTAACTAAAAAAGTTCTGTCCTGGCCTTTTTTAACTAAAAAAGTTGGTTGGTTTGGCTTGATTTTTATTTTTTTTTACATTAGGAATGCTGATAATTAAATTACTTTCCATTTTCATATCTCTGATACGTTTTCTCAGGATAAGATAATTGGATTTTTCTGAATCTATAAGATCAAAGATTACTAGAGCTGACATTAAAAAATCCAGAAAGGAGAATCTGTCCTTCTTGCAGACTTCAGCATCTATAATATTTATCACAGGGTTTTGATTTGTAACTACTGCAAGCAGCAGACTCTCTGAACATCTGTTCACTGAATGTCCCAGAAGGACTGGTTTTCTATTGTGAATTTCAAGCATCTTTGATATTACCCTGCAATACCATAATCTTTTCTCTCCTTGCTGAAATGTTTTTAATGTGGATATCTTAGAAGAAATATATGTGTCTGAAAGCTGATAATTGCCTACATGTTTTTTTAATTCCTATACATTTTTTAAATATTGAAGGATTTTGCAGAACTTACACCCAGTCATCCTGCTTAGCTATTCTTTTTAGCTTTCCCTTTTGTTTGTATTTAATTTTCTTTCCATCCCATTTCTTATAACTGGAAAAGTTGTTTGACTTTTTAGATGATGACTTTCATTTATGTGCCTGCTCAGGATGCTCTGTTCCATGAAAGCCTCAACGACAATTCACCAAAATAGAAAATCCTACTGAGATCAGGCCTCATCTGGCATGGTCATTTATTATGAATCTATTGCAGTGATAGCTCTCTTACAGTAAATTTTTAGGCCATTAACCAGCACATGCTTAATTTAGCAGCTGTGTCCAGTCCTGTGTAAATTCAGTATTCTTTCATGGATCTTAAAGGTAAACATGTACAAAAAGATCTTGCTCTCAGGGTACAGGATTACCTGACTGTGTTTGGGTACCAAGAGTTACCACCAGAAACACTCAGTTATGCTACAAAGCACAGTAAAATTTCCCTCCCTCTGCAATTCCCCCCCATCCCATCCATACTCTGGTTTTGACTGTAGATATTCATATTTTATGAAATTATTCATATTGGTTTATTCTGATATTGCTAGTTAATAAATACAATACTGACAGTATAAATATAGCATTGACAGCTACTCTCTTCTAGAAATAAGTAGACTCTTTTGTAACTATATAAGAACATAAACCTGCATCTTATTCATAACACTGTATTTTATTTACCTTGAAAGACAAAAAAAACCAAACAAACAAAACCCAAACCCAAAACTTAGCAAAAAAACCCCCACAACCTTCCCACCAAAAAACCAACTAACCAACAAAAAACCAAACACCCCAAAAACCAAAACCAAAAAACCCAAACCAGGATATCTGAACAATTCTAACTCCCTCAAATTAACTACATGGCATGTTCATCAAATTATAATCAACACATGAGAAATATTCCTGCCTTTAAATATGCACAGTTTTAGAGAAGGCAAGTCTTGCCAAATGTTTATTCTTTAAACTAAGTGCAAAGTACAACAGTGTTCAGAAATACAACTGTTCAAAAATGCTTTTCTGCTTGCTAGGAAGGAGGGTACATATTCACTACAAACCCAGGGATTCCAGGAGCAAGGGCTTTGCTTTTGAGCCATCCTAGTTTGAAATGCTTCACCTGTGGCTTCAGCAGATCCCCTTTGAGGTTTCTGCAAGGCAACAAGACATGGACACTTTTAATAGCTTGATAAAGCAAAACCACCAGACATCTGTGGAAGTTTTAATGTAGAATGGCAATCTTTTGTAAAACCTTTTGTCTCTAGCTGTGCTTTTCCAGGACAGAACTAATCCTGAATTTCACTGCAGTGTTCCTGCACCTGAACAGAAGGGATTGAAATATTAGTTATGAGCAGAATTGGAATGGTATTGTAGGAAATATTTGTAAACATCTAACTGAGCAAGCATGAGAGAGTAGCTACACATCCTGTGGCCCAATTCCAATTGTTTTTCTAATATTAGGGCCAGGAGCAGTTGATGTACCACACCCAGAGTAGTAAACAGGAAAGGCTGCATCTATTGCTTTGTCCTGCAGTGCTTCATGACAAGGGGAGACACAGGATATGTCCAGGCAGACCCATGCATGCAAACCTGAGCTCTTCAGTGCCAATGCTCAGACAGGAGGCAGGTTGAACCAGTGAAGAGAGCTTAAACTCTGCCTATGCAGAGATGTCTTTCTTTTTTTCCAGTTTTTTTCTTTTTTTTTATATTTGATGCCCTTCACCCTTCATCTCAATGCCCAATAATCTCACAAGAGATTGACTATATCTCACAGGAGATTGCCTGTATCTCACAAGACTGCAGTATGATTGGAAAATGTTTCACTTTACTACTACTCAAGAATCTGCAGGGTTGCACAGCAAATGTAGCAAAGGTAGGAGCAGTACCACACTTTTCTGAGTCTCACTGAGTCTCACTGAGTCTCACTCCTCAATCACAAGACTAATTTCTCTTTCTTGCACACACCTTTCTTTACCATGATGAGATTCAATATCTCATCTCTGTACTGAATAATAATATGTCAGCTGTCAACTGCCTGGAATTTTTACACTGAAAAAATGATGTATGACAAAACAAATAGTACTCTAACAATATTTAGTCTTTGCCAATCAAATACTGGCAATACGAACACATGTAACTAAAAATATATGATTTTTATAATAGCTGACTTGATATTGGCTCAATAGCACAAAAAGTGCATATGCACAGACTAGCCTTTATTTCAGGCCTGATTCTATTCCTATTTTAAATTGTGGCTTTAGATACCTCAATATCAAATCTGTGAAAGACTTTAAATATATTGCAAAGAATAGAAGCCATTTCTTTTCTCACATTACTGGAAATTAAGAATACATTCAGTGAAGTTGGTCCAGAGCTAAGAAGCAAGCTGGCAGTACCCTGTGAAGAGTGAGTTAGCCACCCCTATTCCTTCCTGGGGTCTGTGAGCAGGAGACATAGTTTGAAGACAGATTTGAGGAGACCATCATGCTCTATTCTTCAAGAGGCTCCCAGGGGAAAGCTGTTCCTGTGACCGTGCCATAAACCATTTGTGCTCTGTCTTCACTGTGGCCCAGGTGAAGCTGTGTAATCCTTGTGGGACCTCTTGTATTCAACTCTGCAGCTCAGCCTTCCACATGGGGGAGAGGCACTCAATTACCTCTGTGCTACCTTCCCCTGCTTGCTGGCTGCTGACCATGAGCAGCTGGTGATGTTTGGGCTGGCAGTGACACTGAGAGGCCAGCTATGGTCTGTGTTATTTTTCCTGTGTATCTCCTGCTTGTGGCCTCAGGGGCTCTGACTGTCCCTGCTATGGGAGGGCTTTACTAGAGAATGAGAAGATCTCCTGTGCTGCTGAGAAAAAAAGCCTGATCCAAACTAACACCACTCAGGTCTCTCAGGTTTCTTATCTTTGAAAACAATATCCCAAGTATCTGTTGTGAACTTAGAGGGGAGGGAGAAGGGAAAGGAGGTTCCTACGTGACAGTGTCAGAGTGGTTCTGCAGCAGGGCTGTGGCTGGCACATCTTGGGGCCGTTCCACCATCCCATCCATGCTCCTGAGCCCTGCCCCGCTGCCCTGCACCAGGCACAGCTGCCCAGCTCCCACAAACCCCACCTTGTGAGAGCTTCTGAGGAGGAGGGAGGCCAGGGCATGGTGCTGCAGGTGAGGGAGATGCAGCTCTGGCTGCTGGGGAATATGAACCACTGTGGCTTTCTCCGTCTTGGCACGCGGGATTTGGGAGCTGGAGCTGCTATCACATTGCAGCACTGGCTGCTGTTACCGTGCCTTTGGCATAAAGAGCCATGCAGTGACAGTACAGCCCTTCTCAGGCTGATGCTGAATGAAAAGCTTTGCCATGTGCAGGTTACAAGCTCTACAGCACAGTGCACACTCCTGCTGAAAGGCCTCCCTCGATACTTTCTGCAGCTGCAACGGCGCTGTTGTAGCTGGTTTTGGTCTGGGAAAATTAGTCATAAATAGAATTTATTGTTGGTTTATCTCCACTGTCGGTACTAACAGCAGAAGCCAGAGTGAATTGCAGCTGATTTGTTTATGGTTTATATTGAGTTCATGAATTAACTGAAGGATAAGGTGGACCACTTGCTATGTTAAAATGTAACCAGGAAAATGGCATAAGGGCATATACTATTTGCCTGAAAGGGAACATATTTAGGTCAAAACTACATAGGAAACTTGAGACTGCAGTAGCAGTACTGAAAACCCTTTATGTTCAATAGGTTATTTGATAACAGAACATTTACTAGAGTTTGTTTCCAAGTCTGAAGGTGAAATTTTGAGTGGCACATTAGCTGTAGGACACACAGATGAGTAAATGTACAGTGACTTTTTTTTACTTGCTATTTCTTCAAATGGAAAATATGCATTTTGCTTTGCATTAATGGCTTCATTGCAGTGATTAATGTCTCTGTGCATTTCTGTGATCATTTTCCACTTAGGAGTGTGGTTACCAGTAGTGGGTAGTTAAAAGAAACAAGCAATGGTACATGAGCTGCCACACAAAGCACTAAGAGATTTTCTTTAATTATCACCTGTGTTCTTACAACAGCCCCTTCCTCCTAACGTGTTGCTCTCCTTGTCCATGAGAATAGAGCTAACTTTCAGAATATATTGCAAGCTGTACATTTTATCTTGTGTTTATGGGAGAAGACATTAATAAGTTCTTATTTTACTTTATTTATTTACTTTTTTTTTTTTTTTTCTGTGTGGGACTTACAGGATTATATAGATTTTCCCCTGGCAGCATTTCTTGGTTCAGGCATTCAAGTGTCTGATGATAGGACCTTTGGGAATGATCACCCTGCAAAGTAAGGTTTGTGTTTTGGGTGAAACCTGGTGTTCAAGTAGTGGCTGAAGGCTTTGTGAATTTCCTAAGTTGAAGGACAAATGATAGAGGAACTACATGTTTTAGTGCTTGGTTTGTTGAGTGACCTTTTGCTTCTGCAGAATACAAAAGTAAGTGGATATTTCAAAACTAAAACTAAACTAAAAACAAACATGCACCTAAATTGTTTTTCAATTTCACATGAAGCCATTATTTTAAAAGAAGTAAACTGGAGGCACTGTGGTGGAAATCAATGGAAATGTGGCTGTGCTTTCCTGAAAAGCACTGTACTTTTTTGACCTTGCTCTTACAAAGATGCGTGCATAGGCTTTGCATTCTGCAACTAAAGCTCGTACTATATGCATTAATCTTCATAAAAGGACTTTATAAAAAGACTCTCTAAACACAACTAGTTGTAATATCATTTTAAGTTACAAAACTTTCCTGGAACCAAGAAACTTTACATACCAGTAAATCAAAACAATTCAAGTATTTATTGTTTGCTAGAAAAAATAATGTCAGTTATGTAAACTGGATTGAAATTTGACTTATGAAAGTATGGCTTAGATCTGTGTGTGGTCCTCTTCCCCTCCTTCCCTCCTCTCCTCCCAACTAATTAATATATGGATATTTATAAAATATTTTGTGACACAAACTCTAATTCTCCATTATGTACTCAGTTTCTTACAGAAAACAAACAACCTGCCAGGAATTGCATCTTCCACAATGTGAAATTTATGATGTCATCTAATTTTTGAAAACAATGAATTGGTCAGAGTAGAAAACAGTTATTATTTCTTAGTCTTTTTCATGCATTAAAAGTGTTAACAAGCTGGAGAATAGGGAATCAAATTGTACAGTTCATTAAGCATTTCTCTTGTTTTTCTTAGAAAGAGGATCTCTTCATGTAAGCAACAATGCAAAGAAGAATATAAGTATTTGCATGCTGAATCTATACACCAAACAGCAGGCTTGGCAAGTATATTCCAAGCATGTCTGATACCAAGGTCAGGAAACATGCCCCACCAGTTGCTTGCCATCAAAGTCTTCTTTGATTTTGCAAAGAAAGTAAATAAAAAGAATTGTTATGAGGAATAGTGGGTGAGATTAACTTGAGCTGGTTTGGGAAAAGCTAAATCACAGTTTTCCAGCCAACCATTTGCATGAGTTTCCAAAGCTTTACTTGGCGATATATGGAGTGTTTCCATTGTCAGCTGGAATGCAGATCTCATGCCTTTTGAGCCCGGACAAGTCTGACATGATCTCAACCCTAAGATTTGTGAAATAACACATGAATTTGACACTGTTGACAAAGGAGTAATAAAGAGGAATTTGAGTGACTTGTGTTTGGTTGTACTGCTCAAATAAAAATTCCCAGGATCTCTTAAATACTAAAATATTGGGAGAATTTTTTTACTGGAGGTTATGTTTTATATCATGACAATTTATACCAATTTATATCCTGAACAAAAATATACCTATCATCCATATTACTGTTATTTCCATTAGCACATCTTTGGAAGTAGTATTTGTTTTGGTTGGGTTTTTTTTACTATGACCTCTGTCTCCCTCCCACACGTGATCACAGAATTGTTTGCAGGACTGCTGCTGGCTGACTTCAGAGTAAGTAATTGCATTACTAGTTGGGTGGGGAGGGAGGAAAGGAGGACCACACACAGATCTAAGCCATAGTTTGATAAGTCAGATTTCAATTCAGTTTATATTACTATTTTTTCCAGCAAAAAATACTTGGATTGTTCAGATTCTGATACTGACATGAAGCATTTCTTAGTTGTAGGGAAGCTTTTTAACCTGTAGTGATGTCATGACTTCCATGTAAACAGGAAGGCTGAGTATCTCTTCCTAAGATATTTGTATGGCTTTTGTTATCATTAAGTGCCTCTTAGTCTGAACTAATGTACCCTCACAAGAACTTTAAGGCACACAAAGGCCATAAATGTCATTGCACAGGGCGCACTGGACTGTACAGAAAGCGGCTCTGGCACATGGGGTGGGTTGGAACTCCCCATAAGGAGAGGGTGCAGCAGAATAAATTGGTGTGGTTGGCACTGCTGAGAGCAGAACACCTGCAGGGAGCAGGCAGATACCTGAGCACCCATCCCCTGTATTTCCCAAAGGGGATCAGGGGTGGTCAGCTCACACCAGGTGCACCTCTGGGCTCACACACACCTTGTGGGCATGAGAGGCATGGAGCTCCTGGCCTCCCCCCTCAGCTTAGGGTGGCTCTCTTCTTTCATGTCCTGGAGACAACATGTTGGAAATAACAACACTGGGGTAGACTGGTTGTGAACACAGCCACTGTGTAACTTCTGATGAGAGTGGGCTGTACGGAGAGAGGAATGCAAGTTTTAAAGGTCAAGGAAGAAGAGAAAAATGTCCAAAGGAGAAAAAAAAAAGCAGCTGTGTGTGTTGGCAGTAAGAGGTGTGGCTGGTGAAACAGACTATTGTGTTCTGGACAGTGCGTGTTTCCAAAATCTTCCTGCCAGGTTCCACCTTAGATTAACTTTGAAGAATTGGCTAATACATCAACCAAGATCAAAAGGTGTCTGCTAGAGTGTTGGCAAAGTGTGTACTCGTTATGATGAGATATGTATTGAGATGGTCAGATACAAAGGAGCATTTTCAGGCACAGAAAAAAGCAATTAGCACAAACTATTCACAGTGTTTTCTTTTGCTTGTCAGGATAACATCTCTCTTGTTCAAGTTCATGTGGAAGCCAGCTGTTCTTCCATAAGCTAGGTTGAAGATATTTTATCATGAGTCATATAGTTAAATATGGCAATAGTTAGGTATGGTCCTACATCCTCTCCACATGGCTGGCACCATTTCCTCAGAGCAGCACCTTGTACCTGGCTGGAGATACAGGAAAAGGCCAGTGACATCTCAGGACTCTCCAGGTGATGTTCCTTGCAGTCAGGGGGTCATTCACTCCCTGCTCTGCAGAGCCTTATCAAAAGGACTTGCTTAATTTTTTTTAGCTACTACAGGTATTTGCCACTTTAAGTTGGGCTACAGGATTCAGTTGCTGAAATTATCTTGCTGTCCTGCATAACAATATGTTTTAAAATGAGAAAATACCATGACAATCCCTGTCCCTAAAAGAGAAAAGATTTCTCCATAAAACTCTATCCTTAAACACATGTATCAATTATTCACCTGCTAATAGCTGTAATCTAACAACCCATTCAGCTTTCCAGACACTGAGAAGGGGAACAGATCTTCAATTTGGATTAGAGGAATTAAGAGTTTGCATGTTTTGTGCAAGTGAGAAGGAGGAACAGATACGTGGTGTGAAGATAATAAAAGTAGCTTAAAAAAGATTTTAAAAAGAGGTAACAATGTTTGGTTTACAAGAACAGAAGTGACAAGCTAGCAATTTTATTTTTTACTTTACAGACCATAAATTGAACTCATTTTTAGTAAAAATGTTATGTAAGACTATTACATTTGGATTTTTTTTCCTGAATTAATAGTAAAGAAGCATATAAAAATTAAACCACATTGACTTCCTGAATGCAAAATGTTTTGCATTCAGGAACACAGCTAACACAGCTGGCCTGACATTGCTAATGGTACATGATAGAAACAAACAGGAGGCAGTCTGATTTCTCCTGGGCCAGGACATGTCTATGCACCAAAGCTGCTGTGAAGAGAACTTGTTGCCTCCTCTGTGGGTCACAGATATTTACAAGGATCACCTTGTAATAATCTGTCATTAGCTTATTCCTTGAAATTCCCTAAAGAACTGCTGGGAAGAAAGGCTGCAAAAAACAGTATGAGACACACAAACAACCTCCTGGCTGAGATGTCCCCAGCCCTCTCACCTCACTGGTGACCTGCCAAACTTTTGAGGTGTTGCTCGACCCGTAAAGGGAACATTTACAGTGCCACTGCTGACAAAGGAGTAATAAAGAGGAATCTCGTCTCCATGAACAAGGGGCTCTTTGCCCTTCACGTTAAGCAAAAACTAGAGGGAGAACACGGTGAGATGCTTCTCTATCGAACCGTCATGGCTAATCGATTAGGACTCACTGCAGGGTATCGAATGATGCCATTCTTTTCTGTGGTGCCCACGAGGCACGTTCAGCAGCAGGTGGTACTTGAAAACGCTCCTGGTGTGAGGGATGCCCCGTCCCTGGCAGAGTCCAAGGCCACGCTGGATGGGACACTGAGCAGCCTGGTTCAGCGGGAGGTATCCCTGCCCACGGCAGGGAGGTGGGAACCAGACGTTCTTTAAGGTCCCTTCCAATCCAAGCCATTCCGTGACCGCACGATCTGCGGAGAAGCCCGTGTGCTGCTGAGCGCCGCGAGGGCCGTCGCAGCGGGGCAGGAGCGGGAGGCCGGCGGCGCAGGCGGCAGCCGGAGGGGCCGCGGGAGGGCAGAGGCGGGGCCGGCCGGGGCACTGCGGAGCCGGCGCGGCGCTCACCGGGCGGGGACTGCACCTTCGCCGCCGCAGCGCGGCGCCGCCCCCGGCCCCGCCACACCTCCCGCCCCACCGCCCGTCCCCCCGGCCGTCCCCCCGCTCCCCGGCGGCGCGGCACCCGCTGCCCGCCCGAGCGGCTCTGCCTGCGCCGCCCCGCCATGGAGCAGGGGCCGGCGGGGGGCTCCGGCCCCGCCGCCGCTGCTGCTGCTGCCGCCGCCGCTGCCGCCGCCGCCGGCACCGGGGGTCTGCTGCTGCCCCTGAGCGAGACCGAGCAGCAGCGCTACTCCGAGCTCTTCTCGCGGTGCTGCCCGCCCCCAGAGGCGGCCGCCGGGGGGAGCAGCGTGGGCGAGCTGTTCCGGGCCTCCCAGCTGCCCCCGGACACGCTGCACCAGGTGGGTCCGGGGCTCTCCGGTCCGGCTCCCCCCGGAGCTGCGGGGCGCGGGCGGTTTGGGGGGTGCGGGACGGGACCCGCTCCCGCAGCCCTTCGGGCGAGGGGCTGGCGCTGCCTCCGCCGGGAAGTTGGGGGCTGCGGGCGGGCCGGTGCCCTGCGCTGCCCGCGGGGCCGGGACGAGGCACAGCCCCGTCGGCGGCGGGGCAGAGCGGAGCGGGGCCGGTCCGGTCCGTGCGGCGATGCTGGGGCTGCTCCGTGCCCGCTTGCCTCCTCCACACAGGCGCTGGCAGTGCCGGCGCAGCGCTCCGCTGTTCTGAGGGGTTCTGAGGGCCGGCCGTGCCCCTCGGTGCCGCCTTGTGCCGGGCTGCGCTCCCGCGGGCTCCGGGCGGGCTCTCCCTGTCAGGTCGGTGGTGCCGTCGCCTTTCTCAAAAGGGCTCCGAAAGTCATAAAAGCAGTTGTATGAAACGACGTGCCATGTGCTAAATTTCTGGTTTACCACTGAGGGTTTTTTCCTAAATGTTGTTTCAGCGGATAAAAACTCCGCGGGTAAAATGATGTTGCGGTGTTTTATGTCAGTTCTTGAGCGCGAATAGAAGGTGCGAAGTGCGGAGCTCTCCCCCGTCAGAGCAGCAGAGGCCCAAAGTGGTCCCCAACAGGGGCTGTGGGGCAGAGCCCTCCTGCTTTTTGAGGAAAGCTTGTCCGGGGTGGCAGAAAGCTTGCGCCAGCCAGTTTCCAGGAACAGGGAGGAACCGGACTTGAGTCTTCCCCACCTGCGGATTAGTAATTTAACTAACACACTGTAGTTACCTCATACTTCCTGAACAGAGATAGGAGATTCCCGATTGTTTATTTATTTATTAATTTAACTTTTATTTCCAGGAATTTTGTTCTTCAATAGCTTTTACTGATCAAGCAGGAAAAAGTTATGATGAAGTGGAGGTCGTGTACCTAGGCACTGCCCAAAGGTACTGAGCTCCACTGCTGTCCTGATAGCTGGCAGCTCATCTCTTAATGGGTTATAGAAATTCGAATTGAGCAGGAGATTCTGAATGAAAATTGTGGTGTTTCAAGGATATTTTTCTTCGTATTTGTGCTCTTTACCAGATCAGTTAAACAAAAATCTTACCAAGCACTATATTGCTACCTTGTATCGAGCCACAGTGTGACCTTGGTCTTGCAGGTGAAGGGAGTAGTGAAAGTAGAGATTTCGCATAGATACAGCACCAGGAGTGTTCTTCCTATTTCCTCTGTTTGCAAAGAGGAAGAACAGGACATTTAATTTCAAATAAAAAGGCTTATCTAAATAGCCACTTAATTTTTCAAAGAAGTATGGAAAAAAACTCATATTTTAGCTATGTGGTTTCTTACCCGATCATATAAGTGAAATTTGTTGTTATTTTATTACCATAGTTTGTTTTCAGGGTCATTTTGGTACTAATGTGTGATTTAAGCCTGGAAATGGTGAGGTATTGATTTTGGTTTTGTTTTGGGGGGTTTTGTTTTTGGATTTGTTGGTTGCTTGGTTTTGACATTCAAGGATTTTTTTAAACTATTTTAGATTATTTCCAGGTATATTTATGCTGTGGTGAGAGCATTACTGGCAAAGAAGCCTGTAATTTGCTTCAGGAATATTCAGATAATAAGGCCTGTGGGATCTGGGTCTGCGTTTCTTTTTCCTTCCTTCCCTCCCCCTCTTGTTTATAGGGCACTAATCACAGTGGCATTCTGCTCTACTGCTGGTGTGCCTGTCCTCAGAACTCACCCCTGTCAGGTATTCTTACATTTACTGAGACTTCAGGAAAAATGAATTAATGGAATGAGTTAAAAAGAACAGATTGCAAATGGGGATGTTTTAATAGGGAAAACCCTGCAATGTTAATTGAGATATTTTTCTGATGTTTTGTCTTACTATATTCCAAAAATGCAATTTAATATTTTCTCTTTAAAAAATCCTACCGTTCTATCAGTTAGGGGAGCAATACACAGAGATTCCTGGTGTACATTTTCTGCTAGTACAGGGAACGCCTATTTTAGGCCAAGCCAGCTCATTTGGGTTAAGATAACATGCTTTCTTTGAAATAGTTTTTGAGTATGAACATTTTTCGGGGTTTTTTAATGCTTTTTAAAATCCCCATCTGTCACTTTACTGCTTTGTATACAGGCAGCATCCCTACTGGCCGACTGAGAAATGGTCATGCTGAGTTTATTCATGTCAGAAATGGGGAGATTTGGTTTGGAAACCAATTCTGGATTTCTACTAAGCAGAGCCAGCACAGTCCAGAAGGTACTAACACAATTCTCTGGCCTTGCATGGGCTATTGCAAGAGACAGTTATGGATGGTTTTGTAAGCAATGTGCAATTTGCAGCTTTTTATTCTCAAGGCATTCATTGAGGAGTGGTTTTACAAATCAGGATGCTTCCAGAACTGACATTTAGTGCTGTGGCAGTCTCAAACATGTGCTGTTGTCTTCAGTTGTACTTGTGTAATAAGTGGGATAAATCTTTGAGAAAGAAGGAGTTTTTCCTTATACTCTTTGATTGAGATTTATAACTCATCAGGATGATGCTCACAAGCATCACAGGAAATCTCCCTCCACTTCTTACCTGTAATGGCAGGGTTTGCTGTTAAGACAAAAATCAGTGGGTGCATCCTGGCTGGAGTAGTGCCCTTTGGGATGTCAGTTCCTAGGGGAAAAGCAGTGGTGGGTGCTCTCAGACAGCAAACAGGCAAGGGTCTGGTTTGGTTTAAAGGTTAGTTGGCTTAATCCAAGAAGTTGCATGGATGAAATAGGCTAGGTAACAGAGAGCAGGTAGGGAATGCCAGAGCATGTGGTAGAAGAGGAAATGCTGGAATAGATGGAAAAAATCCAAGAGCAGCCGGGTCAGTCGGAGCAGATGGCGTGCACCCGAGAGTGCTGGGTCTTGCTAAGAATGAAGTGATTGAACACAGATTCATTACACCCAGGCTCATTAAAAGCAGCAATTCTGCTGGGCAGTAGGGTTCAGCAGAGCTTGTACTGATTTTGCTTTACTTACAGACAGGATCGAACAATGAACTCAGCAAGTTATTTCAGTTCTGGAAAAAAGGTTGCAGTTAGCACTAAAATTAAAAATGTCAGACACTTCATAGGACAGAGAAGGGCATGACAGGGGCAGAACAGCATGGCTTCTGTGGACTGTATAATCATACCTCCCCAGTGTACTGAAAGTCTTTGGCTAGGCATATTGTTTGGTTAAGGACAGAGCTATTAAGATTGTATTTAGACTCGAACAAAGCCTATGACAGATCTTTTACCAGGGGCATTTAAAGTAACTCTGCAAAATGTTTGTAATTATTTGCCTGAAAGGTCTGCCCTGGGTTGTTTTTATTTTTTACAATATTTATGTTGAAGGAGAAGGAGCAGACTGGTCATGCACCAGGCACTTACACAGGCTGTCAGAATTAGAAGACATTCAACAGCATCTGCTGGATTTATATGAATGCATATGTGTTGATGAGGTTGAAAATGGTGTTCTCTATGCTTTAAGCTCCTATCAAAGGGAAAAAACCTGAATTTGTAAAAAAAAAGTAAATGTTTTGGACTCATTGGGCCCTCAAAAAATTGGTGATCCTGCAGCATGCTTTGTTACATAGATCAGTATCAGTAACCCTTCTAACAAGGGGAAGCAGCAGGCAGAGGTGAGGGAGGAAGGCAGGAGGCACCACTGTTGGTCATCAGTGGATGACTAAAGCAGGTCTGTGTGGCCATGTGGGCAAACTCTCTGGGGGTTTGGGCCTATTCCTTGGAAGATCTGTTGGATTATGCTCCCTGAATGCACTGGATGTCAGTACTGCACACTGACAGCTGTGCCAGGTGCTGACAGTGTCTGGTTTGCCCTGTCTCATTGGGGCAGTTGATTTGTGACCCTGTTTTGAAGCTGGCCACCAGCAAGTACATAGAGCCTCTGCTGCTTGAGTCTGGCACCCCAAGTGTGTCTGTTGTGGGTGCCAGCTAACAATGGGCTGATGTCTGCAGGCATCTTGGATAAAATAATGCCTTACAGAGTCACTGCCCTCTGATAAGCAAAGGAGAGGTACCTTGTGCTAGTTTTGCTGTCGACATTAGTATTGTCTATGAATATTTTGTCTTAAGAAATTGAGCAGAATTGGTCTCAAGATTTACACTAAAATGCATGTTTCTTTTCATTAGTTTCCAACTTATTTGATTAATTCTCACTTGGTTGTCTGACAGTATCTTTAATTCTCACTTTTATAAACCTTAATCTTATTTGTTGGCTTGGCACTATCAGTACAGAGATCCAATTTTCTTAAGAAAATGCATTCTTTCCTCTGCAAATGAACACACTGTGTTATTTTGAGCTCCAAGGATGACAAGTACTAATTGTGTGATGCTAGAGCTGTACAGGCACTGCATTTTTTAGCTGGGACTGTCCTTCCAGCACTGTGAATAGGGAACACAGACAAACGGTCGTGCTTTTCTTCCACAGACTTCGTGAGTTAACTTGTGTTTATTGTCCCTCGTCTCTATAGCTACAACTCTACACTTTAACTGTATTATGTTCAAAAAGCAGAAGTGTGAATAGACTAAAAAAAAATGGTTAAGTTGATATTTCTTTGGAAAAATGCCTGGAAGGATTGGCTTTCTGAAATTTGTTTTTCCTAATTCCCTAAGTATAAATTATTACCTGCACGATAGCTGGGGTGGAACTAACAGTCTGCTTCGAACAGGCAGAAAGGAAAAAGAACTGTGGCAGCTACAATGCGAGCTGTTTGAGTGAGGAAAGTCTGGACTCAATGTTACTTTACAAAAATAAAGTTCCCTCTGTTGCAGCTGTTGACAGAACGTGGCATTATGTTTGTGCTGGCTGTGTGATTTTGCTGAGTGAACAGTTGATCCATCAAAAAGTGGTGTTAGAGAGAAGTTGCATCCTACTGACGTCTTTGAGTCAGGAAAAAGCATGGTACATCACCATGTAAGCAGTGCAGCGAGGGGAGGAAAGGGAAACTGACATTGCAGTGTCAGTGTTTCTGACCACAATCTCCTAAGTTGTCATTGCCTTTCTAGAATCACAAGCAAACTTGTATTTATGTAAGTAGGAAAATAAAAAACCCAGATGTAAAAGCTACAGTGGTATTGTTACTGAGAAAATTTCTAAATTGTAACAAACTAAAGGGTAAAACTTCACCTGGAGTTATCTTGCTGATCTGTTCCATTAAAAAATATAAAATGGTGATCTTAATACATCCTGAAACTATTTTTTATGATGTAAACTATCACTTCATAGTCTCTGCTTACAAGATTAGTAGTTTTGAGTGCCTCAGTGTTGACATACACAGTTGATGATTTGTAGAAGCCATTCCTTCCAAGTGTGTTTCAAATCACACTGTAAAACAGACTCTTGGACCTGCTTGTCACAGACATCCAGTGGGATGGTCAGAATTAGTCTGGTCAGGGCCTGCAGCCTTCAGTAATTAACCCTCATAACAGCCAAGTGTCCATTAATTATTGAATATGCCAAGAAAATAATGCTTTGCTGTCCAGTGATTTCAAATAATACAAAAGGGATGAGAGAAAAAGATCCACTGGGGTGAAAAAGAGTTAACTTTCTTCATGAGAGGTTGCTGCAGTAGGAAGTGGGGACAATGAAGAATGGTTTTCATTTTTATGTTTTCAGTAAGTGGTTTTGTCATGGTACTTACATAAGTGCAGTGGGGTTCACCAAACAGTTGAGTACAACCTCTTTTAGTCTTGTGTATATCTACAGCACTCTGCTGTCAGTACTGTGATGTTTATACACAGATTGATGATGTTGCCACAGTGTGTTTTGCAAAGGAGATGTTGAACACAATTCACTTCAGTGGCTGAATCTGGCTCACACACCCCCTGTGAAAGAGGTATCAAGTCTGAAAATATGAATTTAGCTGAGCTGAAAAATGGATTAACAAAGATGGAAAAAACATTTCTTAAGCAAGGAATCAAGATGAATGACCTATTTAAATTTAAAATACTATGATTTGAGAAATACATCTGATATAATATTTGTAAAGCAAGATTCTTTGATGTATTAACATCTAAACATACCAACAGTATGGTAAAATAAAGCATGAATGAGCCATATGTGCTAGTTTAACTTTTGAGACAGTCAAACAGTTTAACAGCTGAGTTAGTGGATAATTAACTAGAAAAGGTTGCTGGAGTAGAAAATCAACTATGGGCATATAGTAATCCCCTCTTCCTGAACAGAGGGAATATTTTCTTTGTCCATGGTCTTCAGCAGCATTATTGGGTGACACTACATAAAACTGAGAACTCTGTAGGGAATAACTTATTTTTGTTTATCTTTTTTTTTTAAATTTCATTTTTATTTTTTATTCCTGCTTTTTAGATATGATGACGAGGCGGAAAGTTGTGGTGGGATGAGATTCATTAGTTCTGTGACCTAGTAGGAGATAGTGACCAAAAATCATCAACTAAATCATTAACTGCAAATTAGATTTACTTCATTTATTGAAGTATTTAAAAGGCAAAACGTGTTTATAAAGTTCCAAATCTTTGTATATATGAGAAATGTGTAGCTTTTGGTTTTTTAGCAGATGAAGACATTGTATTTTTAACGAATTCCAGTTTTCAGCTAAATTTAACTTTGCATATGTCTTACATACCCACACAAGTAGGTGTGTCTCTTATTAACAATTATAATGGAGCAAATTTCTTATTATAATTAAGAATTAAATTAATTCTTATTATAAAATAAATAATTAAATTAATTAATTTAATTATAAAATAATTAAATAAATTCTTATTATAAAATAAGAATTAAGATCTTTATTAGGTGATGTGGTTCCTCAAATATATTTAAAATTATTACTTTGTGGTAAGAGCAAAAATGTTACAGTAATTTTTTTTAAACATAAGAGTCTTGTTTTAATGATGACCAACTAACAAGACAGGTCTTTATCTAGATAATTGTGAAATTAGGGTCTTACCTCTTTGGATTTAAATAATGTTTTAATAGCTTATTTTTCCCATAAACCTGCCCTGCAAACACTGAAGTACAGACACCTGATGCTGTCAGTTGTTCCAGATTGGGTGGAACATTTGCAGAGGGGTTGAAGGTGCTCCTCTGTACCCTGGCACTCTCTGGACTGGAGCAGGCTGCTGAGAACCACTCTGAGGTTACACAGTGGCTGCCTGTTCAATCCTCTCTTGTGCCATGCAGGCCTTCACAAGGAGCACACATTGCTGAGCAGAGCTACAGCAGTGCCCCATGTTCAGCACTGCAAAAAAAGGGGGGTCTTGAGTAGCTTTTGATAGCTTGACTACCAGAGCACATCTTCAGTGTTTTCTTCTGCTTTACTTTTTATGTCTGTAGGATTTTTTTCTGCCCCGTAGTCTTTCCCCCATCCAAAAAAGCTGCAAATATTGGCTCTAGTATTTTTAGCCCTGCACCTGTGTAGTCCCCCAGTCTGAATATGCAGGACTGGGTTGGTCCCCTTCACTGTCTGGGGAGATGCTCCTTTGGGCTGAGCCATAATAAAGTGCTGGATTTGGCCCTCATAATTCCCACTGGCTTGGTGGCACTGAAAGTTTAGTGTCAACTAATGGGAAACACTTGGCTGAGCTTGAATTCAAACTGTCTGAACATGGTCTATGGCGTCTGCTTGCTCACTCTGATATGAGTCATGAAGCTGAATTCTACTTCCAATAGCAAATGTCTGTAGCATTATGATTATAAATTTCAAGTGTTTTTTTGGCGTGAGCCTTTCAAATGAATGTACTTTTTTAAAAATCCTTTCTTTTTCTTAAAGTCTCTTTCCACACCGAGAAACATTAGATCAGCTTTGGCATAGGCAACATTTCACATTTCATGCATTATTTACTTCTGGCATAATTTACACAATGATGTCCTATGGAAGCCAAGATGATGGTATTCGGAACAAAACAATGTGTCTAATCATTTGCAAAACAGGGTGACTGCTGTGGGCTAACAAAGAGAGTCAGAATAATTTTGTTGTGAACAGTAACAGCAGTGGAGCAGTAAAAGGTGAAGTACTTTGAGATCCCAAATGCCAAAAATAAGAATAAAAGGGGAGGGAGGCCAAAACTCAATTGTGTGATTCTGTGTGTATTTATTTTTTTTAAATAAGAACATCTGTGTATTTTAATAGCCATAGGCTGCTTTTCTTTACTGTGTACAGATAGAATTGCAAATACAAATTGTGGTAGAAAATGTGCCATAAATGCTGCCATACTGTGCACAGGCACTGGAGACAGTGTTGTCTTTGACTCTAGTGTTGCTGTTTTGAAATCCTGTGCTCTTTTGCTGAATCAAGGACAAGCCCTTGGTTTGGACACAAACAAGTAGATTCTTACTGACAGAAGGAAGCATTTCTGCACATAAGGTGCAAGCATGTTGGGTGAAATAGTGATAATTTTAGTGTTTTGTTTAGTGGTGTGGAAGAGAAAAAAATTAACCTGCTTTTCCAAAAGATGTGTTGATTCCAACTAGAGGTAAATAGGATATAAGATCAAGGAAGGGCAGGAAGTGTCTTCAGCAGATACCATGTGCAATGGAATTAGCAACAAGGGTACACCTTCACTTAAGAAAACTTGTGGCAACTCTTCAGTCTTATAAAAGTAGTCCATAACTGTCAACTAAAGAAGGGTTTTAATAAATGTTATTGATTAAGATCATTGCACAACTGTAGAAGGTAATGTTTTGTGTGTTTGCTGCATTGCCTTTAAAAGGACCTGTTGTAGTTGTAAGCAGTAGGGAAGTGAACTCAGGAAACATGTCAAATATGATAAAACAGGAGGGGTACAAGAAGCATCAAGATTTTATTGGGGCAGCCAGTCCAAAAAATCACATAACAGTAACTATGGAAGAAAGAAGCTCATTTGGAAAAAAAAAAAGATGGAGTGGGAGATATGGCTGGAAGAGATTTGTTTGTGGCAAAAAGGCATCATGTGTCGCAGAATTTCTGTTTACTTCTGTATTAGTTAAGTCTCATTTTGTCTGAAAGCGGAACAAAACCCAGAACTGCATTTTTATGGGAAATGCCAGAATTTCTTCCTGTCTTCTAGGGAAAATTTAATGATGTCTGCAAGAGAAGTTGCTTTGGAAAGGTTTAAAATCTTTGTAATTTGTTCAATTAAATCAAAACACTTTGTTTTGGAGTGCTTGGGTGTTGAAGCATTGTGACACCTTAAACACATGAATTTTGGGAAAGAAGGTGTTCATGTGCATCACCTCTAGTTCCTTTCTGTTCCTTACACTAATTCTGCCCTTACAGATAGAAGTGGTGGTGGCCAGGCAGCATGTTCAGAGGGGAGACTGTGGTGCCTCAGAGATGTCAGCTGCTGGGGAACCACAAAGGTGTGAAACATCAAAACAACAGCTTCCATGGGGCTCTCTGGTACCTTTGTGTTAAGGTGACCTGGAAAGAACCCATTTCATTTCCTGGTAGAAATTGGAAAGATTTATTGCAATCCGGTTCATTGGAATTGGTTTGGTTTGTTTTATTTTTTTTTCCCCAGGAAGAGATGCAAGATGTTGCAGTATTTTCATTTAATCTGGTTCAAGATGACTGAATCTGGTGGCTACCATCTAGCTGGTGAGGATTTCTCACCTTTTTCATGTGGTGTTTGCTACTTCCTGGATATTAACTGCAGTGGTTTTTGCAACTTTAAATGCTTTCTGCCACTGCTTTCAGGATGAGGGAGATAGCAGCTGTCAGATCTGCCATGCAGCATTGTCCATTACTCATTCTGATAAGCAAGAAACAAATGTTTAAACCTCTGAAGAATGAGCTTTTTCTCTATTCTTGCTGAAGGTTGTAGAAGACCTAGATAAAATTGTAGCTGCTAGAAGTGTTCTCCTATTTAGCTTGGATGTAACTAATAGGAGAAACTGCGTTCAGGCTCTTCTGTAAACTCTGACTTAAGTATTAATGGAAACAAATTTTCCTTTGGACCTTATATACAGTAATACCCTTTTTAAGAAGCATGAGAAGGAGAAACAAGCCTCTTCCAAAGTAGGCAGTATATTTCTGCAGGTCATGGTGGGCTGAGGTCTGGGTTACTGGCTGGGTTCCTTTCTGGGTTTGGTACCTGTGAAGTTCTGCATCCCAGCAGCTTTTTGTGCTTCTGGTATTGGCAGGAGATCCCTTATGGTGCTGGTTGGAAGCATAAAGAATAAATAGGCTGAAACAAGTTTTCCCTTTTAAGAATGTATAAACAAAGACCTTATCTGAGGCTGAGGGAGATGAGTAGAAGCAGGACAGCACTGAATGTCATTGCAAGCAGTGGATGTGAAAGAGATTGAAGGAGCCTGAAGGAGTCATCCTGGTGGCCAGTGTTTGTTGGGTCTTCTCTGGTTTGGGAGGAGATCAGACGGCAAAAATAAATAAAACCCAATTATTTTGTTAACAGCTGCTCTCTGTTGTTTAGTAATAAAAGGCAGGGTCCAGGAAGCTGCTTGTTTCTGGTTTTTATTAGCTGCTTTAAGTATCGTGGTGATGAGCAGGTTATAAATATAAATATCTGCTGCAGAAGGAAGATGAAACAGGCTAGAACCCAGTAACCTTTAAAGAGAGATAACATAAGGTTTAAAACTCTGCTGAGATCTGAAGCTTCCTACAGAGTCTGTGGGTAATCTCTTGGAAAGCCTGGCAACAGCAAGAGAAGGACCAAACCCAAAACAAATAACCCCTCAAAATTCCCCCAAAAGACCTCAGTTTTGGAGCCAAAATCTTAGCCAGTTTTTAGGTTGAGTTTTCCACAAGGTGCTGCCAGGGTTAGGAATGAGGAGAGCCTCAGCTTTCTGTTTTCTGTGCCTGATGTATGATGGAGATGCACCCCTGTAACAAATAGTATGCTTGGGGTTTTTGCAATTGTATTGTACCCTGCTGCTACCCTCGCTCAATCATGGACTTCTTTTTAAAAACAGCACTATATTGTCATTCTGGAAATACAGTATACCTCTAAAATAATACAGCTGTGAAATCATGTCTGTCAAAACATATTGTGAGTGTTGTGAGAGGAAGGAACCAGGATGGGGAGCCTGGAGTTGATGATGTTACAGCACCTGCTACCTCACAGCCTGACAGGTTCCAGGTTCACTGGCCAGAGCAAATGTGTCAGAAAAAGAAAGAGCAGCATTGGGCAGTACTGATGTCAGCAGGAAAATAATTCTTAGTGTTATTTACATCAAGTTATCAGTCCCTTATTTTCTTTCTCCCTCTCTCCTCCCCCTCCTCCACCCACAGCTGTATTATAGTAATTACATCTTTTATTTGATCTAGTCTAAATCAGGACTGTCCTTGAGGAGTATATTCTCCAAAGGAGTATTTTTCCATAGGAAATACTCATTAGCTGTTTTTAGATTGCATTACTTACTATGCATATATTTGATTGCAGGGGAAGTGTGCAAGAGGTAAAGCTTTAGTTAAGTCTAGCAAGGCACTCTGTATTCAGTATAACTACTGAATTTAAATCCTGCAACAAAAGAGATTACTCTGGAAATGGAAGGAAGGTCTTCTGTTCAGGTATAGAAGGATGGACCTTAAGTGAGGGAAACTTCCAGAAGGGCAAAAGTAAAAGAGATTTGTGAATATTTTTTCTTTTTTTTTTCTTTTACAGCTACTATATAGTTTAAATTTTATACTTTAAATTATTTGGCAATATGTAAGTGCAAATATTAGTAACCATCTAATTAATAGTTGAGCACCGTAGTACTTTTATAGTCCTTCTAGTAAGTTGGCCAAGTTAAGTTTCAAAACATAGGTGTTTCACATTTTAATGAAAAGAAGGAGGAGTGATGTGTCAGGAGCTGTAGGTGTGAAATACATTTAAGAAAGTGGATGAGTAGTACTATCTAGTTTTATGTGTTCCTGATTCCCAGCCATATGGAGAATTCTGGTAATATTTAGGGCCCTAAATTGAGAGTTGCAGGATCATCCTATGGTCAAATTGGCATTGGCCCAGAAAAGCATTTCTGCAGTTTTCCCAGCACTGTCTCATCGAGTGGCTTGGGTCATATGGGACTCTACAGATAAAGACTTCATTTGGAGCAGTGAAATTATTTGGGCCAACTTTAAATACCTGAAATTCTGCTGTGCTTCCTGATTACACTTTCAAGACAACATGTCTTGCAAGAAACATTGTACAGAAATTTCCCTTTGTAGAAGAATATTAAGCTATTTCAAAAACATTTCACCATTGCTCTAAGGTGGCCAGGGCTATAGTTTTATAGTGAAAGAGCATAATGGAGTTGTGTAGTTCCAATAAAAAAGGTGTGTTTGAATCATAAGGTAATACACATTGCCGTAGTGGACCACTTCCCAAACTTAACACCTAAAAAATGTTTAACTTTAAATGGCTTTTAGTACTATGTAATAAAAAATGTTTCTTTTGATCTGCTGCTGATGTTTCTATTCTGTTAGAATTGTCTGTCAATGCTTTTAATGATAGTCTTGCCCTCTGTTGAGTTCCCCTTTTCTTGTGGTCTATCTAGAACTGCTGCAAGCACAGTGCTAGAAGTACTTGTTTGCAATAGAATATTCAGTTTACCCCTCTGTAGCAGCAGTGGCTCATTTATTACCAAGGTTGCAAGGAGAATATGAAGGCTATTTATAGCCTTGTGTGAACACTCATCAGTCTCATTAACCATTGAATGTTCAAATGGCTGAAGACACCTTTGAGTTTCTGAATGTGTAATGTATACTGCAGGAAAGGCATCCCTCATCTGGTTTCACATTAGGGGCTGGCTTAGCATGTCACCCTGTTCTTTATTCAATTCAAAATTTTATCTCCTGCTAGCAATGACCTGTCAACTAATGGTCTGTTTGTTATCACTATATGACTAACCACAAACCTATATTCCTGAAAGGTTTTGCCATTTCCTACATAGCTGTGTGCTTTCAGAAAAAAAAAAAAAAAAAGTATTACTACTTATTCTACTTCACCTTTCTTACTGTAATCTAAAATTTGTCAATTTCCTATGTCCTGGGCTGAGGTTTCTTTGGTCTGGTTTTCGAAAGAGGTGATGCTTGTGCAATGATGCTATAAATTCAGCCCTGTAATAACTTCTGAATTTGTTAACTATTTAAACAAAATTCAACAAGATTGAGAGACTTTGAAGAGTACCTAAGAGTTATATGGAAGACTTAAGTCATCTGGTGAAAGAAAAGCCTATTAATTTTGCTGCTGAGAGGAACGTTCCAAAAGGAAATGAGCCCAGTCCCTATAGGGATGTCACCTCAAGACCAGGGTCTAGAGAAGGTTGGGGTTTATTGGTTCTGCTGCTCAAAGACAACTCCTTGAACGATGTTGGCTGCCCAGGGAAGTCAAGTCACTGTCTCTGGAGCAGTGCTGGATTAACAGCTGGACTCAATTAGGGTCTTTTCCAACCTAAACGATTCTATGATTCTAAAGAGTGTTGAGGGCATGAGGTTAAAAATTACTGTAAAATAGCATTTTAAACCCCAGTGTAGTAGTGAGTGGAGAAGAGCAAAGGGACAGGCGAGTGTCTCCCTATCTGCTCTGTGTTGCTTTTATTGTGCCCCTCTCTGCTCCCCCGTCTCTTCCCACAAGGCTCCACCTGCACTGCTCTTTGTTCCCTGAGTTTCCAGCTGGCGACTTCCACCAGCCAAGAGAGCTGCTGGTTCAGCACTTCGCTGCATCTGCCAGGAAATAAATAAATAGAGGGATGAGAAACGGAAGGGATGTGTTCTTGTTCTTTTTGTCAGCTTTACATAGGGCTTTTTTTAATTGTATGCCTTGCTAAAATGCATTACTTGAGAAGATTTCCTTGAAACTAGAGCTGAATCCTATCACTTCCTTGGTTTCCTTAGTTTTCTGGCATTAAGAAAAATGCAAGTGCTTGGACATTGGTGGAGATGGATTCTCATATATTCTGTTATGTAATAGGCCACAGCCACTGAGAGGTTTAGTCTTGTCCCCTGAGGCCTTGCCAGGAGTTCTGTTTGCAGGCACACCTTGCCCATGGAGTGCTTTGCAGGATGACCTGCACCTGCACCCCCATTTGATCACTGTAGGGCTTTGGGAGCTCTCTGTCCTATAAATTCTCTCTAACTCCCCATGAAGCTGAAGACAACGTGCCCCAGCACTGTTCTTGTTCCTTTTGTGCCAGTTCTTTCTCCCAGTGTTTCCAGCCTTTGTGACTGCCATCTGCCTGGGAGCTGGAGAGAATATCTCTTCCTTTCCCCACTCCTCCCCACCTCCTTATTTTTTTTTAAATTGTATTTCGGCCCAGGTTCCCAATGACCCCAAGTGATGTCTCATATTGGGGATTGAGATGAACAGGTAGATTATCCTTGGCACAACAAGGAAATGAGCCCCTCACACACAGTGGGCCAGCTAAGCATATTGCATTTGATGGCTATTTTTATATTAAATACCCAACATCATTGCCATTTGGTCATTCCTCACTCATTTGTGTGAGGAGGCATTAATTTCTTCTGCTATGTCTAAGTAGCCTGGTCATTTAGCATTGATTTCACTGCAGGTTTCACTGCCTGTGGTGAGAGAACTGCCCTAGTTGTGCTGGTGTGCAGGAAATTCTTCTGCTTGCTTAAGTCTCCTTTGCAGCAAGATTGTCTTATTACAAAACATTTCTCTTGTGATATATCTATCGCATTAATTATCTCCATCTCTATTTCATCCTTAATTAAGAGGATTTTGGAACCTTCTGAAAGTACTTACAAATTTATTTATCTTTAAAAAAAATCCAGGGGTTTTTATTATGAGTAAAAATTAGTAATAGACTTAATTTCTTCCTATTCCTGTGCTGTCGGTTTTTCTTTACTTGGAAGGAACATTTTCTTACTTTTGAATTTTTGTTATAGAAATGTTTAAGTATAAACATTGCAGGAAAGTACTTTTTTGTATAAAACCAGCACAACTATGCTCAGTGGAATTTAAAAAATAACAAACTCCACCATTCATTTCATGGCAGAAGTGTTCTTGCTGATACTAAATCCTGGAAAAACTATATAAGGTTATCTATTTATGAACCAAACTTACCTTGACTGTGTACCTTTTGACTTTGTAAATGTGTTTTTAGATCTTGAGTTGTATAAAGTGGTTTGTTTGAAAGACTTTTTGGAATGCAAAATAATTTCAGAGGGTGTATGCTTGTGTTTAACCAGCTTCCTCAGTCTAGAGAGATGTTTTTGCATTTTCTGAAAATGCCAGGACTGAGCTTCCTCTGAGAAGCAGGATACAAGCAATGGGCAATGCACACCTTCATCCCTGTAGCCCTGCTCAGCTGGGTCTGGATATTCCTCTGCTCTTCACTTCATTACTGACTCTGCTGCTTCTGGAGCAAGAAGCTGGTAGGGAGGAAGACCAGTGAATCTGGAATGGTCAAGGACCCCTTTAGTGTACAAAACCAACAGGGTTTGATCATTAATAATAAAGGCTGCCCAGTAAGACCAGACTTTGTAGTTTTCAGTTTTCAAAGTATGACAGGGAATAAAACCAAGGATAATCAGTAAAAGTGTGTTTGAGGTTTTTGTAGATGTTAGGTGTCATTGAAAATCAGTGATCTTTCTGTACTTTTTTCTTGAAATGGCTGCTGAGGTACGGACCAGTGGACACAGTCTTGCCTTTCAGGTCTCAGGACTTGTGTCCTAAGTTGCCCCTGGGTTGCCATCCCTTGCTCCTGGCCTTCCACACTGCCTTTTCATAGGAAGAAGTCAAGTGGCAACATAAGCACAGCATAGCACTTTTCATGGGCCAGTGGTAGCAGAAACATTAACTGGTTCAGAAACAGCTTGTGACACCTGATGGCTGTGTCAGCACAGAGAAGGAGCTGAGCTGCATCAGCAGTGCTTGATAAGACCTGTGAAAATCATGGTCTGGGAAATTATTTTCTTGACACCTCTGCCCTTCTTTCAAACCAAATGGACACCAAAGCTTATGAGTTCTGAAAAGTGTTGGAGAGAGTATTGTATGGTGTGATAACATCAGCCACATCTTTACAGGAGGCTGAATAATCTACAAGCATGGAAAGGACCTTGGACCATCCCTAAATAGCCTTTCATGCCCATAGCAAAATCCCATTGCCATGCATTGAGCAATTTCCTTGGTGCTAATTCTGCAAGTTTTATAGGTAATGGACTCTACTGTTGCCTTATCTTTGGGTTCAAGGTTGTTTCTAAGCCTGATGTTGTTTGTATCTGGTGTAAAGAACAGATTATTCCTCTCCTTTTTCAAGCCTACTGCTACCATGCCTCCTTTTAGTTTAGTGCTGCAAACTGACATTTACATTTAGACATTTCTGCAGGATGTCTTAGGAAAGTGCAAGCAGAGAAAGTTTTTCATCAAGAATCTTGAGGTAGCATTTTCTAGTAAGACAGAAACCAGTGCAAATGGTCCCATTGGATGTAAGAATAAAGCCCATATGGGAGTGATTCTTCAGAGAAGTGGGAACTCCACTGTGGCTCTCCTCTGGGTTCGGGTGGGGAGTCCCTCGTGCCTGAGGCACACTGGAATGGTTTCAAAGGCCCCGGGGAGCTGCAGTGCCATGAGAGGTCCTCCCTGTGGATGAGGCTGTACTGCCAATTCTGCTGATCAGAACCAGTTGGCCCTCAGGACAGTCACAATGCATCAACCAACTGCAGGATCTTTACTGTCCATCACTGAATTGTGTCACTGCCTGCCCCAAACTGTCTCCTTGCCCCAGTGGGCTAATCCATAAAGAGTTCATGAAGATTTTGAAGTTCATAAAGGCATATTAGTTTCCAGCAAGTCAGGGTTGGAGTTTCTACACATGTGTTGAAATGGTGGATTGTGTTGTATAGTGTGTTCACCTGTGTCTGTGTTCTTTCCTTTAAGTTCTAGTTTTAAAAGCATATTACTGTTAGTGGCTTCCTTGTGTGATCGTGTACACTTCTTGTTCCTGAAACCAGCATTGGCTGTGGACCAGAAAATAAAAGCCTCATAACAGCACCCAGTGTTCAAAGGACCCTCAACTGGAAATACTGGCACCAAACTGAGCAAACAATCCCAAAATTAGGTTTAAACCTCCCCCCCCCCCCCCCCCCCCCCCAAAGTCATCCCTCAGGAAGGGAATGAATTCACAGTAAATTCCTTGTTGAGTCGGAAATGTTTCTTATTAATTCCTTTAAAAACAAGTCATATATGAAGCTCTTGGGAGCAAAATAAGTTGGATGGTTGCCATCTCATATATCTGTCAAGACTTACAGAAAATCAGCAATTACTATGTAAACAATTTCATTGCAGAATGCTTAATAAAGAGACTTAGGAGAAATGTTAAACTCTAGAATTTGTTTTTTGTTACCTTCCATTTTGTTCTGCCTATTCTCAAAGTTTCATCCGATGTGGACTCGTTCAGTGTGTTGGGTTTCCATATGCTGCACCCTTGTCTGTGGGCTGTGTTGTAGCTGGGACCCAAATGGACTATAAATGTCTTGCTCAGGAATCCAAGGTGAGCACTTCCCAAAGTTTTTGTAGAAAATCAGTTTCCTCTGGGGAGTGTCAAGGTTTTTAAAGTTCATACTCTGTGGAAGTACCTCCAGCTTTTTTAGCAAGAAGGGAAAAAATAAATCTGGTATTCTTATGCAATCTGAATTAAATTTGTACTGTTGATGTGCAATTATATACCTCATTAAAAGTTCTTGTTTAAAAGGACAAAAGGTTTTGTATTCTTTCAGTTTGAATTAATTCCTTTTGACATTCAAGTATAGTGCCAAACATTTTCAGTATTGTGGGAATTATTATTCTGAAAGCAGTTCTGAGGGATTTAAAACAATAAGAGCCTGGGTATGGTGCCCAAATATTGTGACATTAAAAAGAAAGGTACAGAATACAAATAAATTCTGTTATAAACTGTAGTTTAATTGAGTCATTTTTGCATGACTTGTTCATCGTGAACAAAAGGTTTTCTGTATTTCTGAATCTGGAAGGATGAAACATACAGGTAAGCATTTTAAAAGGGCATGGCTATTTTAAGAATAAGGCTATCTTTCTGAAAAATATTTTTTTAATTGGTGTTACTAACTGTATTATTTATGTGGCATTTTGAATGCTTTTTCCTGCATAATGCATTGTGACATTTGCAATTGTCACAGTTTTTCTGTAATTGTTTGCATAGGAACATACAGATTATCCGTCAATTTATATAGTTCTAAGGGTCTAGTTGAGAGAAAAAAGTAGCACAGTTTGTTTTTTGTCAGAGTTACAATCATCCTGGTTTTGCATGTACCTCAAGATCACCTGAATCTAAAGGCATAAAATTCCTCAAAGCTGTAGTTTATGTGTCAGTATTAAATACACTCTTTGTGCCAGTAAGGTAAGTACAGTGCTGAGAGACAGAATTATTTGTGACATCAATCCCAAATCAGGTTTTGAAATCATAGTGAGTAAATGCAGTGTATCTGCCATACATGTTGAGAAAAGGCTTTTTTTTTTTCCCAAATATTTTAAGAATTTTTACTTACCAGAAATTTTATTGAGAATTAGGAAGTTTACATTTTTAAAAATGTACAATGGACAGTGCTGCTTTTAATTTCTTGCTGCTAGTTAGAGTAGGCAAGTTGTTTTCGTTCAGAAATACTGTCGTACCATAAGTTATTTTAAAAGTAACTTTATCTTGATGTTTCACTTTTATATAAAACCAAAGAGTCTTTCAGATAGTATTGCAAAATGATTTGTTTCTAGAGAAAAAGTGCTTGTGGGTAAATAGTTTGATTTTTTTCTGCTTAAAACAATTTTATTAGAGGTTAAAACTCCTCAGTACAGATTCTGTAGAGCAACTTAGAAAGTTATTATGGCTAAGGACTTGAAGAAAGAAAAAACTTCCATTCATGCTCATCAGCAGTGAGCCCACAAATGTGGTAAGAAGCAGATCATCAATGGAGGTGCTTTTTTATTTTCTTGGTGGATGGGTCACCAGGAGAGTAGATGTAAAACTGGCATTTTCCCCCTGCCCCTGTGCAAGCCCTAGCAACTTCTAACACCTCCCTCTTGCCCCAAAAACTCTCAGTATCTTGCATCAGCCCTTCTCTCCCTGTCAGCCTACCCTCAAAACCAAGGATGAAATGTAATCTATATCTATTTTAACTATTTACAAAGGGAAAAACCATTCCTGCTTTCTGACTGTAGACCTGGTTTCATCAGCAAAATAAAACTAAACCATAGTTGAAAAATGACAAGTGAAGAAATGTGGCAATAATGTGTTTACTGTTGTATTCAAATATTTTCCTCTTCCATTTAAACTTACTTTCAGTAAGTTGTCAGTAATAGGAACATCTGAAATTTAATTTCCCAGTGTAAAATAAAACTTGAGATATCCCAAAGTGGCAGCACTTTCTGTGCCAGTCGTGCTGGGCAGCAGCTGGGGAGGTAGAGCAGTATTTGTTAGGTGGGACCAGAGTGAAGGGCAGTGTTGGGAATAGGACTTCCCTTCTTATCTTGCTTCTCATGCCTAACAAAGTGGTTGTTGTAAGTCTACTAAGCCAACAGATTCCTGTGCAAAGGCACTAAGGAATTAGAAGCTTAAGCAGTTCCTGCACTCTGAGGAGTTTAAATGGTTTAGTCAAGGAAAACAGGAGAAAGAGTATGTATTTATTAAGTACTTCTGCTTGTTCTCAGTTGGGCTTCAAACTAACGTAGCAGTTAAGAAATGCAGGGGTTTTCAACCCTTCAGCTTTCCTAGTGAATTTCCATGGGGTTGTTTTAATGTGAATTTGAGAGAGAAATTTAGAAGGAAAGAATTTCTAGCTCAGTTATTCAAAGACTACGTGCTTAGTAAAATATAATTTCATTAAAATCCTCTGCAGTTTGTTTTTTTTCTTTTGAGCTGCTGTACTTTGGCTTCTTTTGTGAATATGTTGTGGGGTTTAATTGCATGATAAACTATTTGTGCTGCAAGACTCCTCTAGCATTTAGTGCAGGAATTGTGCAAAGTATAGGGCAGAGGGCTAGGAGAAGGAAGATAGGCTGCTGCCTTTAAGAATTGTGCAACACAGCCTTGGGTTCTGGTATTTAGTTTTCATTTACTTTAAGCAATAATTTGCCTGGAGACTTCTGCCTAAATATAAAACTTCCCAGTATTAAAGAACAAGAAAGAAAATAAAGCAATTGAAAGGAAAAATGATTGCTAACTAGTTCATTCACTGTCCTGGTGCATAGGCTTAATTTTCAATACTGAAGCAAAGTAATGCTAAAAATGAACAGATATTTAGAAAAGCTGCATGTGGCAAGCTTTTGCAAATAACTTTTTATTCGGATATGTAGTAATGTGTACAGATGTCCTTTTGTTTTTCTAGATTAATGCCAGAAAGTCCTATGAAAGTCATAAAAGCCTTACATCTAATATTCTTAAATGCTTTGCCTGCTGTGTTTTCTCCTCAATAATGGAGGTGCATTAAAATAAGCATAATGTTAATTGTTGTATTAAGACCAAAGAAATGAGAAACTGAATAGTTTTGCATTTCAAATACCTTGAGCTCCTCTTGCACACACAACTGTGCTGAGAGCTGGGGAAGGTGTTCTAGCCACAGCCATGAGTGGAACTGGTGCACAGTTGCTCTTTCCCAGTGCATCTCTGCTGAGCTTCTTTTTCTTGAATGATGGGCCAATGCAAAATAATTGCTTAATAGAATAGTTATTTAGAGCAGATTGTAAATACTGAATACACAGCACAACAGAAGACAAGCACAGAACTGTCTTCTGATGGCAAATGCAGACTTATTGCCCTGTTTTTGGGTTATGCTCCATTTGTGAATTGTCCCATTTGATTGTAGAAGGATTTCTTGCAGGGTTAAAGTGCTAGCTGATGTACTTTGTGTCAATCACAAATAGATTTCAGTACAGCTCTTTGTGATCCAGATTTAATTTGATACAGAATTCACAGAGTGTTTTGAATTCTGTGTCAAATGAGACCTGGATCACAAAGAGGTATACTCATATCCTCATTAAATCACTAAGATTTGACTGGACCTTTGTTTCTTGCTTTGCAGATAGTAGTACATTTCCTGCAGTGATCATTAGTGCCTTTGGAGAGCTGAAATCAGCATGCAACATTGGTCACAGATCTCTCTCCATTTTACCCATCTCTTCAGAATCGAATAAATCAGCAGTCTTTTCTTTGCACAATGTTTTAATTTCTCCCTTATTAATTTGCTATTTTGAGCCATAAATTTTTGTTGAAAGTTGTGCCAAGAATGGAGAAATGAAACAGGGATTTGCACACCTATCACAAACCTCTGCCATTGGGTTGCTCCCCTCAGCTGTCCAAGATTGAGTTCCTTGGTTTGGTGCACAGATACCCTGTGTGGAGAATTATTGATGCCTTAGAAGTCCAAAGCAATATTTGACAGTCTTTTACAAGTGCATGTTAGGCTATCAGTATCTTTATAGAACAGGAGAGAGAAGTTGAGCAGGAATGGCTGCAGCATGTGATGGATCATGCAGCATCTCTGATAGCTGAGAAATAGGCTGCACCATTAAGTGACTTTTGCCTTTCCAGAGTGAACCAGCCTGAGCTGTTCCACACAAATTGCCACTGACCTGGTAGTTAGAAAATCCTTTTACAGAATTTCACTCCTGACTTACCTCTTTGTCAGTGTATTATGCCCATTTCAATTGAGTGCAATGCTCCTAATAACATGTCAATTAATTTTAAACTGCAGAAATCTTCACTCTGCCATGAAGACTTGGAAAACAAGCTTCATCACTTGCTCCCTCTGGGGTTTTGGAAAAGGCATAATTTAAAACACTCTGTAAGACTTTTGGTCTCCTTTTCTAATGTACAGATTTAATTTTTGTAACCACAAATTTAATTTTAATTTAATTTAATTTTTGTAACCACATTGGTTAAAAGAAGAGTAGTTTTTTAAATAGTGTCTGAATCTTTAAAACCATGTTGCTAAAGTGTAATTTTGGACAATTATCTCTTTCTGTAGTGCTGTGGAAGATTTTGCAAGACGGTGTTCTTAAGTGGTGTATTATTTATTTTTGCATATTGTGTTGTTTGGGTCTTAGAGTTGTTTTAAGCAATTAAAGAGTAGGGAGGAAATGTAATGAAAACAGGTATAAAGGTGTTGCTGAACTGAATGTTTAAACACTCATCTGTATTGCACTGGCTGGAGTGAAAAAATCTGGTGTTATAAATCATGTTAGAGAAAAATGTATAAGAAAAGCTTTATTCCATTTCTTTATTGGAACCAAGGCCCATTGAAAACAAATAGATCCAGAGGGATCTGCTAGAGTTTTGTCTTGCAGAAAAATCTTGCTGTTGAAGAGTCTTGCGTGGGAGAGGCCATCCAGCTTTGATCCATCTGCCAGGCTTTCAAAAGTTCAGTCCAGAAACCTGGAGCTGATAACTTCACTGCTGTATTTGTTTTGGCCAGCTCTGCTGTGTGTCACTGGTTGGGTTTGGGTCACTATATTTTTGGGGGGTCTGAGAATATTTCCAAGATGCATATCCAGTCTGAGTCTCAGCTCAGTTTAGGGTCATTACCTCTGCTTTTATTTCTTTCACTAATTATGGAAGCTGGTTTACTCCTCCTGCATTTTAAAGCGTTTGTCCCAAAAGTCATGGGAAACCTGACTCAATTGCCAGTTTTTTAGAGCAAAATGAGCCTGCTCTAAGCCTTTGTCAGCACATCTCCCAAGGGAGGGGTTTTCCAGCCTCCTCTGAAGGCCCTCACAAAGGGATATGAGCTCATGGAAGTGGAAGGTCTGCAGCTGGGCACTTTTGGGTACAGCCTGGCTGCCTGTGGTGCCCTGAGCTGCTGGGGCATTCTGGAAGGCACACAGTGCTGGCAGTGTGGGAATGAGAAGTGGAAGTCTCTTGAGCTTTGGACTAGGATTTTGTAAAGGTTTGTGGAAGGAAACCTGAAGAACAGATCAATGCACTTGTAGTCAGTGGTGCTACTGCTGCTTGAGGCCAAAAGAGCTTGGCAAAGTGAGTTAAGTGATGATGACTGCTGAAAGGGAGTTTGACTACTGCCTCTGCCAGTGACTTCTGCCTATGGCTTTTTAGTTTTTCAAAGTACCTCATTATTTGGGTAATATTCTGTGTATTTGAACTCAAACAGCAGAAAAATAATGTTTATCCTGAAATTTCAAAAGATTTTGAATTTCTTCACAGGTCTTGTACTGCAATGATGTAAGTTGTCACTAAAATGTAAAAAAGCTAAACACTGGCTATTTTTCTGTAATCTTTCTAAACAACATTAGGTGTCCTCTGTGTTTGATCTTTTGTCATCTACAAACATCTACAACCCTCACAACAGTTTGTCTTGCACGATTAAACCATGGCCCACGAGGCTCAACATCCAGGTGTTTTGTCCCTGTGCAGAGGGGAATTGAGTGAGGTGCCTTGTTTAAATATGATCAGAGATGAAGAATTTATTTAGATCTAGTTTGTGACTGGGTTCATCAAGACTGCAGTGGTGGCTGGAGGAGTTGTGTCCCATCAACAAGTAAGAAAATGATTGCTAAGAAGAAAAGGCTGCTCACCTTCCAAGATAAGTAGAGAAATATTTTTGCCTGGATATGAGAAGATAAGGGCAATTGTCATGAGATTTGCTGTCGGTCACTCTTGGTATGCTTTCAGCTGTGAGAACGCCTACAAATGGAACAGCTTGTAAAGTTATCCTGGCATAGCATCTGAGAGTGAAACTCCTGAAGTATTTCCTTGTAGTTACAAAGAAATGTGGAAATAATAAGGCAGCTGTTGTAGAGGCAGCAGGAGCACGCTGCAGTACTGTCTGTAGGCAGTCCTCTAGACCTCTTGGTGGTGACTTAAAACAACTTTGTTTTCTGGGGTTCACTTAGAGCAATGCAGTTACTTGGACAGATTAGGAAAAGAAAAATTTGACTGTGAAGGCACATATTTTGGGTAGCCTTGGCTTGAGTTTAACAGTAGAACTGTTGAAAGAAATTTCTGATAACAGTTGATTTTTTTACTTTTACAAAAAAGATTACAAGCCTTTCTGCCCATTTTTCCTCACTATTCTTGACTTCAGCATTTATCTAGCAGTAGTCTCCATTGTTTTTCCTTAGGTGCTAAAAGGGTCTCTGAATTTGAGAAGATGTTTTGATTGTTCCTAACACATTATGGTGTGTCCACAGGAGATGTTATCTCCTTAATGCTAAGCTTTTCCAGCCTTTTTCAAGATACTCTTTGCACCTTAGGTGAGTTTGGCAAGCTTCTTTATGGGTGGTGGGGCAGTGATTTCACAGACTGTTACTTATACTCAAACTTTTTATGATGATGTTTTAACATGAGAACAAAACGGAGTTGTATTGCAGAGCTTCATATGTTACTCATTTATTGAAGAGTAAGTTGCAACAAAGAGTTGATGTTTGCTTTTTCAAAGGGTAAATTAAATCCTGTCTAGCAACACCTTATGGAATTTTCTGTAATACACATTTGTTTTGTATGAGTAATACCCCAGCTGAATTTGTACTCCAACAAGAGATAAGGCATCAACCCAACCAACGAAGATTTATTTTTTTCTTCAGAAAAATCTGTTATTTCTCAGTGTGTGGTACGCTGTTAAGAGACTGAAATTTAACAAACGTAGGATAAGGATTCTCTTTATGAATGACAAACTAAAAGATTCATTTATGTGCTTTTGTGCATACTTGAAGAGTCCAGCATTTTAAATGCTTTCAAGTTCCATTATAAAATGTGAGTGTTTTCAGGGTTTTTTTAAAAAATCCCTCATGGTAGGTGTTTTAATCCATATCTGAACTGCAGCAATGAAGAGACAATTTTTCCTTTTGTAAAAAAAGGCTTGGACAGATTGCAGAAACCTTTCCTTCAAAGGTTTGATTTTTTAGGCTGAGTTTCAAGTTATGTGTAATTTCAATTTTGCATATGTATAGACACACAGCAGTTTGAATAGATTTTTAAAAAAATGCATTTGAAATATATTGGACTAGTAGTGAACTCAAGCTTATAAATGAGTGCCATATTTTTAAGTCAGTGAAAATGTACTCTGAAGATGAAAATACTAACAGATATGCTGCTTGTGTAAAGTATTACTTGAAATAATAAGCAACTTTGTTGCTGAAGTAGTCTAAAATGCCCAAACCACAAGGATTTTGTGTGGCAAAAGTAGTGTTGTTCTTTAATTTTCCCATGATCATCCTGTAGTTCCATTCCCAAAGGATATGGGTGCAGCTCCTGTGCAAAACATGGCATTTCCACTTGAGCTAAAAAGCAGCTCCCCATTCACTCTCACTAAGATTTAGATACTATTTTCGTTCAACCTTCAGAAAATGAAAGTTTTAGGAACAGATGGATGTTTTGGTTGGCCTGGTTCCAGCCCTGGCCAAATTTCAGTGTGGATAGTTACATCCTGCCTCCCTCAAGCTCTTGCAATGTCAGTTGCTTGTGGGTAAGGGGAGTTCAGGATAATGTCTCTGCTGAGTGCACAAGAATTGGAGAGTGTAGGTTCTATTCTGTCATGTCCTGGACCTTCTCTGTGTTATGTCCATAGATATGCTCTTGAAAGAGAGGAGGTGAGCAGGAAAATGAACAGAAATCCTGGGATGACTAGTGCCTTTACCATATTTGCAATGTATAAAATATATAGTGTTAACCATCTGTAGGATGATCTTTATGAAACTCATGTCCAAGAGAATCAAATGCTCTTGGCAGGGACTTGCCTCAGAAGAAATTTGGATAACCCTTGTGGAAATTTTCTGCAATTTACTTGTTTGGATGAGGCAGTGTGACAGCTCCGTGCTTGCCATTGTACTTGCTCTTACTCCCTTGCTTCCACAGTCAAGATTTGAAAAGCAGATAAAGCATCTATAACTCAATTCGGTTTACTTTGCAAATTTCTGTGGGTTTTCAGATTTTAACAGTGATTTTTGGCAGGATTCTGCATGCAGCATTTCAGAGAGTGACCTGCTAAGTATCTGTGTTGCCCTATCTAGATGCAAAGTGATTATCTACAAAGAATGTGAAGCAGTTCAGTGAATAAATGGATTTAAACAAAAAAAATCTGTACTGATTGTTGGCATCTTTGTGCCAAGTTCTTTAAGCTGGAGTAACCTGTTCTCAGAATTTATTTTTATGTTCCAAGCATTACTAAAATTTTACTTGTACTCCTACACATGTTTATTGACATATGCTGTATTTATCGAGCTTGTTAATACAAATTTGATACAGACAGGGAATATGAAACACAGAACAACTTTAATGCATGAATGCTGTTCTTGTAGCATTCATTTTCAAAATAGTGAGGAAAAAAAAGGCAAGGAGGTTTTGAAAATAATTTGCTTCATCTCTTCCACCTCTGTAAGCTTTTAACATACTCCTAAAGGTATGTGTTTGGTGAAGGTGGCGCTTGGCTTTCCTATCAAAGACAGAATGAAGTATCAGCAAATGTGTGTAACAACCTCTCACCTAAGGCTGTAGGCACTGTTATCACAAAAATAATTTACTTGGTGTGATGATTGTCAGATATTTTTCAGGAATGGGGCTTCTTAAACTCCCCTGTGAGACTGACATGAGATGAAAGTGTCCAGCTTTTCCACATTACATGCAGGTAGATGGTTGAGTAGCCTTTGTGTATTAAAGAGGAAAGGTTGAGCATGGGAGATGGCATTTCTTTCAGGTATATTTCAGAGGCTATAAGTATTAGCATGCATCAGCAGCCTTTATTCTCTGGCAGACTTTTTCTTGTCAACACTCCTTAATAATTGATATCTTTTGCTTATCAGTGCTGACTTACATGTCCTCATAGCTGTATAATTCAGATCAATATTTTGTGACTTGTGGTATGCTGGCATTACCAGTCTTCCCACTTGAAGAGAAGTACTGCATGATTCACATGTTTGGGTTTCCTTAGGCATCCAGAGCTCACTGTTACCCAAGAGAGAGGACTGGACAGAGCCTTGCAGTGAGCAAATGTCACTGCCCTGCTCCAGCCCTGCTCCTGCCCACAGGCTCTTTAAAGATTGAAACCAGTTGTGTTACAGGTTGGGCTTATTTTTAACCTCTGCTAAGGAATCAGCATTTTCCAGTGCATAAAATGGTTCTGCTAAGCTTCATTGTCAGACTTGGAGTTGTTTGAACCTGGTTTTGTGTTTGTTCAGTTCTGTCAGCGGTGTCGCAGACAACGGGCGCTGAATTGTGACCCTTGTGGTTCTCAGTGTTGGCGTAAAATGTTCAGCTTGGAGCTGATGGAAAAGTGTTTCCCTGTTCCCAGAGTGAAGTGCTTTCCCCCCAGATATGCAGGGGTGTGATGGAGCACTAGTGCAGGCAGATGTGGATGATTCTGGGTCATACCAGGAGGAGGGAGTTTAGGGAAACCCCGATGGTGCTGTCAGCAGGTTTTTGCCTAACTCAGGGGGTTGCTCTCTGCTGCTTTTAGCACTGTATTTGCTATGTGAAGTTGTGAAGCTTTTGCACTTTATCTGTTGCTTGCCTTGCAATTTAAAATTATGGTGTTCTTAAATGTAAAGTGATGATCATGCAGAGCTTAAACCATGAGAATGTATTATAGTTAGCTCTTTAAAAATATACTATGTATGTGTTGTCTTCTGTGCCATAAACTAAGCTGTTTTAAATTTTGTTTTAAACATTGGAACCCTGCTTGTTTAAAATAGCTTGATTTTTAGTAAGCATTTCAGGTGATGTTTAAAAAAGTCTCAGATAAAACATTTGTTTTTAAAAGACGAAATGACAGAATAAAATAAATAGTTACAGAAATACCACTGATACTTTGGAGCAAAGGTAAAGAACCAATCCATGGCAGAGCCTCTTCCTATGTACATCTGGGAATGTAATGCTCCAGCATATTCCTAATGCCTTCCCAGTCAGTAATCCTTGATGCGTTGTTTCTTACTTTGCTTTAAATATTGAAGAAATAGATATGTAGCCCTGAGCTCCAAGTAGTATTACAAATGTCTGAACAATGATCTATTGAGAGAGAAATACCTGTTTAAGAATGTAGCAAAACTTGTCTGTAATAAGCAGATCAAAGAGTCTGTAAACACAAATTAAAGGAAAAAAAAAAAGAAAGGGTAAAGTGGGTCAGATGCGTGACACAATTTTGAGATAAGCTGTTGATAAGCCACTGCTGCAAATATTTGTCTTTGAAACTATTATAAGCAGCTGGCTGACCCAGAAGGGAGCCTGAGGTCACTCTGTAGTTCAGGTCTGAGCTGTAGCATCCCAGTTGGTTGTCCTCAGGAGAGTGCTGGGTGAGGTGTGCATTGGGTCATGGCAAAAGCTTTTCAACACCTTCCCTAAAATTCAGAGGCACTTGATAAACTGGAAAATATTTCTGCCTCATTATAGATTGAGCAAGGACAAGTAAAAGGAGATGTGCATTCTGGGATTGCACTGAGATGGAAATTGTAGCGAGAAAATTTCCTTTAACATAGGAGCCAGTGATGGTCACCTTCTTCTTCTCTCCCGGTGAGGTGACTCATTTAGCTCACATGTGCTCTCACAGGATCCCACAGCCCACACAGAGTTGTGAGAGCCTTCGTGAGGCTGGATGTGCCCACAAATGACAAGCAGTGACCATCTATGTGGCAGGTATCAGCAGGGTGACAGAGAACAGACAAAAATTGTGTGCCAGCTTGATACAGAGGGTGCCAGGGCAGCTAAATGAAAAAGCAAAAGTGCCAGGTCTACCTTTGCCTTGAGGCTCCAGGATGACCATTTCAGCCTGTCCATAGGATTAAGGTATAATTATTTCTGATTATACTCCTTTTTCTACTTACTAAAAACAAACTTCAGCTCTTGGCTCATATTCAGTTTCTGAAGTTTAGTCCTTGCAATCTAAATTAGACCTGCCCAGTGTGTTTGTGAGGTCAGCGCTCTTGGAGACTGCAGTGGAAACTTGTTTGGAGAGAACTGGGGAGAGCTGGAAAAATGTCAGATTGGACTGGGAAAAGCTGCTTCATATGGGATGTCTTCAAGGAGCAATTATAAAAATAACACTTGCTGTCAGCTAATAGAGCAGAGCAGTGAGTGGATAAAAAATACAAAAATCTGCTCTGTGTTCCAGTACCTGAAGATGTAGAGCTTTTCTAATAGAAGTTTGCATGGAGCACAGTGGTTTCAAACAGCAACACTTCTGAAGAGCTCATAGCTCATTTCAAATTTTAATGTTTATGAATTGGAGATTTGTTTTTTAATACTACTAAAAATTATTTATTTTTGCAACCCTAGAAAAACTTCTTACCTGTCAGAATGCGTGCAGGCTTATAGATCTTGCTCTTTCTCCCCTTCTTATGGTGCTTGGTAGAGAATGTGGTGTGATTCCTCTACAGAACAAGAGTGCTAAGGCTACCTGCTGAATACCCATTGTTTACTCAGCAGTGTTCTTGCCTCACAAACCATTGAACAGGGCAATTTTCCGTGACTGGAATATTGCTGCAGGCCACCTGATCAGGAGAAGGAGTCGATGAAGCCTTCTACAGACAGCTGGAAGTACCCTCATGATCATAAGCCTTCACCACCTTCTTCAACCACTTTGGTATCTTCTGGAAAGACAACACAGCTGGGCACATAGTTCAGGAGGGTCCTGCAGAGCACTGGTGATCAGTTTTTGATACAGGTAGGGGAGGAGCCAGCATGGAGAGGTGTGGTGCCACACCTTGTGCTAATGAAGAAAGAAGGACTGGTTCGGGATGTGAAGGTTGGGGCAGCCTTGGCTGCAGTGACCATGACATGATGGAGTTCAAGAACCTGTTTTGAGGATACAGGGCAAAAAGTTGGATCCCAGCCCTGGATTTCAGGAGAGCTAAGTTTGGCCTCTCCAAGGATCTGCTTGGAGGAATCCCATGGGTTAGGGGTCCAGATAGTATGGATGGATCCAAGTGGTTAAAGTTCAAGCATCACTGCTCCAAAGATGACCAGGGGACTGGAGCATCTCTTAGGAGGGGACTGAGGGGCCAGACTTGTTTAGCCTGAGGAAGATGGAGAGGGGATTTTATCAATGTTCTGTAAGTATCTGAAGGGAGGTGTCAAGAGGATGGAGTTGGGCTTCTTGCTGGTGCCTAGCAACAGGACAAGGGGCAACAGGCACAAAGTAAAACACAGGAAGTTCCTTCTGAATATGAGGAAAATTTCTTTACTGTGAGAATGGCACATTCTCCTTCTCTGGGCATTTTTGGAACCTTCCTGTGTTCAATCCTGTACAATCAGCTCAATCAAGATGATCCTGATCTTCTGAGCAAGGAGATTGGACTCACAGATCTCCAGAGGTCACTTCCAACCCAGCCATTCTGTGATTCTGTGTGGTTTTGGACTAACTCTGTTTGTTGTCCTGAGGTTAGATTTGGCAAGTAACATTTGTAACCCACCACCATGAAAAATTATTTCCAATACATTCTTCATTACACTTCTCTTCAATATTTTGCTGTGACTGGAGGATTACAGTTTTCCACTGGAGAATTAAAGGAAAAAATGTTATATAAATGGACAGTCAACAGTTTTGCATTAAAATCCTTTGAAGTATCAAGGCATCCGAGTTGTTTTGATTTATACACGTGTCTGTTTAGCAATGCACAAGCAGAAAATACCAGTTCTCTTCTTGTTGGCTTGCTAAGAAGCATGCAGCCCAAACTGACAACAGATTCAAGGATTTAAATGAAAAATTACCATATCACATTAATATGCGGTGCCTTTAACTTGGATGGACCTTGGTAGGCTCCTAATAGTATATCACACAAACTAGCTTAATTTCAGAATTGCATATGAGTGTAATCTGCCCATCAAAAGCTATGTGCACTGACCCTGTGAAAGGTAAAACCAGGAAACAAAAAAATAATGCAGTGTTCAATTTAAGCTGCTGTGGAAATTTGAGCAGGCAGCATGTTCTGAGGATTTACTTTTGGATAAAGGCTAATCTGCTACCAACTTCTGTGGTTGCTGGAGAGAGGGGCTGCTCTGTTGGGACCTCCAAGCAGGGTTCTGATGCAGATAGTGTGAAATGCTGGCTGGAAGGAAGCCAAGACTCTCTCCTTTAACTGGACAAGGAACCTGATGTGAGTAAATGCCTGTACCTGCAATTAATCCGTATAAATACCCACAATTAATTGTGTAATAAATTTCACTACTCTGTCAGCTTCCATCTTCTGCTCTGGACCATTAACAAAAATTCAGAGTCTGGTTGCACAAATAACAGAAGCTTGTGTCTATGAAATTTATTTCTGTTGTTATCAAAAAGCAAAATTACAGAGAGGCAGTTTCTGGTTCATTGGCTATAAGTGTGTACATGATAAACATCAGTGTATTTTTGAGGGGTGAGATGACCTTGATAAAAATTTGTAGTCTGCTTGTTCAGAATAAAATATTCATGTTTTCATATCGAAGCAAGTAGAGCATTTGCAGCATTCAGCAACCTTAATTTTTCAAAGTATAGAAAATTTATGGAAAATGAACTCAGGAAGGTAGTAGCATCTCTGTGAAAGTCCCAGCTGCTCAGTATTGCCTTTTTCCAGCAGCCAGTGAGAGGAGACACATCATGGTGACACTGTTGTTCCATGTCAGCAAGCATAGGCAGGGCAGGAAGTGTAGCCATGGCAGGAAAAGAGGCCAGGAGGAGAAAAGTCCCTCTGGGGTATACCCTGTAGGCACAGCCAGGGACTTTGTGCCCCCCAGCAGGAGCCATGCCAGGCACTGCCCCTGGGCCACGCTGAGCTGAGCACCCACAGCCTCCATGGGAGGGCCTGGCTGTGGTGGGTGCCCAGCTTTCTCCAACTGCCCTGTTCAGCCCTGGCATGTTTTATACAAACATCTCCCATAACAGACCAGAGCTGTGAACCCAGATTGAATTTCAGGTTGGTTGTGCCCCTTCTCCATCTGCTCCTCCCCAGGCTGTTGGATAAGCTGGTGGCTTCTCATATACCTGCCACAGCAGCATTGTCCCCAGAGCTGCCAGATCCTGGCATGTCTGAGGTTTTGCCCATGAGGAGCAGTCTGAAGTGAGCTGCTGTGCACATTCCTGCTCCACAGTCCAGTCCAGTCATCTGTGCTCCACACCACTGCACCAGGGCTGCTGGCTGGGGGAGGACTGTGCAGGAGTTGGTGGTGTGGGCAGTGGGACTGGGTGAATTGGGAGCATCCAGGACCAAGGGAAGAACCCTGCTTTGGAGTTCAGAAAGAGCACCAAAGGTGTGCCCAGCCATCCATCTCAGGCACATCCCAAGTGCTTTGCTTTCCCAGTGGAAAATAAAAGAAGCAAGGCCAGTGATAGAGGGAAGGGCAGAATAAAAAAGGACACAGTAGTAGAGAAAAAAGTAGAGGAAAGAGAATGAGTGTCTGTATAAGGACAGTTTAAATTAGCCAGAAGCATTTGTCATTCTCTCTTTTCCATCAAACAGTAGGAGGAAAAAAACCTGTTTGATGTGTCTTGTGACCAAGACTGAAACTTGTAGGAAGAGCAAGTAGCTGGAGCTCATTTGGTCAAAGCAGTTTTGAGAGAAACTCTCAAATCCAGAGAAGAAGGCATTTGTTTGAAAACAGTTGTCTTTGATTAGTAAGAATTACCATTCCAAAAGATTTGATTTTTTCATTAATTTTTTGGCCTGTCATTTTTCCACTATGTATGTATATGTATATATACATATAAAAATAAATCAGAAAAAATAGACTTTTCATTTGTGCTGTTTGCTTATATGCAACTTAATACTTTCTGTCATGCTCTTGTAGCTTGGGAGCCAATCCATAGACATGACTTTCCAGAAGCAACAGTTGCCCCTGGAGGACTGTCACAGAGGCTGCACCTCGCCAGCCAGTAGACATTGCTAATCTAGGTGTATTTTCATGAAAACAATTTGAAGTTTCCTATTATGTCTGGGGCAAATGGAGTTTAATTCTAACCCCAGTGCTTGTCTGAGATTGGTTTGTGAACATCTGGGAGCTCCAGGCATGGGAGAATTGGCACCTATGCTTAAAACCTGCTGATACCTGCTGTTTGTTTTGGCATTGTCTGAGTGTGTGAACATGGTGCTCTTTGCTTCATGAAAGTGGCAGAGTGAAGCAAGTAATGAAGTATACATAGAATTTAAACTTCAGTGCTAAGACCATGTTTATTTTTCACACAAAAAATCGTTTGCAGAAGTGGTGTGCTGGGATCTTTTGTTGTGTTTATGTTCCAGTTACGGTGATTATCTGAATTGTTGTTGTTAGGGCTAATAGTAAGTATAATTTTCATGGTGGAAATGTTTTACTGGACAGGATGCTTAAGAACTTCTAATTTCTCCTGCTGTTAAAATCTTACATAGTATGAAAATCCATAACTTGTTGTAGGATAGAAGTGTTAACCAGCAGTGCTTCTGAAAAGTGTAACAACTACCAACCTGTCCCTGGTGTACTAATGTTCTGAGTTGAAACAAATACATGTAGTAGAAAACTTCAAGTACAACAAGCATTTTGTGTTTTTAAAGTTTTTTCTTTGTTTATGTGGAGATGTTGACATCTGGAAGAGTGAAATTCATTTAACTGACAATGTGTGTCTTCTCTCTCAGATTACAGAAGTTTGTGGAGCCAAGCGTGTGGGTTATTTTGGTCCTGCTCAATTTTATATTGCTTTGAAGTTAATTGCAGCAGCACAGTCAGGGTTCCCAGTACGGATTGAGAGCATTAAGAATGGTAAGTAGCAAATTTTGCTTGCAGTGCTATGCACTTGTTTCTCCCTTTCTTTAATGCTTGTCAGCTCTCCATGGTGGTAAACTCTTTCTTCTTATGTTTCTCTGAACAATTTTAAGAAGCAGAGAAAGAGTGGAAGGTAATGTTACATGCTCCAGGTGAGTGGTGGAAAATTGCAGGGAATTACAGATATGGGAGATCTGAGATGACATCTCCCTCTGGAAAAGGCATTGCAAAGGAGCAGCAGGAATGACAGATGATCAGTGTGGGAGATGCATTTCTCTCTCACCTTCAGCCTCTAATCTTGACAGCTGTCCAGAGTGAGAGCTGATAGCTGCTTTGGTGGAGGCACATTGTGGGGCATGTGGGCAGGTCAGGGAGTCCCTCTGTGCAGGGCAGATTGTAACATTTGTCTGCTTTTGCAAATAATCCTGCCAAATAAATGGGTAGAGAAGATAAAATCATAGTGCTTACTGTGAATAGGTGTGAAAATGTATATTAGATGTATTTTAAAACTTTATTTTTCCCAGTGAGTTGACAGTCATATTAAGTGTACCATTTTTGGTGAAGAAGAAAGCTTCTTGAAAAAATCTTATCTAACTCAAGCAATAAAGAGAGAAAGCAGGTCCCTTTCAGCTGTGAAACCTTGATAGCAACTTGGAAGGAACTAAGTGTTCTTGCTTCAGTGATGTGCACTCTGCCTCAGCAGGGCTTGGGCTTCAAAACACAGGGCTTGGGCTTCAAAACACAGGGCTTTTTGCTGGAGCTGGAACAGGCTGGACCCCTTAGCTCCCATATCCTGGGTGGGCGTTCAAGCCATGCCCTGAGGCTGTGCTTGCACCATCCCCCTGGAGGAGCAATGCAGCCAGCTGCAAGATCAGAGAGAGGGCTGGAAAGGCAGCACCTCCCCACAACTCTGCAGTCAGGTCACTGCTCCCAGCTCTGCTCTGCTCTGCTCTCCCTGATAAGGGCAATGAAATGTCAAATTCATGTGCGTTGCAGGGCACAGGGAGGGGGTTCCCAGGTCTGCCCCATCCCAGGGAGGGGAGGCCAGAATGGCAAGCACATGATGACCTGTGTGAGCTGAGCTCCCGTGGTGCAGAGCTCCTGGCCAGGTGCAGGGGGTCAGGTGCAGCTGGCACAGTTCAGTGCCTTGCTGGAACAGGAGTTTGAACCAAGGGTGAAGAGGAGTGGCCTGGATTTGCCTGTCAGTTTTCCTTACAAACACCTTGTGCACTCTCTCTTGCATTGCTGTCCTTTTTAAAGATGTTAATTAAAAAGAAAAAAAAAAAAAACAACAACCAAACAAAAAACCCCAAACAACAAAACTCCCAAAAAACTAAATTAAAAACCTGGGCTGAGATTTACTCTATATGTTTTACCAGTCCAGCATATGTAAATAATCCACAACTTTGAGTGAAAACAGGTACTTGCAGTCCTTGTATTGATATCTTGCTTACTTACTGTTTCAGTAAAATTTCAATAAAACTTATTCCAGTGCTAATTAAATTTTCTCTAGAAAATATATATGAGCACCTTTAGAAGTGAGTAACATGTATCAAATTTCAATTCATTTATTTTTCTCATGGTTGTAACTGTAGGTGTAAAAGATTACAGAGGTGATGGACAAATGGCTTTGCTTGGTATTGAGCATTCTGTTAATTTTAATTTTATTGATCTTTTAGAGTGACTGTGCACAAAAATAAATGGTGTTTCTGCAAAATAATGGGGAATTGTCTTAAAGAGTGCCAAAGTGTCAGTCTCTTGCTCAGCACAGCAGATGCAGCATGGGACTTTTTAACACAGCTGTCTCTCTAGGCCTTGGTGTGATCTCTGAACCCTACCATTTTTGATCTGTTCCTTTTATGATGGCAGCATTGAGGATACTGTGATCCTGACTGATTAATTTATCTGTCCCACAGTTTCTGTGGGAAACTATTATTTTCATTACAGGCAAGGTTTTGAAGGCAGGAAATGAGTTTGCTGCTTGCTTTAATAACATGCACAAGGCTTATTTCTTTCTCTTTGCATGAAGAGATTATATATTAAGCTAGTGAATGTAGCTTTGTGTAACATTCATATTTTTATTAAAACACAAAATAATCAAAGGAGTCCCACACTTAAAAATGTTACAAAATATAACTAGCAGTCTTTTATAGATAAACTTTTCATTGGTTTTACAAGATGATACTGCTTAAAGTGCTTCTTTTGTTCTGTAGTCTCAATTGAATTTTTCTCTCTTTTAATACAGAATTGCCTCTACCACGATTTATGGCGCTGAAAAATGACACTGAAGTGCGTTATGGGACTCCAGCAGAATTCCATGGAGTTAAATTTCAGGTTTCACATGCAACTTTGGAAAAAAATTCCTACAAAAGAACAGATGAAGGGGACCAACAGGTAACAGCCTTGTCTCCTTCAGGCCAACATGTCATTATGCATTCTCCTTTTAGGTCCAGTTCTGTAAATGATTACACTCACAGGGGCTTACTCAATTTTCCAACACTAGACAGGAGATGAACTCCTGATGTGCAAATAATCCCCATCGTGCCTGTCTTCTGGTTTTGATGCATCCCAGTTGCTTCCCTGAAGAAAATTCTCTGTATGAGCTTGTATAAAGCTGTCAGCCCTGTAATATTCTGTGTAAGTTCTTTCAGTGTTTTCCTCCTACTTAATCCAGCACTGTTTCTCAAAGAGGAAGTGGAAAAAGCAGCAAATAGAAATCTCTCTATGAAAGAGAACAGGAAAGTTAGTGATTTCCCATGGCAGTATGGCAGTGGAGTAATGGTCCTCAGTCACTCTAGAAATACTCAGTTGGAGACAAGGTATTCAATCCTGAGCCACTATTTTTGGGTGGGTAAGGCCCCCAAGTTTTCTTTCATTTTTATCTCCTCAAGAAATAGTCCAGAAGACATCTGCTTTTCTTTTTTCCTGAGTGAAACATGCCAGTTTAATGAAGCATCCAAGGGACATTCCTGTTACCTATATTTAGGAGAGTAGAGAGCAGTTGTTCAGATACGAGAAGCTTCACAGCGCTGCATAATTTTCATAAAAACTGATTTGCATAATTTTCCCCAGGCTTGACACCTTCTCCTCTGGTACTGTATCAGGTCATGTTGTAAGTGCCTGGTGGAAGCACTTTTATCTTCCCAAGCATGTGCCCACGTTTATCACGGGCTGCGCTGGCGCCAGTAACGGCGTTCCCAGCCCGAGGTCAGCCAGCAGGAGGGAGCTGATGACAAGATACACAGGTGGAATAACAGGATCAGGAAGAAGAGCATCTATGCCTCTCCTCTGTGTACTGACACCCAAGCAGAACACTGCCCTCAAACCCCTGGCTCCATCTGGATTATCTGTGTTGCGTTATATTTTCCTCTTTTGTCAGTAAAACCTTCCAGGCTTACATCCTTTTCTCAAGCAATCTCAGTAAATCAAAGGAAAGAGGAAGCTTTAGGATAGTTACCCAGTGATACTTACAGATCCACAGTGTTTAAAATACTGATCCAGAGATGTATTTTAATTTTTTGTAAATTTTTTTTTATTATGAAAAATGATCTCTCACAAAGAATGCGCTCCCACTATGTAAATTCAAAACTATCCACTCACATTGAGCCTTCTACAGATACTACTTCAGGCATCTTTGGAAGTAAACACATTGAGCTGATCATTGTAAAGCTTTGTTACAGCACTGCCATGCTTTATCCCTCGAAGGCTCAGTACCAAATCCTGTCTTGTCCGTTTTAAGCCTTTTCTTGGAAATAAAGGGCCTGCAGTGTTTTTTTTTTCTTCTTTGTCCATCATTTTGTATACACTTGGACCACTTTGCAGCATTACTTGGTTGTTTCTTACAATTTTTTGTCTCAGGATTGTGTTTTGTGTTGGTGTGTTTTTGAAATAGGAACCCAAGTCCCCTCCAATGTCTCCAATTTGCTCACCTCCTGCTTCTCCATCTACCTACCAGAGAATACCCCTAAGTTATGGATATGGTAAAGCAAGAAGTGGGCTGGAACAGCAGCATGGAGGTAGGATAGAAATGGCAATGCACATTGTATTCAAATACTTTTTTCCTTTTTGTTTTTTCTCCTTATCAGAAGTATCCAATTCTAAATGCTAGTGACAATCAGCCTAATGATTTTAAAATTCAATTAGACTCATGTTTTGAAAAATCATTTGATCAATATATTTTGACTGTTCAATCCTGTCTTCCTATTCACTTTCTATTAAATTAGATTTATGTCTGACTGCTCACAAATGCTAATGCCTAATCTCTGACAAAGCTCTGCAATATACCCCAGTGGCAGAGAGCCTGCAAGGATTGTCAGAGTGCATGATGGTTTTGGTTTCATTAGAGGGCAAGAAAAGCCTGCTCCTGATTTCAGTAGATGGATATTAATTTTCAGATTGGAAGTGAACCATCCTTTGCAGGAATGGATATCATAATCTCTGGTTTTGTAACAGAAATAATAATAGGATGAGAGTGTAGAGGCAGTCCCACAGTGTAACTTCAGCAATTCAGACAAAAACTAGACACTGCATAGGTTATTCTGTCCCTCATTTTAGTGCCATTAGAGTAGGTAGGAAAACATTTAGACTTTAATAAGAGGCTATTGGGGCAGAAGCCAGTTTAACTATGGCTTTACAGGTTCCTCTTATAGTAAAGCACCTGTGCTCTTGTAATTGCAACATGTGGTGACCAAGTTAATGGCAATAGGAGGCATTGGTGTATACCATCATCTCTCCTGCTTTACATTAGTGTGTTTGCAGTGAGTGAAGATTGAAGCATGCTAGTCCTTCACCTTTTGTCCTTATTTACAAATGAGTGACAAAAGAGCTATTCAACATGTTGAAACTCAGTACAGCTGTGATAAGAATGTGTTTGATGCTATAAAGTGGCCTCCACCTGAAAATTGTACCAGCACTGAGTCACAGGCATTCCCCTGCTGTGTAGGTAAACTGCAGCTTGTTCAGAGGTGGGATTAATTCTGAAAGAAGCACACTAGTGCAGTTGCTCTCTGGTACAATGCATGTTCTGCCCCAGTGAAGAAGAGTGGCAGAGAGCCCGTGCTGTGGAGAGCTGGGCAGGGAGAGTCTGTCAGGACTGGCTGACCGTGTGCCTGTTGGGTGCTCTGCTCTTTTCTGGCACTCTGTCCCAGATCTGTCAGTGCTGTGAGGGAATATTTTGGGTGTTGGTTTTTGTTTTTTTTTTTTTTTTTTTTCCTTCTGAATTTGATTGCAAATTTAACTTCTGTGAAATTTCTCATGGACTCAGCAGCTACACAAAGTGACCAGGGACAGCAGCATCCAGTCCAGCTGTCAACATCTTCCAAAATTAATTATTTAACTGTTTGAATTTCTAGGGTAATAAAATCTTAGAGGTGCAGAACAATGACTTTTTTTCAGAAAGCAATTTTTCCTATTTTCCAGAAAAGGAATCAGTCCTATTTTAATCCCACTGGGGATACTTCATCCAAATGTATTTTCAATGGCAGTGAGCAGTTAACATTTTGACCCATGCTGTACCAAATGCCAGGCCTAATGCAAGACCTGCTGGTTCTTCCTGGCCTTTAAGATTAAAACTCTTCCAGTTTTCTTAAGAGCACTCCAAAGGGCAGCTGTGTGTAGTGCATGTGGAGGAGGTGCTTGTGCCCCTGCCCTGGGCTGGCTGGGCTGGGCTGGGCTGCACATCTGACCCTGAAACTGGACAGGGTGTCCTCAGGGACAGCCCTTTGCACTGCAGCCATGACTGGGTACATTTTACAGTTCTGAAAGTTTTTCATGCTAGCAAGCATGTAGACATGAAACTTCATGCTTAAATCTCCCCTCTGAGGGCATCTAAATGTTTCCCACCTTTCACCTTCCTTCCTTTTTTTTTTTTTTTTTTTTTTAATTTGAAATTAGCAGTGACTTGTACAGGAATAAAAATAGATAACAATACAGGATAAGACCCCTTAGGAAAACAAGGGGGCTACTGGCATAATTTTAAGCTCTTCCTGAGATCAAAAGTTTTAAGATTTCTTGGACTCCTTTTTCCTCACAAGTCTTTAAGGTTCTGATTATCTGATGCAGACTTTGTAATGGTAAATTTGAAATAGGCTGGCAGCAGTTCTCAGCTGTGTAAGGGTTTGTAAGTGACTTGCCTCTTTGTTTGCACGTTTGCCCTATTTTTAAAACATTGTTCCTAAATATGTTGTTGTGTCACTGCTTACTATATTTGCTGCAGTGGAGCTTAAGTGACTTATTTTAGCAAAAGAAGAAGAAATTGTTACTTTCCTTCACTTTTCTCCAAATAGCACAAAGTGGTGAGTCGTGTATTTTGATTTCAACAGAAATTAGGGAAGGGAGAGGAAGACTATATTGAGAAGTAATGGTTTGCTATTTGATAGCATTGTCAAAGCGTATTTTTTATAGACCAAGTGAATTATTTCTTCTTACTTAAAATAGTTCTGGTGCTAAATGTGGCTATAAGTATATAAAATGTATAAATGTATGGGCAGGCTGTATAAATGTATATTTAAACACGATGAACAGTGATTTCTGTTGTCTAGCAGTACATAAGTGACAATGTCTCAGTAATGTCTGAAGAATGGTGCAAAGGGAAAAACAAGCATGTGGCTGGAATTTTGTTGCATAAGACAAAATGGACTTTGATACTGTGATAGTGGGTTCACTTGGTAGGTGCTTGACCAAATGGACTTTGATGCTCAGATACAAAGTTCACATTTATACATTCTTGATCTTGTGGTATTTAATTATTTCCTTTAGCTTAGCAGCATTCTTTTATTATCCTGACATATATATATATTTAATTTTAAATGTCTGTTGTAGCTCCTTATGAAGTCAGACACTCTACTCACCAGCAAGATGGACCATCTTCAGGGAATTATGGAGCCAAATCTGCACTCACTTGTTCAACTCCTAACCGGGTAATGAATTGCATATTTTCTTCAGTAATACTAGTAACAAAACAATAGAGAAATTTTAAAAAAAGGCAGAAAATTCTCACTTTGAAAGTGAAAAGTGTTCCCTGTGGTGTTTTTAGACTAGAGACTGAAGTGTGCTTTTTTTGGTATATGAGGAAAAAAAGCTGATGGGATGGAGAAATTACAATAAACAAAGAAATTAATTAAATTGCTATAGGTAAGTCAAAGTAAAAAATTTTCATTGAAAGTACCTGAGATTTCACAGAGATTCCTTCTTGATTTAGATTGCTATCTGTAACACATGCACAGTATTTATGGCCAACATTCTGCTTATTTTGGTTTTCCACCCCAGTTGGTTAAATTTCACCTTAAACAGAACATATTAATTTCTGGGCATTTGTTTGTTTTTATGAAAATGGGTCTTATATTTTCCTGCTGGTTGTAAAAGCAGATCTTTCCTGTGTTCCAGTATGCCTGCTGTGCATTTATTATGCAAACAATTAGTTTGCCCTAAGGAAGGGCAAAGCTCTCTGAAGCGAGAGGTTTTCCTAAAAAAGAAAGTCTCAGAGACTCTACCTTTTCCTGAGTGCTTAGCACCTCACACCCACAATAAAATGTCACCCGAGCCTCCAAAAGAGATCTACAGGTAGTGTCACATAATTTGTGCTAACTTGAAATGAAATTGGGTGCATTTGTGTAGCACTTTGAAATGAAAATTAATTTACAGCTTTATGATGTTGCCTGTTTCAGGGATCTTTTGATGTATTTCAGAACTGGTGTTTTGCATTTGATTCTTGGGAAATAGACAGGTATGTCAGAGAAAGGGTTTCACAGCTGATTGTTGTTCATTCTTGCCCTCCCTTTTTAAAGCTGTTGTTATGCAGGCTTAAATATTGAATACTCATTTATTCCATTTTAACAAAGACACCAGCTGTACTCGCAGCCCTCTTGTAGATACCTCCATCCAACCTGCAAAAGGTACAGGCCTCCCTTAAAAAAGTTAATCAGAGAGCAAAGACAGAGCAAAGAAATAATTGGGTTGAATACTTTTCTCCTCCAGAATATTCCTTTACCCAAAGGCAGATTTTTGCTTAAACCTTGGGAAGTGGTAGAAGTTTGAGGGGGTCTCTAGGGGCTTGTGTGTCTCCCTGACTTAGCATAATGAGTGCTGAGTTACTGGGGTGAGCAAAGGGCCCAGAAGTGGAATATTTCCATTGTTACAGCACCATTCCTGGATTAAATATGTAGCTTCATAACAAACAAAAATTTTCGTGCACAAAGCTGCATAAATGCAGCTTTAGGGCCTTTACTGGTTCCATCCAGTTGAGGTGTTCAGTGTGCAGTTCAGGGCTGTAATGCATTGCAGACAAAAAGGACCCCCAAAATGAATCTAGAGGTAATTAAGTATGACTTGGACTTTTAGTGGTCAGCAGTAGCCAGATTTCCTTTGACCACTGGTCATGTAAAGCTTCCTTTAATTGCAGGGGTGAAGATACCTAATAATAGCCTCAATTTTCCCAGGTAAGTAGTGGGATGGTCATCAGTGTGGCCATTTCTGCTTTTTGTCTTCTGAAAATTTGTCTGTTCTACATAGAAGAGTGAGAGTCTGGTTTCTTGAGGTTCCCAGTGGCCTTGTGGTGCCCTCCCTGTGGCTGGTGCCAGTGTCCCTCCCTTCAGTCTCTTTCAGTGGAGCGGGAGCAGCAGGACAGCAGCAGCCAGTACTCAGATGACCCTTGGAGGATAACGGAGGAGCAGCGAGATTACTACATTAACCAGTTCAGGTCCCTGCAGCCCGACCTCAACGCCTTCATTTCAGGTAATTTTTACCAAACACTGTGCACACTGAAGAGGGGGACCAGGCTGGGAGGTGAAAAGTGTTAAGTAAATAAATTCTTTTTTGTTTCTGCAGCGCATTTGTAAGAGCTGGTTATGTTTTCTTTTAAAGGCAGACTATTCAAATCAATATTGTGGCCCTTACATTTTTTCCTCAATATCCTGATTTTAGGAAAATAATTACATCTAAGGGAGAAGTGTTGTCAATTTGGTAAAAATTAAAATGAGCTCTCTGCATTTGATGTATTTGTGGATCACACCTGCAGTGTATATTGAGTTGAAAAATCCCTGAGGGTTGTGCTGGCTTATCCAGCAGAACTGTGGCAGTGTCCATGTGATGACAGTGAAGCGTGCAGTTAACTGCCCTGGGCAGTCAAGCCTGAGGGTTTATGGTTCTGGGGGACTGAGATTTTGACCTCTAGGTAATTAGGAAACAATCCTGGGGAGCACACACATGACAGAGGTATTGTTAAGGGCATACTGAGTTGGCTCTGCTCATACTCAGATTTCCATCCTGAATAGAAGGTCCAGGCTGCTTGTGAAAGGAGACTTTGCCACATACAGACAGTTGGTCTGGCAAAGAATATGTCACAGGTTTTAAACTGAGGCAGTTGTAATGAGCCCTGCTGTGTCACTGGGGTTCAGGAGGCCTTGATCCAGCTAAAAGTTTAAAGAAATGACCTGCTGCTAACTGAAATTATTGCTTCAGCAGTTCTTCATCTCAGTTAAGTCTCCTTCATGCAATTTGCTTCAAAGAACAAATGAGTGTTCAGTGTTGGTTCTTTCCCCAGTGGTTGCCCAAGGGGAAGAGGATTTTTGTCCCTGAAGTCTGTGCTTTGTTTCCTTATGATTTGTAGCCTGTACCCAGGAAGGGCTTCCAGGGTACCCCTGACAGCCTATGTATATGAGATGGTGAAGAAGTGTGTTGATTAACTAGAAGTATGAGAAGGGCTGCTATGGCAGGGTGAGTGAGGATGCCTGCAGCAGGACAGGAGCTGTGTGATAGCTGAATCTTCAGCAGTTTCTTTTTTCTTTTCTTTTTTTTTTTCCCTGTGTAAAATTTTCACTGCAGGGAAAAGTCATGGTTGAAGCAGAACACTGGGAGAGCAGTGCAGATGTCAAAGCACTGTACTGCTGTGCACATGACTTCTGGGTGAACCAGGGCCGTTTGTGTCTGTTACTAAGTCATTGGTGACATACTTGTTATGCAGGTTAGAGTTACTAGCACTAAAGTAGGTTTCCCTTTATTTATTTTGCCCATATGGAAGGAATGGAGAAATAAGGTCAACAGCTCTGTCTGGCTTTCTCTGTCATTTACTCAGAGGGAGACAAATGGTCCAGCATCTATAGGAGCATCTGATTAATCTGAGCATCTCTCGGACATAAATTCACTGTCTGCTTCTGGCATGGCAGACCTGGTAAAAGGCAAGAATTTGGAGAATTAATTCCCAGTGGTTGATGAGACATGCTTTCCCAACAGGTTCTGTAGCAAAGAATTTCTTCACAAAATCAAAGCTGCCCATCCCAGAACTTTCTCACATCTGGTGAGTACTGTAATATTGCTGGGGATGCCTATCACACTTTTTAAAAAGATGCTTAATTCAAGAGTTCTTGTTGAATTTTAAAAGTGTCTTCAATTATAATTATTGCTCTTATCTCCAGAATCACTTTGAGGCCCAAGCAGCAGGGTGGTCATTGGTCTTCCTGACACACTTGTTTTCTGGAGAGATGTTCACCTACTCAGCAGGACTGGGAAGGTTTGAACCCCAATTAGCTGAGAGCTGTTCTTAAGTGTATTGTAAGCAGCATCAAAGAACTGGCATTTTTCATGAAATGACACAGAGGAGAAGCACCTCTGGAATGTTTTAGATGTGTTGTTGGTTTTATGTTTCTGTCTCTGTTCTGTCAGAGGAGGCCTAATTAAACAACTACATAATTCATTAGTGCTTTTCTAATGAACCAGTGCTCTTACTTTTAATGAGCTTATTGTGAAACAATTGTGGATGGAACTGTATGTGATAAAATTTGACAAGGATTCTATTATATTTTCATCAACAACATGGTGCTTTGTAATTTGATGTCATCATTGCTTGTTGGATAGGAGGAACAAACAGTTTTAAACATGGATCAGAAATGCTGATAGTGATTTTGTTTTTATATATGCTTTTATGAAGAGAGATGAGAAGAAAAGCTTGCAAGAGCCTAAACATCTGTCAGGGTCAAAGGATATGTCTGGAATCTTTTCAAAGCGGATTGTCAGTTGTGAAAATAAAAAAAAAAACAACTGAAGAAACATAGTGCTGGGGGAAGTGAATATTGGAATTTAAATTTAAGATTACTTAAAAAGAATGGATTAACCTAATATGTTAGCAAATCAGATTTTATTTTTATTGCTGACACAAGTTGTTCTCTGTGCGGAATTTCAAGAAAAGTATGCCTTTCTAGTAGATGCTTGTAATTTTGTGGCAATGTGATTTATCAGGTTGTGTTGCTGTGTTAAACACATGGGATGTTTCAGTTCTTGTCACTGTAACCTCAATAGTCTGAGAAAGACTTTCAAAGAGTAAGGAATTATATGTTTATTTTAGACCATGTGCCCAAGATAAAATATTACTCAATATTTGCAAAGAGTTAATTTATAAAATTGAATTCTTGAATTTCTGAAGTTTAATTTTAGCGTTTGTGAAGTGTGCTAGATTAAGAGAGAACCACTTAGTGAGAAGTTAACAACAATATTTAAACTTGTCAAGAGCATTAATTTCCCCCCTTTTTAAAGGTTAGTCAGTGGTGCTAAGTAACCATTGCTAAAGTCCATATTTAACTTTTTCTGCTTGAACTGTTTTAAGATCCTGCGTGGATTAGCCAAAATGCTTCCTAATATTGGAAGGTTAATTCCACCCTTGGAACAATGTGCAATTAATTGCTGCTCAGATGGCAAACTACATCCTGGGCTGCATCAAAAGAGGTGTGACCAGCAGGGCAAGGGAAGGATTCTGCACCTCTGCTCTGCTCTGGCAAGGACCCCATCTGAAGTGCTGCATCCAGCTCTGGGCTCCCCAGCATGAGAAAAACATGGAGCTGATAGAGCAAGTCCAGAGAAGGTCCACTAAGCTGATCACAGAGCTGGAGCACCTCTCCTATGAAAACAGGCTGAGAGACTTGGGGCTGTTCTGCCTGAAGAAATGGGTCTGGGAGATCTTCCAGCAGCTTTCCAGTACCTAGCAGGGTCCACAGGAGAGCTGGAGAGGGACTTTTCACAAGGGCCTGTAGTGATAGGACAAGGGGAAAGGGCTGTAAGCTAAAGGAGGGCAGGTTTAGATTAGATATTAGGAAGGACTTTACTGTAAGGGTCATGAGGCCTTAGAACAGATTGCCTAGAGAGGTTGTGGACTTCCCATCCCTGCAAGTGTTCCTGGCCAGGCTGGATGGGGCTTTGTGTAGCCTGGTCTAGAGGAAGGTTCCCTGCCCATGGCAGGGGAGTTGGAATTAGATCTGGAATGATCTAATGGAATTAGTTGGAATGATCTTTGAGGTCTCTCCTAACCCAAACCCCTCTATGATTCTATAAGTATAGATTATGTATTTCACATTCTAATATACACATACCATCATATTCAATGGCATGATGTATTAAAGAAATGTACTTTACTGAAAAAGAAAAAAGTGGCAAGTCAGTTTTAGAAAATCAGCTTGCTTCATCTTCCCCAAGACAAATGTGCAAGTCAGGATCAAGTGACCATGGCAGAGATACTTGTCTTGTGTTAAAATATCCCTTCTCAGAGCTGCATTTTTGTCTCCCACGTGATGGCACACGTTTCCCTGAGGTAACACCTTGGAAAACGTGTGCCTGTTTTACCCACAGGGAGCTGAGTGATGTGGATTGTGATGGGGCACTGACACTCCCGGAGTTTTGTGCCGCTTTCCACCTTGTGGTTGCAAGGAAGAATGGCTACCAGCTGCCTGAGACACTGCCAGAGACACTGCTGCCCGAGTACCTTCAAGCAGGTAAAGCTCCTGGGGCAAGCCATGTCCCTGCAGCCATCTCAGAAATCCAGTGTGTGTGAAAGACAGGTTCACTTTCCATCCTGGAATGGCCTTCTGTGCTCTGTAATGATTCTCCAGCTGCCTTTAAGGCGTGTGTTTTTAATTGTGCTTATGAGGTGATTGCTGAAGTCATATATCAAAGCATAGAGATAGGGATGCAAAGTGGAACAGTTACCTGCCTCTTAATGTCTCCTCCTTTGCTCCATCGTGCTTCAGGTGTCAGGACAGATGAGGAGGCAGTTGAATGCCTGTAAAGCAAAGGGAATCAGCAGCAGCTTTAAACTGAAAGAGAACAGGTTTATATTATATTTTAGGAAGAGATTGTTTACTGTGAGGGCAGTGAGTTACTGGTACGGGTAGCCCAGAGTAGCTGTGGATGCTCCACCCCTGAAAGTGTTCAAGGCCAGGTTGGATAAGGCCTAGAGCAACCTGGTCTGGTGGAAGGTGTCCCTGCCCATGGTAAGGGAGGTTGGAACTAGGTAATCTTTAAAATCTCTCCCAATTCAAACCATTCTATGAGTCTATGATATAGCTTTTAATTATTTTGATGATTTTTCCTTAAAGTATCTATATCTTGAAGATTTGTTAAAAATTATACTGGACTGCATTAGAACTTAATATGCTAGTGTATTTTTTTAGATGGAGATACTGGTTATTTCAAAGGTTGAATTTTTTTGTAATTTATTCTATGTAATCCACAGGTTCTTCTATGGGTAGTTTGCATTAATGACAGGATTACAACAATTTGTGTAGCACAAAGATTAATTAATCCAAAATACAACATACTTCAGTAACAATGTGCAGTGAAAGACCTGCACTTTCATTTGTTCTCTTCAGTTATGTCTCTTTTAATTATAAATGAATGTTGAACTATATACTGTTACATCTAAAAATGTGCATGACTCTTGAGGGCAAGGAGGATTAATCACAGATGATAATTAAAGTGCTAAGGGATAATATTTAAGACCTAATAAAATCTCCATTAAATTTCATGACACTGAATATATTAAAAGGCAGGAAAAGAACAAATCAAGCTGCAGTTAGGAAAATTAAATGTTGACCCTGTATCAGATTTGTGAAATAATTTCTGGTGGAGTCATGTTCCCTATAATCCACTATATTCATATCCAAAGCAATAAGCTCCTGGAAAACATGCACTTCCAAGTCTTCATCATTTTAGTCTCTCTGATTACGTTCCCTGTCATAATTACAACTACCCTTTTCCCTCCAGGAAAACCACTTTGTTCACCACTACTTTCATGCCTGGTTCATGATAAATTGGTTTGTAAACTCATCCATGCAGGTTCTTTTTGTTGTGTCTTCACATTGAACCTTTTTGGAAATAACTATCTCTAGTAGCAGGGAATCATTATGTCAATGGGAGAAATAGCATGGTAAGCTGCAGCTGTTCCCTGGAAGTCCTCTTTTTCCCTATTTGCTCCTTTCACCACTTAGTTCTACTATTTTCTTAGATGATTATTGTTTCATGCTATTGCATGAGACCAAGCATTTCAAGCAAATCTACATGGAAGAGGTGAAAGAACTAATTATTTCTTGTGGGTCCTTTAAATACCCCAGCTAATGAACTAATTCTGGTTAATCTGAGGCTCTGAAAATATCTCGTGCTCATTCTGCTATCTGGTGAGGATTCATAAATCTGTCTTTTGAAAGGCTTGCATTAATGAAAAGCAGAACATCTCAACACACTGTGAAACTGTGAATCACAGAAAAGCTTAGAGCCCTGGTTGTATTACTTCTGAAATAAAAGCATTGAAAAGAATGTAAGTTCCTCATACAGTTACCTAAAATGTCAAAAGCAATTTTTAAGAGAAATCTTGCGTATTCATGTTTTCATAATTTGATTTCTGTAAAATTTAGACCTTTTTTTCAAATTTTTTGGCTTCTTAGGACGCCAAAGAAGAATACAGTTTTTCATTATGTTGCTGTATTAGTTTCAGAATGAGGCATAACTTGGTTCAATTGAAGTATTTGCATCTGATAAGAGCGCTGTTAAAGCTTCAAATAAAATGACTTGCAGCAAAAAAGCATTTAAGAATGCATTAATCTTGCTAGTTTTATGGCTTGTACCATAAACTACAAGTACAACTGGTCCAAATGCTCTCCTGGCACAGCTCCATTGACAATTTGACCCACCAGCTTTTTTTGGAAACTTTTTATTAAAACTAATTTGCAAAATCTCAAAAGCTATTTGCCCTGTGTGTAACCTACTGTACTGCAAATTAAGACAGGTTTCCAAGAGATTAATTTATTGAGATCAAATAAATGCTAGACAAAAACTAGAAATGTGGTTGTTCTGCGTTTTAATATATTGATCTTTAAAAAAAGATGTTTTCCAGCTCATAAGACAGATTTATCTCAGAGGAGCTAATCCCAGAATGATACCAGCAGAAGGACCTGAGCTTGTGGGATAGAAATTAGCTTGTTGTGAATATTCCTTTGAGAAGTTAGATGTGATTTTTTTCCTTTTTTTTTTTTCCCCTGCTCTCAATGTTGTTTAGTTGAAGGTGGTATATACTACAGCATCCACAGTGTTTAGTGCTTTGCTTTCTGCTGGCCTTCAATTTTAGAGTATACTGTAGATTCTACTATACTTTTCAGTACTCAAAAAGTCAAAATTTCAGCTGAAGGTAACGTAAGTACCTTTAACATTGCTAAGAGAATAAGATATAAACTATAAGATAGTTGATACTAGATTGGGAGAAGAAAACATTTCTTCCAAATTTCACCATTATTTCTACAACAGAAATTATACAAACTATCCCTTTCAGGACACTGACTTACTTAAGATGCATAGAAAATAATAGAAAGATTTTCTTTATGGTGTTTGTCATCCATATCTTATGGATTAGGTCTGAGATGTAGAAATGAAGAGCAAAATTATGCTAGATCAGGTTTCTAAGAAGTATGTATTAACCAAAGACTTGGTGTGTCTCTGTGTTTGGCTTTGGGTTGTTTTTTTTTTGTTGGTTTGGATTTTTTTTTACTTTTTTCTTTTCTTTTTCTTTTCCCTGCAGCTTGTTTGAAGCCCGTGCGTGACTGTGCACTGTTTGATTCTTATTCTGAGCCCTTGCCAAGCAGTCAGCAGACTCGGGACTTCAGTCGGGCAGAGGTGAGAGGGTGTCAGCTGGGTCCTTACCTTGCAGACTGTGAGTCTCTGAGAGGACTTTAGGAATCTCTAAACCTCTTACTAAGCCATCTCAAAACCCCAGCTCAGCCATTTTTTCTGTGCATGGAAAGGGCTGACAGGCTTTTCAAGAGGTATTTCCACATAGCAGAGTTCACAGTAGTCACTAAGGAACTTGTGAGATGCTGGAATCTTCAGAGAAACAGGCTCTGCCTGCTGGTGTCCTGCAGGGTGGCTGCAGGAGGAGCAGTGGGATACATGGGCCGTGTTCAGGTAAAGTATCTGCTCAGTCTGAATTGGTTGAAAATATGAGGCTTCAGCACAGACCTAAAATCATAAAATCATGTAGTTTGGAAAAGACTTCCAAGATCTTCAATTCCAACTGTTAGCCCAGCACTGCCTTCTTACAGATGGTTGTACAGAGCAGTAAAGTCATCCCTGAGCATCCTTTTCTCCAGAATAAACAACCCCAGCCCCCTCAGGCACTCCTGTGCTCTGGGCCCTCCACCAGCTCCATTGCCCTCCTTTGAACAAATGCCAGTGTCCTTTCTTGTAGTGTGGGGCCCACAGCTGCACACAGTAGGTTTGTTTGGATGGAATCTCCAGAGCTAGATCTAGATCTAGATCTACAGAGCTCCCTTCCAAACCCAGCCATTGTATGATGCCGTGAAGTCTGCTGCAAGCTAAACTGAATTGAGGAGAAGAGTTTAACACTGAGGTTAAAATCCTAAACTTTTAAAGACCCTATAGAGCTGAACTAATCATGGCTACTGAGTTGTGCCTGAATATTGCAACTCTCAATGCATGTGCTGTGGGATTTAAAGGTTTAGTGTTAAGGTAGTAAATCAAGTGGCAGACTGACTGCAAGAACCAGCCCTTCTGACACTCTTCCAAATTTAAAAATAATGGTGTGTCATGGCAGCTCAGCAAGGCTGTTCTCCAGCTATTTCCTCCCAGTGCCTTGCTCTGGGGAGTCCCTGGGTCAGAACCCAGCTGCTCCCTCATCAAATCCCTCTTGGTAGTGGTACCACTAAACAATCTCCTAAGCTTCTCTGGAGTACAGTGTTCACTTAGGGCAGTGCTGCAGCCAGCAGGTTGAGCACCCAGTGTATCTTCTGCACCTGTTAAAATACATGTTGTGTCCCTGGGAGGTGTTGCTCATCCTACAGCAGCTTGCCCAAAGCACAGCAGCCACACTGGGTTTCGAAAGCAGCACTGCAGATCTGGTAGTGCAGGGTGCTGGTATGTTGGCAGCATGGGCAGGTCCTTTACCAGAATCACCTAATCCCTTGCTTATGACCTTATTTTGGGTGGCTTGCAACCTATAATATAAAAGAAGATACAGATAAAATATAGAATTAAATTATAGTTGAAATGTAAACAAATATATGATTATTTATCTTTCATATACATAATTTAAAAGCTTCATCTTACATTGTCCAAGATTAATGAACTTTAAAATCTCCTCAAAAGTGATTTGAGAATCATTTTGACTTGATTTTTTTCTTTGTTCAACTTATGTTTTTACATTTAGAATTAATACACTGAATGAATATCATTTGGAAGGTCAGTAATTCATCTTCCATTCATCTCCCTCAGTGGGAAGTGCAGCAATTCAGTTGCCATTTCTTTTGTATCTTGGCTACTGGAGTAATTATGCTTTAGATACTTGATCACTACATTAAAAATATTATATTATCAATGCAATCTGTTATGCATTACCTCCATGTCTTTTTAAATTTCCACTTATCATCCATTCAGGCTATTTAATTTCATTTCAGATGCCTGTTTTTACTGTGACTGCTGAATTACAATACTGCAATAAAATAGAAGCAGTTTCTGAATGCATTCATAAAGAAAATAATGGCAGGAGACACATCACCTGCATGCTAGGCTTTATTAAACTTGAAAAACACACCAAGGCTGCTGATATTATGATTGGTAGTGCCATGGGTGACTGATTTCTGTTTACCAAGGAAGTTTTGTCTTCACAGTTTGTTTTTTTTTTTTTTTCCTCAAGTTTTTTGTCTCCCACTCACCTTTGGTTCTTTTCTGCAAGTTTTCTCTCTGCCAAAATCCTAAAGTTAAAACATGCATAAAATGACTGGCTGGGGTTCCTCTGGGATCCCTCAGAAATGTCATGCTCACAGTTCATTGAAATCTCTGAAAGTCATTCCATCAATTAAAGTTAGGTCTGTGGTCTCATGTTCTTCACTTGAGTGTCAGGGCTAGCTATGGGTGTGAAATGTTTTGTTCATACATTTTCAGAGTCCTCAAGCCATATTTTTGCTGTGTTGCTTTCCCAGAAGTACTAGGGTATTCCATTCCTCAGAAACTTTATAAGACAAATCTCACTGACTTTTACTGTGGAGTTTTCCTTTCTGAATCGAGTTGAGATTTTTGTGGTCTTTTAAAAATGCCTATGAAATCTAGGTTTCTCAATTCATTTGTTTAGGCCAAATTTATTTCAGGACATTTTCAGGTCAAACCTCTTCCATACTCCCTGGGCAAAAACCAGCATCACTTAATATTTAGAGAAGTTTAGGGTTTCTGATGTTTACTTGAATATTTGGTTGCAGAGAGTATTCTTGTTCTTACAGATAATAGAGGTAGAATTTGTTCCAGCAGAAGCTCCAAGAACAATAAATGCTTATAAGTTGCTGCTGAAATAACAGAAAATCAAGGAATAAGACTGGGGAGAAATTCCCTGTTTTCCTATCAAAGGCTTGAATGGGCCTCCAACAGACTTGCTAATGATATTTGCTTTTCCCATCACTATGACTGCAAGTTGAAAGAAAAGAGTAGTTCAAGCATCAGCCACATCAGCTGGAGCTTTTAAAGCATAACCAGGAGCCTTTAAAGCATAACCATCAGGCTCTGCAATACAGCTGGAGTTCTGGTTAGAGAGACTTTTTTCATGGAGACTGAAGAAGCTTTCATCTATCCTTACACAGGTGTTAATATGGCTCTGTTGGGAGAAGTCTCTCCTTACAAACCTTCAGTTGTGAAGTCCTTACCTCCTTCAGTTGTTCACTGCTGAAGTGCTCCTTAAACTAATTTCTGGTGTGGAAACTGCTGTACCTTGAAAAGTAGAGTTATACTGTCTTTCTGTAGGTTTTCTATTCTTCTGTATCTAACAAAAATTGTGGTGCAAGAGCAAGTGTCACCATTATTTGTGTTGATCTGTATTCTTAAATATTTGACTGTGGAACAAATCTTCTGTCTTTAGAAGTCATCAACTGAAGAGGTACCTGATAACTCTACCCTATTACAGGATGGAAAGAAAGATGACAAACAAGGTATTCAAATAAATAACTTTTTTCCATTAGGGATTAAATTATGTGTTTTTAGTAAGCCCCTATGTTTGCTGGGTGTGTTTACTTTCTAAACTGGCTGTGTGTTGCTAAAGATTTAAAGAGAAAGCTCACCACAGCTGAGATGAGGACAAATAAATGGAGGGGTTTGCTTCAAAATTAGTTCTATCATATGTGAGTGATTTGAAATACACCTTCTGAAATATGTCTAGCCCTAAGGTAATTAATGTTGTGCTTCTTACTTAAACAAAATTTTAATTGTTATCAGGAATTTTTTAAGAGTAAAGATTGCATTGTGCCAAATTTTCAATTTCCTTTTTTGAAAGAAAAAATCAGTTTTTCAAATCAGTTTTTACTCCTATTTGAAAAAAATAATCCCTGTATTTTCTTGCAAAACAAAAGTTTTAGTCAAAATGGACTGAAAAAATTCATCAATTCATTCATTTCAATAGACATCCATCAGCAGCAAGTCATGTGAAATTGAAGCGATCTTTCTCTTTTTTACTGCAGTAGCTTTTCTGGCTTCCAGAATTGGATCATCACACAGCCATTCATTCCCTTTTATATTCCCTTTTCCCAATTCTTACTTGCTGTCCCTCTGTTGTAGAAACAAAACAGTTGTGGGTATTCTGTTGCCTGATTCTCAGAGCTGCAGATTATGTATGAATTAAAATAAAAAATATCTTGGCCTCCCAGATGTCCACACATTAAGGTTGCATCAGAACTGTGAGACCAGGTAGTCCACATTCCTGATTCACCTTCCACACTCAGGTGAATCACAGAATCACAGAATTTCTAGGTTGGAAGAGACCTTTAAGATCATCGAGTCCAACCCATGTTCTAACACCTCAACTAGATCATGGCACCAAGTGCCACATCCAGTCTTTTTTTAAACACATCAAGGGATGGTGACTCCACCACCTCCCTGGGTAGATGATTCCAGTATTTGACCACTCTCTCTGTGAAAAACTTCCTCCTTAATTCTAGCCTGTATCTCCCTTGGCGCAGTTTGAGACTGTGTCCTCTTGTTCTGTCTGTTGTTGCCCGGAGAAAGAGACCGACCCCAGCTCACCACAGCCACCCTTCAGGAAGTTGCAGAGAGTGATAAGGTCACCTCTGAGTCTCCTTTTCTCCAGGCTGAACAACCCCAGCTCCCTCAGTCGTTCTTCATGTGGTTTGTGTTCCAAGCCCCTCACCAGCCTCGTTGCTCTCCTTTGGACACGCTCAAGCATCTCAATGTCCCTCCTAAACTGAGGGGCCCAGAACTGGACGCAATACTCAAGGTGTGACCTCACCAGTTCCCAGTACAGGGGAAGAATGACCTCCCTGCTCCTGCTGGCCACACTATTCCTGACACAGGCCAGGATGCCATTGGCCTTCTTGGCCACCTGGGCACACTGCTGGCTCATGTTCAGCCGACTGTCAACCAGCATGCCCAGGTCCCTTTCCTCCTGAGCACTGTCCAGCCACACCATCCCCAGCCTGTAACACTGCAGGGGTTATTGTGGCCAAAGTGCAGAACTCGGCACTTGGACTTACTGAACTTCATCCCATTAGATTCTGCCCATCCATCCAACCGTTCCAAGTCCCTCTGCAAAGCCCTCTGTCCCTCTAACAGATCAGCACACACTCCCAGCTTAGTGTCATCTGCAAATTTGCTAATGAAAGACTCTAAACCCTCATCCATGTCATCAATAAAAATATTGAACAGAACTGGCCCCAGCACAGAGCCCTGAGGGACACCACTGGTGCCCGGCTGCCAGCTGGATGCAACACCATTCACCACCACTCTCTGGGCCCAGCCAAACAGCCAGGTGAGACTGAGTTTGACAGATTCCCAGTGTCCCCTTTTCAAAGAAAGTTTGTCAAGGGTTGACGTGTGTTTGTAAAACATTTTGACACGTCAGCATATTCCAAGAAATCAGTGTTTTGTTGACAAGGTTTGTTTTGTTGTAAAATGTATAATGAACCAGAGAAGGACTTGAACCTTGAAGGTTATTGCTGTGCATTATCTAGGGAAGATTTACTTCTTACTAAGGGAATATTTTTTCCCTGTTCAGATGACAAAGTTGTGCTGTGATTTTTGTAGCTGACATGTTAAGTCACATGGGAACCTGTTTTGAGACATGCAGTCCTCCTTCAGGGCTGCAGATATGCTGTATTTATGACACAGATTGCTACCTTTTCAGCCAAAGAACAAATACTTTTGTTCTACCTTTTATTACTATTCTGACAAACATGTGAACAAATCACTCTCCTAACTGAGGGGATCTCCCCAGAAGTCAAGAACCTGCAGTTCAGGGCAGTAGAAGCAAATTTTCCTGCATTTTCAAAAGTATCCAAATAAATTAACTTCACTTTGGTTTATAATGTAGTTAAATTTGGAAGGTAATGTAAACTGAACTGGGTTACAAGGCCCAAAACTTTTCCCACATGTTTTGGTAGATAAAGGCAGATCATAGAGCAGGTCAGGTTGGAAGGGACATCTGGTTCAACCTCCTTGCTAAAGCAGGCTCATCCTAGAGCAGGAGAGATTTCATTCCAAGTGGTCCTTTAACACTGTCACAGTTCATCAAAACACACCATGGTGCATTAAAAACTCCATTAGAAAGGATATGAAGGGGAATGAGCACTCAACTCCACAAATTATCAGAATTTGAGATTATTTGGGAACTTGAGCATAGGTCTTTCTTTCTGGTCTTGACTTTTGTGCTCTTGGAAATTGTTACTTGTTTGAGTACTTCAGTTTTCTGAGGGTATTTGTCTACTTTTCAAATATGTTTGGCATTATAAGAGGTCTAATACCAGTTTAGGTGTTCCTTTCTCAGACCTGATACTTCTAAGTTTTACTCACACATACTTAAATTAATTATCTTTTCTTTTTTTTTTCCTTAAGCTGTTAAAGTAAGCACTACTCTCAAAACTATACCAAAGGAATTTCAGCACTTGACTGTGAAAGCAGGTAAGGAAAAAATTGCCATGTGTTACTTGCATGAGAATTTTGATCAAGTATTTCTATATCACAGTAAGCCTAAATTAGTGTAACTTGATTAATTTTTGAAAGAAGTTTTTGCTCTTGTACTACTTTCCTACTGATATTAGCTTTTACCTCTTAATGACCACTATTTGTAAGGTAAATATTAATTACCTTCTCAGGTTGTCAAAAGGTTTTCTTGCTTTCTTTCCCTCATTGTTAGTGTATTGGTTCTTCCTGTGTGGAAAATGTTTTAAGCTGTTTTAAAGATTCTGAAGTTCTTCTGTGCTACCAACAAGATGCAAGAGTGTGAATATTGTACCTCTTGATAAAAATTCATGTAAAGTATAGAATAACTATGTAATGTTTCGGTAACTATTCTGAAATTGCCTGTTGCTTTGTGAAAGCTCAGCTTTCCTATTTTGTGTCAAGGAGTTACAGGACAGAGAGCCTTTGGAAACACCGACCTTGAGGCACTTAAGACACTGCTGCAAGCTTTTGATTCAGGGCTTGTTTCTTTGTTGAAACCACTCCTGATTTTTCTCCCTCTAGCTCCAAAGTACACTTCTTGTTCCTGTCATTCTGGAAAATGTTATTTTTGGAACAGCATATGTCAAAATTACTTATTTGCTCCCAAAACTTCCCCTGCATTCAGTTCAGTTCATCAGACCTCCCTTGCCTTCCTCTTTGTTAATCTCTTTCTACAGTGGTAAGAATGTTTGTAAGCCCTCCCTGGTCCCAGTCAAGCTAAAATCTTGCTTTCTCTTCCTTTTGCATGAGTGTTTTTTCTCATGAAGATATCCTTGATTAAGAAAATGGACCCCACATGTCTGTCACAGCAGTTTTGTCTTATAGCTCGATTTATTCATGGCTGCTCAACAGCTGCATGCCTCATTTCCCAAATCTTTTTTTCCTGGCTTCTTCCCAAACACTTGGAAGCTGCCAGATTTGCTATCTTGAGCTTCTATTCTCAAAAGATTGCTGCTTCTCCTTTACACTCACAGACACTCTTGCACATCCCTCTCAGGGAAAGGAGAAGGTGGTTGCATGACCTTCCATTCTGTTCTCCTTCCCCTGGTTTTGCCCAGGAGCACAGGGGAGTTTTACTTTCAGTTCAGCAATTCTGTCTTTAATACATTTAGGAAAAAAACTTACTGTCACCTGCACATCTTCTTCCCCTGTATCTTTCATCTCCTGGTCAGGGAGTCTTCCCCATGCCGCTGTGCTCTCCAACAGTGTTGCTGTGTTTGTATACCAAGGGGCACAGTGGCTGAATTTCACTCCATCATCGTGGCTCCTGTCCCTGCAGGGTTCCACTCTTGCTGTGCTGCTCATTGAGGATTTGAGCCAGCACATTCTCAGGTTGCATGCTACAACTGGTGTGAAAAGTAAAAATGTTTATCTATCCAGTTGAGTAGATGCAGCACAGTAATTGAGTAGTTGTTTCAGAATCAGTCACCATTCTGAAAGGTCATTGTAATCATTAACCTCCAGCATGAAAACTCATTTGGGATGAAGTGGGAGAAATTCTACATGCTTCTTTGGTTATTCATTTAGGCTGTTTATGTAAACTCAGGAAAGATGATAGTCTGTGAAAGTTTTCCATCAGAAGGTCTGGAAATTTGAAATCAGTACGAACTTCATATGCTCAGCATTCTGAATATCTGGCCAGTTTATTTAGACTCCTAAGTGCAGGATCATTGTTGACCTTAGCCTTTTAAAGGATTAAGGGCCAAATTTCCAAGCATTTAAATTGTACTTTTCTCCTTAGATGACCAATAAGAGATGAGTTGTTGATGTTAACTTGTGGGGAATGCTTTGGTTTTTTTTTTAGCCTTTCACCTTTTTCAGCACAATTTTTCTACCTGATCTTAAGCCTGTAAAATAAGGAGGCAGCTGTTGAGTGTAAGATGTTAGGCTACAGTTAAAAGTTATCAAATCAGTATCCTTCAAACTGTTTAAATGAAGTTGTCTTGCAAGAGGGCTGCAGGAGCAGCTCAATACCCAAACTAGGAACTTCACACCCTCTGTAATTACTGCAGACCAAGCTGCTCAGTCTGTCAGGCTCTGCTACTCCAGGAATTGTACAAACTTTTGAATAATCAATGTAAATAATTTACTCAACAGGTTTAACTTATCCATTTCACGAAAGTTAGGCTTCTGTAACCATAGCAGTAAAAATATGGAACACTCATGAACTGGATAAATAGTTCTGTATCATCTTGAATGATTTTGTCATGTACGTGTATAAACCTGCGCCTCAGACATGAAGTGTGCACACACTGACTGTACCAAAATAGCTGCACGTTTCTTGGAAATCCTGCCACAATTGTTTGTATGTCCTAATAATGAACTACCTGCTTCATAGTAATTTTTGTATTATGCTACTTCTTTTGAAAGAAAAGCAAAGTCTGGGTATTCTGTAATTGTAGCCTTGAATTTCCTACTTTTTCAAAAGCTTAAAAAGAAAATCCTTGGTAGTGGCATTCTATTGCTATCATTTTTTATTAGTAGTCATTTTGGAATTCTCTCTTCCTTGTGTGCTTTCCTGTTTACCTCAACAGGATGTCCTTGGAGAGTTTGAATGTCAGTTTTACCTGCGGGTTTTTTATTTGAAAAGCTTTCCAGAATAGAATTACAGTCTCCAGAAGAAAAGGAAAATTTGAAGAGTCTTAAACATGGTCTAGCTTAGAAAGGATTTATACTTCCTATTTCTAAGTGGCATATTTAATAATTGTGCATGTAATTTAATAATCAGCAATTTCAGCATTGGAAAATTGGGTCATTTGGCTGTAGGGAAGCAGTGTCTGAAGTTGTATTCTCTGGGAGTTTGACACAGAGAGAGGGAGGAGGATTATCACCACTGCATATTTTAATATTAATTCCCTCTCCCATCTTTAGTTGCTAGGAAGAGTTTGTTGCAGAGAAATCTGGAATGGCTGTGAACCAGTTTGGTGATGACAATCTACTGGAACTTGGTTTTTAAGTGGTCACTGCCAGCTGCAGTGGGGTTTATTCTATCCAAAACACCAACTAGCTCTTCATGATCCTAAAAGCAGTTTCTTTTATGAAAAGCTATTGTGTGGCTGTACATGTGCCATATGCTGCTACTTGTTTTCTGTGAGCCTAAAGCCTCCAATGGATGGTCTGTGCAGTAGTACAGTGCAAGCCATTAAAAGCTCAGTATTTGCCAGCTGCTGCCACAAGCAGCTCCTGCTCTGTGGTTTGGAGGATCCATTGTATTCTCAGGTAGTGCTCTGTGGTAGCTGATGATAAATGCTCTGTAGTAGCTGGTGATAAATGTCTGACTTGAAAGTAGGCATATATCTGAAGGGAGCTATAAATTCTGACAATTATTTTTTTCCCCAACCTACTTTGTTTCTCTTGAGTGTTGTACCTTGATTAGTAGACTGAGAAATAGACAAGGATTCACTTTGTATGTGCACTGGGTTCATTGATGCTGCTGTAATACCTTAAGGATATCTCAGTGGGATGAATTTGAAAGTAATCATGCAGATATGTTTTCTCAAAATAATCTGATTCTAGTAAGGAGAGTAACAGAAAAGACAATGTAAAGCAAGGAACAGCCTCAAGGAATTACCTAGAGATGATAATTCAGCACTGTTGTTTTCCTATCACATAAAACCTGCATGTGGCAGGATATTTGGAATTCATCCAAATAACAGAAACCCATTTTTACATTAATGGAAATATGTTTGATCAACATTTAGACTTAAAAGCTTTCTTTCATTCATATACCTTTTGTTCCCAAGGTCAAAACAGTCTCAACATGACATGTTAGTATTTTGTAATGGGTGATGTACATTTATGCTAATTAGTTAAAGTATTTAGGAAGGACATACACCTTTGTGTTTTTGGAAGCAGACAAGTTATAGATTAAGAGTTCTGGACTAAGAACAAGATGTTTTCTATAAAAAGTTTATGTTGTTCCTTACGTTACTGTATCACAACTACATCCATGACTACAGGTCAGAGCTACCAGACCTATTCCTCTTCCTGTATTCTGGTAACCAAATTGAAAAGGTAAAGCTCTCACTACATGTTGACTTTTGAATTCTTAGGATATTCACACACTACAAAAACAAAGGGGAAGGAGAAGTGAAATCAATCCCCATTGCTCATGTGAGATGAGTATACTCTTACATCCACATTTGCAACACTCACGTGTTTAAAGGACACTGATTCTGAAGCTAAAGACATTTATTTCAAATATGATGTTTTAGCAGTTCTTTTTTCTTTTCTATTCCAGCTGCTCAAGAACCTAATGCACTCAGAGCCAGACCACGATCCAGGTACTGCTTTCACTGCTATTTCAGGAAAAGGCATATGTTCCTCTGGTGTTAGATACCAGGCATCAGAACTGGTGTTGGATTTTTTTTTTTTTAATTGGTGTTGTGCTGTAAGTACAGCTCAGATCAGACAGATTTACCAGAAAGAATCTGTAAGCTATAGACCCTACATGAATACTGCACTAAGGCCCCATGATCTCTGGTCATAAGGTGCTGGAAGTTTTGCCTATCTGCCCAGCCCTGCTGCCTTGTCAGGGGGTGACTGCCTCCAGCCCAGCCCCAGGGGCGCTGTGGCAGGAGAGCTGGGACCACCCCATTGCAGGGAACATCCTCAGCAGTTCCATGCTCTTGCAACCTGCACGGTGGTTTCAGATGGAGGGAGGCACTGCACGTTCACATGGAGGGAGGCACTGCAGAAATAGCAGTAGTGGCTCAGCTCTCGGCTGTGGGTGAGTGAATTCTTTTATTGGCATCCATGTTTGGCTGTGGTTGGTTGGTGTGTGATGGAAGGACTTCAGGACTGTTGTGTGCTAGAAATGACACCTGCTGAATTTGGGTGCTTGAAAGGAAAGGGAAACCTGTGCCAGAAAACACTGTGTATAAATGGATTACATCTTGGGTTGGTTGTCACCTACTGGTGTGTAGCCATATTGTTAATTCACATTAAACTTTTTATTTTTGGTGCTAGTTAGAGGGCTCTGCTTGGGATTTTTTTGCTTGGATAATGAAATATAATCAGAAGCTGTCTGCTTACAGTCTTGTCAAAGCCTGCTAGTAAGAGAGGATCAGCTATAAGCATGGTGATTAAAGATTGAAACCCTCTGTTCTTAGGACCTACATTCAGGAAGGCTGAACTGCCTTGTGTGCTGTTTTCTGCTGCTAGCCAAAGCTTTTTAGTTTCTGCAGAGTTTTACATTTTCTTGCTGTGTTACTAAATTGCAAATATGCAAAAAATATGCACAAATACATAGAACACTAAATGCTTAAACAAGCTCAGAAAAAGTCACTTGAATGTGACTGCTCTGTTACATGTGGCTGTCTCACATCTGACTGTATGTCAGTGCTTCAATGCAGAAGTTGAGACTAAAGGTGCTTGAGCACATCCTTTAACTCAGACCTGATGTGCTTTTTGGAAATGGGATGAAATACCCTAGAGAGATCTATTTTTCTCTTTAAAGAATGATTGGGATGTTAGGAAAAATTGTGTATTAATGGGCTTCAAAACCAGATTGGAATATATTCAGTAACTGAGAAAACAAATAAAAACAGTGAAAGAATTTGTGGTGTGGAAGGTAAATCTGGTAAACTTGGTGGTGATAATGAACAAGTAGAAATTGTTGGTGGCTCCTCTGGTGGGTCGTAAAAATTCTGATTCAGAGGGTGAGGAGGACTCTGACAGTCCTATTAGAGAAAGAAGTAAATCAGGAAGTCTTGTCTCTGGCAGAACCAGAACAAGAGGGTGGAGTAATCAGTGATTCAGGCTCCTTTAAGAAAAATTGTATGGCTGCTGGGAAAGCCATCTATGTGCATGTACTGTTTACTAACTGTGAGTTATTGACTTGGAAAGAGGATGGTGCTTCTCATTGTAACAATCCAAATGTTATGCATAGTATTATTATTCTTCGATGATGACACATAACCCCAGCTGGGGAGATACATAAGTTAGGTTAGAAATTTGTTCATTTATGGAGAAAAAAAAAAAAGAGTAGTTCTAGAAAAAGCAAAGGAAGGACTGAGTAGGAGAAAAGTTGAGGAGCTAGATCAGAAAACAAGGGGACCAGGAATATCAAATCCTGATAAACATCTCCCTAAAGAAGATGTTGAATGGGACTTGAATTAAGATGTTGCATTAAAAGGAGTAAAAGTGATGATTTTATGTGGAATTCATCATGGAGTGGAAAAACCTAGGAGTCTTGCAAAGTTGTAGGAGGTAAAGCAGGGAGACAGAGAATCTCCATTAGCTTTTTATGAGTAGTTGTGTAAAGTGGCTCATAAATGGACAAACTTGGACCTGGAGAGTGAGGGTAATAGGATGTTGCTCAATATGCTCTTAATTGGACAGCTGGCACTGGATATTAGAAACCTGTTTGGCAAAAAAAAAGAATGGTCCATTTGTCATTAGCTTGTGGTCCTGCCCTGACATGCAGTATGACAGTAAGTCTAACATCTCATCTCAAGAGAGTCTTGGTCTTGCTTGGTCTTGGTTTTTCTAAACTTGTAACTACAACAGCTGAAAAAATTGAACAGTATTTGGCAAAATCAAAATTCTCAGCAAATCCATCACATCACGTTGGGATTAATGTGCTGTGGGAGGGCCTGGAAAGAGGTACTGAGCCATGTATTTGACTAGTTGTAGTCACTTTGGAGCCATTCACTTTTTCTGGATTTTGTGCAATTTGGTGACTCTTTCCTATGGAAAATTTATTTTAATAGTTAAAAATTTATTCTACTAGTGAGAATATCACAAATTATGAAATGCATACTTGCAAGAGATGGGTTGAATCTATACCTGTATAAACACTACCTTAGCAGTTGGAAAAGGCAACAGAAACTCCAAGGGGTGTATGTGGGGAATTTTACTTTGGTTTATTCAGAATAGTTGCTACAATTATCCTGCTGGCAAAGTTACATAAGAAGGCCTCAAGCTGTGTTACAAAAAGCCTTAAAAAATACTAGCCCTGTAAGCATGACTCATTCCTTTCTCCACATGCTTAGCTCCCTCTGTTGCCAAATAAATCTGTGTTGTTATAAGAGGAGCTCTTAGTCATTAGGGCAAGGAATTTCCACCATGAACCTGACTTCTGGTCAGTGTAATTTTAGGTACTATTCACTACAGTTGTTTAAAATTAATTTTTGAAATAAAATATTTTCTGCTTTTCCCCAACATGTTTTTCCTTAGGTCTTATTCTAGCACATCAATAGAAGATGCCATGAAAAAGGGAGAAGAGCCCCCTACTCCACCTCCAAGGCCACAAAAATCACATTCCAGAGCTTCCTCTTTGGATCTGAACAAAATATTTCAGCAAAACACACAAGGTAAAGTTGGCTTTCTTTGCTCCTTCTGAGACCATTCAGGTTAGCTGCGTGCTTGGCAACTTGATGTGTTTGCAGAAATGCCTGGCAGTATGTGCATGTGCTGGCCTTTGCTGCAGACAGTAAAGCACTGCAGAACAGGAGTTCTGCTTGTGCACTTGCTTGTGTTACATTGCCACTGAGGGGAAAAATCACTGTTTCTATAATTAAGGTGATTATAATGTTTTCTGGCACAGTAATGGGAAGCTTAACATATGGTAGTCTGTCATCACTGACTGTTTATAACTAGTCTGGCTGTTTAGACAAGTCTCATCAGTAACTAGAGTATAATTGATTTTTATTACTATTTATTTTTTTGTAGTTCAGAAGCAGGAAGAAAACCCTTAATGTTTAAATTGGGAGAAAGAAAGCAAACATTTTTGATGTTAGCCTAACATATGTGTGAGAACAATCAGAAGCCACTCTGAGTTTAGAAAAAAGGGTAATTTCTTTTGACATGAGTGCATGTCAAAAGGGGAGAGAGAGAAAATGTAGACTAGTAGCTGGGGTGAACTGAAAGAAAATGGCTTTTCAGCACATTACCCTTTGAGTGTGCCTCTTGCCTTGAAGTGGGAAGAGGAGCTGTTTGTTCAGGGCAGCAGTCACCCAGCGTGGCTGTGCTTCAGCAGTGTCCTTGAAGCACACCAGAGGTTTGTGTGCTGCACACCAATCATCTGACTCAAGGACCAGCTTAAACACATCATGCTTATGCTTCAGAAGAAAGGCAAGGTTTGACTGTGTCAAGGAATGTTTAACTGGGCTCTCTAATGTGGTTCTTGGAGTAGAAAAGAGTTTTACCTCTTGCTATATGGGACTTTTTTGTGCAAACACTAGAGGGAATTCAAGAGTTCTGCTATGTGTGCTGATCCCTGAAACTCAATAGGAATAAACGTTTTTTTTTTTTGCCTTACACAGAGCAGTAATTCTTTATTTTTTTTGTTCCTGTTGAGGGATCTGGTGCCTCTAATTTTGATTTTGTTATACATCAAAATAAAACCACAAACAGAGCCAAGTTCATATTTTCTACTGCAGCACATCTTCTTGGAATCCAGATAACAACTATAACTGGAAGGAAATTGGAAGGAAATAAACTTGGGTTTAAATTTTGCTTGGAACACAAATGAAAGAAGAATGTAAATTCTTGAAGAAGTCGTTCTGTGAATGAAAATAAACATCTTGTTTTTGATGTTAATTAAATAGTTAATTTTGAAAGTCACAAAGTGGTTTCTTTTGAGGAAGTTAACAAACCGTGTGCAGTTTTGAGTACCACAATATATGACAGGACCCAAGGGAATGGCCTGAAGTTGTATCAGGGGAGGTTTAGGTTGGGTATCAGGAAAAGTTTCTTCACCCAGAGGGTGGCTGGGTACTGGAACAGGCTCCCCAGGGAAGTGGCCTGAGTTTGAGAAGCATGGGGACAATGCCCTCAGGAACATGGTGTGACTGTTGCAGTGTCCTGTGCAGGGCCAGGAGTTGGATTTGATAATCCTGGTGGGTCTTTTCCAACTTAGGATATTCTGTTTGTGTATATTCAGCTTGACTAGAATAATCCTATTGCAGTGCATTAGTTTTTGTCCTACTAATTCTAGTTCAGAAATAAATGTAGTTAGGGGAGATTGGTGGATAATCTGCTTCCAGACCCACAAAGGAACGCTCATTAGTACTGAGTTTTGTTTTCAGTTCCACATAGGTCATGTTGATCTATAAGTATCATTTCTTTAATTGTAAAACCATCTGTGTTTGAAGAATTTGTTTTGTTTATTTCCATTTTAAAGGTCAGAAAAAGAAAAATATTTCAAGTAAATTCAGTTAAAGACTGTGGTGAATCCCTGTTGTAGGCACTGGATTTTTTTGTTTGGTTGGTTTTTGTTCTTCATTTACTCTTGCTATATAATGTTTGTAATCATCTTATGCCTTTCTCCTGGCCTGTATACACACAGAATATTTGTCTGTGATGGCTGGGATATCCAGCAATGGATTAGTCATAAAAATGTGCTTTAAAATTATTGCATTATGGGGTAACTGGACTGGAAGAAGAGACCTTCATTCATACTTCATAGCTGCACTTCTCTGGGTTGCTGCAACAAGTGTTACCCAGGACAGACATAAAAAAGCATGAGAACTTATTGAAAGGCACACCTTTCTGAAATATCCAAATGAATTTCTGTTAAGAGACAGAAATCTCTTCTGTTTTTGTTTTTATTCATGTAGTCTTTATGTTAGCATCTGAGAAAAATCCTGTGCTGCTACATTCTCAATGTATTTCTTTTTGTTGAATGTGTAATCTCTGGCATTTGGCCTGTGTTCATGTTAAGAAAATACTTGGCTAGTTCATGCATTCCTGGAAGGACAACAGCAGGTTTTAAGTAGAAACAAAAATGTCATTTTAAATGCATACATGACCTAGTTTACTTCTTCATTTCTCCCCTAGCCCAGTCTCCAGTCAGACACAAGCCAAGAGCTCCCAGAGTAAGACCTGGGTATTGAGGGGGCCAAAACTGGGGCAGCTCAGAGCCCAGAGATCCTGCAGCAGAGCCCCAGCACCTTCTAGCCTCAACAGCAGCAGTAAGCTAGAGTCTGCCTTGAGGGAGCTCCAGGGCTGGGGCAAGTCTCAGTTTGAGTGTTAAAACCTGAAAATGCATGCATTGTCTTCTGATGTTTTGTTCAGTTCTGTTTGCTACCCATGACAGCCAATAAAGAATTTACTTCTGGGCAGTGACAACAGTCTGAGTCTTGTTAGATTCATACAGCTCCCTCTGAAATACATTTTATTTCCCATTTAGTTTCATTTCTGAGTTGCATAACTACTTTTAATTAACAGTTCTGTTGAACAAAGGATATTTGTTAGGAAAAGAGAATTTGCTTTGATGAAAAAACAAGCTTGTCATAAACAGTGTAGTTTTGTGTTATCTGGAAGCAGATTGAACAAAACAGCCATATAACTATTTACAAATGAATTTTTGACTGGAGGTTTTCGTCACTCATTTGCTTTGGAAACTCACCTCCTGCTGTGGCTGTTCCTGTGGTGAAGGACACGTGGAATGCAGGCACCATTTTTGACGTAGGCTTCTAAGGAAACACTCACTGTAGCTTGGATTCTCTGTTTCTGGGGTGCTGGTTCCAGCCAGCAACAAGGGGCTAGTATCTGGGCTTTTTTTCTCCCTTTTAAAATGTAAGATGTTAAGTTCCACACTTGATCAGGTGGAAACACAGCAAACATTTTATGCAAGTGCAGTATTTTCTGTCACAAATTATATTTTCCTGACTACAGTCAGATCTGTAAATGGTACTTGGCATTGCTGGGCTAGTGATGGCTGCCAGACAAGAAAACGTCCTGTTTGTTCTAATTTGGTGTTCACAGGAAGGGAACAAGGGAATAGAATTTATTGGTGTGCATCAGCATTCCCATCAGTGATATAAGTGTGTCCCCACATCACTCCTGTATTCCTTCACATGGGTGTTTCCCAAGCAGTCTGAAGTGGTACTTGTGTCATTAAGACTCTGTCAGTACAATTGTCTTCCTGCACCCTCTCATTTTCATTAGTGCTAAAGGAAGACTGTTCAGCATTGCACTTTACCCTCTTTTTCATACCTTAGAAGAAGACTTTTCATTACTTCTTTACTTCATCAGACTTCCATTCAATTAGTACATCCTTTCCTTTAGCTTACAGATTTGGTGGGTTTTGTTTGCCAGGTGTGGGATTTGTGAATACTTAAATGTATATTGAGATATCTTAGCTTTTTTATATTTGCCTAAGTCGAATTCTTTGTATTTCTGAACGGTTTTAAGTCTACATGTAAAATGAAACAGTTCATAGCTGTGTAGGAAAGAGGATTTTGAGAATTAAAATTATTGTTGCTGTGGTGTCATAGATGTTTTGATACAAACAAGCCCAAACAGTTACCATGATACTGTTGTCCCAGTTGTTTTTAGGAATATCTTTTCAGCTAGATTGTCTTTTTAGCTTAGTGAGCCAAATGCAAGTGACTTTCCCTTTTGTGTACATGAAACTGAATACAAAAAAATCTACAAAAATTAACCTAGATAAGCATGATTACTGTATTATCTTCTGTATTCTTTTATCCTTAATTGTATTTGCTAGGAAATGTCTGTGCCCAGTGAGGTTAGCTGTCTGAAAGATGTAGTTGCTAGAGACAAGCTAGTAACGGGTGGTGAAGTTATGTTTTTGTATTACCAAAAGTACAGATTTCTTAAAAAATTTATTTGAAAGCCAGGGTGACAAGGGGGAACTTAGAAAAGTAATGTTATTTTTTCAAGGCTGAATTTAATTAAGTAATTAATTTTCAGGACTCCCTCTTCTCATTGCTTTTACATTAGTCTTGATTTAGTAAAATCCAGCTATTTTCTTGGGATTTTGTTTGTGCTGTAATGCTGTACTGTCTTGCATGTTACTGTGTTTTGTTTATTAATCAGACCATTAAACATTAAATTAGGAAGATGAAAATTTACTTTTGAAGGAATTTTATTTTAGAGAAAATATAATGGCAAATACCCTCACCAAATACGACATTTCACAAATTATTGTTTGCATAGTGCACAAGAGCTCTAATATTGCAAGCTTAATCAAGTGAGAAGTGTAGAGTCATGTGAGTAAATGGTTGTATGAGTTGTGACAAATTTAAATTAAAAATGTCCTATACATAGAGCACAGAGAACAAAAATTGAGCTGCTATTTGTATTTTTCTCTATGAAATACATTTTTTAAATAAATGCTGCAAAAATACTTTCTTGATTCAGAAAATTTTAATTTTTTTTGTGACTCAGGCCCTGATCTGGTACTGGAGCTGTTGGTTTTTTCTAGTCCCATTCCCTTTCAGAATATATTTGATTACTGAACTGAGCTTATTCTGAATAAAATATTCATATCTTCCTTCTGATTTGAATGGAAGAGTTTTGTGCCTGTCACCCTTTTAGAATTTCTTATGAAGGATTTATATGTTTACAACTGTGTAACTTCTTTGCCCAACTGGACAGGAACACAAGGTTAAATAAGATGGAGAAAATAGTGAGGATATATATGGATGAATAGTTATTGCATTATAGGTTTCTGATGGGGTAACATATTTTTGCATTTTTAGATTTTTATATATATATCTGAGGGCTGAGTCTGGACAATTTACTGGGGTGATTCTTACCAGCCTTTCAAGTGTAGCTGCTATTTTTACAATTTATGTGAATGAATTGAACTTTTAAAAAATTATATTTTCCCATTTATCTAAGCTTAGCTCTTTCAGGGATTGAGGAATGATTTGCAGTCTATTTTCATCCTGTTGCAGGTTGTTAAAAATTAAATTTTAATCCAAAAACTCTTCTACAGAAAATTGTGAAGGTTGAAATGCTCTTGACTAGCCCTACCAGCCCCACTGACCTTTTTCATGATCCCATGGGGGTTACTCTGTTCTGTGAAAAAATGCTCATCCATCATGGAACAGCTTTATAGGTTCAACAAGATAGGATCTGCTGTGTCTCATGTGGAACAGGGGTCAGGGTGCCTCCCTTGTGGGGAAGACCCTGGAGATGTCCCCAAGAAGTCTGTGAGCTGCAGGAGGGACCAGAGGGGTGATCCCTGGCAGCCCCCTGCTCCTCCTGCCTCCCATGTGCCTGTTCTGAGAGTGTCCACCTTGGAAGTGGTCACAGATGGCCAGTGCTGGAGCCCCAGCTCTGCCCCCCAGGTCTCCAGAAGGGAGAAGCTCTGGCAACATGGATCTGCAGGAGGTAGGTGGAGGGACTGTGCCTCCCTGTGGGTGGAGAATGAAGCTAAACGTGAAGTGAGACAGAACAAAATCTTGGATAGTTTTGTTTAAGGGAGGAGGGAGAAATAGTCCCCAGATAGAAACACACTGAAAAGGAAAGGGTAGAGAAAACAGTAACTAGAAAATTAAATGGTTTAAGGAAAATGAGGGACAGGGAGGTAAAAATACAGATGTTGTGGATATATGATGTAAACCAGAAAATAGATGTTTAAAAAAAATCTGTTTTACAGAATTTCAGAATATTTACAGAATTTCAGAACTACAGAATATTTACAAAAAAATATTTTGCTCGTTTCATTTGGAAGTGACCCATCAGATACGTTAGCACACAATGTCCTAAATGGTCACACCTGTGAGTTCACAGTGCAAAAACATTAATTACTTAAGACCTGGCTTTATCTCTTCCTAATTATTTGGAAAGTACATGGATAATTTTCCACTCACTCAAGGTACAAATAACATTCTGTATGGTTAGCACATGAAACAGACTTGTCACAAGAGTGTGTGTCTCTAACATCAGTTGTGTGCATCATTTGCTGTGACACAAGAAACTGCTGGCTGAGCAGGTTCCCAAAACTAACTGTGAGAAGAGAGGTCATTCTGCCACTGGCAATGCTTTCTACAGCATTTCTACAAACCTGGTAACAAAGTTAATGTCAGGAGTCTAAAACAGGGGGGTTTTTTGCAATGCTATTACATTCTGAGGAGACATTAGCAAGAATTATTGAAACAGATCCTTGGATCAGTGGTATTTCACAACCACCTTACTATAATCCTTTATTAAATTTATATTCCTGGCTACAGCTTTGCAGTTTTTTTGGCTTGGGTTTTTTGGTATGTTTTTTTTTTTTTTTTTTAGACATAGCAGTGAGAATTAATAAATCAGATCTCTTGAGAAATGGTTATTTCACAATCACTTCCTAATGCTGCTGTCAGGAATGTAAATAAATGAATTTGTGCAAAGAATGGTGTTAGTGTTAGGGGATAACCAAGTACTAATTTCACTGAACAAGAATAGAAGTTCAGGAAGAAGGAGGTAAACAGAAACCAGCTTAGACACAGAACTTCTCTGTGCTCTGCCTTTGGCAACAGAAGCAGGAAAAGTATCTCAAAAACCTCTCCAGAATAGTGGAAGGGTGAAAATGCTGGCTTTCCTGAGGAAAGCCTTAGGTAGTTGGGAATTGAATAGTAGTAGAAGAATAATTCATTCTGTTAGCTTATCTTTTTGAGCTGATTGCAGTGTATTACTCCCTTTGCTTCCTGATAAAATTAATTGGTTGGTGTTTCATTAAACCTGCTCTGGGAGCTCAGGACTCTGAAGCAGCATAAACTGATGGAAATCTACCATGCAACCAGGCTCTCCTTTGATCCAACAGTACTGTAGCATCCACTTGAAAAATGCCAAGATGTCATCCACATGTAGGGAATTAATAGGAAATATCTGACATGGAAATATTTCAGGAAATGTAGTTTTATATGCTGCTGTTCCAATATTAATTTTCAAAAATAGCAAGCATCCAGAAGCTCAGTGTATTATGGCAGTTTTTTCCTTCAATACTGAAAACCAAGAGCTTAAGTGACTGTCATTGGATAAGAGAAGTACAGCACCTTGCTCTTATATTGCTCTAAAGAATCCCATGGGCTCGTTCATCCTAGTTTGGGATTCTCCACTGCTGCTGTATCTGGTGACTTAAAGACCTACTTCCATAGGTTTGTGTGAGCTGTTACAACTCCTATTTTTCCTTCTTCTTCTCTTCCTACATCAAATAAGTAAAGGACTTATCTGAGTTGTTGCTAGGATTGTCATTTTTCACTGCCACAGATAATGACTCAGTGCTGAGTGTTGTCTGCTAGGGAGGCTGGAGGCAGAGTGGTCAGATAAGATGGCATGACCAGTTCTCAGGGTATACAATTGCAGCCTGCTGTTTGTTTTAAAATATTAATCTACCTTCAGATTGGAAAACCTGTTTTTTTAATCTGGTGTGGTGTCATGTTAGTACTGTCAGACCTTTGTTGTTGCCAAAATAGGGCAGAAGAGTGGTCTTGGAAGGTTTCCATGCAGATAATCCGTCTTAAAATGTAAACATGCTGAGTAGAGAGCCATGATTTTTGAACTGAGAACACTATCTTTGTGGGAGTGACTAGTGCATGAAAATGCTGTCAGAATACATGTGATATGGATACTTAAATCTTTTTTACTGGTACCTGCATGGGCTTTCCACAGTGCTCTCTGTAGGGTTTGCCTTTTATGATGGGGCTTTGAGCAGTCTGATGTCCCTGCTTGTGACAGGGGGGTTTGATTGACTCTAAGGTCCTTTCCAGCCCAGACTGTTCCACAATTCTGTGGCTCAGCCTGGTTTGAATGCCAGCAAGTTGCTCAATAGCAAGAGGAGCTGTGCAAGGCCCATCCAGCTCCCTGGGCTTCTGCACAGGGTGAAGTCTTGTGTTCAAAGACCAGGGACATCAGCTTCTCCAATCTCTTAAAGTGTGCACCTGAAAGCACATTTGTCTATTTTTCTGTTTGCTGCTTGGCCCCAGGGTACTTGCTTTTATTTTGGAAACAGACCTTCCCCTGTTTTTGTGTTTGCTCTGAGGTAAGTGGTGCTGCCACCTCTGACAGCAAGAGCTGGTCTGTGCCAGGCACTGTCCCAGGAAGGAGAGAAGAGCCCTATTCCAGGCTATTCTGGAATAGCTGGAGAGTACAAGTCACCTCCAAAGCACATGAAAACCCACGAGTGTCTGTTCTTACTGCCCTCTTTTAGGGTAGTGACACCAGAGAAGGCTGAAGCTTGGGGCTTTTTTTGTAAGTTGTTATGAGTCCTCCAAAGTCAGCTAACTTTTGCTGGTAATTGTGCTCACATAAGCATGATTTCCCTCTAACAACAGGCCAAAGATCTTCTGCAACAGCAGGAATTCTATGAATATTTCATGAGTAGCTTAAGCTAGAATTTTTAGGATTAAAAAGAGGAAACTGGGTCAAATGCACATGTTGTAAGCATCTAACTTCTTTAATGCTAGATTCATATATGTTGCATTTTGAAAGCTAAAGAAGGTTTTGTGTGGTGGCTTTTTTTGTGTGGTGATGTGGTTTTTTTCATTGGACTATTTTATGGAACAATTACTTTTCCCTTTGGAATTTTGTGGGCCAAATCCCAAGAGACTCATGGAGTTTCGCAGTATGTCCAATGACTTCAGGAGATGCTTTTCCAGCATGTGGTGTCTGAGCTGGGTGTTGTTTTCAAATATTGTAACAAGCCAAAGCCACTGCCAGTGCCCAGATAAATGAAGTAACAACCTGAAGTTCAGATTAAAGGAAAGGAATGTTTCTTCCTTTCTAAAGATCACTTGCATGGGAGAGATGGAAAATGTAGTTACTACATCATGCTGTTATTGCAATGGTCTTATAAACACAACTAATTAAATACAAGAGAAAGATCCTGATGACTGTTTTTTCAAATCTCTCTTACACCTGTAGGTGTGTTAGTGGTTCCCTGGCATAACTTCAGTTCTGTTTTAGTTGTTTTAATTCTCTCTTTGGTATTGTGTGCCATATTAGGCTTCATTTTATAAGATACAGGAGATGATAAAGGAGAAAATGGAAAATCCCACCAGTGTATTATAAGTCTCTGGAGCTGTAAATAGACATTTTTAGATTTGGTGTATAAAATATGTAAATGGCTAAGCTATAAGACAGCTCTTAATGATCTTTGTGGTCTTTTTAAAATATGTATGGAAATAGAAAGTGTATAAATGTAATTGCTTAGCATTATTGTGGTAAAGATCATTTCTAAGTTGAATACTGTTGGAGGTTTTTTGTTACACAAAAATACACCAGTGCAAGATGGACTGTCTGGTGTCCTTGCCAGAGCAAGTGCTGAGCATTCAGTGCAACAGGAGCTTGGGGAGAGTAACCCAGTTAGTGCTGGTTGGTGTCTCTGGGCCAGCCTAGTCCTCCTCTCTGCCTCCTCACAGCTGCCTTTGGAAGCTGTCATCTATCCTGTAGTTTTGTCCCAAATGGGTTTTAGGTATTTTAAGGAAACTAAAAATTACAACATACACTTCCATGATGATTACCCTCCCTTTTGCTGGCTCAAACTCAAAGCTGACATTATGTTGTCTCATAGGGGCTTGATAAAACCATTGGGATTTGCCTTCCTTCTCCCTTTGAAATAACTCTATGGAGTACTAGTATGCAAATACAAAATATAAAACCAAAGAAATTGATTACTTTTTGGTTCATTTAGGCTTCTGTGCTATGAATTCTGTGGCAGATGTTTTCTTTTTAAGGCTGTACTCTGTCAGGGAGTATGTTTTATCCAGAGTGAATGCTAGTGTCTACATAGGGTGCTAAAGTGTCACTTTTAAGAAGGGCAATATTTTTAATGACAAAGAGCAAAGTCCAAAGAACAAGTAGACCCTGTTTCTGGTTTTCTTTAACTGGAATTGGATTGCTTTACCTATGGGGCTTGTGGCTGACTGGCTTCTTTCTCTGCTTTTTATCATAACATTTGGGGGTTTACAGCAATTAAATCACTACTCATTCACTACTCATGAGGTTATTTCAAACAAGATTTTGCTCAATAAAGATCAAGTCTGGGCTTTGTTTGTGTACTGCCTTTTCACTAGGAGGAATTTCCACTTATCCTGGGAATTAATTCTGGGTTTATTTGGAATTAAATTACAGTAGTTTGGTTTGGATGGGGTTTTTTATCATCATCTTCTTCTTTTCCCACTGTTCAGCTGTGAGGTCTGGCTGGCTGCCTCCACCACCACCTGCACTACCCCCTCGACCTTCTGTATCTCAGGTATGGACAAAGCTTTAGTTCTTTGCTGTGTGTTACTTGTTTATTTATGTTACCATTGCAGTGGTTAGCACCAGTTGGCTTGGACACAGCAGTTGTTCCTGCTTCCAAGTTAATGAAAATCTGCAGTTTGCAGTCCCATGTCCTCCTTCCTGTGTCTGTCTGGCCAGTGTGTTGCAGTGTCAAATTAAAGACTAATTAAACCTCTTTGCAGTGGAGCTTGCATGTACCCACTAACTTTTATTTACCTAACTGTAAATGAAAGGCTAGCAAAGTTAGTCTACTATAATGAGTTTCATGCCTGAAGGCATGGGTTTGATACCTGCTGTTGCTATTTGCTTCTTGAGCTTCAAAGCTGAGAGCATCTGCTAAGGGAACTGTGGCATGGAAGTGTGTGTTGCACCCATGGGCTTAAAAAAATAATGCTGAAAGGAAGTGAATGCCATGTCAGTTATGTTGTTAAGTTTCAAACCATTAGTGGTGTGGTTTTATTTTGCATTTTGGGTGAGTTTTTGGGTTTTGTTTTTTAGAACATGACAGAACTACAGCACAACACAAATTGACATAATCATGCATGTCTGCATCAAGGTAATTCTTTGCCTTTCAGGAAATCATGGAGGATCACAATATTTTTCTGTGCTGTTGGCTATGCTAAGTCTTAGGCACAATATGCTTCATGTATTACTCCTTTAGATGAAGTGTATGATAGGAAACAAATCCACAGGGGAGCTGACAGCCCTTACCTACCAAAAGCTGGTGAGATACCTTCTGTAGGCCATAATGGTCATCACTTGAGCTTACCCTTAACAGTGTGCTGTTGAACACCTCTTACTGCACAGTGCTTATGATAGAAATGATTAGAGGCTTGTTGCCACACACAGCTCCATCAGCAGCTCGTTGTGCTCTCCTTCTCCCCATCCCTTGCTAGCACTGAGTGCAGTTTCTGCCTTGAGGACTGTAGAACACTCTGGTTTGAGCTTGCATGTTTCCTAATGCCAGTCAGGATGGCATTAGCCATGCTGCTACCAGCACACACCCCTTGGTGCTCCCATCACATTCCTGCTTTGTCTGACACAAAGAGAGAGCAGAGCAGTCTTTCCCTCTGGCTTCTCCAGATCCACAGCACAGCTCCCTGCCTCCCAATCCCAGATCCACAGCACAGCTCCCTACCTCCCAATCCCAGATCCCCAGCACAGCTCCCTACCTCCCAATCCCAGATCCCACAGCACAGCTCCCTACCTCCCAATCCCAGATCCCCAGCACAGCTCCCTACCTCCCAATCCCAGATCCACAGCACAGCTCCCTACCTCCCAATCCCAGATCCCCAGCACAGCTCCCTACCTCCCAATCCCAGATTCCACAGCACAGCTCCCTACCTCCCAATCCCAGATCCAAAGCACAGCTCCCTACCTCCCAGTCGTGTGCCTGCAGCAGTTGCTGCTGAAACCTATGCCAGCCCTCCTGCCACTGCTGCAGCTTCCCATAGTGCAGTGCAAGCCCTCTTGCTGCCATTGGGAAAAGCACTAAAGACAGCAAATCCTGTTCTCAGAGAACAAAACTGTTGGTTTCAAGCAAGGTTCTGTTAATTGTCCATTTTCTTGTCCAGTGATCAGGTTGCGTTTCCTTAGCAGGGAAGTGACAACTTAATTTGTTTCTGCATGTCCAGCAGCTTCCTAACCAAATACTGAACCAAGTGCTCATCTTACACTGGGACATGCAGAATACAGGACCTTCTTAAAATGATAAACACAAAAAGATTGTCATGTGGAATTTTTGATCCAGTCCTCTCCATTACAAAGGTCTGATTTTTAAAAGGAAAAAAAAAAGAGTGGTTTCTCTGTCTGCTCAGTAATGAATATGCAGCTGATGCTTTGCTAACATGCATCACTTACATTTACTTAATTTAATTCTGATGATATTTAAAGATATTGGATCAAACATTGAAATACTGTTGTACTTATGTGTCTCAAAAGTGTATCTAAAACCAGTTCTTGAAAACATAATACACTTCATGTTCATCACATTGTTTATTTTTTCCCCAAGGATGCCTTTGTCTGATACAGGTAACAGCGAGTAGGGAAATGTGTGTGATGGGGTCATAATTCAGCTGAGCTGACCTTTGCAAATAGCATATAAGCAATAGTGAGCATATGGATTACCATAGTCCAGTGGGGCCCTTGATTTAAAGACGACAGAGAAGTTGGAGGAAGGGATCTGCTTTCAAAGCTGAGACAGGATCTAGACCTGAAGAAAAGCCATAAGGCTGAAACTGCATATTCAGCTTTTTCTTATTTCAAGATTTACCAAACTCTCCTTAAATTTCTGTTTTAACTAATTTTTCAACAATGTTATTGAAAATCATACTTTAGTGTCATTTTGCTGTACTCCTGCAGTTAAGCACTGTTAATGACAAATGTAGCTTGGAAGTGAAGCAAACCATACATATTTCAGGTGGCTGTGCACCTTAAAGTAGGCTCATGTTATGATTATTTTGGCTCAGCTTTGGAAATCAGTTGATGGAGGAGGAGAGGGAAATAATTTTTTTCTGAGGTCTATGGTTTTCTATGGTTGACTGAGAAGCAGATTGAACCAGCTGGCTCTTCAGAGTGAGATTAAAGGGCTCATGGGATGTAAAGACCAAAGTGCATAAAAGAGAGGTACCCAGGGGTAGGTGTTACATTTCAGTGGATCACAAGTCCAGAATATAGAAAGCAAAATATGGCACCTTGACTTTGCTCCTATGTTGAAGTGCTTTTTAGTAGAATTTATTTCAGCCTTTAGGAAAACATTATTTTTCCTGTCAGAACCTCCAAGATAATCAACCTTGGTGAGTTACTGAATCACTGGTTATTCAGAGTGTGCCAAACATCTCTACTCATATCACAAACTTCCTACATTATGTCCACATCCAACTCTGCTTCCACAGTCCAGCTGTATTACAAGGGACAAGGACTGTATCACTGGGTGAGCAGAGCACAGGGTGATGCAGCTGATGCTGTTGTGGCCTTGACTTCACAGCTCAGGGCATGCACAGGATTATTGTGGCAGGCTTGAGTCTCGGGATGCTGTGAGGATCTGGCCAGTTTATGGCAAATAGCAGCAGGGCTGGCTTCTCTGCTCAGCTTGCTGCTGCCAGCCCATGCTGTTCCACACTCTGCTGGGCAGGCACCTTTACAGGTGGTGGCTGCATCTCTTTTTACTTCTACGACAGCTGTTCAAGCTGGTGGATTTAACTCTGTGTTTCTTTTTGCTTGATGGCCTCTACAAGGCTATGGTAGTTCCTTCTCAGGATGTCTCCATTGCCAAAGTCAGCATTTTATTGACTTTGTATCAGTCCATAAGCTGTGCTTAAGGTTTCCTGAGAGCTTTCACCAGACACTTCTCTGATGCCATGATGCTTCTGTCTGAGGTCCCTATGGTGACTGTACGTAACCTGAGTAAATAAAGATGGACAAAAGGCCAGTTTAAATAGTGTGGATACCTCATTATTTTCAGTTCATGATCTTTTAGCCCAAAGCTCTCTGCACCCCAAGCCATTTTGAATTGATGTTTACAGTAAGACATTGTGGGTTGCAGAATGAACTCTTATTATTAGATTCATCAATTCATATTGCTTTCCTGTGAAAAGTCATTCAAGTTTTTCCTCAATTTTGTAAAGAGTTCTTGGAAAGATTATGTATGGAAAAGCACTTACACATAGATAAGAGGGTTTTTTTTGGATATGTTATTTTGAAGTGTTTTCCTTTTGTGCTTAGGGCTGTGTGTAACTTCACTGACATCTTCTGTGATCTCTAGTAGCACATCTCACATTTAGCAAGTCTGCAGTAGCTTCTTGGTTTTAAGGATAATTTTATCCATATCGGTTTCCCAACTTTATTTGCCATAAATATTTCATATCCTACACGCTGCTGTAGACTTAGGATACTGGCAGTGCCTTACTTCTGCTTATTTCCCATGCCATGCTGTAGTATATAGAACAGATAACCTGCAGCTTTTGGAGATAACTACTGTGGTTTTTTTCTGGGCTTGTAGAGAATGGGTTTCAGCAGCTTGGTAAGTCATCCTGTGTTCCTAACTTGATAGTAAACTTAAGTCATCAAGGAGAAATGGCATAAAGGTGGCCCCAAAACTGTTGTGCAGATCCAGGGCTGTGCAGAGAAAATTTGTGTAACATGGAGGTGCAGGAATCACGTTAGGAAGACAATAGCTATGCAGCTGATTTGCAGTGACACAGATTTCAGATAGAAAATAACTTTGGGTGTTCATGAATAACTGGAGCCAAACATGTATGCACAGTTCATATAAGCCCCTGTTGTTATTTTTCTAATGGAAAACAAAGTAATATTTTATTACTGTTGGCTTTTAAGCCTACAGAAGTCATTTACCACAGCTGCTTTCTCTGGGAGATTTTGTAACATATTTATCTTAATAGGAATTATGGATGAACACTGAAAAGCAAATATAACTTTAGGATTTTAGCCAACATCAGCTAACTATCTGCAATGTTGCCCAATTAGATCAGTTTTCCTGTATTTAAATTACTGTATTTCAGTATCTTCCTGTCCAACAATGAAGGCGTATCTTGAGTCCTGCTTGTGCTGTATAAGGGAATTTGAAAACAGTGGGACTGGAAGAAAACTCTGTGTATCTTGGCTGAAAAAACTGATGTTCCTGGTCTCTTTTCCCAGAGTCACAATTTTAAGCCTGTTGATTTTGTAAATTCACAGTGGTTTCAGTGGTTTGTGCTGCACTTTTATTTCTGGAGACCTTGGGATGTGTTTTTCCCACTGATTCCATGCTGGCAATTTTGACAGGCACTGAAAAAATTATGGGTGAAGGCAAAGCATTCAAGTGAAGTAGAGTAGGTAGGCAGCTGTTAACATTACCAAACTGAAGTACCCTGAATACAGTGCAGCTCTGAAGATTAAAATCTCCCTGTGTTACATGAGCTCAGAATTCAGCTGTCAGTTTAGTGGCCATTGTAACCTTTAGATGTTATTGATTTGGTGAAATCCTGGAAATGAAGCACTGCAAGGGGTGATGGGTGGGTCACCCTGCCCAGTCACAGCCCCTGGTGGTGTTGGAAAGCAAAGATAGTACTCTTTTTAACATATGAAATGTTCTGCTCTCCAAATGTTACTTGATACTTCATAGCTCCTTGAAGCTTTTTGGCCATTCATCATCCAGAATTGCAAGTGAAAACTGGGACCCATTTCAAAAAGTTGTCTCTACTAACATGTCTCCACATTCTGCTGAATCCGTGGAGAGCCACGAATGTGGCTCAGGCTGGATTTTTAACCATCAATTACATGTGCCCATGCTGAGGCCAAGAGGTGGGGAAGGACTCCCATCCATCCTGCTGAGACCTCTGGGCCTCCAGGGCAGGATGGCCACGTGCAGGCTCCATGCTGGGAGATGGTCCAGGTGTCCCCCCCACACCAGTGTCTTTGGCTACAGCAGAGATACATGGAGGATGAGGTTGGACTTGCTTACAAGGTTGTTTGGAGAAAATACTCAGGAATTCCTTTATTCTGCAAAATTACATGAGGACTTTCAAGTGCTGGCGGGACACCTTGAATTTTTCAGGAAGGAACTTTTCTGTTACATAAATAAAAATTGCCCCTGCAAAAAAATGAATATTTTGCTTTTGTCACCATGCAGTTTTATGCATGATTTTATACAATTTTATACTCTCCCAAATAACTATTTTATATTTAATGAAAGGAATATTTTTTAGCTTGCATTTACAACCACTGTGCAAAGAAAGGTTGGGGTTTTTTTTTATTATCTCCTTGGTTTTGGCTGCAGAAGAACATATGTTGTATAAGCCGTGCAATAGGTACTGAAGAGGCATGTAACAGTAATGAAACTGAAAGTCTTCTATAACATGAAAGATTTTGCCATCTGCCACTTTAATATAATACAAATGGATTATCTTCCTCTCATGAAAATTATATATTAAATCTAAGACAGCCAGACAAAATAAATTGTGATTTAAGAAGTGGTGGAAAGTAGCACAGTTAAAATTGAATTTGAGGAGTAGTTGATGGATGCTGTAAAATCCTTTCTAAAGAGGTTTCTGGAAGAGTGGAAGAAGGCGAGTATCTTAATTAAAATGTGTTGTAACAATTTTTTAATTTGGCTTCACATTTATCATAACAACAAAGAAAGAAGCTAAGAACCCAATGCCTGTATCTCTAGTGGAATGCACATATCCTTTCTAGCTTACGTTAATCTGGTTTTGTGGAAGTTGAAGTATTAAAACAGATTGTTAATGCTTCCATCTGGGTCCTATTCTTTCCTTGTGAATGAGCTGAACATTGCAGCAATTTGTTTGTATTTACTGCCTTTCTCCACAACCTTATCACCAGCCCTCAGATAGCTCAGGGAAAGAAAAAGCTTATCAAAACTTCAGGGCTGCACAGTGCTGAGAAAGCAGGCAGCACACTCAGACCCTGGCAGCTTGTTGCATTTGCATCCCTGTGGTTTTTTTTTTTCTGTTTTACCATTTTCAGTTTTTGTAATAAGCAATAAAAAGAATTGATGATTCAGTGTGGGATGCAGGAGACTCACAGAAACTGGAATTGAGATGTCTCGACTTCCCAGAAATTGGCTTTAAGCACAAAAATACGAGTGTTTAGAAAGGAGCAAAGTACCTCTTAAATGAACTTACGCAAAGATGATAGAAGATTGCAATGGGCACATGCAGAGTGTTAAGCATATTTAGTAGCCTACTTTTCCTTACAGATAAGCTGTTCTCAATACTTTTTTGCAAAGCTAAGCAGTGGCACTATATAGGTAATGATTATGGGCTACTCCAATGAATGCACAAAGAGAATTTCATTTCTGCGAGTAGTGCCAGTGACTACAACGGGACTATTTCCATGTGTAAAGTTAGCCTGGAGCACAAGTGTGGGTGAAATTGAATTGTGGCAATGATTGAATATGTAGACTTGACCTCTTGAAAAAAGGTAGGAATTCCTATCAGGTGACTGGAATTACAAAAACTTGGTGTAGATCTTCTGTTCTGGAAGATCAGTAACGGATTGTCTTGAAAAGTGGGTGTGTAATCTATATATAATCCAATATTGCAAAGCAAAAGAACTGGAAATGTAAGTGAAGAACCAGTTGTTAAAATACTGTGTTCTCATACATTTATGAAAATCTTTCATCTGAGGCTCTCGAGGCACTCAGTGCTTGAGTGAGCATTACATATTCTTGTAGAAAGGAACTGTTAAGTATTGTCACATGGAGCGGTGAGAAGATTATCAATAGCTGCTCAGGGATCATGCCATGAAATAATGAGCATTTGCAACTCTTAATACTCTTCTTAACAATGACGAATTATTTGTTCTAATGCTCAGTGTTGGCCATAGGCTGCAGGTTGGGCTCTATCTTTGGCCATTGCACAGAAACTTTGTTGGCCAGGTCTACCTTCTGCCCATAAGAATGAGAAGGGTATGGCTATTCCTAGAAAAGTCAAGACTGTGCTAAGGAAACAGGAGATACTGTCTGCTAGTATAACTGGACTGGTCTCTGCAAAGAGAATCTCTTTAGCAGATTTGGAATAAGAACACCCTCTCGCTCTTTTCTGTGGTGTCTTACCCTGCTTCCCAAAATCAAGATACCCACAGGCCTGGTCTGCAGACTCTGCAGTGCACTATAAGAAGTGCAGAAGACCAGAACTTTTGCCCATCTCCTGTAACACTGTATGTGTTCCCAGCTATACCAGATAGCACAGCAGTGTTCCCAGTGTCACTAGTTTACTCCACTCTGAGGATGTGAGACACCTTCATCAAAGCACTTCTGCACTACCATAAATGGAGTTTCCCTTAGAAGACCATATTGCATAATTTATAATTAATAAACCAATGGTGAAGAATTTAAACCCGAAAATAATTGTGTGAAAATTTTAAGACGTTTCTGTGATTGGAGGGAGGTAATTTATTGCCATGTTTCTGAACGAGTTGTGGGCACACTATGCTAAGCATGATATTAAAATGATGAAGAACTAAAGGGAATTCACCTCAGCTGCTCCTGAAGGACATCCTTTTCCTGTACTCCACTAGAGGACCAGAGTACTGCTGAGTCAGGGTCTCTGCCCAATACCAGCAGGCTACAAATACCCCACATCCAAATCAGTGAAGGAAAACTGTGAAGAATCCCTCTGCCAAAAGAAAAAGCAAGAGTTATTTTTCCTTTAAAATCTGTGTGGGGACCATGTGGGGACACATCAGCTTGCAGATGTATTCACAAAGCCTTCCAGAGAGGGCTTTGTTGGGTGGGCTGCACCAAACCTTCTTTTCATGGTGCGTGTGCCAAGCGCTCAGAAGTGGCCTGTCCCAGGGGCCGCTAGGTGGCACTTTAGGGACATGGCAGTCGCTTGGCTTTATTCATTATGCAGGAGCTGCATCACCAGAACTGGGCGATTTTGGGGGGTTTTTTTGTTGTTTTTTGTTTGTTTATTTGGGGGTTTTTGTTTTTTTCTTTGGTCTTGGTTTGTTTGGTTTTCTTTTTGTTTGTTTTGGTTTTTTGGTTTTTGTTTGGGTTTTTTTTTTTTTTTTTTGATTGGTAGGGTTTTTTTGGGTGATTTTTTTGTTTTTTTTTTTAAGCCAGATGTAGCTATTTCTTTATTTTTACCTGCCCCTGCACCGCTGGCTGCTGAACTTTGCAATCCTCCTGTCCTGGCAGCAGGGAGATGTGGCCAGCCCAGTGACCCAGCCACAGCCAGCTGGAACCACAGCCCTGAGCATGGGCTGCAGGCTGGCCCTGACAGACACATCCCAGCACCCAGCTTACAAAAAATGTCCTGCTCTCACAGATTTTGAAATCTTACCCTTTTTGACATTTTGACTGTGATTTATATTTGCCTTCACTAGAACACAAGGTTTACCCTTTCTTTTCCTTTCCAGTTCCCTTTGGTTTAAAACAGTACTCTCCTGCAATGAGACCATTAAAAAAAAAAAAGGAAAAAAGAGAGGATGGTTCTGCAAAAGTCTGTGTTCTGGTTTTTTTTTTTTTTTTTTTTAAATTTTCTTTCCTCTCTAGGCGTCTTATCTGACCATGATTTCAATTTTTCTGATTATTTGAAACTGGCATCATAAAATACCAATCTGTGCAGTTACTTCTACGCTGTTGGAACAAACTGGTTCTTCAAAGCTGCAGTTTTTATCTATACATAAATAACATGGAGTTGGTCAGGGTTTGTTTTTTTTTCCTATCCATTCTGTGGAATAAGTTAATATATTCTTGTTTTTGATGCAAGGTTTAGTGTAGACTCTAACAAGACTGTGAGCACCAGAAACTGCCTGCCTGGCCAGGTTAAGGCAGGTATTTAGTGCTCCCTGTCACTAAAGGGTCATTAAAAGCTCTCTTTCCTGTACCCTTGCACTTTTACGTGTTGTGCAGCAAAGCTACACCATGAGGACTTTATAGTATGTGTATTACATATCCCTCTGAAGGGCTGAATTTACTCTTGCTGTCCCTAAATGAATGAATGGGTCATCAAATTTATGTGGTCCAGACCTACTGTGTGGTTCTGTTCATTATTTGAGCTTTGCCATCCCCAGATCATTCATGAAACCCTTGTGGACTTTGCCAGGCTACTGTTAGCAGTGCTTAGAGCCTTCATTTCTTTCAAATATAAAAAAAAAAAGCTACTGTAGAAATCAGGGAGGTTATGGGCTATTCAGCTTGCTGATAAAGAAATATTCTGTTACATTCAATGGACTTTTAAAGGTCTTTGATTTTTATAGATGCACAAAAAAAATTGCTTTTTTCCATTTCACTCTATTTGACCACAAATCTACATTTACAGAGGAAGACTTTCAATATATAAAAAGCTTTTCAAAATTCAAATGTATCCAGTAGTTATTAAAATTTTAAAAAATTAAGATATTCATATTCAAATACTGGAAATATTATAGTGTGAGGGGCTCTTTGGGGTTTTTTTTAACCATCAGGTAACACTGCAGATGTAGCACACTCAAAAAAGGGTGGGAGAGAAATCTTCTCAGTCCCTCTCTCCTGAGGAATTTCACATGTGTTTTAAAGAAATTGGTTTCAAAACTTTCTCCTCTGTGCAATGTTTGATACTGTGTGGTTGGAAATGAGCAGTACCACAGAACCACATTGCCCCTGCACCTTTCTGTACAGCTCTTGCTGTGTCTGTTATGGAAGAAATAAAAATGCTATGGAAAAGTTCCTCCTTTTTAAATGTACCAAATTCAGTGCTTTCTGTTGTTTTTATTTAACTTACAGTTAGGCACTTGGGAACTTGTGACTGCTGCAGAGCTTGGTGGGCCTGTGCAGAAACCTCTTGGCAACAGTGATTTAGGTTCTTCGGTGTGCAACAAATTGTTATTATGGCTAAAATCCTGGCCCCTTAAAAGTTTGAGGTTTGCCTTGGACTTGGTTTTAAACACAGGATTGCACCTATGTAGAAATGAGCCTCATTTGAGGAGGGAGCAGGATGGCAGGTTGCCCCTGCTGCCTGGGGGCCATTGCCAGCCTGGCTCCAACCTGGCAGAAGCTGGGAAAGAGGAGAAGAGGCTGTCTGTCTGACTGTCTGTCAGTGCCAAGAGCCTCAACCTCCTGCTCCTACCTGCCTTCCCCATCCTGGAGAGCCAGCCCATCAGTTCTGGACAGAAAACAGCCACACCATGTTTACAATGCCATGTTTGCTGCTGTGCACCTGGGGACAGGCAGTTCTAAATCCTGCCACCCTCGCCGGTGCTGTGCCCTGTCCTGGTGGAGGAAATCAAAAGGTGCAAAAATCTTTCATAAAAGGCAAAGCAAGTGATTAATCCTCTGCTTTAATTTGCTTCTCAGATATTTTGGGGAATCAGGTGTTTTGTTTTGCAGATGTGTAGATCTGGGTGGTGGGTTTTCAGCTGCGTTTCTGCTTGAAATGTGAGAAGGGAGGAGGGAAGACTTGTCTGCTTTTTTATGACTTGTGTTTTCAGTACCTTTGTTGGAATTTTTGGTATGATACTGGCTTTGTCACTCCAGCCTCACAAACTTCAAAGACAGAGGCTTACTCCTGTGAATTTTCATTGGTTTCAGGTGATAATAAGGTGACAGAGCATATCCAAGGTCTTTCTAGCTTTTTTCTATTCTCTTATTTTTTCACTGTATTTAGGCCATAATGATAATTCTATAAGAAATTCTGAGTACTAGATTGTTTACATTCAGAGACATGGTTCCTAATGCTTCACTAAAAACCTTTTCTCCCATTTTCCCAGCACAATAAAATGCAAGAATATGGTTTCATTAAAAATCTGCAAAAGACATATGTCATCCATTCAGCTGTCACCCTAGATCTCAATTTTCCCTACTGTTGAATTGTTAAAGTAACTTTTCTTTTGTGTGTAACATTTCCTTTCATTGACTTTATTTTAAGTGACTGCTAGTCATTTTCTGGGTGTAGCAATGACTGATTTGTTGTTGCAGACAGAGCAACCATCTGAGGTTGAATTACATCCTCAGATGAACAGACCCTCATCACAGGCAGAAGAAAACAGTTCAGCAAAAAAGGTGAGATCTGCACACATTGTACCATTATGGAGTGATTTTCCTTAATCAACAGATGTGGTTGTTTTAAGTTTAAAAGCAATTAAACAGAGGGTTAGGTTTATGTTTTTACATGTTTACCTTCTCTGGAGGTCAAGACACTGGAGGAGAACTGTGATCATATGTGGTATCAACTCACATAAATCATTAAGAAACCTCTTAGTATGTACACATTGATGCATGTGCTTTGAGAGTGACAGCTTTCCATTTATTTCAAATCAATAGGGGCTTGTGGAGCCTTAGGGAAAACAAAAAAGAGTTTGATTGTACTCCAGCCCTGTCTCACTGTAGTTCCTGCAAATTGTGATGCACTTCTTGGTTTCAGTTATTGAGGATTTGATTTTGATGTAAACACCTGTTTGCCAGAGGTCAGGATCTGCCACTAAATGTACATAGACTAGGAGAGATTTGCTCAAGATGTGCAGTTTCTAATATGTTTTTGTATGGACCTATCAGTTGTAAAAAGTAAGCACTGAAATTAAAATAGCACAGTTCAAAGGGCCTTGCTTAGGGATGGAGTGGCCTTAGCAGTGGCTCTGAGCATTTTCCCTCTCCTCATCATGCTCTGACCACCTCCTTCCACCAGCCCCAGCCAGAACAGGTTTGGATAGAGGGCAAATACAGATCCTCCCCATTCTGGCCCCTCCTGCAGCCAGGGAGAACCTGCAAGACATTTACTCAGCCCAACCAAGAACTTTTGGCAGGTGCTGGATGTACCTTGCCTAGGGAGCACAACTTCTTAGTGTAACATGGGGGGGTCCAGTGTCATCATTTTTTGCATGTGACCGTTCTTTCTGGGCAGTGTCCTTGCTCTGCTTGTGCTCATCATATGCTACTTCCAGCCTGGCCCTGCTCTTTCCTTGCTGTGCTAGGGAAATGAAGTCTTTGTGGTGCTCCTACCTCATGCTCACTCTCATCCCACCTGGTTCCCTAAAATGCAGTGATGCCCCAGGCTGTGGGGTGTGGGAAGCAGGTGGTTGTTGCACTGCTGAGCCACCTTCCAAAGCCTGGTGCAGCAGCAGAAACCAGCCAAAGAGCCCTGCCAAGGGATCTGCTTGGACCATTGCTTATACTATTGTGTTTGGAAGGGGAGAGGGAGTTACCCTGTGGATTTGGTAGGGTTTGAAGTAGACTGGCATTGTGTGTTGGGTATTACTGTTGTGGAAGGCATAGGCAAGTTCCCCCCTTGCTGTATGGGGCGTGTTCCACCCTTGCAGGGAGCTGTGCCTGTGCAGAGGATTTCAGAGCATGGCATTACCAGAGATCTGTGCAGTCATGATATGCTGACATCCTGATCAGAACATCTGATAATATTTTTAGATTTTTTTTTTTCAGTAATTACAAAACTCTTTTTTAATGTTTAAACCTTTTTCCTTATAATTCAAATTCTTTTTATAATGGCAACCTTTCTGATATGAATGATTCGTGGTCTTATATTGGTTACATTTTGTATCTATCACTCATAGAAGTCTCTTCTTGTGAGTCAGGCTGCTTACTACAGTGTTGGTTTTTTTCCTTGTAATTGCTTTGTCATTATTTTCTTCTTATTTTATTAACGTTTGGTGAAAACACAGTAGTGAAGGTAATCTAGCACAGTAAAATGTGTGATAGTGAAATTTGGTCATTGGTTTTGTCTTTGATGCTGAAAAAACCTGTCTCAATTCAACTTTTTGAGTCCTAGCTTTCTCATTCATGAAATGAGGCAGTAATAGCTATATCCCTTGTGAAATTGATCTAATAATAAAATACACTAAAGAGGATACATTTATATTTATAATTTAAATCAGCTATACGGTGATAAAACTACTTCTCATTGCAAAAGAAAGGATGTCTTAATTTATAATAATGAAAACACTTCTTACCACTGAAGTCATAAAAATGCAAGACTGCTTTACCTAGAAAACACAGACTATTTCTCTGATGTAACTTATCAAGGGAAATAGCTGGCCTTTATACTTCAACATGTTAATTTTGCATGGATAATGTAATGCATTTGTATTTCAAAACTATATTCAGCGTTCCTTTATGTAAGAGAGGAGGGGAGAAGGGAGAGGCTCCATGCCAGACATGTGAGGCAGTAAGTTGGGATGCAAGTGATTAATTATTGATTCTTTCAAACTGAGCATAGTCAAAAATAAATCTTGCTCTGGTTTTAATGCTTTTGGGTCAACTGGGGGGTAGTACATGTGTTTATACCTCTCCCTCCACCTCCACCCAATGCACACTAAGCTGTACAGCCCAGTTGTGAAGAGCCTGTCATCCAGATGAAGGTAAAACACCCTTTCATTCATGAAGGGATTGCAGGAGTTATTGTTCCTTTTTCAAAGTCAGAAACCTGAGAGGCTATTACCAAATTGGAATTAAGCTCTGTATGTCTTTAAATTATGAAATCTTAACCAGCTGTCAGCAATTTATGTGACACAAGTATTTTTCTAGCTGAATGATGGGACACATATGGCCTGACTTAATGTTGCTGTGCTTTTTCCTTTCAGGAGGTTGTTCTTGCTCAGCCACCCTCCAAACCCGCGCGCAGGAAGCTCCGGACAGAGGCACAAGGGCTGGAGACCCCTGAGCTTTCTCCCACTATAAATGTGACTTCTTCCCTGCCAGCAGTCAAGCCTCACCTCCCAGTCCAAAAGTAAAAGCCTGTACCAAGCATGCCAAAGTGCAGCATGAGATCTGATGTAGCAGGGTTTGCTCTTTGTATAATTTTGCACTTAATAGTTCTGTTTCTGAGAATGCTTCACAAGATACAGATTCTGAAATCTACATCAGAAATCTATGTCTGCATTCTGAAATCTACATCTTCTGTAGATTCTGAAATCTACCTCAGTCTTCTCAAAAGCAGACTAAGCCTGTAGTGACTGTCAGTGGTATTTGATACGTAGATAACCTCTTCAAAGGTGTCCTACTTCTGTACCTGCTAGACATGGCTGAGGAGCAAGCCTACACAACTTGTCTAACACAACTTGTCTTATATGTGAGGGTCTGTGTTTCTGCCTTGCATGTGTCTTCTGGAATTTGCTCCTTCATGTGGACAGATATAACCAAAAACTGCCTAGGAAGCTGAATTATGAAATGCTTGGTGTTGGTCATATCCTTGTGATATTTTTTCATTGTGAGGCATGTTGGAAATGGGCTTGTCACTGGTGTGAGATGAGCCACAGACCACTGGTCTGATAATGGCCAAACCAACGTGTGTTGTTTGCTCTTGTAAATACAGCTGTCAAAGCTGTCAGCTGACTTATCAGATATTTCACTCTATGTGTATTTAATAGTGATGGAGAAGGGGCTGTACAAGTGGTAAGCAAAGGCACTTGAAACCCTGTTGGGTTTGTGCATCTCCTTCAGATGAAGCACTGTGCAAACATTATACCCCACCATCACCCAGGGCCTTGCAAAAGACATCTGATTCAGTCTGAAACAAAATCATGCTGCCCAAATCAATTGAGCGTTTCTTGGCAGACTGTTTATCAGTAGACTGAATCTGTGCTGCATAATTGGAGATTAGAATAAGTAATAAGACTCCTAGGATGCTCTTAAAGTACTATTTTGTGCTTTGGGAGTACATATTCTATAGTGGTTCAAAGATAACAGCATTTGTTAACATCTCAATCCTGTCTTGTCTCTATCTTTCCTAAAATGTTAAAATGGCCACAGACATATATTGCTCTGCTTTCATTTTTTTTCCTATCATTTATTACTTTATAGACTATGGAGAGTAGTTTGCAGGAAAATAGTGAAGCAGAAAACTGACAGTTCACTGGAAGATAACAGCATAAAGTCCTGTCACCATGCTGAGGAGAGTCTATTGCAAAAATCAGTGTCATCATCTCTGTTAAGAGAGAAGAGCTAATGGGGACTGTGTGCCACTGGACCATATTTAAATAGGGCATCTGTTTTAGATCTATTCTGGCATTAAAGAGCTCTTGTTTACATGAGCTCTTCCTCATGTAAAACTTTAAGATAATTTACTTGGAAAGGGGCTTGGATATTCAGTCAGTATTTTCTGTATTTTCTTTCTTTTTTGCTGTTGTTATCTCTTTTGCTTTGAATAGGTTGGTCCTTATCTACAGCTGTCTCTTTTTATACCTGTCTGCATAGCTGTCATTTCCTCCAGATCAGTTACCACAGCCTACGAAGCAATAAAAACTCTTAATTAATAAAATAAGTTCTTAAAATAAAAAGGTACATCCTTTATGTTAGCAGCAAAAGAGCTGAGGAAGTCAATCAGTCATCTTCCTGTTTGTGATGTCAGATGGTTTTGGTGGAAATGACTGCTTTGAATAAAAGTATTAATTTTTGAAGTAAAGAAACATCAGAATCAGCAAAACTCTGAGACAGAATTTTCATGCCAATGTCCTTTCTGTCTGTATAGAATGATTTTTGAATTTTCTGTTAACCACTCCTGACTCTTTAAATTCTACAAGTCTCTGAAAACAGCTAATGCAAAGATACTGCAATAAAAGCAGCTATGCAGGGATCATTCTTGAGCTCAATGAGAATGCAATGATCTTGAAATAATTGAGACAGCCTAAAATATTTCTGTCATTCAGGTTAACAAGTTTCAAATATTCCATTCAATTCGGGCATCTTATTTCAGTGTTACATTTTTCTTCTCTTAAATCTGTAGTTTGTACCTTGTCTTTGACATGTAGTCCAGGGTGCAGAGAGCTATGCAGAATGGGTGGCTGCTCTTCTGGCATCAGCCAGTGCTGAGACTCTTAATTGAAATGTCTTGTATTTATCTGTCTGGCAGACAGTCTTCCAAGCAGAAAAGGGCTATTCAGACCGCTATACGAAAAAACAAAGAAGCCAATGCTGTGCTCGCCAGGTTGAACAGTGAGCTCCAGCAGCAGCTGAAGGTAAGGAATGCATTGAAAATCAGTGACAAAGCTCCCTGCAATCAGTTCTGTGTCACCTCCAGCAGTATTGAAATCAGAGCAAAAAATAGAACAGTAGTTGAAATAAGCACAGAGATGAAAGCTTTTAATGAGAACACATTGCCATCATTCCTTGGGTCAGGTCTTACTTGCTTCCATCTTCAGCAGGCCAGCGCTGTTACTTGTGTTTTGCCACAGGAAAAGACAGAGAAGTTTGTCTAAAGTAACTAAAGAGAAGAAAACTGAACTTGTCCTTCAAGTTGAATTGCTGTCTGGAGGCTTTCTGACAGAGCAGAGCTCTGCTGTTTAAATGGAGACCAGAAGGCTTGATGGGTACTCCTCAGGCACATTTTGCACTGAGGTTCAGGGGGGGTTCACTCCTCTGAGCCTGCCCCGATGGGGAAGCAGACCCTGGAGGAGCTGCAGTCCAGCCCAGCTCCCACATTGGCAGGGGAGGTCAGCAAGAGCCTGCCTGGCTGCCCTTTCCTGGAGCAGGGTGCTGCATGTGAGCATCCCCAGAGCTGTAACACACCTCTCCTCCTGCAGGAGGTTCACAAGGAGCGCATTGCCTTGGAAACGCAGCTGGAGCAGCTTCGTCCTGTCACCGTCCTGTGACTTCCTGCATGGCCGAGCAGGAGCAGAGCAGTGTCCAGAAGCCTTGCAAGGAGGGGAATTCTGTGCAGCTGAGCAGGGTCTCTACCAAGGCAGGGGGGAGCACTGGCCTTGCTGGCTCTCTCTTTGCCCTGTTACACACATTTTGCCTTTGCAGGTGAGGAAGGTACAGAAAACTAATACCTGACTATGGAATATTTCCGAGTGGGGGGATGCTTTGCCTTCTTTCCTCCCCCTTCCCAGCCTAATGTGTAAATGGAGTTTATCACTGAAATGAATAACCTAAGAGTATTCTATTTATGTAAAGAATTCCTGATTTATATGCATTTTGGCAGCACCTCCTGCCCCAATAGTTAAGAGGTACAGCATTCCTGAGTTCTTGCTTAAATTGAAAACTCATCCTCTGAGATGGGCTTCTGGACGTTACTGATTCCTGTAGGATTGTATCATTGTAGAGTACCTGTGGATTTAACATGCCACAGGAATAGAACTTGCAAGATGTACAGAATCTTTATCCTCAATCACATGTCAAATAATTATTTTCTTAGTACTGTTTATTATGCAATCACGGATGTATTTTAATGTTAGAGAACTTGTATTTTATTAGTTCAAGTCATATAAGAGAACAGTAAAAAATACTAAAATATAATTATTTTGGAAATTAGGAAAAAATCTTTTTGAGCTAGAGCTGTTTCTAATCACCAGTATTTGAGCACTTGCTTGCAACTACCAGTGTCTCTGCATTCTTTTAGCATGTTTGAGATGGCTGGTGTATAGCTTTTTTCTTTTCTTTTTTTCCTTTAACCAACAGTGTATTTCTAACAAGAGGTTAAAAATGCATTCAGGGCATTTTTATAAAAGCCATTCTATGTACATTTGTATTAGTTTGCTTTGTTGTCTTAATAGCTGCTGATTTGTTTTAAGGATGTGTACAAGAACTGTATTTCCAGAAGAGGGAAGATAGCAGAAGTGCTATGTATGAGGCTATAAAATGTGAGATGGAAGTAATTGCCTTTTACAGCAGGCTTTTGTTAAGGTTCCTTTGCACGTCAGTGGAGATGCTGCTGATAGGAGAAAGCTGCTAATGCCCATCTGTTTTCTAAAGGAAGAAGCAAAGATTAATCTTTAACCTGCATTTGATCCAGGGCCAGCTGAACCCTGTAGGGAGTTTTTCCTGGATGCAGTGGTGGCTTTGGTCTCAGTTCTTACAGTGGAAGCTGGCTATGAATGTTGCAGTATTTCTTGGGGCAATACTCTTGGATTGGGTGACTTCAGACTAAAAAAAGTCAGCCCTGCTCCCACCATGGGTATGGTGTGCTTTACTGCAAGGGGATGTCACCAACTGTTGTCCACCTTAAACTTGCCCCTGCACATGTCTCACTGACCTGATTTAAGTGTATGTGGTTGCCTTGCAGAAACCTTGCAGCAGTCTTGTCACCCTTGTGGGTGTGTTGCTTGCTCCCTGTAGCTGTGGGATGGCCTGGGGCTGAGAGGAAGGAGAAGCAGGTTTGAAGCAGCTGGGTAACCTCTCCTTGTGGTGTGTCATGGAATGGCTGCCATGGCATATCAGAGGGCACCAGAGCAGCCAAAAGTTTTGTTGAGAGATAAGAAAGGCATCACTGGGAGTGTTTGAAGTGGTAAGGAAACAGTCTGCTTTGCTGAATGGAATGTGGAAGGGGGACGGGAATCCAGAAGTCTGCAGGTGAAAATAAGCATTGGCAGAATTGTTACTGAAAGTCTCTTCTTGTAATGCACTAGTTTTGATTCAACTAAAGATCACTGTGTCAACAAGCCACAGCTGTTCTCCTGGATTTGGGACTTCTCTCATGTGGCTGCTGCATAGCTGGGGTCAGATGGTCATTCTTGGTCAGTGACAAAAGTGAGGAATGCAGGCTTTTCTGGGAATCTGCAAAAGAGCCACTGCCCTCTTGCTAATAGTGGTATTGCTGAGAATTTATCATCATTTATTTCATTTGTTCATAATACTACTGAGTCATTCCTGAGATTTAATGAGGTTAAGTGCTTGCCCTGTTTGCTTTTTAGTTCATACATTGTAATTTGGTTAATAAGACCTTACTATTTCATAGGAAATAATCATATGGCACACTTGTCTTTTGTTTTATGGGTAATTTTTAAAGGAAGGCTTTTAAATTACTACAAAGAAGTGTGTACATTGCATTTTTAAGGCAGTAGAGGACTTCTTCATGTTTGAAAAACATTTATTTCACCTTTATTTATTTCCCATTTATTTCACCTGAGTTCTTAATGGAATAGACACTCTTCAAGGGAAGAGTTGAAGAGTCTCCTTTATACTGTCTTTTTCAAATGTCTCCCTTCTAAAGTCCAGGATTTTTTTTTTTTATTCATTGGAAATTATGATACTTGCTTAGCCAACAATGAAATACTTGCTTGGCTGTTACTTTACCACTGGATTAATAAATGAAAGTATTTAACAATCCCTGCATTTTTAGTGTTGCAATCAAATACTCCACTCAGCTTCAATGACTAGGATGTGAGTTGATTTGTATTCTTTTTGGTGAAATATCAGCTATGATGATGATACACCACTTCACACATCAGTAAAGTGAAATATTCAAGGAGAGGTGTTGATATGTTATACATATGAAGCAGGAGGTTGCTCTTCTGTATGTCTCAATGGTTAAACATTTATGGTAGCCCACACAAAATGAAAAAATGTGTCTGTTCTTGGGAAGCTGTTAGCATTTTGAGGAGAGGAGAAGGCATCATGGAGCTATGACAGTGCTTCTGTCAGTTGCTCCATGCAGCCATGCTTATGGCTACTGTTAGCAGACCCTGGCTGGTCAAAATTCACATCTAAATCCAGTATTACAGATTTTCTTCAAAATTACTTTTTCTTTAGAAAAAGAGAAAAATCATAATTTCTTGCAGAAGCCTTTACATTCTCAGACTTTGGATGGGAAGTGCTCCTACATCCAAAACCATTTGGTCAGAAAGTGAGACCTCACAGGCTTGATGTTCAGTGTGCTTTCTTGAGCTACATGTGAGTGATCAGCTTTAAGCCCCTGACATCCCTGACCCAGAACAGCAAACTAAGGTTTGTCTGCCCCAGCTGCCAGCCTGCTGAAGGAGTGGGATCACATTCCCATGCATAGTTCTCACTGTCCTCAGCTTGTGGTTTCTGTAGGTACTTGGGCAGAGCAAAACATGCCCAGTAAGAGAGCCTAAGTGGGAACAGGAGCACATCCTTGCATCTGAGAGCATGTGCTGACCATGAGCCTGGTGCCCCTTCTCAAGTCTTCAGTGGGCAAATAAATATTTTTGTCTACAGAACAGGGCTAGGCAGAGCAGATAAGGATCTTCCTCAGTGTGTCTGTGTGTGTGCACTCAGCTGTATTCCATTTGTTCATGCATTTCTTTATGGGTCTGTTAACATTCATATCACCTGATGCCTATATTTGTTTCAATCTATGGTAATTCTGTGGTGAAAAAAGAAAAATGCCCAGCTAAGTGTAGTGACTGATTGCCTTTGTAGATAAGCCATTTTTATTTGAGCCTTTCAAAATAAATAGACCTGGTAATTAAGCAAGGCAAACAGTTTCAATTTCTGAGGCATTCCTTTATTAAACAAACTACCTGTGAACACACATTAATCCTTAAGGATCAATGTCCTTCTCCTACTTATTAATATTATACTAGGATGCAGTGGAAACATTACCAACTCTTTCCAGAAAGTTCTCAGTTCCCCCTTCCAGAGAGTTTTGGTGATGTAACAAAAGTGTGTTTAGTCAAGGCAGCCTTGTTACTGGTAAATTGTTAGATGTCCTGTTAAAGTCAAAATATTATCTTCAGACTGCATGGCAGTAGTTTTCCTGTTGGAAATTCTGTATCTACATCAGGGAGAGGAATTTGTTTGGCTATTAGCCAGACAGTTCCAGCCTGACTGATGATCAGAGGGCTGGAGCACCTCTCCTGTGAAGACAGGCTGAGTTCAGGTTGTTCAGCCTGGAAAAGAGAAGCCTCTGAGGAGACTTAAAGCCCCTTTCAGTACCTAAAGGTGCTGCAAGAGAACTGGAGAGGGACTTTCTGTAAGAGCATGTAGTGATAGGACAAGGGGGAATGGCTTCAAACTGAAAGAAGGCAGGTTTGGATTAGATATAATGAAGAAACTCTTTACTGTGAAGGTGGTGAGATACGGCAAGAGGTTGCCAGAGAAATTATGGCTGCCCATCCCTTGAGGTGTTCAGGGCCAGGTTGGATGGGGCTTTGAGCAACCTGAACAGTGAAAGGAGCCCCTGTCCACAGCAGGAGGGGTTGGAACTAGATGATCTTCATGGTCACTTCCAATCCAAACCAGTCTCTGCTCCTACAACACTGCCAAGGCTAGCCAGCATAGGGTGATGGGGCTGTGCATGGTAAAATGACCACAAAGGGATGGTTGGGATTTGGAAACCTTCGTGGGAAGCATTTAGGATGGGCATAATGTGAAAATTGCCTGTTGGGGGTGCATAGGTAGCTTTCCTCTCAGCTGAGCTTCCAAAGGCAGAGATCTGCAAAAGTTGCTAGCTGGGGAATGAGGGATGTCCATTTTCCAGTACCATCAGCCTTTCAATCTCCAGCACACACAGTCTTTGACAAGAAAACACATGGGTTCATGAAGCCACATATTTTATTGGCTAAAGAGTAAAATATTTTTTTTCAGGAAAAGAAGTAAATCTTAGTGATTTAGTATCTTTGAAAAGAGATTATGTATTTTGAAGCTTTTTTCAGCTATCTTGATATGTGCTATGAATATATGCATTATGTTTTACTCTGTTACAGATTTTTTGATGCAAAAAAGTTGTATTGCAAGCATTATGGTTGTTAATCTAAAAAAATGCCCCAAGGCTATTATATATTTGAATTTTAACTTATAAATTAGATAGCCAGATTTAAGTAATTTGTTTTCACAGCTGCAGACTGTCCCCATGGTAAGCTGCAAAATGTATAATGTTCTATACTATGCCCATCTAATTTTGGAAAATGTATGTGATATGAAGCTGGGTGCTACATTAAAATAAAAGTGTCCAATGAGTTCAAATTGCCTTGCTTTTGTGGTTTATTTAGGATGTTTATGGTACAGATCTGCCAGGAGACCAGAAACTGTGAGACCCAGTGGAAAAAATACCATGTTGAAATGGCTGACCTTCAGCTTTGAAAGATTAAATCACTTACATGGAATTGTACCTACACAATAGAGACAGAGAGAGACTTATTTAAAGTGACTTGGGCTCCAGTTAAGTCAAAACTTCATGTTTGCTTTGTCAGGTCTTACTTAGTCAGAATTCAGACATAATTCCCTGATTTAGCCCAAAGAGGGACACTTTTTCACCACTGTGAAGGAAAAACCATTCCCAGCCTCCAAGAGTCCCTTAGTCAGAGGGTGGCCAGGCAGGACCTGCAAGAGGACTCCAGGTGTTCCACACCCAGAATCCCTGTGATCAGTGGGTTTGGCCCCTTGTCAGCTGTGAGAGCTGAAATTAAGCTAGGAAAAGGAAACCATTTGAATAGCTGGCCTTTATGGGCAGGGAGCCAGAGGGTACAGCATATTCTGCTCTTTAACTAGTGTGATTTCTAAGAATTATGTCACAGCTATCCAAAGAGCAGAGCTTTAAAAGAGGAAATAATGAGTGATAAATTAATTCTTCCAGCATTAAGCCATGACAAGGGATGTTTTATTGGCCTAAAAGTATGTCTCTGGTGCACATGAGGCACAAGGCCAAGGCGTTAAAAACTTGTAAATATCCTGTGGGGAGCTATTCTCCGTCATCAGTGGGATGGATTTAGATGGCTCCTCCATGCTTAGTTTTAACAATTAGATGGTACTCTGGGGTGCCTTCATGCAAATCTAGATTGGCTCTACATATTTAAATTCATGGTTCCAATAATCTTTCTTAAAAATTAAAAATGCATCTTCGTGCTCCAGAGAAAAGTTCTTAGTTGAAGTGGGAAAGAAAAGAAGTAGGAGAAGCTTTAAAAGCCCTTTTTTATCTGTTTTTTAAGGTAGTGCTGCTTTACAAGTGTGCCTGCTTCAGTGGGATGTTTACATGGATTTTGCAGTAAAGCAGAATAAAGGAAAATTAACAAAGAAATGGAATCCCTAGGTATCTGTAGCCCATAGCCAAATCAGAGCTCCTTCACCTCATGGTCTCGTTGCTCCTCCTGTGCATCTTGGAGCAGGAGGCCTTGGGGATGTGAGCTCCACTTGCAGCAGGCTCTCATATCCTCAATATTGCCTCAGTACCCACCGTTTTGGGCACACATCTGGAAGGAGTGGCATTAGCTATGTTCCAGATGTGTTAGCCGAGTAGTCCCCCTACTACATGCTGAATCAGTATTTCCAGTTAAATCCTGGATTGGTTTATGTTTATTGATTGTTAGCTTAAATTGCACGAGACAGGAAAAATATCTGAGGACATTTTGAAGATGCTTTATGTATCAGAAATGTGATGGGCTAGACAAGACTAAGGCTATATATTACATCTAATCTGGTTTTTGTGGGAGGGAGAGAGGATGGGAGGGAGAGGGGGAGATTGCTTCCTTAGCCTAGGCTGGTCCCACAAGAAATGTTATCTTTTTACATGCCATCCTTAGTTCATGTAGGGAGCTCATCAGTGTGCTGTGGTTTTCAATAAAACATGGGTTTTACAGCTAGCAGATGTGCAGGTAATGCCTCACTGCCACAGGCCCTCCAGCAGGACCTCATTGCCCTCCAGAGATGAGCAGGAGCAGAGCAGGATAGCTCTGTGACAGCAAATGGCATCCAGAGCACAGCGAGGAGGAAGGAGGAGAAGGAGGCAGTATGTCAGCTCTGGCAGGACCATGATGGAGAAAAAACGTGACCCTGGAGAAGTAATCATGCTCCTAAGGTGGCAGGGACGTCAGTGTGCCTCTGCCACTTTGCTCCATGCCCACAGGAAAGGATAACATGCTTAAAAATATTCTGCTGGATGACTACTCATTGCCAGGATGCTTGGAGTAGGGCTGCCACTTGATACATGAGTTATTCCCTTCCAAGGTCACTTCAGGAATTCAGTAGTTTGTGCTGTCTGTCACAGGTTTGGGTTGTGTTAAGGCAGTGATACTGGTGTTGAGCAGACCAATACCGAGCACGCATTGTTTACTGCAGTTTTCACACTCTTATCTGAGAGGAAAAGGCCAGCACATGATCTCACCTGGATTTGTTTTCCAGCCTCGTGCTGTTTGTAAAGGACACGGTATACTTGGTCAGAAATAATGGCTTCCTGTTTCATTAATGAGTTCTTACAGCAATTTCCCTTCAGAGTAATCACCTTGGGTGAAGGAGGTGTGCACTTCCAAAAGCAATTGGCCCTCCCAGTGGGTCATACTGGGGGCACCATTCTCCACCAACAGAAAAAGCACTCCTTTTTGGGTGCCTCAGTTTGGATGCTAAAGAAGCCAGTGCTGCCAGAATCATCAGTCACCTGAAGCTGTCAGTCAAAATGTCTCCTGGGATTTAAAAAGCCTCCTTGGGAAATGTATGTTTCCAGAATGTAGTACCATACCACCTAGGGGGAAAAAAATGTTGTTGCTTTGATTGCTCTCCAAATATCTGGTTGTATTACTCAGAAGCTGCTTCTTCAGGGCTGCACTTTTTGAATTTGTTGCTGCAAAAATCCTCAGGAACTTTGATCCAAGCATCCCAGGACTTTTGATATCCCAGACTTTTAGGGGCTCTGATTTGGAACTGACCTTCCCGTTTTACTACAAACTATTTACTCCTGTCACTCACCCAATCACTTGTATTAGAGAAAATATTAACACACATGCATTTATTCGTGCAGCTTTTGGAACTGCTGCTGCAGCTATGCGATGCTCCAGTTAGAGCTGGCTGTGAAGTGCACTGGAGCAATGTCAGAGTGAGAATAAACAAGTTATGGGTGTTTGTGTCAAGTGTGGCAGACTCCAGGCCTAGTGCTGGACAGCAGGGGCTGAGGTGGAGGAAAGCTAACAACATCTTTCTCCTGTTCTGAATTTTATCACCATGAGTAAGTTCTAATTTGAGGAAGAAAAATGCAGTTTAATTTCCCCCACCTTAGTTATAAATCTAACTTAACCTAATTCATATTTTAATGAGTTGGGTCCTCAGCTGGACTTCATTACTCTTTTCTCTAGTTTGATTCACTGCCTTGTTTTCTAGATTTGGCACTTGCTTGATTTAGCACAAACTGGGAAGGCTGAGCAAAGCATAGGTACTTACTGGCTGGTCCTGCTTTCAGCCCATAGCCTGGGGGACTCATCTTGCTTTTGTTCTCCTGTACCAATGTATGGTTGGGTTTATGGCTTTGCTCTGATTGAGTTGACTCTGGAAGGGGCTTTGGTTGCAGGTGATGAAGCAAGGGTTGTGTATCACACATCATCTGGATGGACATGGTATTGCAGCTCTGCAAGCTGAATATTGAAATGGTTGGTGGAAACCTGCACTCAGCTCCAAGTGAGCACAGGAACCTGAGAGTGCATGACACAATTTGGGAAAACTTACAGAAATAATGGTATTTGAGACTAATAGCAACAGTAGCATGGGACACACTGGGCTGTAGCTCCAGGTTGGCCTATCTCATTCAAGATGTCACTCTGACATTATGCAGTGCTAAAAAGTGTTAGAGCAAAAAGGAAGAGCCCTAAAGTTGTCAAAACCAATTCAGTAAATAGAGTTTGGGTGACCACTGCCTTGGCTGACATGCTGGTGTTTCTTCTGGCATCCCTGGAACCTGAAGCATGTGCTCTAGGCCAGCTTCTGCTTCACTTCTGACCACAGCTATTTCTCTCTGCCTTAAGTTGAAATACCTGTAATGCACACTCAGCAGTATAAGATCTATACAGACATATTTACAGAAGTTTCTGCTTTACTTTTCCTTTTGCAGTTCCTTATTTGATACGTATTTTTTTTAATCCTCTCATATTATTTTACTCCAGTATAGACAGAGGAATTCCCATCTGTTCAGCCTGTCTTCTTCCAGACATTTCTTCATCTCTACTTGGTTTTGTTGGTTCTCTCCTTTTTTGTAGTAGTAGTAGTAAGGTAGCCAAATTGAAGCCAGTTTGTTGTCATGTCATTTCTAAAGCAATGACTCTGTAAAATACAGCATCATGACACTCAGGAGTTTATAGTTCTTATTTTCTTTTTTCCCCATTATCTGGCAGCCCTGCAAACATCAGCTGGCATCCTGGAATGGTGGGATCATACTAATGAATTGAGAATTTGTAAATAACACTATACAAGTTTGTAAGAGACAGTGTGAATCTCTGTCTCTCACTCTTTTTGCAGGGTTTGCATCAAACCTGAAGCATCATTTTAAAGTAATAATATTTTTGTAAACCATCAGATGCCCATAGCACATACATTCTGAAACTGCATTTTTCAGACAACTACATTGAAAATTTCTGTGAGAGCTGGAAAGGCAGGCCCTGGATGACTGAAAGTCTGTGTCTTCCTGAAAAACAGTGCTAATAAAAAGTGTCTCTTCAGAAGGATAAAAACTGTCCTCTGACCTTATGCTCATTGGTTTCCACTCCCTCGGGTGACAGCATCCCTTTGTGCATCCCCTGAGAAGGTGAATCCCAAGCTCACAAGTTGCTCTGGAATTTTTGATAATGGTGACTCTGAGCATGGGCTTGGGAAGCTCCCAAGGAGAAGGACCATCTTGCAGGTAATTTTACATCCTGAGGTGTCTCATTAGCAGACTCATTTTTTAGTCTCACGAAGAAGCGAGATCAAAGGCAGGAGAAGAGTGAGATAACAAAATCAGTTCTAATAAAAGTAATGGATGTCTCAATTTTTACTTCCCTTAAACAGGAGTATTTATTGCTCCTCTTTGAATTTTGCAAAGCCTTTTGAGAGTTGCACTCATTTTTGTGCTCAGACATCACTGCACATTTTGCCTTATGCAGCTGTCTTTTATCATTAGGGAAGAAGTAATAATTCAGGCCTCAAATTTAGCTTTTGTCTAAAAGAAATGAGGTTGATATATGCACTGTCTACACAACAGGATACCATATAATCCCCTCATCTGTTAGAAGGGCACAAGTTATTTATGTTAATCCTCAACCTAGATGTATGTGTTTGTAGCTGTTTCTTTCTGACAGTAGTTTTATTATGCATCTTTTACTGCAATGGGAAGTGGGTGACACAGGGGAGATGTGAACTTGTTTGCTGTATGTATAAGTTTGCTGTAGGCAAGTGCTTTAGGTTTAAAGCAGTAATTGTGCAGGTCAAGGGTAGCCACACTACTCAGAGAGACTGGTCTTTTTCCTTATCTGGGTGGAATAAATTGTGAAGTTGATACACATCACAAAGTGGCAAAAATAGATTAAATTCTAGGATTTCTTCAGGAGTGTAAGAAATTAGTAGGAAAAGAAAAATTATCTAAAATAGGTTTGATTTTCACTTTCCTGATGTTGTGTTGGCCAAGGTGTGACAAGCCTCAGTGAATGATATTTATGAATCCAGATTTCAAAACCATGAGATGAGCTTAAAAACAGAGACATCTAAAAATTAAATGGGAAATTGTCTTAATGTGACTTCTGGCCCCTGAATTTTTACTCAGGGCCTCTTTTTAATTCTTCACCACAGATTTTTTTGAATTAAAGCTAAGCTTACTCTTTTTTAAATCCCTTGCTTCCAACAGCTGGAGCTTTAAGAAATGCAGTCAATACTGGGAGAGAGCAAATAGGCAGCAGTGGTGTTCAGCTGTCAATACTCATGCAACAGCACTGCTCCCATCCTAAAGCATTGTATTCAGTGTATGAGTAATGGCCTAAAGGTCCTTGTACTAGGGGGCTCAGTAACTGTGACTTCCAAGAACCCATTGCAAAGGACTAAACCTGTGTGTCCTGTACTTTCTTCAAGGCTTACCTTCTCAGAGGAGACTGCCAGAATGTTTGGGACTGTTAGGTGCCCAGTGCCAGGACTAGAGGCAATGAACATCAGGAAACACTCTGAACATCAGAACATCCCTCTGAACATCAGGAAACACTTTTTCACTATGAGGGTAGCTCAGGTTGCCCAGAGAGGTTTGTAGAGATTCCCTTCTTGAAAATATTCAAAAGCCATTTGGACATGGGTCTGGACAGCCGGGTCTAGGTGGCCCTGCTTGAGGGGATTTCCAGAGATCCCTTCCAAGCTCGACCAGTGTGTGATTCTCTGATAAAATAATATTGTCCCATTAGAAATGGGAACATCCCATCTGCATTGACCACCACATCCTGCTCTATGAAAGAAATTAGAAGACATTCCTTGCTGTATTTTGCTTATGATTTGTAGCTTGCATGTATCTCATGTTTAGGCAGCAGCTGATCATAATTATTGAGCTGAGTGTTTCTCCAGGGATATTTAATGAAACTGAATTCTTGTTTCTGTGCCCTGGAGAGGCAGGAGAGCAGTGATCTTCCTTGAGGCAAACAGGATTGGCCTCAGCACATAACCCACTTTTTTGAGGACTGTAATTTTTCAGAGAGGCTGAATTATTTAATCAGCAGTGACCTAATAACATATATGTGGCAGGTGCAACAGGGCTCAGTGAACTAATGAAGTATGGATGGCCCTAGCTCAGGAGTAGGGGGGATGGATCGGGAAGCTAATATGGGATGAGCCAGCCAAAGAGATTATTTTCTTGCACCGGCAATAGAGAGAGCCCCACAAAGCTGTCTGAAATCCTGCCTTCCTAGAAATCCCCTCCTTTAAGCTTGTGGACTGGATTCTTTGGCCCTCAAAGAGAGACAGGATGCATTTCCCCTTATCTGTAACCAGTTGACGAGGAAATAGAGACCTGGACTTTATTCAGCATTAGCATGAAGGCAACTGGGAAACCTAAACTGGTGACACTGACTGGGGACAGGTGCTGAGCATTGCCAGCCAATGTCCCACACAGTGAGACAGGCAGCAGGGGCCCCTGACAGGAAGCTGCTAGTAAATGTAGGTATTAATGGGGTGGGTTACAGTTTTATTCATAAAATAAGGAAATCATCGGTTTAATTATGAGAGGAAAAAGTGTTAGAGGCTGTCTTTGCTGTCATGGTGTTTGATTCTTTGCCACTGACACTGCAGACAAGAGTCTGGCTCTGAGATGCCTGCATCCAGAAAGGAAAGAGTCCAGGCATTAGGGCTTGAGACATGTAAATCTGGATTCAGATCCTTTTCCATGGTCTGGGGAAGCCATCAGAGGTGGAGTTAACCTTCCTTGGTTCCACCTGGTTAGGAATTAAAGCTCTGGTGACTAGTTGCCTGGGCTCCCTGTGCACTAAGGATAGAAGAGCACTTCTGGAGGGCAGCCACACCTCACTGTGGCCTGTCACTCTTGTGTCTTAAACCACTTTGCAGCAGCACTGCTCCCCTGCCTTGCCAGCCCTGCAGCTGCCCCTTCCTGCCATGGCAATGCCCCGTGAGCCCTGCTGCCACCCCGACCAGGGGACAAAAACAAGCTAACACCACCCTGGCAAAAAATACATTGTCTTACCCCAAACTAATTCCTTCCTTTGGCTTGCAATGAGGCCATTCGTGCAGCCAGGGCTGAGGGGAGGATCAACAGCCAAGACAAGGAGCCCATGCTGTCCCCATGTCTGCACTCAGTAGCCAAACACCTTCTTCTGCAAACAAGACCATTATCTGTGATGGGCTCCTGGAAAAGAATTAAGGCTATTTGAGCAAGTAAGGGAAGAGCCAAGTCCTTACCTGTGGTGTTTTCAGGGTCCCCAGGATGAAGGAGGAATTGAGAAATCTGACTCCATGTTCTTAGAAGGCTGATATGATATTATGCTATACTAAAACTATACTAAAGAATAGAGAAAGGATACTTACTGAAGGCTTAACAAGATACTAATTAAAAACTCGTGGCCTCACCTCAGAGTCCCAACCCAGCTGGCTGTGATTGGTCATTAAGTAAAAACAACTCACATGTTGGATAAACAACCTCCAAACCACATCCCAAAGCAGCAAAACAGGGAGAAGCAAATGAGATAATATTCTTTTCCTTTTTTTCTGAGGCTCCTCAGCTTCCCAGAGAAGAAATCCTGGCAAAGGGATTTTTCAGACACTATGACAGTGACACTTTCCCAGCGCTGCGGGGAGATTCAGAGCAGCCCGGTGAGGAGGAGCTGTTCCTCTGGGCACTCAGGGAGCCACAGCGGGGTGTGGCCTCAGGGTGGCACCAGCAGGGTGGCACCAGGCGGTGTCCCCTCAGGGTGTCCCCTCACGGTGTCCCCAGCGCGGTGTCCCCTCAGGGTGTCCCCAGCGCGGTGTCCCCTCAAGGTGGCATCTGCACGGTGTCCCCTCAGGGTGTCCCCAGGACGGTGTCCCCTCAAGGTGGCATCTGCACGGTGTCCCCTCAGGGTGTCCCCAGCGCGGTGTCCCCTCAGGGTGGCACCAGCGTGGTGTCCCCTCAGGGTGTCCCCAGCACGGTGTTCCCTCAGGGTGGCACTGTGACTGATCGGCCCAGCTGGGCCCTGTGTGCTCCTAATCCATCCCAGTCCCTGTCTCACATCCAGCTGCTTTGAAAGTTTGAGAAAGTTTGCTTTACTCTTGATTCCTCATTTTTGTGCAGCTCACTCCATCTGGGCCTGAAAGTCAAAGCACTGAAATATTGCAATAACAGCTGTGCTTGCAAGCCTCCTAACCCAGCTGATAATTAAATGCAGAATGTCTCAAGAAAAACTCATATCCAGAGAAGACAAGTCCAGCTTTTTAAAAAAAAAACCCCAAAACAACTGAAAGAAACATCTGAATCTGCAGGTGCTTGTGCAAATTAAAGCTGCTCTCCCCTTCTCAGGTTAAAGATTTAGCTGAGGTCATGAAAGACCTCTCCTATTGTTTAAAGCTGCTGGTGCATAAACTCATGGTTGTGGTAAGCAGCTATTGGCAGGGACACAAAGTGTCCACAGCCATCACTCCAAACATGAACTGTTTGGATGGATGGATTCTCTGCAGGCACTGCCTGAGCCTGTTAGCTTGCCCTGTACCTTCCCAGCCTGCCAGCCAGTGCAGGGACAGGGATCAGGGTTTGCAGGCCCCAAGCTACAGGGAAAGGTCATTTACTCAAGGCTGGCTGAGGGTAGGGCTTCACCTGGACCCAGCTGGCCCCAGCCAAGGTAGAATTGATGATGCCTGCATGTTAGTGGTGAGAAAAGATCCACTTGATTATAGATTATGTCTATCATGTATCTCTCTGGCTTGCTTGGGGAGCTGAGCAAAATATGATCAGATTAGAGCAGCTGACCTGAAAAAATGTTTATTTTTCCTCTGTTCAGCTGGGGCTTTTCCTGGGTTTAATTTGCTCACAGACTGCAGTACAGGGAGCAATACCTGCATACCCCAAGAATGGGCTAGCACAGTGCAGGGCTCCCAGCAGTGGCAGTGGGGGACATCAGCAGCACTGCCTTGGGTGCATCTTATGTGAAAAATATCTGTGTCTTATCCCCGCTTTCCATGGTCTGTCTGGGGGCAGTTCTAAAAGCTGGAAATGGCCTGGGATTCCTCTGGTGGAAGACCACCTAATTTTCTCAATGCTGATATTTCAGTGTTTCAGTTGAGAAGCAGCAGCTTGGGTGTGAGCAGTGTGAGCAGTCTGGGGTGCAGGTGAGAGATCAGGCTGCAGGGGCACCCAACACCCCCAGGACAGCTCTCCAGGCAGCATCTGCCAGGCTGGAGGATATTCAGTGCCCACCAGGGTGGCTACAGGCAGAGCTGCCACGTGGAAGTGCTCCAGCTCTCATGTATATGCACTAAAGACACCAGAGCATTTTCATCAAGAGGTCTTTCTGTTCCTTCGGTCTATAAAATCTTGATCTGTTAATTTTTGGACAATATTTATTCCTTCAGGCTTATATGGGTGGGAAGAGGATGGTTTGATGGGAAGAATGGCCAGTGCTTGTTCCCAGGGGCAGGAAGGGCATTTTGAAGGATGTGCTGTACATCAGCGCTTTTGTGGAAGGTACACACACTTGAACTCTTGGAGAAGTGTGCTTCATAAATCAAGGAAAAGCTTTCCTGAAAATAGAAGGTTGGAGCAAACAGGGGAGGTGATGGGTAAACACTTGTGTAGTTCATGGCTGCCTCATTCTTCACAGAATTAGCTGTTTAACAAAGCATTAAAATGCTCTGCAGGAATTAAAAGGAGACATATCTAGCCTTTGTATTTGTGAAATTAATTTTGAAAACTGTGGATCAAGTTCAAACTGCCATTGAGTTTGTTTCCCAGGTCTACAGAAGTCTTGAAACCACAGTTTTGAGAGAGACAATTAACTCCTTAACCTCAAGATGTGCATTGACATGCAGCATTGTTAAGGGTTCCTTCACTAATCACTTCTGTGGTCTTTAATCAGCTGACACACACATTCCTCGACTCCAGACAGCTCCTCAGACAGCCAAAAGTAACGACCCTCCTCTAAAGCAACCTCTGCAACACGTCCTTAATTCTTTCCATATTGCACATATTTTCTTAATAAACAAAGCTGTGGTATACTGACTTTGTGGGGGCAGCATAAAATTAGTATAAAAACAAATAATACTGAATCTGCTATGCTTATTTTATTACTCTGGTTGCATTTTATTTATTAAAAGCTCTTCTTTTTTTCCCTCACTTTTTTTTCTTCATTTCAGTGAGCTAGCTGACAAATTCCCCAGCTCTTACACTTGATCTTTGCAGAAATTAGGGAATTTGTTGGAAAAATTACTTTTAGCTTACAAACTTCTTGAGTTAGAGGGCTAAATTCCATTTCAATGATGAGCTCTAGATGAGAGGAGACTTCAGCAGGAACTTCATTCAAAGAGTTACCACCTCCACTAACTTTACCTTTTGGGTGTGGCTCCAAGGGGTCAGGTGTCTCCTGACCTAAAACAGTTCCACCTCCCAATGCTGAGCTTCTGGGTGTCCTGGCTCCCATAGGGAAAGGTGCTTCATGGGTTGCCATTGCTGTTCCAGTTGCCTTTCCAGGTAAAGATTGCTCAGATGAGGCTTTTGCTGCAGTTGGTAAATGTTGCCATCAACCAACACTGCAAGGTCTGGATCCTGGGACTGGAGAATGATGGGCATTTCTCAAGGTAAACATGGGGATTTGGTTGAGAAGTAGCTTCTGCCACAAATGTTAGCCTGGCTTTCAGCACTGATGGTGTGATTGTTTGTAATATCAGCTGAAGAGGCCAAAACTCCCTAGGGAAAAAAAAAAAAAAAGAAAAAGAGGCCAAATGAGCTTGAATGAGAAATATGCTGCATGCTGGTTAATCCTCCTTGATTTAGTGCTGACTGGAGGACCAGGAAAGCTCCATTTTGTTTCCACATTTAAATAAAAGACAATTGATGCAGTTTCTTCCAAAATATGCAAATCATGACTAATTTAAAACATTGAAAATCCTCAATAAATAAAACTAGTTATAATTTCAAAATAAAAATTTCTAGAAGTAAAAATATTATGTCATTCCCAGGGTGGTCTGTAACCTTAGCTCTTTACACTTTGCCTGTTTACTGTGAGGTGCCTTAAAGGGACTTGAATGTGAGAGGCTTTAAAATTGAAGGCTTTTGTCTTGTCTGTATGACAAATATGGAGGGTGAAGTCAGAGCTTTATGAGCTTCAGCAAGTTCATGGCTATTTATTTTCCCTCAGCCTGTCATCACATCCCTATCTTGCCCCACCACCTGCCCCTAGCCCCTGGTTGCTTTTGATTTGGATATCTCTGAAGATCACTAGAGATTTTAAAAGCTCTTTTTTGCCAGTAATGCCTATTGAAAGGATGCTCAAGTTTTCTTTTCCTCTCATTCTTGATGCTCCTCTCTGACATTGTTTTCCCTTTTCCTCACCTTGCACAATTAAATGGGCCACTGCCACCTCCCAGTTCCCCTGCCCATTTCCTGCTGATCTTGATGAACTGTCAGTAGTTACCTGTGTGGGCTGTGTGTACACAGGGCAGAGTTTGCTGACTCAAGGCATTCCATCATTTTTCCTTATTAGAGTAATAAATCCATAAGGAGACTTCACTTTTTGCCATAGAACTCATTTTAATTGAAAACTTAGAAAGAAGGGAAGGGAAGGACCTCTGACAGCAGTGGTTCTCTGCAGTTCACTACATTCCTGTTTTTTTCTTTGACTGACTCTTTAACAACCCTGTTTGATGGCATCATATCTCATGGTCCTTATTTTTACTTCCCATCAAAGACTACCCTTCCCAACATTACCATCACCTCCTGGAAACTGGTTGGGTATTTTGGGTGCTTGGGGAGCAGAACTAAGCTGACTCCTTCTAATTTTCTTTTTCAGTAGGACTCCCTTCCTAAAGAGAGGAATGAACTCAAAAATAGGGGTATGGAAATAACTATGCCAACAGTTTCTATGGTCTTTAAAAACACATACCCATTTCTACAAATTTCCATCTTACCAGGGGTCATCCAGCTTCTCTAAATCCAAGTTCATGGTTTGAAATTAAAAATTTCTGCTCTCTGGAGGATATTTGCATGTGCTCTTCCCAGATCAACCACACTTTTCCAGAAGCATTGCTGCTGGAATAAAGCCCTAAGGCAGACTCCGTGCCATGCAGGTGGGGGCAGACAGCAGCAGGTACTTGAGCAGACTGCTGAGGTGGCACAGGGGCTACCAGGGAAAGAGCAAGGAGTTTTTAAAGTCTGAACAGAGGGGATATGGGAACAAAGAGGGTCTGCAGTAAACTTTCTTGCAAGTCTGTGTTCTCCAGTGAGCAGCTTTATCTGTGAATGTTAAGCCCTGGTATAAGCACATGAAAACATTGAGGATGCACCAAGAAATAGTTGTTTAGCCATTCAACCTGTTGTGTTTGGTTGAAGGGATTTGCTGCACTGCCATGACCTGGTATGATTAATTTAGCACTGGCTTGTACTTTGACCACACTGAGGTTTTCACATGTCCTTGGTGGCTCCTGTTCTTAGTCACAGCACACCTGCATACAGCACAGACAAGTGATAATGCCACAGACAGACAAATTTTTCTCATCACATGATCTGCTCTGGGATTTCTGTCACTGTAGTACACAGCAGTCCTAAAGGTAAACCAAGCTCTGTCCCCTCTGCTTCACCAGCTGTGAAACTGGGGCTCCCAGAGGCTGCACCAGCCAAGTGCAGGTCACATCCCAGTGGGCAGTGAGCCCTTGCTGCATAACTCTCTCAGCACCAGGGACCCCAGGCGAGAGGTGGCCAGGCATCCTCGATGGAGACAGGTGCCCAGGGCAGTCTGCCAAGGGACAGGGGTGGCTGCTGGCACAGAGGATGGAGATGGCCTCACCTACCTGCTGCTCTGGCCAGTCTTCTCTGGACAAAAAGCACTTGTTTGGAAGGAAATTGGAGATATTTATCACTTAGAAACTATATTGGCTACATAATTCCTTGCTGGAAGAGATAGTTTGGCAAGATAAGCACAACTGACATAATTGGGTCCAATTTCTTTAAACACACTGCCCTGTATAATGAGAATAACTGAGGCCTTTTGCTGCCAGGCTATTGAGTCACAAATGTGAAAGAAAGAAACCCAAAATAAACAAATTATGAGGAGTTTGAGCTGGCTACTTTGGATCTATTTTTAAGCAAGACTTTAGCTGTAAGAATCTTGAGATTTAAGATTTTGCCTGTACCCTACGTAAATAGCAGTTGGCATTCCAGTGAAGTTCAGTGTTCAAAATTCAAGAAATTGCTTTGGTTTGGGTTCATCTGTAGATATATTGTCAGCAATTGTTGATTTTTTGCAACACACACAGCATCTGCAGTTGTGTAAAGCACGTGAGCTCATGTTGGCCTTGAGTAAATGTGGCAGCTATAGCAGCAAAGTGCTGTTCACAGCGTCAGCTCACATAAACCTCTCTTTCTTCCTCGAGGGCAGCCCCATTTCCTAAAAGTGCAAACCCACACAGTTTGCATGGGAGTGTGAAACACAAACTGCTGCACTGTAGCTGAAACACGCTCTCCTGACCCTCTGCTGCTTCTCAGCTCCTTCAGCAGAGAGGGAGGGTGGCTTTGAACTGTCTCGTCTGAAAAGCTCAGGGCTGTTTTTTGAGCAAAACCTGACAGATTTGTGAATATCCACAGAGATGCTCAGATATGACCCTAAGTGAGATTTCCTCACTTTTATAAACTCAGAGATGAAGGCAAAAACCATCCAGCCCATCCCTCTGCCATCACAGGTTTGTTTTCACTGATTTCCTTCAGCAAACATTGCATGAGTTGTCCTAGTTTAAGTCAAGGTGAAACTTGCCTGCCTGCATAAAGAATTGTTGCCTTTTTTTCACAGCAAAATGGCAGTCTTGCTTTGCAGTGCCAACACAGATGTCACTCACCACTGGCAGCTCACACTGAGCGGCTGCAGCCTGAGAAGCCCATTCTTCAGACACAGAAGGCAGCTCTGAATCCATCCAATTATTTATTGTAATAAAGTTCTGAATGTAATAAAGCTTCATTTCTTGATCTGGGAGCACTTCAGATGGTGAAAAGGACAAGAGACATGCAGACATCCCCTCATGGCTCCAGTTCCCTTTCTGTCCCTTAAGGCTCTAGCAGCAGGGTATCTCACTGCTCTTGAGGAGGTTTTCATTTCATCTGGGAGCAGAATTAGGTTCCATGCAGCCACCAAATCATCCATGGGACCAGGTGGCCAGGATGCAGCAGCCTGGCTCCTTGCACCCACCAGGTTCCAACAATCAGTCTTTGGTCTGCAGCTAGTTAAAGGCAGGCAGGAGTAAAATAGATTTGAAAGCAAGTTATAATTTTTTACCCCATTCCTTGCTGTGGCTCACTGCACATCTGTACAAATATGGGCTTGAGGGGGTCTGGACCCACAAAGACCCTCTGGCCTCACTTGTGTGCCTATCTTTGGGTGACACATAGCAAAAGCACAAGCACAAGCTTGTAAATGTTCCAGGGCACCTTTCCTGGCCTCTGCCATGTGCCACAGGCACTCCTGCAGCCATGGCTGGGGGCACTGCTGTAGACTGACCATGCATTCACACTCCCATAGGATCATTCACTCTTTCTGAAGATTTGAAACCATGAAGAATACCATTTATTGATTATCTTTTATCAGCAGGCAGCAGGGACGCATAGTGGGAGTGAGACAGGGGTCTGGATTCCATCCTCCTCCTCCAGCACCCCACAGTCAGGTGCCCCATGGAGACCTCTCCTACAGCAGGGAGCCAAGGATAAGGGGAACTGGAGCTTACTTCTGTCAGGAAGCATTTGCAGAGCTCAGACTGACATACTGAGGCAAACAGCAAATGCTCCCGGACCACATAAATAAGCCGTCACTTTGAGCGAGTTTGTAACTGAAAAGCAAGCAGATTGGAAAATTATCTAAAAATAGTGGAGCAAAGATTAGCAGCACAAGAATCAGCTCAGAAGCATCAGGACACTCCTGGGCTTATTCAAATCACAAGTTCTTAAAGGAGGATTGCAAAGATGTTGAAAATACACAGACAGCTCTACACATTACTTGGGTTTGCCTGAACTGCAGGAGAGCACGACGTTCCTGGCAGGGCACAGCAGATACCTGGGAAGTCTTAGCATTTTTAATGAGGGTTATGAAGAATTTTATTATCATGGAAAGGAATATAATAATTTTCTCAACAAAAAAAGCTCCTTAGTCAGTAACCACTGTCTAGCACTTGGAGGCAATTCAGCCATCTTTAGCTGTCATTTCAGAAAACACGGCAAGAACAAGATCAAATTTATATTGCCTTTCATATTAGGAAAATTTCCCATTAATAATAGGTTTGTCTTTACAATATGTGTCTTGAAGTAAAATAATTTGAGCTATTTGGAGTTTTATGAGATATTCTAGAGGAAGAGTCTGCAGAAATTTCTGACCAGCTCCTCTCTTCACCTTCCTCTCTTCAGACCTCATTAAGAACTTCACAATGTTCCAGTTCATTTCAGTTGTGCTTGCATTTTCTCCCACCTTTCTGCAATCCTGTTTGGTTTTGTTTTGTCTTGGAATCATTATCCATTAAGTATTTATTATTTATTGGACCAGCATGGCTCATGAACGCATATTTTCTTTCCCTTATTCTTTCTACTTTTTATAGTGTATTCATTAAAACTTGCTTGTTTGGGAGTACAAAACCAATCTATAATACTAATTGCTGTTGCAGGATCTGGGTAGCAGAGCTGACTTTGTTTTCTCCCAAGCTGACACCTCTCTTGCAGTTCTCTTTGAGTCCTCACCACGGTAGCCTGGAGCATGAGCTTGCCATGAGATCCTTCAGAAGCTTTCCCCCTACAGCTGTAGGGGTGACTCAGTTGTCCAGACACTGCTGTGGTCTGATCTCTCTCTATTCAGCAAGGGCTTGGTGATGGGTGAGCTGAACCAGAAGCTACCTGCTGCTACAGGAGGGGAGAGCCTGTTCTCCTCCATCCTGGATCCCCTCTATGCCCTTCTCCAGACTCCAGTCTGCACTACCCACTCGCCACCTCCCTGACTCCCTTTGCACCAGCTCTGGCACTCACTGTAAGATAAGCCAATTTGGAGCAGTAAAACAGCAGACCTGTGATATAGTCATTCAGCTTGAGGTGCCTTGTGAAACCACACCCTCCTGCTAAAATCACATCTGCACATTAAGCTGTATCTGGACATGGTTTGCACCATAACAAGAAGGAGTATACAACCTTTCATTTCTTAAAATTTGAATCATAAGTCCTGGAGAGTATGGAAAAACATAGCAGCAGTGGATATGAAACAGCTACTAGATTATATGAACACTAAAAGCCAACTTTTGTGTCATTTCTCATGAGGTGGCATTTCAGTGGGCAAGCTTGGGCAGCTACACCAAAACTACCCACTCATTTCAGCAACACAGCTACTTCTCCTTTTGGTTTGCCCTGCAGCTTTGAATGGGTCATCCCTTTAGACCCTCTGTGTCTCCAGCTGTGAAACTGTTATCTGCTGTGCACCATAGGCTCTACAGCAGGCTGGGAACAACAGAGATGGCTAATTTTTAAGAGGGACATGTTGTAGTCCTTTCTCTTTTTTGACTTGCTCCCATTGTCTCATGCACACCCTTAGTTCCCAGGAGAAAAATGTCCTGAGCTCTGGCAGTAATTATTAAGAGCACAGCAGATAAGCAGTTTCAGTAAGCTGAGCAGGGATCACAGGGCAAAGTGTGTACCTCGGAAGTTACAGAACTACTTTTGTAAAGCACTTTAAAGATGAAGCATGCTTCTTCATCATGTCTTCTCATTATTATGACCAGTCTTTCTATCTACAAAAGAGCAATGCCACCTTCCAGGGCTTGCTATTGCTCTCTCTGTGTCACTGTCAAAGTAGGGGGAGTCAGTTTAGAGAGAGGTGTGCTGCTCTGCCTGCAGCACTGCTGTGTTGGGAGAGCCTTCTGTACCTGTGTTTAAATGGGGACAATAGCTACCTACAGCCTGTCTGTGGGTGCTGTGAGACTGGACTCATTAGCACTGGCAAAGAACACAGGCACTGGATAAAAGGGACAGATAAGCACTCGGTTTCGTTATTTGAAGACCCGGATCAAAGAACCAAGGGCAGCCTTGATTTACCACTGGAGGTACACCTGCAAGAAATGTCCGATTAGAAATCAAGCAATAAAACCACTGACAGTAAAAACAGCAATGAAGGCATGAAAAAAGTTTGCAGCTGGTCAGCTGGAACACAATGCAACAAGGAAAACCACAAAGCAACCACTGCGTTTTTTTCTGACACTTTTTTCCATCTTGTTACAAAGACTTTTAAAACAAAACAAAACAAACACTCCACAGGATATGTAGCTTGGGCTTTTTAGGTTTTTTTAGAGGAAACAAGGAAAGAGCAGAAAGGGCTTTCCTTCCTTCTAATAACTGCAGCTTTTGGAGGAAGGCGGTTCTAAGATGTTAATGATTGAACAAAAAATTCCTGGTAGTTAAAGTGGGGGTGAAACACAAATCTGTCTCTGCCTCTATTCCCTGCCACTCTGACAGCCAGAAAAGGTTGTCAGGCCTAAAGCCACCAATAAATATTCCTTCTCCCCAGCAGCACACTGTCTTCTTCATGCCCCAGTGTCTCCAGGTAAGCACCTTCACAGGGTATTATGTGCAGGCTGACATGTTTTATACATCCCCTCTAGACAGTAGGCACTCACATTCCTGCAAGGTTAAGAAAGGGCATTCATTCCATCAGAGAGCAGTAAAAGGATGCAGAAAGGTAGGTCACAGTTATCCAGGATGGGAGAAGAGGTTGCATGGACCTTTCTGGGGAGCAAGCCCTGGGTTCCAGAGGGATCTGCAGCCTGACCTCTGGAAAGCAGGCATGCCTCCACCCAGGCTTGGTGGAAGCCACCATTTCCCACCTCTAACACCATCCATCAGCATGACACAACGAGTTTCCTAGCTTGTGAGGTACCTCAGGACAGACATCATGAGCCACTGTCTGGAAAACAGCCAGCTAACAAGAGGGGAGAGGTGACAGGGAGCTGATGGCCACGTAGAACATGAGCTGTAAATCAGAGCTGAGTGTTAGGGTAAGGGATTTTTCCCTTGGAGCAGCAGAGAGCAACCCTTTAGCTTTACTCTGTCAGAAAATCAAACCTACTTCAGCCTATTTCAGTGCATTATGAAGGGAAGACTGAAAGGCTGGGGCTGTGTGGGTTCAGAGGGTTGTGTTAAAGACCCTTGCAGGACAGGGAGGAAGAGGCAAAGCAGACATGAAAGACAGTGGTCAGGAAATGTCATTGAATCACTCAGCAAATCTAGGAAACTTGTTTTGATTAAGTTTATATGGAAACACTTAAAGAAAATAGAGAAAAGAGACCACCAACAGAGCAAATCCAAGTTGAGCTAATGGAAAGAAATGAGTTTTTATTATTCTAGCAAATATTGGTGGGGATGTGATTGAAACAACCCACTGAATCTAAACTCCCCCCCTTCAGGAAGCTGATCAAGCTCCAAATTTCCCTGCTGGCCTCAGCTCCTCTGAAGGGCCAACCCAAAGCCTTAGAGATGAACAGTGGGAACATGAAGAACATCAGGAGCAGATCCAGCTCCGTGTGGCTTTGGCTTGTGTCCTGGCAGACACAGTAAAATAGGGGAGAAATCAAACCTGTGGAGGCTGGAAAGAGTTGAGACACCAGTGGGGCTCCTCTCTTCCAGACCTAGGCAGTCTGAAAGCAGGGTGCAGAGCTCTGCCAGGCTGCCTCAGCTCTCTTTATTGGACCTGGAGCCACAAATACCTCCACAGGCTGATTCATCCCAACAACTTGAGGTGCATTTGTGCTTTCAAATCAGTCCCCCACACTGCCAACACTGAGACCCACCCCAGACACCATCTAAAATAAGTTTCAAGAGGAAAGCTGGCCCCTGCTAACAGGCCAGTTTGCCCCACACCTTGTCCCCAGCACTGTTGTGACAGACCTAATATTCTCTCATATCCCTGTACACATTCCAGGCTCATAGAAGCCTTAGCAACCCATCCCAAAAAGCTGCTGTGACCCTGACACTCATCTCTCTGTGGAGCAAAAAGAGGATCTTGTCCTTTTTCACATGACCATCTTGTCCACAAGAGACCACGGGGAGAGGGCACATGGCTCCCTCAGAGCAAACACCCTGTTTGCTGATGGTGAACAGAACCACTCCTACCCAAAAGGGTTGGGAGTCGTCAATGGGCAGCCATTCCAGCAGCATTTCAATGCTCTTTATTAGAGAAGCATTCCTGTGGTGTTTAAAAAGCTGTCTCTGAAACTAATGGCACCTAGAAGGTGTCTGTCCTTGGTATTGCAAAAACTTCATCCACAGAAGCTCCTGATCAGGAGGAATCAGTACAGCTGGGATTTCAGACCTTCCTGGAAGAGCTGCATTTTTTATGAAGCCAACCAAATAAACTCCTTCCACAAGCAATGGCATCAAGGCTTAAATGCTGATGAGTAAACACAGGGAATGAACTGGAGAGGCATGAAAAGAGGGCTGGTTGATCTGCAATTCCTCTAATTGAAAAGCTGCTGGATTTTACTGTGTGATGGTTTTACTAGAGACCAATAAATTGCAATTGTGTTGCCAGGAAGAAAGAAGCTCTCTAAGTGTTTCCTGTACCAGATGGGACTAAATAGGTTGTGCCTGTGGGAAGGGAAGGGTGTCCCTTGCAGGAAGCTGTGCTGCTCCAACACTGAGCAGCCAGGCCTTCAAACATGTGGGGCATGTCAAGGCTGGGCAGCATCAATATTTCTGAGGGGGTTCCTTCACACACAGCTTACCTGGCCTTTTGAACACAGTTCAGTGAGAAGTGAGAATAGCTGGCTAAGAAAAAGGTTGCAATATTAAATAAATTCATAAAAATACTGAACACATATATAACTCTCTCCCACTGCAAACCCATCCCTGCTCACTACCTCCCCACACTTCTTCTAAACCAACCAAAACCAAAAAGAGATTATATTTCAAGAAAAATAAAGTCGCAAAATTAGGTAGGTTACCATACACAGCATACTATTCAGGAAATTACAGTGCAGTAAGTTACTGTAAAAACATGAGATACATGTGCTCTCAATGGCTACCTATATTTGTTCCCTTATCCTGTGCCAAATTTGACAAAAGCAAGGGAGCAAACCCCTCCCAGCTGAAGGTAAACTTCCTCACCTTAATGGAAGATTAAGAGAGTCCCCCCTAGGGCCATGCTAATGCCACTGTGCTCCTTCTGCCATAGCTCTGTGGGTCTGCCAAGAGCTGAGGGTCCTGCTGGATCTGCTCCCTCCCTAGGAGACAGAGACACCGATATTAGCAACAGGTTATCGGTGTTGCAGCCATTTCTAATATCTGCTTTTAAAAAAAGACTATTATTGAAACAATGCATGTGATCTTAGTTAAAAATACCATTTTTTTGTGAATTTTTATTTCCTCTGAAGTTTATTTCCCTCTCAGCTTATATTACTTCCTAGATGCAGTGCCTTTCACTGAAGAATATTACTCTCGTGGTGCACCATGTGCATTTATGCTCCAGCTACTTGTAGCAGACACTGTGTAAACATGTCAGAAAGAACTTACACTCCCTCCACATGATGAAGAATGAAATCCTTTCAGGATTTCAGGTCCTGACACCATTTGGACCAGTCTCTTCCAAGCCTAAACTTATGGGTATATAGACAGAGAGAGAAGAGACACTTTTCTTCTTACATGCTTATTATTCCCCTCGAAATTAATATGAATGAAAAGGAATCAGCTCATTCATCAGCTCTGATAAGCTCTGTGTGAGACAGATCACATCTGAATGAGTAGTAGCTGATAAAATACTGGTATTTGAAGACAATAGCAAGTTCTCTTTTATAGTATCAGATCTCCTTTTATGTGCTTTCCACCAATATTCAAGTAGATGAATTTTCTTATCTTTTGTTTGTTTTGTTTTAGGTGGCTTTTTTTTGTTGTTGTTGTTGTTGTTTTTTTTTTTTTGTTGTTGTTGGTTTGGGGTTTAGGGGTTTTTTTGTTTGGTTTGGTTTGGTTTGGTTTGGTTTGGTTTGGTTTTTTGCCAGAAAAAACTTGTAAAATGAAAATAATGTGAAACCTCATCTGATAGTCATCACCTGGGGACTCTCACTGGCAAGTCTGGTGGCCTTACCAGTGAGACTGAAAGACTGAAAGACTGAAACCTCTTTTATGGTCTTGGAAATTGTTTTTGGTCTGAGAGAGAATAGATATGAATTCTATGACCAATTACACGGACCACAATTCATGTAATAACTAAATTGTGAACAGTTCCATAGTTCCCATCTAATTCATGAACGAAAAAATAGTTGAACTGTGAAAGCAAAGTTGTGGGTTTCCCCATTCCCTTCCCAGTTATGTTTGACAGCTAGACGAGGAAAGCATTGGTCTTGATTACAAATACAAGACACAGCCTGCAAGAACAGCCCAGAGTTTCTAAGCCTGGATGGGAATACTGTCAATTTTCATGGAGCAGTATTTTCAGTGCTCAACAGTTTGATCTTTTGTCCATTTTGGACTAGCCTCTTCTTTTTTTTTTTTTTTTAATGTTGAGATAACCTCTATAAATGAGGAATTCCTCACCTATGAGTATAGAAATATAAAAACAATAATGACCACCAGATGAAAAACAGATTAAGGACTCTTGAAGTCAAATATTCACATCACTGTGACAGGGATCTAGCCAACATAAGCACATCATTTGCATCAGCATTTTTGGCACCTAATGAAATATCTTTTTTAAGTAACCACCCAATTTCCCTATTGACAAGTACATGCCTTTGAAGGTCTCCCAAGGAGGTATGCTCTGTGGAACAGAAGCGCTGAATTTCTTTCCATCAGATGAATAGGAAACTCTGACAATATTTGTCTGCTCTCAAGGCACCTATTTGTCAGTGGCTGGAGCCTCTCAGTCACTGACCAGGGAGCCTTGTTCTAGCAACCACCTCAGCTCTGCAGCCTGCAGCCTTCCCTACCTGTTTGCTGAAATAAAATGGTTTAGGATATTGCATGAATGCACAGACACGAAAAGCTTTGGCAAATCAATGTAAGTTTTAAATATGTCAAAATTCAACTGCTGAAGAGAGCACCCTAACTGATACCATAATGCTCACATGCATTATTCTTTTTTCCTTTCACAGCCAAGAAGCTTAAAATATTCAAAAGCATTAATGAAAGAGGGTGGGTAGCCATCATTGCCTTTTATGCCCATACTTGTCTATTTAAATGCCTATTTATGTGTTTATAGGACAGGACCCAGCAAAATACACACAGACACACAAACGCACTAACTCATATATTCATATTGCTGAAATTACATAGCAAGTCTGGAGATTAGACCAGAAATAGAATCCAGATCTCTTGATGCAAAACCTTTTGCTTTAACCACTTGAGAATAGATCCCCCTAGCCTCACAGACTGTCAGATTAAAATGAAAGAGGAAAAGAATCACAGAAACCTCAAATCAAAGCATGAAATTGAAAATCTGTCAGATCCATAAAATGAAAATTCTCTCCAATGGAAAATTCTGACACAATCATATTTTCTCATGAAATTGGAGCTGGAAATAAGGTCATACTGAGGAAAAAAAAAAGAATAATATTAAGAAAAAACCCTCCAGAACAGCATCAGCCACTTCAGTAAGAGAGTCTGAAGGGTTTTGACAAGTACTGTGTCTAAGCCAAAAAACCCCAGGGCTAGATCTTCCACAAAAATCAGAAAACTTAAAGGGACATTGTCAAAATTGGTAGACCAAACATTTGAGCAACTTTAAACTCAGAGTAATACATGAGAATTCATCTTTTTCTTTATTAAAAAGAACAGCTGAAAGATATTTATGAAGAATATGGTGACATAGTTTGCATATTTATTTTCTAACTAAGGATAACATGCCATGCAACTTTTTTTTTTGCTTGGTTTTAGCCTTCCTTACATTATAGGTTGAAAGATTACTTTCTAATTAAAAATTAGCTTTTTTTTTTCCCTGTACTTATACCGAGAAATTTATGGAGAAAGTCAAATGAAAAAAAGTAAGTCAAAATGGGACACAGAGAGGGGGCAGGAGGGGGAAATGTTTATTTTTAAGTGCAGCATGGCATCATTCTGTTATAAAAATCTGGTGCAAACTGATTTTCTGAAGTGCTGAGAACCTACAGATCCTTTGAATTCATCAGGAGATCTGAGCACTCAGCTGACTCCTTGGGAAATCAGGCCACATTTCTTTAGCTCCTCAACCCTGCAAGAATTTCTTCCCATGTCCAGTTTAGCATGTATAGTTACTCCAGCTGGACTCAAAGTGACTTCATGGTGGCTTCATTGTTGTATGTGCAGAGCTTAATGGCTGGATATCTAAATGAGATTGCACAGATGTAATTAATCTGCTTAAAGATGAATAAAGACTAAAGCCAGCAGTGTGAGAGGATCACTTGGCTCCAGTTAATGCAGGAAACAGGTACTTAGTGGGCACAGGCCATCCCTGGCAGGCCCAGCACACAAACCCAAGTGCCAAAGCATTGAGGAGCATGCATGCAGCCAAACCACTGCAGGAGGTCACAGTAGATCCCACTGACTTACATGAATATCCTTTTTTTGGATTTTGAAGTGCTTGCTGTAGCATTTTCTGCCACATCTGTGAGGAGGGTCAGCACCTCAGATGTACATCTCAAAAGCCACTATGCTAAACAAGATTAGACAAGGGTTTAAAAATTACATTATTTCTGAATAATCTGACAGCATGCAGTTGGTTCAGTTGTTACCATTGAATTAATAAATATGTAAAATAGCATTTACACTGGTTGGTACCTTGTGTATTTATCTACATTTTCCTTGGGATCCTTTTTCCACTTCTAGAACAATTTAGGTTGTGAGCCCATTTACACTGTGGGGACATTTATATAAGGAAGACCAAAGCCTTCATATTAAAATAAGATGTATGGTGGGACGTTGCATCTTGGGACTGCAAGGCTTCTGTGTCTTTTTTCCTTCTTCACTGAGAAGAGAGCAGTTTCCTAGAAGATTTCCTGGCTCCTGGCCAGCAGTCTATCTCCACAAGTGTGTTTTTAAAACAGGAGCTGGAGGTTTAAGCAGCCTCCCTACTTCCCATGGCAGCTTCAGCCTGCAGACATCAAAGTGATGTGGATGTGGCCTGCAGAGCCATCCTGCTGATCCTGTGGTGAACATTCAAGTGAAGCAAAGCTGGGCACTGGAGAGGCCATTTGCCATGCTGGTGTCCATCCTGTGCCAGTGGCCAAGGGACAGCTGATGGGATGAGTGACACTGACAGAGCTGTGCAGCTCAGCTCAGCTCAGGGAGTACCTGAGCATGGAGATGGATGCCTTCATCTTTTTGAAGTCCAAACCCCATTGCCAGGCTGTGTGAGAAGGCAACAGCACTGCCCAAAGCTGTGACTTAGCAGTGAGGTGCACCAGCAGGAACTCCTTGACCACAGCACTGCAGAGACACAGAAGAGCACTGCAGGCTCAGCACACAGAGATCTTCTCCAGGGAGTCGAGACTGACTGACACCCATCCCCTTGGTTTCCAGTCTCAGATTCTTAAAGGACATACCTTTTGCTGCTGGGAAAACTGATGGAGGTCTTGTCCCTACCTCTCTCAGAGATGTAGGCTTCAGTCAATCACTCAGTGAGAAAGTACTTCCAAGAAAAGATCTCTCAAGCTTGAAGCTGTCCCACTTCACATGTAATCAGTAAATATTAATTAGGCAAGGAAGAGAGGTAAAAATAACACCCTCACCATGGAGATCTTTTATGAAACTTACAGATAATTTTTTGAAGTGGTGCCTGGATCCTCTTTTTTCTCACCAAATAAATGTCAAATTCTCTGTGATGAGAAGAAGCAATTCTCTCCTGCATGGTCCATTTCAAGGCGGGGATGAATTTGATTCCCTCAGGTTGTCTGAGGATGATTTGAATGCAGATCCAGTGCTTTTGGGGTGATCGTCAAAAAGTGACTCTTTCCACCCCATAGCTAGAAGGCAGCCCTAGAGATCTCCTCCTTTCCAAAGCAAGTGTTCATATTCTATGCACACTCAACTCTCTTGTTTGGAAGAACCAGCTGTAACCAGTGCTGCTGCTAAGAATTCTTGTGAAGGGATCTTACACACAGAGTTCAGCTTGTGGGTTCCTAACCAGTGCCAGCTGGGAGGATTTCTTTGTGAGTATTTGAGAAGAGTTCTTGGCAAGTCCCTGTCCTAGACCTAGCCAGGCTGTCTTCCTCAGCTGGTGAGCTCTGCATTTACAAAGAAACGTGGATTCCACCTGAAATGACTTTTCTTCCTCTGTGAGGAGTAAATGATTTACTAAAGACTGCCTTTTTCCCAAATTGCAATTCCATCTGTAGAGACACGGACATGGATCAGTGCATAGCTCACAATCCACACAACATCATAAATACATTTTTTTGTGTGGACCTAATTGTCAAGTCAGATTTGAAGGATAAATTCAGAAAAGTACAGAGTGATTTTTCATGGACATTTTTATATCATCACCTTTGTTAAACTAGCATTAATTTCCTGCTAACCAACAAATGGAGATCAAGGGGGATGTCTTGGTTGAAATAAAAAAAAAACAGACATCCATGATTTGTCAAGTCATGCTGGAAAATAGCAAGGAAGGACAAGAACAGTGTAGCTGAGTATGAAGCCAGGGAATGCAGAGAAACCTGGATTTTCTAAACCTTAGGAGTATGTCAGGATATACAGGATATGTCAGGATATTCAGTCACATTGTTGTAGTTCAGCAATCCTATCTATGGCTGTAACTCAGGTTCTCTTGCAGTAAAAATACATGAAACAAGTAGCAAAGAAGATACTTGGACTTCAAGAAGGTCTTGAATAAAGTTGACTGAGAGACCAAGAGATAATTTGTGCTGAACTTTGGAAATGAGTTTATTTAATTTAATATTTATCTGGATCTATTGTTTTTCTCTCCTCACTCATTTGTCACTGGGATAATTTGCATAAGGTTCACCAGGGACCTCTGCACTGCTGCCAGTGAGCAGCCCATGGTGCTGGACTCCCAGTGGGATGTGAAATGTGTCTTGACTCCCAGATGATGGGAGAAGAGTAGTGCCAGCGTATGTGGCGTCATCCACCTCTCTGCTGCATGCAGAAGGATCCTTTATGACATTATAATTGTTTCTGAGTAATTAACAGCTTACCCCAGACACAAGGGAGAAGAGCAAGCCTACCTTATAAAGTTGGATTTTTAGAAGTATTTTTGGCTTCTGGAACCTTTAGGATTTTCCTGTGGGGGCAGGGATCCCTGCATGGGGAATTTAAGTGTGCTGACAACTCTGTTTTTCCTTTTTCTCTCAGGGAAGAGGCTGGGAAGCTGTTTATGGGCCTTTGTGGGTCTGTTCATTTTAATCTGATTTTAATTGATTTCTTTGAAGAAATACACCAAAATCCACATCTTGATCTTGACCTAGATCAAGATCAGTGAACTTAGTGATCAGTGTTTAGTCTTCAGTCAGTGAAGTCACTGACTGGGGTAAGTGGGAGCAGAGCTTGATGATTTTCATGCATAATTTCTGTAGTAGTAGATATACACAAAATCATTATATATGAATATTTCTTTAAAAATATTATGCAGTAACAGAAAACACACAACCAGAAAACACACAACCAGAAAACACAAATAATTCTGTGTTTTCCTCTTCTGAAATAAAATATGATAATAACTCTTGAAATATTTCCTCAGTTAAAGAGAAACTTGCTGCTCAGCAACAGGGTTTCACCATCCAGAATCATAGTCCAGTTGCTGCTGGTGAGAGTGGGGATAGCAAAAAGGTATTTAACCCCTCTGTAGGCAGCCAACAGAGTTCAATACTCCAGAAGTCCAAATGTCTTTGGATTTTCAGACTTGCAGCTGCAGAAGCCTCGTGGTTGTTGGTCTTGGAGTAGACCAGCCCATTTGGTCCACAGCCCCTGTGGTCAGCATGTGCTTCATTTGCTGACAAGAAAAGCTACAGTTCAGATTTGGGGTCTACCAGGAGCTTTGAGAGGATCCCATGGGAAAGCCTGTGGGACAAAAAGGCAGGAGTTTTTTGCTACTCTTTGGTGTGACACTCATCACAGGGTAAGAACCTCACTTAGCTTGCACCACCTACCAAGGAAGGTGCCTTTCTTGCAAGTGAGAATATTCCAAAGAGGGTAGAAATGTATATAATATCCCTCCAGTTGTGGGCACCCCATGGGTAGCCACATTGCTCACAGGTGAACCCCACTGCAACACACATACCTCAGAGGCTTCTGGACAGCCACTGTGACACTGTGTCCTGTAGACACCTGTGGGAGGATACTGGGGTCTGGAGAGAGCCCAAGGATTTCACTTCTCAGCCCTTCAGACAATGATTGCTCTCACTGCCAGCCAAGCAAACACTGTGCATGCTCCAAAATGGAAATGGATGTTAGCACTGGAGACGGTCAAATGCTCCTTTCATTGGCTCAGAAAAAAAGAAATGTGAAAATATTTTTGAACTTTTTATCTTAAATTGCCACAGACTGAGGCAAAAATTTTGGCATTTGTTTTTGTGTGGGTGGGCCTCTGCAAATGTCAGGCAGTGAGGAGGTTTCTGCACAGCTACTGAGCTGAATGAGACCATTTGAGAGGGCACAGCTTCCAGTCTTCCTGCAGAACTTCAAACACAGGCTCTACTTTTCTGTACAGGAAGCAGTTCTTCTAAGCCAAGGAGACTGTTCACAGTACAGGAGTTTAAACATGAGTGCAAACTTCTGCATGACCAGGTCAGCAATTACTATCTGAGAAATGTTGCTGGCATGTTATAATTAGCAATTGTTAACAAAAGGGCTTAGAGATACAATCACAGCTCTAACATCAAGGATTATTCAACAAAATAGAGACAAAAGGGGAATTATTTTTCTTTTATTGTATTTCTCAGTGTAAGAATTATTAAAGGACTCTACATTTTTTCATCATTTTCCCACAGTCATTTATGATAATCTCTTGGAAGAATCAAACTAAAACGTCAGTCCTCACAGGAAAAATTTGCCAACTCATGCATTTGTTATGTTAGGTACAGTTGTTCATGTGGGCTTAAGACAGTGCCACAAAATGAAGTTTACCTCTGACCTTTGAGAAGTCAAAACTGGTTTGGGGAAACTGCATATAAAATAGGTAAAATGTTTTTCTAAAGTGTATTCCTAAAGCAGGTACTGAGATGCTAAATTCAGCAGTTACAGTGAGTCCTCTACATCAGACTCAAGTCTGTAGTTGCATTTTAGAATCACCCAGGGGGGAAAAAACAACCATGTTTTTCCAATATGGGTCAGAAACACTAATTAGCTGGAATTGTTTCTCATGATCAGTAACTCAGCAGTTCTCCTTCTGCCTCTGTTAGAGAACTGAGTTGAAGAGTGGTTGCATTAAAATAGCAACAAACAACATCCAAATTCTAAACACCAGTCAGGCTTAAATTTATCTCCCGTAGTGCTTTCTTGTGACAGTGGCGATGACAGCGTCGATTAGATAGGGCTGGCACTTCACACCGTGTGTCACTCCTCATTATCTGATGAGAGTCCCTGCAAGAGGCAGGTGCTGGGGAATGAAAGATTAGGTGCAGCTCCTGTAATCAGGCTAAATCCCTCACTACCTCCACCGAGCGATAACAAAATATAAGCAGCTTTCTCCTTTCCGCAAATTCTTCCCCACTTTTGCTGTGCTCATGAGTCTGTGGGTGTAATTACCCCAGCTCATGGCAGAAACCAGCATTTCCAGGATGAAGGTGGTTCTGGACTGCAGACCTGTATTCCAGACAATTTCTGTTCTCCCAGGAGTATGTACAGTCCGAATCATGCAGCCTTAAGCCAACCTGCAGAAGTGCCCCTCCCTCCCTCCCTCCCTTCTGTGCAGATGTTTGAGCTTTTCTTCCTCAATTTTAGCAGATCCTCTTTAATTCTCCCTAATGACTCTCTCACTCTCCAAAAATAAGCAAATGGATTTTGCAAGTGAATGAACATAATGAAAAGGCAAGGTGAGGCTTGGAGACATAGTCTGGATTTTGACACTTGCTGCATTTTTCTGATACCTCTCAGTGTGCTAATCAATGTTTGGCAGCATTGCTATTAGAAATGAAGTTCCAGTAATGAGATCTAGCAAACTTCATGGAAAAAAGACAGTAATCTTTCAGTGCCAATTACTGCTGAGAACTTCTTGGGCTTTTTGCACCCTTTCAAAAACAAATCACTCCTCAGATTTGAAATGAGAACACTGGCTTTTTGGGAGAGAGCCAGGTCATGCTGAGTAAGACTCAGACACCTGGCTGTGGGAGGGGATTCATGTATGCTAGACACAGAAAAAAAAAAAATACACAGCTAGCTTTGGGTAGGAATCAATTACCACTTGCTTCCTTGGAGTGTCCCAGACAGAGGCTGTCTGCAATCACCTCTTCAATAGAGATACTTGTGGGAAGCCATGAAGGTGGCAACTGGAGTCCCTGCATGAGAAATTACAGACCACAGGGAAGTGAATGGGCAAACCCAGAACATCCTGTACTTGCCAGCAGTCACAGGTGCAGGTTACAGCTGGTGAAATGGCAAGTGTGATGAAAGTAAGTGTTTCACTGGAGGCCTGGGACGTTAAAGAGGAAGAGGAGCAGAAAATACTTGATAGATACTCGATAGAAAAATATCTATCAAAGAAAACAGCCTAAAGACAGTGAGGGAGAAGCACAGTGGTGTCTGGGGAAGGTAAAGAACAGCACAATGGTGGTGGCCAGAGGCATTCAGAATCACTGGCCACAGTCAGCACCTGTGGGCACCCCTGCTCTGTTGTGCCAACAGGGTCCCACACCACTGACCATAAAGTTTAATCATGGCTGGATGAAGCACTGGAGGATGCACTGTGGAAGGTTTGTGCTGCTGGGAGCTGAACCCCAAGTTCATTTTGACTATTTTGTCATACTAAATGTTAATCTGTAAGACCCACATGGCCACTGATAGATGGTCCCCACCATGCTGGCACTGGTGTGACACTGTGGTGGCAGGCAGAAGTTTAACTGCCTGGTTGAAATGCCTGTCTAAGCATGCCAACCTTCCCAGGAGCTCAGATGTGCCAACAGGCTCCTTCCAGAGACTGCAACCCAGCCAGGGGCTGCTGTTCTCTGCTGGTGTTCTGGATATTTGGCTGAAAGGAAAAAGGATGCTCCTGTTTTACACTGTGGAGAGGTAAATAACTACAATTGGTACAGTGTTATGCCTGAGCCATGATTTGGGAGGAAGAAGATTTTTCCATGTCACTCTGAGTCACTTCATGCCCCATTTAGTGGGCTCAGAGGAACATCTTCCCCTCCCCAGCAAGAGGCCATGGCCTTGTGCTCACTGGGAGGCAGGCAGGATTTGGCAGCAGCTGATGCAAACTTTCCCAGACTCCAGGGGATAACATTTAGTCACATAAAAATCCCAGTTGGTTCCTTCATACTTAAACCCCTGCCCTCTGCAGTTGAAAAGTTAATTTGGGAAAAAGGGCTGGATGACAAAACAAGGAAAATATGGTACAACAGTCTTAATCTTATTTTTAACAATTGTCACTGTTGAAGTAATACTGGACATAACCCTTATTTAGTACTCTACCATTTGATCTTCGTGGTTACAAAACATGTGTTTCTGTCTACTGAAAATGAAGACAGGGAAAAAAAATCCACTGCTGACTGTCTGCTCAGGAATGGGACTTGAGCAAGAGGAATGCATCAAGTGAAATACATGTTTTTATAAGGCGAAATTTCTTCTTTTTTCTTTTTTTTTTTTTTGCATTGAAATCCAGTGATTTCTACTCTGCATCATTGCTTTTCTATGTGACAATTGGAACCATGCTGAGTATTTTTAGTGTTGTGCTAAGTGCACCTGACACACAAAAAGAATATTACTTGTTTGGCATTTATTAAATGTCACTGGTTTTCCAGTCTTGCAACCTGACCCATCAGCTGAACACCTCTGAGCTCCTCTGAACTCTTGCAAGGGAGCAGGCTAGTTACTGCAACCTTCTCAAGACAGGAATCTGCCTCTTCTGCAACGTGCAACCACTGTGATACCAAAACAATCCAAGCCTTTGGAAACTGTGCTTAAGCTGGGCTTATGAGAAGAGAGACCACTTCTGCACTAAGGCATACTTGTTACTGAACAAGCTGAAAAAATCACTCCTGAAACAATCCCTGAAACAGGAAAACATCAATGCTCCACTTTCCTAAAATGTCACATGCAAGTAGTTCTTCTGATGACATGATTGTCTTGTTTACAGAAAACAGTTCACCACCACTGTAGAAAAGCAGACTAGCAAGCAGACATACAAATGTCCCAATGTATAAATCAGCAAGTAAAGCCCTTTTCCTACTGTCAAGAGGTGGAATAGGCAGATATCCACTATTCAGGCCTTACTTCACTGCCACATCATGATCCTAAAAGTAAATATTTTTCCAGGATAGGTAATAGAGATGTTCAAAAGTCACAGTATGGGAAAGGTAATGATAGTTTTGTCTGCACAGGAAGCTAAGTCTTCTCTCCAGGTATGAAAACATATCAGATAAATGAGCATTTGACCACTCACAGTTTGAAGTCTTTCTGCTACTCCACAATGATGCAGCGGGTGGGAAAAACATCCAAGTCTTGAGCAAAAGTCACAATGTGCTCACATGAAAGTCACTTTTAGAATAATATGTACGGATACACAGAATCTCTATCCCACAAACAGATGTTTGGGATCTTGAACAATGAGCTGTGGCTCAGCATTCATTCTCATTACATGAGCATGGAAATCCCAGAGGAACGGGGAGCTGGCAGTTGTTGTAAGCTTTGTGGCATGTCCAGTGGAGGCAAAGAGCCTGTAAGTTTCTAGTGGCCTCTTACAGAGCTGTGGAAGAGAAAAACAAAATCAAATGCATACAAGAGATTAGTGGAGAGGGCACATTTTACAAAAATTTTCTAAAAGGTCCTCAAGACTAATTGTATGAAGTGATTAGAAAAGCATGACAGCCTTTAAGATACACTCACCACTTCTCAGAGAGAAATGAGTTTGAATTGGCGAAATCCAGTGCAGTGCTCTGTCCTTCAGCTGAGTAAAACCTGGTATTAGCCCAAGCACACTGCATATTGTGTACAGGATGCCCATGGAATAGACCATAAATCACTCTGTGTGCATAAAAAATGGAAGCCAGATGAAGAACTGCAGAACTTGGCCACAGGTGTCAGGTTCTGATGTGCCTAGCAGAGATGGTCCAACCCAATATGTGCTTGATTGCCCTCAGAAGTGCAAGGATTTGGAGGTTTTAACAAAGCAGAGTTCAGTGCCTCTGTCAGACTGAGAATAGTCACATTCCTGGCCCTTTCTTTATTCTGTCTTTTATTTTAGAGCTGTCTAACACAAAAGATTCCTCTGTGTCCTTTGCAGGACTCTGACATGAAAACCACCTCCAAATCTTCCCTGCCATCTGAGGGAGAGGTATAGAGGGAATGAGGGGATGGATGACATGTTGTTGGTGTGTGAGTGAAAAAGTAGCTGCAAATTGCTATGCTTGGGGTTGATTTGGAGTGCTGACTCAAAACTGCCCACTGTGGCAGCTGACAGCAGCACTGCCAAACCCAGGGGGATGAGACCCCAAGGAGGGAGCACCCGACCTGACCCACAGGCTCTCTGTCTTACCCAGCCTGCTTTCCCACATGGCTAATGGGCTTTCATAGCCTCTAGCTGTTTGTTTATCTTGGGGCTTCTCATTGTTGTTATGATAATACTTAAAATTTGCTTTCCAAAACTTATTTTGTCCTTACCTACTCAATTGTCTAGACGGCCCACACTGGAAGAGAGAAATTATCCATACTACTGAAACTGCAGCCTGGATTCCTGGCTTTTTATTTTTTAGAACCAGGCAAACACAAAGTACTTGTCCTACTTTCTAGTCAGTAAGCTGAAATTCAGCATGTTTAATTATAAATCAAATAATTGACTACAAAGCTATTGTGGTATGGCTCTCCATGCTGTTGATGGTTTTAATTGCAAACTGTTACATGATGTGCTTCAGTAACAAAGAATGAGCCCTAAAGTAGCAGAGGAAATGTCCTACTTTGACTCTATTTTTACAGTCAGGATGCAGGAAATTTTCTGGTGTGTCCCTCCTCTCCATGATGGACATGGACAAGAGAACTGTAGGCCACACAAGATGCCATTGGGGGCCATGCTGTGTTCAGAGGGACAGCCCAGGAGCTTGCTGTAGACTGTTCCTGCTGCCCCCTCCTCAGGACCCACTCTCAAGAGAGTCATCTTCCTCCCAGTAACCAAAGAGGAGCTTGCATGGCTCATCTTGGAACTGAGGATGAGACAGATCATGGTGCGTGCACTGAACACCCTCATCACACCAGATGGCACCCCTGGATGGCAGTCATGGAGGGCAGTGGCTGGAGGCTAAAGCTCACAGCCTCCCCCGTGCCCATGGTGTCACTCATTGCATGAGAAGGCAGGGGCTGCTCTCTCCCCTCTCTGGACACAAGGATCCTAATAGCCCCACTCCCCTGTTAAAAAAATAAATAAAGTAACAATGCTTGATTCCAGGGCATGTAAGACTCCCAGGGGGAGCTGGAGCTGGACTCTTTCCTTCTCTCAGGCCTTCCACTGGTGTCAGGCCCAGGGTGGGCACATATTGAATCTCTGGGAAATGGTGACACCTGCTTCTGCTGGACTAGACCACCACCCTGGAACAGACTGCCCAGAGGCATTGTGGTTTCTCCATTCTTGGACACACTCAAAACTGAAATGCACATAATCCTTATTCTTATTAGAAACTTATTCTAACAGGAGCTGCTCTGGGCATGGGACTTCCTAAGACCCCCTCCACACTGGTTTTTGGGGGATTTTATAACCTTGAAAGTTCTTCACAAAGCAGAGAGCAGGGGTGTTTTCACTGAATTGTGTCTTCAGTGGTGAGAAAGAGACACAAGTTTGGGTCCTTATGCACAACAGTACCAGGCAGCAGCTTCTCTGTCAGCTCCTCCAGAGGTCCTGCTTGCTCCTTTCCACTCATCTCACCCATGTATTTCCACCCTCCTCACCAAGCACCCCACCAGGCTGGAAAATATAATCTGGGGGAGAGTTTTGGGAAGGTGCTTGTATAATATCTTGAGCACATTGAAGTGAGAAAGACAAATGAGATTTTCCCTCGGCAGATTAACATGAACTAGGAATGATCCTCACCTGCACTGGAGCCAGGACCCACCACATGCTCAGTTTGGGCCAACAAGTGCAGATGAGGAAGGGGCATCAGCCCTCCAGTGCCCCAGGATGATGAGGAGGTTGGGAGGAGGAGGGGAGGTGTATGCTCAGACAAAAACATCTCAGAAGTAAAAGGCCATGCTGGTGGCAGGTATTTTTAAAGATGAGGACAGGTCCAACTTCAACAGATCAGGAGAAGTGAGGAGGGGAGAAAAATTGTGTACCCAGAGAGGCACAGGACCTACTAATAGGAGAGAGAAATTGAAAATCTCTTTTCTCCTTTTCTGTCCACAGTTCTTCTCATCCCTGTGAATCTGTACCTGGATAGAAGGCCTTCTCAGAAGTAGCTGTAGACTTATTTGCCTTCTTTTTCTTTTCATTCCCAGTGGGATGGAAAGAAAATAATAATAAAAAATACTAATGGGAAAAAAAAAAAAAAAAAAAGAGAGAAATGAAACCCTGATGCACCAGCTGCTCACCACCCACTGGCTTGTGCCCAGCCCATCTCTGAGTGGCAATCAGTCCTTTCTGGATAACTCCTTAGAAAAGAAATCTTGAAAGCTGCCACCAGGATGGACTGAAAAACTCTAAAAACACTGTCTCCCTCACCCATGGACAGGAAAATCTGGAGCCTTCCTTTGTTGAATGCAGAGACTGAGCAGGGCCAATTACCTGCAGTGCCAAATAGTGTTACAGCAAGTCTTTGGGCAGAATAAATATAAAATCCTCCAAGTCAGCTACGACATATTTCAGGCATATTTAGTCATTGAAGCTGAATATCCCCAGCTGTGTTAAACTGTTAAGCTGTTGAGTTTCCGTTTGCAAACCACTAACAAAAAGTAAGCTAAAATAGTCTTGCTGTGCCTGCTCTTGCCTAGCATTGCTGAGGAAAATGAAACTTAAAACCCAGATCATTTCATGTTTCTTGGAAAATCACCCAAGTCCTTCACGTTGATGATGTGTTCCAGTACCTTCCTGCCAGAGAAGTTTTTTGTTTAGCAGTGTCTATGGATGTGAATCCTTAAATAGGGACAAGTGAGCTGCTATTTTATTGTATTACAGGTTCTCTTTGACCTTACTCTGCTGGGCTACTGATGTGGCTGTGCTGAACCGACCAGCTCTGTGCTCAGGGAATAGTTTTGGTCCTGCATTTCCTTAATGAGAGATATCTCTTTCCTTTCTCTTGCATGCAACAGCAGTTTCTAGGCAGTATTGACTTAAAATCCTCTATTTTTATATGACTAACTATAGCAGCTAATCATTTATAAAGCTAAATGGTTGAGATTATTGTGAGAACTTGAAATCCAATCTCCATTTTTTTAAACTGAACTGCAGCCTATGCATGCATGAAGACAAAAGCTCAGAGTGTGTAAGAGGGGAATCAACAGGGCCAACTAACAGACAAATCTGTGATTTAGGGCTAATATGGAGGAGTAAAAATCTTCCTGAGCTTTTGTGTTATTTTGGTGTGAAGTGCTTGTGGGGGAGAGACATTTTCCCCTCTTTCACCCTCCCTGGTGGGCACTGGTCTGTGCACACCCTGTGCCAGTGTCTTTCCAGCTGTCACAGGCATGCTGGAGGCAGGTGATCCTCTGCCAGTGAAAACTGCTGCATTGGGGGTTTTTTCTTGATGGGTGGCTTTTTAGCAAGGTCACCTTCTGCTGCAGGGTCCATGTGTGGCAATTCAGGGAGTCTGGATGGCCCAAGCCTGCTGGAGCTGTGCTGAAGCAGGGTGTCTCCTGGTGAGGAGAATAAGGAGGAAGAGGAGGAGGAGGTGAGGATTCAGGCCTGAGCCCTGCTTTCAGGCAGCAGTGGCTTCCTGTCTGCCAGGGATGTGGCAGAGATGTCCAGCTGCAGAGCTCCCTGTCCCTGGGGAAAGGAGGAGCCCATGCTCTACTGGGGTCCAGTCACTGCTGAAGCAAGAGCCATGTGTGGAGAAGTTTGATCCAGTGCAGCAGTGGGTTTTCCTTTTCCAGCCATGTTTCTCTGAAGCCCCAAGAGCAAGTGATGCTGGCCACTGTGCTCTGTGAAGAACTACTGCTGTGATAATATAGATATAAGTATATAGATAATTACCATAACCTTTCTTTATTAATCTCTGATTAAAATCCTAAGTAATTTATATGCAAATTAGTTGCTTTGATTATTATCCTGACAAATGGCCAAGCTGGCCCTTGGCATGGCAGATCTGGCTATTGTCCTTATCAGCTATGCTGCTCTTGGGCCATTGACACTGCAGAAAATGGTGCTGAAAACTCCTCAGCTGCCTCCTAAACTCTCACAAGATGCAAAACAAGCCCATGCCAGAAAGTCATAAGAGGGACCCAACAGCTCCCTGGGTGGGAGAGTTGGGTGAAACCTCTCCCTTTCCCTCTTGACCCAAATAACCCATGCATTGTCAGCCCAATGTCTGAGGGGCTGCAGACTAGGTCACGAGTGCTGGATGGTTTCTGAAGGATGCTCTTTGCACAACAACAAGGGAAGAAACTGGGGGCAATTTTCTTTTTCTTACAAACTACTGCAGGGTAAGTTACCACTTTGGCAATTTTCTCAGCCATGCAAGTGAGTGGGTAGCCCAGCTCCTTTTCAGCTGTGTGCAAAGACAGGGAAAAATACACAGCTAGAGCCTCATGAAGGCAAAATAAATTATTAGCTAATTTTATTTTGTATTTGTGGCTAAGGAGTTCAAGGTGAGCTATTGAGTACATGGATTTAGTTTTGTTAGCTGAAAACACAAGTACTCATCAATATTTTTCAGAGTAAAAAAAAGGGTTTGAATGACAGATTATATCCTCCCAGGCCCTTCCTGGTGACAGCTGGAGCGAGTTGATTCTAGAGACTGAGGCAAGCCTGTGATGGTTGTTGCCATCTTTCTGCAATGCCTGGAGATTATCAAAAGGTATTCATTCCCAGTGTCTGTAAGGTAGACTACACCATCCCTTCTTATCTCAACACCAGATTGATGAACCAGCCAAAAGCTGGTTTGAGAAACTGCTGGGGCCACATCCTGTGCAGTGCACTCCTGCAGGGGTGCAGTGGCAGGGCCAATATAAAGGGCCTTGGTGCTTGGTGTGAGCAGCAGGTTTGAGACCTGAGAACTGTTTTACATTGCAGATAGCAGTCTGTACTTCCAATTAGAGTCCCATGGGATAGGCTTAGGAGGGCACTGTGCTCCTGAGGGCAGCAGGACCCGTGAAGGATCCTTTCCCACACATCAAAGCTGTGGCACTTGTGGGACTGAACCACCTCATGGATGGCAATGGAGCATCTGAGGTTGTTCTGGGCAGAGATTGCAAAGCCTTGTCTTCAGTGGGGTATTGTCACAATATCTCCATCACCTGAATGTCTGGTTTTATGGCTTGAGCTGGCCTGCATTTCTGAGATGTCCGTGTCTCTGGGCTGGATCCAACCCTCACAGCATGCTCAGAAGCTGTGGGAAACCAAGGGAGGAGCATGGTCCTGCATGGTGTGGGCCAGCATGGCCTTTGCCTGGTGCTCAATCACTGCAAAAGCTCTTTCTCCTCATCACCATGGTGCTCCCTCAGCCTCAGGTTGACATGTCAGTGGCTGAGGATGCATCACCAACTTAAACAAGCTTGCTGGGCTGTGTCAGAGCCTAAAAATGGAAGATTCATGAGCTTTTAAGAGCACAGCTCACTGATGGAAGTGCACAGGAGTTCACGGCTGTGCTTGTGACAATAAATTTTCCATCAAAATAAGTTTATAATTCTCTCTGAGGACAAACAGAATTGGGCTTTGACTATAGCAGCTTCCAGCGTGAAAAAATAACTTGTCTGTTTTCCAAGGCCTGTCAGTAGCTCTAACAAAAGATGTTTCTCTTCCCACAAACTTCAAGACATTACAGCTAGAGTAATAATCCTATTAAGGGTTTGCTTGTTTTGCTATTTAGTGTAATAACTTTTTTTAAAAGGAAAACTTTCCTGCATTTTGAAATGAAAACATAATGGTAAGATAGGAAGTAGCAACCAGACACATAGACTTCAAATCACACTGCAAAAAACCCACATTAAATCTTGTAGTAAATGGTCTTGGCTATTCAAAAATTCTTTCATATACTGGAGGGTTTTTTGTGAAAACCCCCTGCTGGGCTCTTAAAAGCAAATCTACAGAATTTCTGAGTGTTTGGACTTGCTCCAAATTGTGCTATTGAGATAAAAATGCTTTAAAAAATAAAACCACTACTATTTTATCTTATGCTGATAATATGATCTAATTTGATTGCTGTTTTTTACCACTGACTGCATAAAGTGAATTAGACTGCCTAAAAGGACAGGAAAATCGATCATTGGAAACAACTGAAGCAGGTAGTCCTTAAGGAAATAATGTCTCCATTCCCTAGGCACTTCCCTGGGAAGGAAACACAATAGTACTTTGTGAGGGCTGGGCTGGTGAATAGAAACATCCTTTTTTTTCCCCTCTTTTTTCCCTCCACATGGGCACTGAACTGGGAAGTTCCTGCATAAAACTGCTCACTAAACTTGAGAGCAGCTTTGGAAGACTTCAGAGCTGAGCTGTTTGATTTCCCATCTGTTACCATGGTCAGAGCTGTTCCTGGGAGCTACATGGCAGCTTTGGAGTTACATTGAATAAATATTTCAAAAAGGTTTTACATGGAAATACATGAGAAAATATACCTCCCCTTCTAAGATGTTTGGCAGTGTATTAAACACTTTCCACTGTCTCAGGAAAGCCCAGCAAGCACACACAGCTCAGTGCATATAGTTTGTCAAAGTCTAATGAACTCTTTAGTGGAAATTCTCTGTGGCTTTGTGGGGATTAGGCTAGCAACCACATTTGTGCTTCAAGATGAAATGAATCAGTTTCCACAGGCGACCTGACTTCCAGAGCGCTTTCCTGTCAAAATTAATCTCCAAAGTAATTTGTTATCTGTTGCCTCCTTTCCACTCACCCCCCTCTCCCATGTGCATATGTGTACCTTTGGTGGATCCATCCAGGTCTTTCAGGCATTTCACTAAGTTGAGAGGCAGGAGACCACCTGGCAGGAAAAATATTTCCTATGGGGACCTCTTCTCTCCACTGGACAAACACCCTTCTGGTCACTTCTGGTTTACACTGCTTCACCACCCCCCTAGAAACAAACAACCAAAAAAAAAAAAAAAAAGGGAAAAACAAAACAGAGACTATTTTCTATAAAAGGACAAAACTATTGTCCTTTATGTGAAAGGAGGAAACTCAAGCACAAAGCACACATCTTGCAGAAATTACTAATTTTCCTCAGCAGTAGAGAGTTACATTTTCCTTGTAAATTTCTGAAGAAAACTCCAACAGTCTCAGATGTAGGTAGAGATAAATCTTCCACCTGATTCTAATACACTTGGCAGCATCCACAGTGCAGCTTCACCCCCACCACCCACCTTGTTTGTTGGAAACTTGGTCCCTGTGTGGGTGCACTTGATGAAATTCTCCTAATGTTGTTGACATTCATGTTTCTCTGGTTGCCCTGTCTGTCACCAGAGCTGCACTGGTGCTAGGCAGAAAGACAGCACCTTTAGGGAAAGCTTCCACGTGCAGCATCTTCCTGATGTGGGACAGGTCTGAGATGGGTTAGGAGTTTTTATTACTGTGGTTTTTGTATGTATCACTCACCCTTTTGGCTTGTTTCTTTGGGCAGAAACACTTGGTAAGGAGTTGCATTGCAGATGGGGGGCTGAGGTACTGAGTGCAAGTTCTCCAGATGTTTTACTTCCTCATGGAGGCCATGGGAGATCATTGTTTTCACTTTCCACGGCTGGTCTTGGGTAAATCCCATGGTGTTAGCAGGAGAGGTGAGGAGGCATACATGCATCTGTGATGCCAGGATGGGTGAGTACATGTTCCTGCACAACTGTGATGTCAATGGACTATTGCTTTTAACTGACTACACAGCAAGCTGCAGCTGCAGATAGCAGCAGGATGGAAGGGCAAGAACCAAAGTGGTTTCTGTGCAACAACCTGTGTCCTGACCATCCCTTCTCTTTGGTAGATCACAAGGTGTTTATCTTTCCAAGGGGTAAAGTCTTCATCTATCAAGTCATAAAGTTCAAAGAGAAACAAGCAAACACTGTAGAGCTAAGTACTCCTAAATATTCCACCATACTGTAAGGAGCAGAAGAGTTGTCAGAAAGTTTAAAGACTACATCTTACAACATGTCTTTCATCCGGTACTTGTTCACCTGTTTGTTCCTACCCCAATAACAGTGGGACAGCTTCCTCCCTGTTTTCAGGACAAGCTACATATCACAGAACAGAGCTGCAGAGTGGCTCTGTAATCTTTTTCACATGCTCATGCCTTCAGAACCCAACATGGCTGTTTCAAAGCTGTGCAGCAGCACCTACCACTGTGGGAGCAGCAGGATGCTGTGGCTGCCATAGTCTCTCCCTCCTGCTCCACTTGAAAGGGATTTTAGGTGGGTAAGACTGAGGCACTTCCTATAAATCCCTTCTAGGGTTTCATTTGCTGTAGTGTGGGTCTTTTTGCTTCCCACCCTTGTCATTGCAACTCCCTCTGATCTGTGTGGTCTGACCCAAATCTCCAAACCACAGAACAAATTTTGGGAGAGCACAAGTTGCTGGCTTTTCTGCATGTCTCCAGAATCCTTTTTTTGTGCACTTTTGTGGTTTGATTCAGTGCTTTCCTCAAGCCTCACTCGTTGTACTTCTCATCAATGTAACCACGTTTCCTGCTTCCCATTTCTCTACACTCTCTAAGAGCAATCATCTCTTTTTATGAATGCTGATTAAGTCTTGCCCAAATTGGTCTGGAAAAGACTGTGGAGCAGAGGTGCCCTTGAATTAGTGGAGGACATGAATGACTGAGGAGCAAGCTTTTGAAAAGACTGAGAGCTTTTACTTTGGCTTCCAGAGGGCCAGCGTCCATCACCTTCTCAAAAAGCTGCATAAAACTTCAAAGTACTCAAGCACACACACACACTGAAGACTCCTAGCTCTAAGACATGCCACAGGAAATATTACACTCTACATGCCATAAATTTTCTGACTACTTTTGAAAGTGTTCTGAGAGATGGTCCTGCTCAGCACATTTCAGTTTCTCACATGTGTCTCCACTCAGTCTGGTTGGGGGTTTTTGCTCCCCTCAGGCAAATGCAGTTCCAGCTGGGCAGTTGGTGTGGTTCAGAGCTCCTCAATGGCTTACCACAGATCTGATTCCTTCTCTGCCCAACAGCAGGATGAGCTTGTACCTAAGCTGTTCACAACAGATGTTTGCCTAAGCTCTTATTCAAAAACAAACAAAAAATGATAGACATGTTACAGTTTCCCCAACCAATCTATCTAGTGCTTAATCATCCTTATTATTGTAAATTTTTTCATGTTCATCCTGAATCTTTTTTGCAATTATCAGAGTCCATTATTTCCCATCCTCTCATCAAAATTTTTCACCCATGTTTGCAGATAATTTGGTTGTATTTAAAGATGCTTATTATCTCCCTTCAGTCTTGTCTTTTCTAGACTAAACAACATAATTTCCTTCAGTCTTACTTCATAAATTGTATTTTCTAGATCTCTAATTGATTTTGCTACTTTGAAGAGCTGTACTTGGGACATATTTCTTTTTCATCCTCTTAAGAAAAAATTAAGATGTGCTTAGAACTGAATGAAATACCCTAGGCAGGGCCTTGGCAGCACTAAATTGCCAAGAGGTATGTCAGATAGTTCATAAGTGGTGATCCTGATGCTGTTCCCCAGTACAATGCTTTCAGCTTCTGCAGTAGCACAACATTGTTGCTTTCTCATGCCACAGTTACCCCTAAATCCTTCTCTGCTCTTTGGTGCTCTGTTCTGGTGTTTTATATGAGTCCTGTCTTCATATATAAGCAACTTGTTATCCGAGTGACAGCAGGACAAACGGGGGATTTTGCATTGATGGCATTGCGCCTCATCTTTTTCTGACTGCTGAAGATGAGCAAGATCCTTCAAAGTCTGTCCTTAATCCTCAGCTCCAATTCAAAGCTTTTGCAATTGGATAGGTGGTGACTCCGTTCTCCCAGCACGAGGCAAAGTGCCTGTGGAACACCAACTTTTAAAGCTCTTCCGCTGATAATCTGCTCCTCGTTTCCATCGGCTCCCCCGTGCTGCTGCCTCTTGCCACGGGGGCTCGGCTCTCTGGAGCAAGAGCCAGCCTTATGTTCTCTCTTTACACAGGGCCTGGCATGACAGCATCTTGAGCCATGATTAAGAATCCCAAATATAATGACAATAAAAATAATACTGTCTCTCTAACTGAGAAGATCCAGTTTGCAGCAAAATGGGAAAAGGAGAGGAGTTTATGGGTGCATTAAACTCTGCTTTGTAGGGCTAAAAAATGTAATGAAAGGCAGCTTTTAAAATTGAACTGCTATTTCTTTAGGAAAATACTCTTTTGCTGAGGAGAATGGTACATTCCTCTCTGTAAAAATGTCACATTTTCACCTGGGGCATATTCATGAAAATTAAAACTTTGCTTCTTGTTGTAAATCTTTGTAAATTTCCATGAATTTGCCCCAGGTGAAGATGTGACATTTTTACAGACAAGAATGCTCCAGTTTTGCTGAGAGAGGCAAGAAGGCCTTTCTGTTAAAAAAATGGCAACAGCAGCTTTCTGCTTGTGAAAAATATCTATCCCTTTTACTGAAAAACAAGAAGAAAGAGAAAAAGGGGTTGAGCTGTTGCAAAGCTGTGTTTTCTATTCCCTACCTTCTGATCTGCTTTTATGACTAACCACTGTGCTCAAAGGCAGAGAATGAAATGTAACCATGCATTGAATTTACAAATGCACTTCAGAAAAAAGACTTCATTTTCTGCTGAGAACTGGTAACTTTGCAATTAAGGTGTCATCTTTTCTGGCACTAACGTTGTTATATATCAGTGGTTATCATGAATCAGCTACTACAACTCTCACTCATTCAAAACTTCTACTAAAATAGATGCAAGATACAACCATGAAAGAATCTATCAAATAATGTAATTAATTTTGTAATTAGGAAAAGAAGAAAATGAAAGTCTAGTGCATTCTGTAAGCTTTTTTCCATTTCTCTCATTGATTATTCACTCTGTGCCTGACATGATACAGGCACTTTAACCTTTATGGCCAAAGTCACCAAAGAAGAAGGGGACTTATGGGCTTGATTTCATGAGATTGATCATCAGAGAGAGCAAAGTGACCCTTGTCAACCCATCTGCTTGACTGAGCCACCCATGGGAAAGAGGAGTACAAGGGGGTGATCATGGTAATGTGGTAAAGAACAGGCTGTCCCAGGATGCTCTTGGACGTACCTCTCTGACAGTCTGGAGCAAGCTAGTTTATGGCCATTAATTAACATATCATAACTGGGGGTGGGCTCTCAAGGTTTTCACAGAACCACAGAATAATTTGTTTGGAAGGCACCTTGAAAGGTCACCTAGTTCAATCCCTAAGTTTTCATAGGGTTTGGCAAGCCTTTCCAACCTCTAAGAAGCAGCACTTAAAATCTTGTCCCACAGCAAAACATTTGCATGATTAGCTTGTCAGAGTGAGAACAAAGATTTGCTTCCAGAGACCCTGGAATGGAGAAGGCAAATCCTTTCATGGACCAACAAGTCAAAAGCCACTGAGTACATGTTTCTGCTGAGGGGCCTGCCCTCTGATGGTGCCACCTCACCTTCTTTCTCAGGTATCTCTAAATGCTCCTGTAATCCAGGACTGCTCCAGCCTGAAAAAAGTAGAGGTCTAGAGCTGGTTTAAGAAAATTCATTTCAGTTCTTTGCTTCCTTCCCACCTCCTACCCATGTTGTGCTTTCGATGGATGACTTCCTGGAAACCTAGTAAATTTTTTTGGTATTTGGAAATAAAAAGGTGTGTGCATACATGATAACCTTCATGTTATCACCCTGCTCTTGGCTTGGCAGCTGCAGAGGAGAAGGGTTAGTCTGCCAAACCTTCTCAGAGGTGGCAAGTGTGGCTTCATGATGGAAGAAGAAACCAGTGCAGAAGGTCTGTTCTCCTTTGGAAGGGCTGTGCAATGAAACCACTGCAGAAGAGAGGCAAATTTGCAGAGCTGTGGCTAATATAGGGGAGCAGGAGCAAAGCAACCTGGAAAAGTCCCTGGAAAGGGGAATTATGGAAAAATAATAGGAAAGACCAATGCTGGGTTGCTTGTTCCATACAGGAGCAAACAGGCCCATGCATTTGCTAATAACCTTCCACCAACTTGATCAAGGATGGGAAACTCATTGCTCCCTGTCACACATCAGAGCTCACAGCTCCTGGGGAACCTGTGCTGTCCAAGCACTGGCTGGTTTGGGAGCCACTGGATGCAAGCCAGCTGCTCTCCCTCCTTGATGGGCTGCTGTGCAAGCACTGTGTAGCACAGGGTTGGACCTGGAACAAAGGGTGAAAGGGGACATTGCTGCAGCTTTTAGCTGGCACCTGACCTTTTCATACTGTAGCTGGAACATCAGAAAGCCAGAAGGGGGTTATTTGCTGCCTGAAGTCTGGTCGATCTACTGTGAAGCTTCTGCTTGCTGTGTATGCTGTGTGTGAGTTTAGCAGTCCCTGTGTGTCTAAGGTCTTGTTATTGCCCACTCAGTTGTAAGGAAATGAGAAGCTAATGCTAATGCAAAAAAAATGGTCACTGAAGCATAAAAATAAAAAAAAATCTCAGACAGCAATCTCTATACCCCAGAGAAGTGGCACCCTATGTTCCTGAACTGGCAAAGTCCTTTAAGCTTTATTAAAACTGATATTTGAATTCTCAAGTAAGTTCACTTTTGTGCAGTGCAAGCCCATAAAAAGTGTCAGTCTAAAAATATTCTCTACAATAGAGTTTTCCCCTCACTCTAAGAACTGTAAACACAATAATTACTGGTGCTGCCAGGGAATGGGACTCCCATCAACCCCTTCTAAGTGGTTAAACACCTCTGGCACGGGTGTGAGCACACGTGGCATCCCCAACAGCTCCCTCTAAAACTATGGCTGTAAGGGTCACACAAGGTTGTGAAGCCAGTGGAGTTACCTCTATGAAAGTAGTTCCTCTTGGCTTAGCAGGTGTTGTTCATAGCACAAATAAGAGAAGTCTTCAGCACTGAAAGTTTTGTGCTTCCACATCATTGCTGTTGGTGATCGCTGTCTGGCCCTGAGGGGTGGAAGCCAGCAATTTCCCTCCCAGCCCAAATTGCTGACCTCTGATACCCAAATGGAGACATATGATGGATTAGTGCCAGCTCAGTGCTTTCTGTGAACATTTCCTGAACTCGCCACAGTGGCAGGACAATAAGAAAAGCTCAGTTTAGACCACAGCAATTACAGTTAACTATATTTTTCTCACCAATCATTGGCTTTACACACAGGTCCCAAAAGGGATTTTTGTGCTGACCTCCAAATCAAACTAAGAGAAATCAATAGCATTTAGGTGTCAAAAGATAATTAGATCCTTCTGAGGACTCAGACATGAGTTTCCAAGCCAGCAACTTATTTCATGTTCACTGGTGGCTAAATTGAGCCAGTAGGTCTGGAAATCCCGGAGAGTGAAAAATGTACAGCCCATAGCTATGGCATTCTCATAGGGACAAAGGGAGCAGCAAGGCAAGTTTCAGTGTTTTCAGTGCTGTGTTGCCTTGCTGGGACTGGAAAATGAGCTGATAAAGTACACAAGCCTTGTTTGTGCTGAGATAGCCACCGCCCCTCCTCTGGCTTGAGGAGTTCCACCACTGGTCTACTACAGTTCCTGACTTCCCTACTGCAGAGGGATGCAGCCATGGAGAAAAATGCAGTATTATTTTACCTAAACGGCCTCAACTTCCGAGCACCAGTTGCCCTAGGAGTCTTTACAATTAATCTTACAACACAAGTATGGTGACCACCCAGCAGTCTAACAGATAAATCTGTTAGGCAGCGTGCATGCTCAGCCTGCCAACAGCAGTAAATAAACTCTAGTAAGTGAACTTTGGCAATAAATCAAATCTTAAAAAAAAAAAAAAGCAAGCCCAAACAAACCAAACCAAGCCCTAACCCCAAACCCCAATCCAACAGCCCTTTCCCTCTTGCTTCTGTAATATGTCCCCAGCCTCTCCTCAAAACGAGCTCTAGCAAATGGCTTCTGCTGTGTGCCCCTGAAAGGTTATTGAGCCTGACTTATTTCGAAGTGGGGGAATGGGATTTAAGGGAAGTAGCTTGTCTTTTGGCAGAAACCACAGGAACACTTCCCAGGATCCAAACCAACCTGATGGGAGACTTTGCCCCTGTGGGGTGTTCCCAGCTCCACAGAGACCAACTCAGGGGCTTTCTTGTGGGTCTGGGTAGCTTCCTTGTCCCTTCCTGCATAGAAGAAAACCATTTGCCCTTGGCCTTGGCCTCAGCCGTGAGCTGGGCTGGAAATCTGGGTGGGATTTGCTGTTATCACAGTGTTGTCTTTGGCAGTCCAATATACCTTGCAAGGATTGATGGCTCTCCCTGTTGATTTGGCACCAGATCCCTCCTCTCAACTGTGGCCATGTAAGTCCTCTGGGGGAAATGGGCTTGAATCCAGTAGTAAATGCATAGAGTAAAACATGAGATATACGTAACATTTTGTTATCATGATTATTTTTAAATAATTTATTTACCTGGAAAGAGTTAGCTCATGCTCAGCATCTGGTTGTCAGTCGGTCCCTGCATTTTTCTTTTTTTTTTTAACCCAGTTTTCCAGCTGAGTAGACAGAGGAACAAACCAAGACCAAACGATTTGCCAAAGGTCACGCAGAGAATCACTGGCTCACACAGGATTTATAGGGAGATTTGCCCTGGCTTCAGTCAGCAGTTCTTGTTGTCTCTGTTTGGGTTTGCTCTGACACCAGGGGTTCCTAATTCAGCTTTGCCAGTTCATAAGACTTTCTCACGAGTCTATTAATATTTGCTGTTTCTTAGAAAGCTGGCTAATTGTTCAATAATTTCAAACTTGGCTTGTATGAATTAAGCTTCTAGTTGTGGTGACAGAAGAGTAAAAAATAGCTTTGGACAAAAGCAGATTGGTGTATCTTCTCCATGCTTAGAAACTGGAATAGAAGTTTCTATTCTTTTAAAACCTCATCATTTTTTACCCTGACTCCTGAGCTTTGGAAAATAGCCTCATAGCTTGTGACTGCTTGGATCTCTCTTGCTGCTGAGCTGCTCATATTTCTGAGTCCTGTCTCTTGTATCCCCAGTGATGATAATTGCTTTCTCCACCTTCCTGACACATAATTCAAGGATGTTGTTTTACTTTTCTTCTGTAATTATTCTTCAGTTTTGAAATATACTTGGTATTTTAAAAAATAGAGGAAAGGACATTCTGCTTTCAGGTTTGTATTAGTTTCTTTCTACTCAAATGGCTCCATATTTCTCTTTCACTCATTTCAGAAAGGTCTTAACCCAGACAGAGCTGTCATGATATTCAGGGATACTAAGTACTTGCTAATCCCTTGCTGTCTATGAGCTAGAGCTGCTCAGAACTTCTGAGAGTGAGACAGTGAGTACGGTGCATAGGACTGGCCTTAATAATAATGCAGCAAGCCAGGCAGCTTCAGCTAGCAGTATGATGGAGATCCTCATGCAAAGACATAAGTTTTTGACAAAGATAAGGGGATAAAGTTTAAATTGAACATCACAAGCAACAGCTATCTTTGGTTTTAATCAGGACTGCACTGAGTTACATATAGATTTTGGCTCAATGTCTATGCACAATATACCAGTAGGCCTGAAACTGCCTGTCCATTGCATAACAACCTTCCATCCCCCTTCTTACATGGAAGTAGACCTTAACATCCCTGCAGTGTTAACTGCCTAGTACTGCACGTAATTATATACAGAGAATTATCCCTACACTATGATTAGCCAAATGCATTCATATGCATGTGAATTACTCTTTGTGCTGACACAGTGAAAGGCTGGAGGCCGCTTTTGGAGAGGAATGTGCTTGTGTGGTCCTCCAGGAGTACCCCCTAATGGGAACTGTGTTTGCATCTTTTCTTCTTAAGCAGGGAGAGCACCTGGAGCTAGAGACAGGCACTGCATATCTGCCTTCAGAGCACTGAAGGTTCTGTGATGGTCCCCTCAGTTGGATTTTAATTCTTGAGGCTGCTCATTAATGTGGGAAATGTAGCTGCAAACACAACAAAGCTCTCACATTTCATAGCCACAATGACTCTGCAAGGGAGGCTGTGGTGAAATGGAGGGGTTGTGTCTGGTAGAAAAGATGCTGCTGGGTTTGCATGTGGTGGAGTTTACAGCTCCAGGTCGTTCTGCATGAACAAGCCTGAGGAACCAAGCCCATCTCCATGAAAGTGCTGAAAGTCTGCAATAATTCTGAGCAAGTTGCATAGCTAATTAAAGTTTCTCCAATAAGTATTTTTTTCCTGGGTCTCTTCCTTTACAAGCCACTGAGGCTAGGGGTTCACAGTTAAAGGTTATTAAAATATTAAGTGTAATTTTCTGCTGTATTTAACTCTTCCAAAAGAAAGTGCAGGATATGGCATGCAATGTGAAATATAAATACATGTATTGCAGGGCAAGCAACTTCTCTTAGGAGATGGTGATCCCTCGATTATGTGCCTGGGGGATATGTCTTTGAATTAAAAGCACTTTTTTTTTCTTCTCTTCTTGGTCCACCCTTGCTAATTAGCAACCTAATCACCAGCAGCCAGCTATTACAGGTTGGAGCAGAAAAAAGGAAGTTTATAGGCTTCAGACATATCAGTCAGATCAGTGTAACTTTGTTGGTTTGGAAAAAATTCAGATGCAAGAAAGGTGCTGAGCATACAAACACTGATGTGTATCTATTGATGAATGCTGTAGTGTCACAGGCACAGGACAGAGCAGCCAAAACAAATAAATGCTCCTGGAATGAAAGTGTTCCTTGTGGGACAGCTCACTTACAGCACTCTCATGTGGTTCTGTCCAAGGAGGCTTATCACAACACAAACCACAGCTGACTGGGCTTAGGGGGCAGGCAAGAAATCCTGGGCACCTCCGCCAGTGCTGCTGGCATGAGCCCAGCTGTGCCAGTGCCCAGAGCTGTGCAGCATGAGGGGTGCCTTGAGTTTCTTGCAGGAGGCTCAGGCATGGTTCTTCAGCAAGGTCAGCAGCCCCTGCCTCCTTCATCTGCCACAACACAACATGCCTGCCTCCCTCCATCCTGCTCTGCTGGGTTTTCCAAGGGTTCCTTGCACCCAAGGAAGTGCATTAACACTGCCTCATTTTGCAGCTCTCAGCCACCATCTCTGGCCACTTCTTCCTCACCTTCTAGACACTGGTTCTGACTTGCTCTGAGGATAAATCATCCACAACTAAGTTGATAGTGTAAATAATAGCTTGCAGTGAAAAAAAAAGAAAATATTGAGTGTTTCAGAAATATGGAAAAATTAAATCAGTATGAAAAGCAGTCCTGTAAAGTAATATTATTTACATTATTCATATGAATAGTCTTATGTTCATTTAATTTCTCTTTAAAGAGGCATGGTGTTTCCCTAAGACTTTCCTACATATGTGGTAAGAAAAGAAACAGGTGATTTTGTAGAGTGAATTTAATGTTGTCCTTGTCTGCATTAGTTCTGTGCAAAGACTTCAAAAGAGCACTAAAAATGCAAGAAGAGTTAGTCTTTTGCAAATTTTGATGAGTCAGTATTTCAACAGGAACAAGTCAACCCCTTCATTTTTACACATTACACGCTGCAGGGAAATGGGTGTCTCCAGTGTTAAATGCAGTGTACAGTGCAGTTCTCTGATGAGGCCAGTGAAAGAACAAGCACATTTCTGTTCATGCTTTTACCATGAGCTCCTATAGACCACAGTCTTGCAGGCAAAAATACTTTAGAGAGCACCTACCTTCCTGTGTTCTCCCTGTCACATTGGGAGCTCAGTCTCCTCCTCTCTCCAGTCCTTGGAGAGACCAAAGTAGAAGCATATCACTGAGACAGTCTTCCCCTTTTGTAACCACCACTGAATGACAGAGGGACTTTTGGAACAGGTCTGGTTTTGTACAAGTTTAATACAGTTTATAAAGGAGTGTTTTCAACATTTTTTGATTTGTGATCCCTGGGTAATGTGACCAGTGAAGTTATAAGCCCATATGTGGCCAACAGACATTTATTTAAAACAAGCTTGTTTTTCTCAATTGCTTTTCCCAGTCCATGGAAGTCTGATAGTGACAAGAGCAGTGAAAAGGTAAAGGAGGTGTTTGTTGTTGCAGTAGTGATAGACAGCATGAGGTGGTGATGTTCTGTGTTATCTTTGTCACTTATTTATTCAGGGTCTAACTCAGCTAGAATGTTGTTACATTCCATTTTTTTTAATGAAGCCTTTTTCTCCAAAAAAAGACAGTGGGTCTTGTTGTAGCAGTTTTATTAGTTGCAAAAGTTTGCTTGCTCTTGTGGCCCATCAGAAACAGTTTTTCAGGGAAAATTGCTCCCAGGGAACTACTGCAGATATGAGCCAAGGCACTGGGAAGGAAGGCATTGCTTGCACACCATCTGAGCACCAGTCTTCCAGGTGGAATTCTTCAATTGTGAAGAAAATCCACATTATGTCTGAGGAGGTCACCATCAAATCCTCAGAGGACTGCGTAGCAGAAGAAGTTCTGGGTCAGGAACTGAACTCAGTAATCCTTGTGGGTTCCTTCAAACTCAGGATATTCTGTGATTCTATGACTCTATGAGAACATAAGCCAAGTGCCAGGGAAAAGGATGGTGATACTTTGAGAGAAATCATACAGGGGAAAAAATGCATCTCAACAAACATTTAGAAAACAAAGTCTGCCTGAGTACTGTTACAGGATTTTGCCTTGGATCCACTGCTGGTGTTCACTGCAGTGCTGAGCTGCTAGACCTCTGGTTGACTCCTATCTAGGAGCTTCAATCTGCTGGAAAAGAAGAGCTCCCTAATGCCCAGCCAAAGTAGCAGTTCAAAACTGTTTGCCATCCAAAAGTAAAACAGCCACTAAGTTTCATATCTAGAATTTTCTATCAGCCTTTGGCCATTTTATCTCATTCATTAAAACAAATGCAATGTGTCACTGACCTCAGTTAGACCCACAGTGAGATCTGGCCTGAGCTTACACAGTAAGTGGATGCAATGTCATTCATTCAGAAGGTTTCAGCTGCATTCTTCATTCCAGGAATAAGCATAGCCACAACACCCACAATATCTTATAAACCAGTATCCTTGCCAACAACATTTCCACCCTATTGCTTTATACAAACTGGGCAAATTCACTGACAGCAGTTATACACACAAATATTAAAGGCAGGACACTGGGAAGTAATCCTAAATACATGAACTGTGGATGCTGGAAGTGTGAAAGAAAAGTGAGCAGGCTTGTATGCTTTTTCTGACTCATATTTCTAATCACTGTCACTGTTGGAGGCGACACTGGGGTGGGTGAGAGGTAGGATACTGGGTTTTGCCTTTGCTCTCATTTCCTTCCTGCTGGAATGTCCAAGGTGCAGCTGACAGACATGGGGCAGCTCTGTACAGAGATACCCAAGGGAGCTAAGGACTTGTCCCTCCTGTACCTGAGGCAGTGTGTCAAGTGCTCCTGAAGCCCATGGCTGTAGAATAAACATTTTGTCTTTTCCTAGAGGGAGTGTAAGCCTGTCATGTCGCCAGATACCAAAGAGTCTTTCTCTGCTCAAAACCAGCATAAAACCACCGAAACAGGAAACTGCTGCTCCAGAAAGAGTTTTTCACTGACAATCCTGTGTCTAACATCACCGTGCCAGAAACAATGTTCTTCCTAAGTCATTGTTCCTTTAATTCCTCAGGGTCAGTTCTCTGAAAAATTTTTCTGTGCTGTGACTCCACTTTCAGCAGCCCATAACTTACCTCTCCAACTAATCTGCTGTCCCACTATTGGAAGTGCCTGAAAACTCACAAAAGATGCATGGAAGGAAGATTCGTGCAAGGAAGACTTTTCTGCAGAAAACCAAGCCCATCCTGTTTATCAGCAAGCTGGCAGCTGAAAAGTGTGAGCATTTTCATGGTCCTGTTCCCTAGCAGGATCTGCTCCTCCCTGGAGATTTTGACCCTTGGCTGAAGAGCTGCTTCCTCTTGCTATTCAGCTGTAAAAGCAGGCAAAAGCAACCCCTGCCCACCTACCTAGAAGTTTCCCTCTGTGAACCCAGATAAAAGAAAACCCTCACTTTCCAATCCTTTCTGACATAACCCAATACAGAGTGTGACCAAAGTTGGAAGGTTTCCCACTCCAGCAGTTCAGCAATCATTCAAGAATTAATTAGGCAATAAAGTAGAGGAGATTCAGCTCATTTGATCTAACAGCTTGCCAAGGAATGGTGGCTATGTCTCCATCTGATATACATACCTTGTAACTCAAGTACTGATTCCATATAGTCTCCAAAAATACATTAAAACCAGCTGTGAAATACAGCTCTGCCATAAACTAAATTAAAGAGAAAACTCTTTTGAAACTTTAGCCTAGAAAAGCATTAAGAGATCATCAGGTCTGCATTAAATAAGACTATTATGTGAACTGTCAGAACCATAAGCTGTATATAATCAGAAATCAAGAAGGTAGGACAGTCAGAGGCATCTCTGAGCTGCCCATTTCTTGATGGGAACACATGGAGAAATGCCCATTGTCTGACTGGAGAATGAGATCACCACTAAAATTACTAGGATAGAAGTTTTAGGAGAAGTTCAGTCAACTTACTGGAGTAATCCCCTGACCTCACTGTAATAATTCCTTGCAAGCACAATACTCCTTCAAAAGGGTGTTCAGAGATTCTCCTCCAGTATAAGACAGTGAAAATTGTTGTTGCTGTATTAATGACAGCAGCTAAAAGGCTCTTTTCAACACTGTCTAGTTCCTACCACTGGCATCAACTATGCTCTTGCCAGGGCAGAGATTTCCACTGACTTCAGCAGCACAGAGTCAGGCCTACAAGTTATGGTGTCTATGCACCACATTTGGGGGAGATGAGATATATTAGACAGGATGCCATTTTCTTTTGTTCCCCTAAGCAGGTTCTCACAGATGCAAGCATTTCTACCTCCTGCTGTAGCCCAAACCCTGATGTAGCTTGGATCTGCTGCTTCTCTTCCTTCCATTTGACACTTCTGCTAGATAGCACTTTTCAAACGGTTTTTTTTCCAGATCCTACCTCTCGGAGGCAGGATTTGGGAGAGGACACGCAGCCATTTTTCACTCCTTGAGCAGCTAGTTTTGGAAATCATACATTCATGATATTATTTGCAAACAGTACTTCTGTAAATCAGTAGCCTTTAGAAATTCCTCAGGAAAGTGACAAGAGTTGGGTAGGCTGCAGACCAGTAACTAGAGTTGTTGGTCACTAGGACACATCTCACCAGTACAGCAACTGACCTCGTGTATGCAGTTCTTAACTTCCACCCTAACAACAGTGGCATGGACAGTTTTATTATTTTTGGAAGCACCTCGAGGCCTCAAGAATGCATTGTGCACTGTCAGAAGAGGAGTGTGTTTGAAGATGTTTAGTACAAATGGTGAATAACTTCTTAGGGCTGAGATGAATCCACGATGTACATTTATTATTTGGTTTATATTTCCGTGCTGCTCAGCTTCTTTGTGAGACTATGGGGAAATGTTAACAAATTAATTGCATCCACTGCTAAAAGGGATCAAAAGAAGTGTTCTCAATCATCTGGCTTATACAGATACCGTGTGTGGGAGGTTATGCTGTTTACTACCAGCTATTGCCTGTATTAGCATAGCACCTATAAACCTCAGAAATAGAACAGGCTCCATTTCAGGGATACCATGAGCACATTAAAAAAACAGTCACATTTTCAAAAACTGTTCTGAGGTATAGATCCCTGAAGACATCTTAAAGGAAAAATCACCATAACTCAGCTGTTTTCATCTCTAAAACTTTCACCTTTTCTTTCTAGGTGAAACTATGACTCAGAAGCTTTTTGTTGCTTATCTACTGTCCTTTCAAGTTTTATCTACAAGTCCTTAGATAAAGTTAAGCCTAAAACTGAATATGTATCTTTTTATTTCAACTCCAATTGTGTTGCTGATGTGATGGTGTTAACTTGATAATATTGCAACATGAGGTACATCAGATGTACTGGAATCGGTGTACTTCTAACTACCCTACAACAAGATAAGCTTCAAGGGCAGGAATTTTTCCAGAGGATCTTGAATACAGACAGCAGATTTACAGATAATATTTCAGTCAGGTATAAAACACACCAAATGTGGTGTTCTGTACTGTGAGGCAGCTCTGTCAAGTTGGAACATATAACCTAATCAGTACCTTTAAAAAAAGTAAACAAAGCAAATTTTTGTCAAGAGACAACCTTAGTCTAAAGACCTTATTCATTCTCCAGCCAGGTACTGTGAGCATTCAGGGCTTGGGTACAGCTGCTAATGGGACTGGGTCAGTACCTCATACCTGGAGTAGCTTTCCACCTCACAAACCCATGAAAATCTATTGACTACTTTCAGGTGGAAGAGAAACATCAATACAATCCCACCAGATCTCAAATCCAGCTGAAAATGGTTTGGTGGTTCTGTTTCTCCCCTTCTTCCCATTAGCAAAAAAAAAAAAAAAAAAAAAAAAGCTAAATGTTCCTGTTAGAAGTTTAGAAGTTGGCCCTTCTTGTAGATGGAGGATCCAGGGAACTACAGGCCTGTCAGTCTGATGTCAGTGCAGGCAAGATCAAGGAGCAGATGACCTTCAGTGCCATCAGGTGGCACATACAGGACAACTAGGGGACTGGGGCCCAGCCAGCATGTGTTTAGGAAAGGCAGGTCCTGCTTGACCAACCTCCCCTAATGGCAGGGTGATTGATCTGCTTAGTGCATGAGGGAAAGGCTCTGGATATGACAGCATTGACACCATTTCCCACAGCATTCTAATGGAGAAACTGGCTGCTCTCAGTTTGGAAAGGTACAACAGTGGCTGAATGGCTGGGTGCAGAGAGTGATGGTGAGTGGAATTACATCCAGCTGGTGGCTGGACATTGGTGGTGTCCCCCATGGCTCAGTACTGGGGCCAGTCCTGTTAATATCCCTACTGATGATCGGGGTCAAGGGCACCCTCAGTCAGTTTGCAGATGACACCAAGTTGGTCATGTGTGTTGATCTGCTGGAGGGTAGGAGGGCTCTGCAGAGGGATCTGGACAGGCTGGATTGAAGGGTGAGACCAGTTGTATGAGGTTCAATCAGGTGAAATGCCAGGTTCTGCACTTGGGTCACAACAACCTCATGTGACTCTACAGGCCTGGGGAAGAGTGTCTGAAAAGTGCCCAATGGAAAAGGACCTGTGAGTGTCAGTCAAGAAGAAATGGCCTCAAGTTGTACTAGGGAAGGTTTAGATTGGATACTGGAAAAAAAATCCTCACTAAAATGGTTGTCAAGCATTATAATGGACTGCCCAGGAAAGTGGTGGAATCACCACACCTGCAGCTAGTTAGAAGACATGTAGAGGTGGCACTAGGAAATGTGTTTTAATGGTGGGCTTAGCAGTATTGGGATAACAACTGGAATTGATGGTTTATAGGTGTTTTCTAGTAAAAATGATTCTATGATTCTGTAAGCACAATTTCAGCTTCTGAAGATATCTTGGGGCTTCAGTGAAGTCAGTACAAGGAAGCCCTGTAATTACCTGGACAGGCTGCTAATCTCCTAAAGGACAGCCCACTCCTTCTCATTCCACTCTCCCTGGTAAAGCATATCACCACTCAATACAACACCTGTGCTGAGTTTTTTGCATTTTCTGGCAAAAGTACATGGTTTCTCTTGCTCATTATTGTTTATAGCAGAAAATGGAACATGAGACAGGAACATTGCCCTTTACAAGGGAAAGACTGAGAATCCAAAGTGATCTCATGACTCCAAAGAGAATCAGATGATAAGCCTGGGAAGCTTACCCAGCTATAATGGTGCCTTGTACCAATCAACAGCTCAGGATTAGTAGGATTAAAGTAAATCTTATTTCTGGCCATCCATGCCTGAATTTCATTTTGGCATCTGGTCAACAAAGCAACTGCCTTTTGCAAGGTAGCATGACAAATTCCTTTCTCCATAAACATTATGGGGAAAAAATGTTCTGAAAAGTCTGTGAAGTGCTCTCTGTTATCTGTGGAATTGATGCTAAAATTGGACCAGAACTAAATGTCCAACTTTCATTTTATAATAGAGTGCAACAGAAGCACATCATGAAGTCACAGGTTTACATCTGTTCAGCTGAGAAGAAGCATTTTTTTTTGTCTTTTCCATATACATCTTACACCACATCCAAGTTGTCTAGATAAAATACTTTGTGCTACAAATAATCTTCTCTTTTGTAGCAAGTGTTAACCACAGGTTAGCCACATTGGCTGACACACTTCAATGTGTCAGATGCAATGAAGAAAGAAGGTTCAATGACATGAAAGGACTCGGGTATGCACAGAAGTGAAAGAACTGGTATTTTGCAATTGTAAAGATGCTGAGATTGCAAGCATTAAACAAAGAATGAGGCTTACAGCTACATGAACATACTTTTTGAATTATCTTTGCCAGCAATTTTCCTCTTAAATAGAGATTCTGTTTCTAAAAATAACAGTTTAATTCTGATTATTTATAGTGTTAATTTCTCAGAGTAATTCTTAAAGAGTAATTTCTTAAAGATCTCTCAGGGTTTTCTTGAAATCCTGATTTCTTTTGCGCTTGTGGCTGAGAGTCTCATCTTCAGGTACCAGATGGATGCATGATACATGTGTGGACATGTCTGAACCAGCATGGTGAGGAAGGCAGAGCTCAGTCCTAGCTCAGGAACAAATGAAATATATTTCTCCTGCTCTCTGGTTTCCCTTGTGTACCATGAAGTTGCTGACCCTGACAAACACTAATGGTTAAAAAATACACAAAATATTTGTAGTAGGTAGGAAATGTCATGTCTGCATTTCAGACGTCTCCAACTCGGTTCAACTTTGATAGGACTGTTTGAATCGCTGGGAATGTACTTCCTGCAACAGACCTTTTAACCTACTCTCAGTGAAGAGTTATTTGGGACCATTAACAGTGGTAGGGGCTGCTCCTTGAACTGTAAAAAGCTGAAGTTTATAATCCCTTCAGGCAGGGATTAACATCTTTATGTTTGGAACTACTACTAAAATATCTCCTCCCTTCATTCCCGATGCCAGATGAGCTGCCTGCTCCGCTTTTTACAGACTGAAAGTTTCTGAGCTGTGTGTTGGCCACTACAAGTGACAGAACTGGTGGCATCACTCCTACTTATGGGAGCAAAAGATCTGACTTGGATCACGTGGTTATTCTCTGCTATTAAAACCATATCTCTACGAGTACCTAAGGGCTGCCGCAACTCTGTCTGCCTCCTGTGCTCTGAGGCCTGCTGGTGCTGTCCTCTGAAAACAAAGAGTAATAACAGCTTTTTAATCGGAATACAACCAGGTATAAATATCATGCTGTCGAAAAACAGCATCTCAGACAACATTATTGCTGCTTTAAAGGGGTATTTTCCATTTTATGGGAGTTCTTGGTCTAGAATGGAAGCACTATAGCAAGTTCAGTAAGAAATCTAATACTAACAGTGAAGAGTAGTAAATATCTTTAAAGGAATGAAATTCAGAACTCAAATGTTGCTTGTGAGGATACAGACCTACACTAAACTTACCAAAACAGAGTTAATGGGCTGGTCAGTCAGCTGGTACAAAAGCACAGCATTCTGCCCAAGCCTTGACTGAGGTCAAACAATTGTACCTACCCTCCCATCTTTAATTTCACTTTGTTATGCATACAGTGTCAATTACCTGATAATTACCTCATAACTTACTTTCTACAGTTCACGTGCTTTGCCTTTACATCGGATTCACTTTGGCAGTTGATGTGAACTACTCCAACCAAATTCCAATGCATTTGCATGAGCTGTATAGATTTTGTCTATCGTTTTTGGGATGTGTTTAAACTTCTGTAGAAGAAAAAATTAGAGGCTACTCTTCAACAGTGACCCCCACTGGAGAGTAAGCCTTAACCTTTGTTCTCCTCATCTAAGGCATTAAATTAATTACAGAGAGCAAGATAAGTAGCTCTCAAGAACAATTTGTGCTTTAGTAACTAATTTCATGTAACCTAAGACCTTATACTTGATCAGTGATGTTGCAGTGAATTTTTAATGTGTTATGCACATGGATTTTTCTGAATTGCCATTTCTATTTGATTTTACTTTACAATGCTTGGTGTTGTATGCTTGTCAAGGCAGACTCGCAGGACTGGAATTCTGTGTCTAGTTTTGAAGTGAAAACAATATTGTTGAGACATTTTGCCCGTGGTAAGATTGTAAGTATTGTGACAAATGTTAAAATAGCAACAAATGTAGGTAAAGTTGTAGGAACAAGGTTGAAAAAAATATACCTTTTTCCTCATGCTTCTCCTTCCTCTTGATTATCAAAGCTCTTTATTTGAAGAGGAGATTACATGCAATTCCAAAAGAAGCATAGTCCTAATTATTCTGGGTGCCATATCACTCATTTGAACAGCATCCTGACATATTCTCCAGTCAACAGCCTCACTGCGTCATCATTGCCCTTGCACAGAAGGAAGCCTAGTGTGGGTAGCACGGGCTGTACTGTGAGAAACCACAGGGAGTGCTCTCAGTTCTTATTCAGATACTCAGAAGATTTTTATTTGCCTGTACAGCCATGGCTGCTGTCATGGTATGTGCAAAATAGTAAAAATTCTTAACTAAACAAATGTTCTTATTAAAGTAGCAATAAATATACTAGAGTTCTAGATACCTTTCTTATAATTACAGTTAAGAGATTCTTGTTATGGTCAGAGTATCCCCCAAAATGTGCTTTTTCTGCAACTTCTCTTCCTACTCCTTATCCTACCTGCCCTCAATGGCCTCTTTCCACAGGGAAGGGTGGGAGACAGATCCTGCAGTACACCTATAATTTACTGTCATCTCCTGGAAAATAAATCTGTGCAAAAAAAAAAAAAAGAACTTTAACAACTTTTACAGCTCTGCTCAAATACCCTGCACTCACAACCTAGCTTTTCTATTTCCAAAACCATCTATTTCACTTGCTAACTTCTAGGTTATTTTTCTTTGAGTAATAAATATTCTATAGCACCCAGGTTGTTCTAAACCTCTTTTCTAACAAAAAAGTAAAATCTCCTGAGCCCTCTTGTTCTCTAAACAGTATTATATTGGATTAAACTTTTCAGCATGCATTTTGACACATCTGTGCAAATGTCAATAAAACTAGAGAAATAAGGGCCAACGAGAGATGCTTTTGAAAATTGGAACACTTGTGCAATAGTTTAAACATGGATCTAGGTGGCTTTTGTGTCTGCATTTGGATTTTTGGGGGAAGGCTTGGACACATACACGTATAATGTTTGTGAGGCCTGCTTAATAATGCTGTATTAATCCCATTTGATGTCATCAGTCATATTCTACTGCCTGTCCAAGCTCTCCCAGACTGCTCAGAGACCTCTAATTAAAAATATGTATTGGAAAAAATGTATTTGCTCTACGTGCTGAAGCAAATCAGACAAGTCAAATATTCATTTTTGAACTAGCTAAACTTTTCAATGTGATATCCTGTGTCTGATTTGTGGTGCATACACACATGGCTCAAATAATTGTAACTGTGTCAGCTTTTCTGATATTAGTTGTCAGCACTGTACACCTGATACTGTGTACGGGGACAAAACACATGTCAGAGAATGGACTTGTGAGTAATAGGAGTAGCTGTCTCCTACAGCAAATGCAAGTGCCTGTATAACATAACCAAAATTTCGAAACACTTCAAAATACTTTCATCAAGACATGTGCAAAGCACTCAGTAAAGTGGTGAGCTTTACTGTGTCCCTCTGACATTTTCATCTCCTAATATAGGCAGAGACAGATCTTTACCATTAATGCTAGAATTAATGAGCTCCCATCACCTCTTTTCTACAAGTTGTGAACTTCACTTTTGTTGTAGTTTAAATTTCACCTGAAAGTCCTAATTGAATTTATAAGCAATGTTGCTCAGACTATATCTGAAAATTAATCCCTGCAAAAAACCTCTTTATGTTTCTAGAAAATGCGAATAAGTTTGCAAATTTCACCACTACTCCATCGTTGCTTACTCATTATGGTGCTCCTTCTCAGGCTGCTACCTACTAAGGGCATCTTAAGCTCAGTTATTTGACTTCAAGCAATTCGTTGCCATGGAAACAGTAAGACATAGCTTTGGGCATCTTCTGGGCCAAATTTTAGGTGAAAGTCTCACTGAGAGAATTGTCATTGTGCGACAGGCAAGTTTCAAATCAAAGCCAAAGGATCACAGCTTAACAAAGGACTTTAGACAGATCTGGCTGGACTTGTCTCTTTTGATAAGCAGGGACTTCTAACTCATGGAGGAGTTGGGATTAGCCATGGATGGAGCAGACAAAAACACACACAGGACCTTGTAAAGATAATCTTAAAAGAGACAATATGCCAAAGCATATCCATACCAATGTAAGCAGGAATGTGGACTGGAATTGTGTTTGTTTGCATGTATATAGTGTTTCATTCGTGTACTTGTTATGTAGATATTATTTCCATTATTCATTGCATTGACTTTTCTGTTATTCCTGCCTCTGATAAGAGCAATAATTAATGTATTATTCTTCCTACTTAAGAAAACCAAAAAACCATTATCTTAACAGACCTGCTTTCTCAATAAAGAGCTTAATGTAGTTAGAGCCTCCTGAAATGCTGCTACATTTCAGCACATGTATGAGGGAAGAGGGAGGGCACCCAAGATGACTTGAGCAGAGGGAACCATAAGTCCAGTTGAGAAGTTTCTTGTGCACTACCAAAACTCTTTTAATGCTGTCTAGTTTCTGCACCTGCAGGAAATACTGTGTCATCTGCCAAAACCCAAATTTCAAGGATTAGCTAATAATATTTTCTTTGAAAAAGAGAGCTGATTCCTAACCAGTATTGTGAGCCTTTGAAGTCTCTGTAATCTATTTTCCCTGGTTGCTTTTAATGAGCCTTTGAATGTTACTCTGCAATTTCTTTTTTTTTTTTAATTTGGTGGGGGAAGGGAACATGCACTCACTTTCCTCCAAAGAATTTAAAAAATTCATTACTGCAAATAACTTTCACAGTGCCAGAACTCTAAGTTATGCAGTATCCTTTGAGTGCATCTATGGTAAATAAATCACAGCTTTGCTGGAATCTCCATCCAAGAGGTTAATGAAATGTAGAAGAAAATCCCAATTAACTCATATCTAAGTTTGAGTCTTTTTTTTCTTCATGTAGGCCAGCTATCAGTGGAGTTTCTTCTGATTCTCTTTGGTATCTTTACTATTCTCTGCACTACTCTAAATGGCTGCATGTATGCCTGTGCTATGGTTTCAACTGTGTTTACAGAATTAGCACAGCTAATACTAAACTAAACTAGTTAACTTTGGAATCTGTAACAGGTAAGCAATGCCAGCAGGGAATGCAGATGTGATTTTTATGTTTGACTTTTGCAGTGGGTTTTACAGCCAAATTGCAGTTGTTAGTAAACTAGCAAGTTCCCTGATCTCCAGGGCCATGCCTCAGTCCCTGCTCTGAGTATGCAGCCTGGCTTGTCTAGCATGAGTCACCACTGAGGTTGGCTTATTTTACATGGACAGCTCCTTTGACTCCAGGGAATTTATACCTGAGTCTCTCCAACAGCCAGACACAAGCTCCCCAGAGCTGGACAGCTGCTTCTCACTCTGGCTTGCAGCCCACTGCCAGGAATAGAGTTGTAGACACATGTTGCAGTTGTGCTGGCAGAGCTGTGCACATCTCCTTCCCCTCTGAGACGCATCCCAGCTGAGCCTACCAGGGTGGCAGGGGAAGAAGGCATTGGTGGGGGGTCTCAGCCTCACAAATCAAGGCTGCATTCCTGCACTGGGGCTGTGGACTTGACTCCACTCTTGTGCTCTTGAGAGCCAACCTTCCCTCTGCAGGCTGCTGTGCTTGGCAGCCCCAGCCTCCCTCCCCACTCCTGTGTGACCACAACCACAAACTCTCTGTTGACGCCTCCAGAGAGGAGAGAACAGGCCCCAGCCTGTGCAACTTCTTCATTAGTGCTGCTTGAAGCCATAATTAGATAATATGAGAGGGTTTTCCTCTTGCCAGCAGACAGACTTAATGTACAAAAACTGAAGTAATAATTTTCAGCATATTGCAACTCAACTATAAACAGGATAGGGCTGGGGTTTTTTCTGTACACAAGGAAGAAAGCCCATTAGGCAGAAAACAGAAAGAGTAGATATAAAGGTGGGCAACTGTGTAATAGCTCTGTTTATCCTTAAAATAAATGCAGACTCTAATGATGTTCCATCACTTAACGTGTTTCTGTATCTCTTTTTAAAACCCCAAAGACATCTTTTCTCCACCATATTTTTCTGGTTTAAGAGCAGATGACTAACTATGCTTCTATAAACTTTGCCTTCCTTTGAAATTGTAATCACTTACTTCGTCATACTTTTCCTATTATGGTGCATTTTCAGAGCACTTAGAGTACTACTTGCTGTAAAACAAAACAGGAAGCTAATTTGACTGGCCATGATGAGACCACAAGTGGTCTCCAACTAAAAATGATTTCTATCAGATGAAGATTCTTCTTAAAAGCTGGGCTACTGGCTGTACTTTCAGCACCAGTTCTGCTACATGGACGAACTACTCATCCTGCTCAAGAGTATGAACCAACCTTTACTGCTTTATGGTAAGATATAAAATATTAATGTTTAGGGTGCCTTTTCCTTCTGCTAGTAGAGGGCTGGAAGTACCGCCAAGCCACCAAGCATAAAACTATTCCTCTTGCTTCTGCCGTGGACAAAGAGATGGAAGAAGGAATTAGCCCACCTACAAAGTAATTATATATCTTTTGTTATTTTGATTTCTTTCAAAATCAAAGAGTTACTCCTGGCAGGGAAAATCTATTCATAATGGAAATCATACAGCTGGAAAGAGTACGTGCAGGGCAGCATGAGCTTTTGCATTTACTTACCCCAGTAGTATTCAATTCTAATTTCTCCTCTTTTTTGCTATTTTGGACTCCTGGAGCACGGGTTTTCCAATAAATTAAACTTCTGAGATTGAGCTGGAATATGGCCTGTACTTTGTAGGCTAGAGCTTTTGATACCCTCATGCACTCTCCCTTGTGAGACAGGAAACTCACCAATTTGGTGAAACCAATCTGAGTCACTCTTGCTCTTCCTCTGCTGGAATCCACCTCAGGAAGCCCCAGGCAAGAGCCTGACTGAACCCCGGGGGGAATGGCTGGCCTGGGGCACTGCTGGGACCCTGTGCTGCAGCCTGAGCCTCCCCTCTCTCACTGCAAAGAGAGGGAGCTCAGTGTGCTTTGCCCAAGCTGCACCCAGGGCTGAGTGAGCTGAGGTCACACCACAGCACAGAAAGGTACAGGCCAGGCAAACACCCACCCAAGCCAAGTTCCCTGCCCCTGGGAGAAGCAACAGAAAGTGTGGAGGCATCGACCTGATCCAGCCTTTCCCAGAGTATCTCAGCTCTTCATCATGAGCATAAGGGGAAGTGACATTTTACTGCCCTTGACTTGGTGACATGAACTGCAAGCTAGATTGGCTCCAGAATAGAGAAACTTGAAATTACTTTCACATTTAGACTGTATGACAGAGAGTTAGGACATGTTCAGCATGCAAACTGCATGTGCCAAATTATTTTGGAATGTGTAAAAACGTGTGTTGTTAATACTGGATAAAAGCTCATCTGAGGATGATGGGGTTTTCACATTCTGTTCCCAATAAATCTTCTTTTCTCTACACTAGTGTACTCCCACTGTTCTGATACAGGCAAAATGTCAGCTGAGGTCATGTGAGTCTTGAATCAAGACAGCAGACGTGGCTTGATGTGCACAAACTGCCTGATGCCAGCAGGCAAAATTAAAGACAACAGTGAAAATACCCACAACATAGGTTAAACCCCCACTGCTATCAAATCAAGTGCAATTAAAGAAGTCAGAGCAAAGAAGGTGGATGGAGCTCACACTGGAAGTAAAGTCTCTTCTTCCCTTCTGTTTCCCTACAAGGCATTATATTTCTTTGTAAATAATACAATTTATTATTGTCTGCTTCTCCTTTTACTGTGTTTTATTAAGGTGTAACCCCCTGTGTTAACTTTTTATCATTGTGAATGTTCCTACTTGGGACTGTAGAGATTGAATTAACCAGTTCTCTGCACAGGCTGGAGTCAGGTGTCTCAGCACTCCAGCTAAGGTTGCTGGTGACGCTGTCTCAACAGAGCTTTCCTATATAGAACAGAGCCTGGCTTCAGTTTGAGAGCTTTGTCTTCTGAAGAAGCCCCCATCTGACCTTTCCCAACACAGAGTGGCACAGCCCACATTCAGAATCTTGTTTCCCTGAAGTCCAGCTTGGAGCTGAATGTTGCTCCGGTATTGCAGGTACTCTGCTGTGTTGTGTTCTGATATGGAGTCTAGGAAAGCTATCCCAACTATCCTCCACACAATTCCTTTCTTCTGAGATGACAAAATGAGCATCAGTATTCTCCAGGATAATGGTGGGGATACTTATACCTGTCATACTAGAGCTGCTGGAAATGTTTAATGTGTTTTAGGGGACCCTGAATTTGCCAGCAATACCCAGCATCATTTTGGTTTGGTCTTGGATTTATTGCACATTCTTAACCACTATTATTTTTAAAGGCTTAAATGGCCTTGATATTTTTCTTCCTTGACATGTTTTTGGGCTTGCAGTCAATGGAATATATGAATGTGAAACTAATATTCATATCAAAGGAAATTACAGCATTTGCTGCTCAGGGGGATGTTCCAATGAGGCTTTTTTTTTTTTTTTTGACTAGCAATACCAGGTAGTAATGATGGAAAACATTGAGTAGGTATGCACTTAGCATGAACTTGATAGAAAGATTAGGAAGTTCTCCTATTAAAACAGACATTTCTTGCTAATAAAATTCAATTAGCATGTCAGTCTTGACTTCAGGCACATTTTAAAGGAAGTGTCAATTTAATAATCACTCTTCAGTTTGAAATGTCATCCCTACTCTGATTACAAGTAAACTCTATAACAACCATAATTAGGAGACTTTGGAGAAAGGAAGTTAGTTTGAATGTATTCAATTCTGCTTTGCAGCAGCATGCAGAGTCCACTAATTCCTTTTGCTACAGGTACAAGGACTCCTGCAGGCCCTGTATTTTCCCCACTTAAACCAATGACTAAATCAGTGGGCTCATAGTTCAAGGGTGAAAAGGTTTATGGCAATACAAATATTAACAGCTACCAGAGAGAGCAGTAGTGGGCTGGATCAGTGTAAGCTGGTGACAGCACATGAGTGCCTGGGGAAATGCAGTTGGACAGGAGAGAGATTAATGCAGAGAAACACTCCCCATTCTAATGCCTGTATGCAGCCTCAGCTGGAGGTGTGAGAAAGATTAAGAAACAGCTCTACTGAGGACAGTAGAATTCTTCTTCTCAAAGAAGGAAAAAATGAGGAAACAGGGTGCCCTGGCCCAGAGAACAAGAGAAAATTCAGACTGCACAGCTTTAATAGTGATAGCAAACTGGCAGCAACAATGATTTTATGAGTATTGTAAGAGAAACAAGGAAGAACAGGGAATACTTCTACCTACAGAACACCAATATCTGGTCATATTCATATAGCAATTCCTAGAAGAGTTTTGTGGTCTCTTGCATGCTGCATACATTTGTATAGCTGCTTGGGCCAATAACATTTTAAGGAAATAGGAACCAAGAGTAAGAAGATATGTGTCTCAGTACATCAGCAATGTGGCCTTCACTGAAGGATAAAGCCATCTCCTGGATGTCCTGGACATACCATCAAAATTGAATTAGCATTTAAGTCTTTTGCCTTACTAAGTCACTCAAAATTAGGGATCCTCTTCAGGAAAGATATTTCCCAGTAAAATCTTAATGTCCCACGTTTTGGAAATGGTTTTAACTTTTACTTGCTAAAATAAAATGGCAGGACTGAGAGTCCTAAATGAGTTCAAACTCAGGTTCAAACTCACAGGGAACTGCCCCGATAGCTACTTTCCTGCATTATGGACTTTTACATTTGATGTGGCCTTACTGTGATCAAGGAATGTCACTGTTGGGTCTAAGTGCAGAATGGCAGCTGAATATTGAAGGGATTTCCCAAAACAGGATAATTTTGCTAGCTTAAGTGGGTACAGGTTTGGGACTGCTTTGTCTGTCACATCTTTGCTGAGAATAAATAAGTGATATTTTTAGGGTGGGCCAGCGTAAGCGATGACAGATTCCACGTTATGGCCAAAAGGCCACAACTTCATTAATATGATGCCTAAAGGCACCTTCCTGACAGCTGTGGAAAGAGGAGGAAATGACAGTAGCCTACAGCACTCATCAGCCTCTCCTCCCTTTCTGGCATTGCAGAACAAGAGACACTGCAGCACGCCAGGCAGCCCTGCCAAACTGGGTGAGATTGCCTAATCCCACCTCCCTGCTTCCTGGAGCAGGAAACCAGATCCCTTCTTATCTGCCAATGGCTCTGCCCTCTGTCTCCAACGGCAGGAATATTCCCTAGCTGGTGTTGCTGGAAGTCACACCTCAGCCAGGCTACCAGCAGCCAATGTGAGCCAGGGAATGAGCACAGGGGCAGGAAAGGGGTGGGAAGGCTGGGAAGCTGCACAACAGTTCCTGCAGGCTATGACCAGGTGCCTGCTACCACCAGCAGCACCAGGGGGAGATCAAGCAGGACCTTTCTGTTACTCTGTTAGCCCACTCTTGCACTCCCACATTGTATGTGCTTGAAAGCAAAGCAGTGCCTTTCACTGACATGGGTGAAAGCCAATGCCATCCACAGCAGCATCCCAACCTAAATGTACAGCAGCTAACACAGTGAGTACAGCTCATGCACATGCAAGAAAGCAGTGCAGTTCAACATGACTTTTTTCCTGCCATAAATAAATACACAAGGAATCGTTCCACCTTTATCTCTGTTCATGACTCATATTCTCTCTGTCTCAATCTCTGAGGTCAGCAAATGCTTCTTGAAATCTCATGATATGGCTGGTTGGTCTAGGTTGATGTGTTCACAAATTAAATACTCTGGGTCTTGAGGTTTAACTCCATCCAAGAGAAACTTCCAGTCAGTGCAGAGGGATTGGCATCTCTGAGGGGCACTTCAGAACTGACACAACATTCAAAATCCCCCATGGAAGATTTTTTTCCTCTCCTTTTGCTATAAGGGACTCTAAAGACCCACTGGGTGAGTCTGAGGTTAACCTTTGGGACTGCAAAGGTTACTTTGCAGACAAACCCTCTTACTACACCTGCTGTTGAACAGACATACCAAGAGCAATCCTGGGGGCAGCTGAGAAGCTGCTGAATTTGGATTTGCACCACATAATATTACTGATAAAAAACACATAGTAAGTGCATGACTGGTACAACCTGACTCCCCAGTGCCTGCAAAGACAGGAACTGTGTTCTGACCAGAGGAACGTGACATGGTATCTCCACCTGCCTGGTAAAATGTGCCAGTGCCCCTTACCCAAGCTGTGTATGGAGTCTGTTCTGCTTGCAATGAAAAACTAAGAACAACAACAGAAAAAACCCTAAGAAATGCATCTAGACTTGTACAGGGAAGGACAGTAATGCTGTAAACTTTCAAAATGAAAATATGCTCCCTGTGATGAAGATGCACAGACTTGGAAGAACCTTCCTCCTTTGAACAGGTTCATTCCTGTGTGGTTTGGTGCTGTCTGTTGTGTACTCAAGCCACACAATTGTCATGGGACTCATAGGGTCCCTAAGGTAAGCTGTACCTTTCCAAACATGGGACAAAAAAAGGACCTTGGAGTCTATGTAATGTGAATTGGTAATCACAGACTGGGGAAAGTAAATGAAGAGGAAGCACTGGCTTCTGGTGGCTTTTCTGGTAGGGATATACTGCCAGAACCAAGGTACTGTTTCCCAGGGAAGGAAGAGAGCTGCACAGCTCTTGTCCTGTCTGAGCTGATCAGCGAGTAGGTGCAATTGGGAGGCTGTGGTAAGGTGCAATCTGAAATCCTACTCCTTGCAGCTTTTACCTGTCACCTATGGCTCAATTCACTGGCTTACCATGTTCCTGAGAGAGAGGCCAAATGAGTGCCTGAGCTGATTTCCTCAGAGGCATCTCCTGCTCCTGCCTGGTAATGCTATACTGCTGTTTCTTGGTTCTTTTCTTGCGATCCCACATCAGTTTGGGTGGCTGCTGCTCTTTCTGAAACATTAAAACTTAACAGTTCCCCCCTGCTTTATGAATCTCAAGTGAAAGATTAAAATACCTTTCAGTGGCTTATAAATAACATATCATGATTCCCCCAGCTAGGAAGAGGAGTACATTCCATGCTTCGTTACAAGAGCTAAAAGCCTTCCAGCTGCAGAGGAAACTCAGCAATGTGGGGTACAAATACCCCAGTGATTTTAGTAGTGGCTCATCTTGGGTCCAATAAATAGTTTTAGTACTGTTTGAGCACTGCCCCTGGACCTCTGACAGCTCTCACATCCCTGCTTGCTCCCACTGGGTCACACCTGAATTTCAAGCCCCCAGGGAGTGTGGGGAAGTGGTGCTGAGATTGGGACAGGCTCTGTGCCTTCCTCCCTAACCAAGCATAGAGCTGGGACCCATTTCAAGCCAAGTTAGAAACCTGAGCTAAAGACCTGAGCTGACTTTGTGTCATGGTGTGTTCCTCCTTCCAGAGGCAAAGTGTGAAGGCACATGAATGATCCATGCTAAAAGCCAGCAGCCGGGCCAGCAAAGTTCATCAGCTCAGACTCTGATCTCTGTGAACGCAGCTGTATCCCCCCTCTGGACCTAAGCTTGTCCCAGGAGCAGGTTGTTGAATCTGCAGAACGTGGGGTATATGTATCACCAGGCTGGCAGTGATGCTCTCTGCAGCTCAGGCTATTTGACCAGAGGTAATTAAAAGCTGCCTCTATGTGGTCATGTAATGACAGACTGTACCACAACACTCAAGTGCAAGGATGACAAGTTAAGGTCAAGTGGGCAAACAAGCTGCTGTTTCCAAACTGTGGAATGTCTGCATCTGCCTGGATCTCCTTTTACAGTACCTCTTTCAGTGGTATTTACTACCAATCCTTTAGAGTTCACGTTCAGATTTCATGCCTGCTTGTTAGGCACGTTCACCTTTCCCAAGTGTGTGAAGGCAAGCTGAGCTGTGTTGCGTCAGAAGCAGCGCTCCTTGTCTGACGGGAACCCAGCTTTCCCCGACACCTCCTAAGAAGCCGGTGCCCAAGTGCATGCACCTGACTTCAGGGAGCGCAGCAATCTCCGCGGTGCCTCAGGAGGTGACACCAGTGGGCGGGCACCACCCTCCCGCAGCCGTGGGGCCTTGCCGAGTCGGGTTCCGTTCTGCCCCTCGGAGCAGCTTCTCTCTCTTCTGCGCACCCGAGCAGCGCTCCCGCCGGAGAGCAGCGGGCCGGGCCGGGGCTGAGGAGGCAGAGCCCGCCCGGAGCGCGGTCCCGGCCCGGCAGGGGCCGCCGGTGCCTCCCGCCCGCTCCCGGCGCCGCGGCCGCCCCGCAGCGCCCCCCCGCGGCGGCGGCAGCTCCTCGGCACCGCCCCGGCCCCCCCGCCCCGCCGCTCTCCGGGCGGGAGGCTCGGCGGCTCGCTCCTCCTCGCGGCCGCGGGATTCCTGTCTCCGCGTTTTCGGGCCGCCCCTTCACACCCGCCGCCGGAGCGGGACGGCGTGAGAGGGAGGGAGCGAGCGAGCGAGCGAGGCGGCGCGGATGTGCCCCGGCTCCCGCGGCGGCAGCGGCAGCGGCGGCGGATGCTCGGCGGCGCGGCGACCGCCCCGCAGCGCAGGAGCCCCGCGCAGGGAGGGAGCGAGGCGATGAGCCGCCCGCCGGCGGCCGCCCGCGAGTGACGGCGGCGGGCAAGGAGCGGCGGCGGTCAGGAGGAGGAGGACGAGGACGAGGACGAGGAGGAAGAGGAGGAAGAGGAGGAAGAGGGCAGCGATCCCCGCCAGTGCCCGCGGGAGCCCGGGAGAGCTCCGGCCGAGGGCTCGGCCATGCCGTTCGCCAAGCGGACCGTGGAGCCGCAGCGGCTGTGCCGGCGGCAGCCCGCCGCCTCCGTGCTGGAGGAGAGCTGGGGCGCGGAGCCGCCGCCGCCGCCGCGGGACCCGCCGCCGGAGGAGCCGGGAGCGGCGAGCGAGGGCGCCGAGGCGGCTGGCGGCGGGGAGAGGGAGGCGGCAGCGGTGCTGATGGTGCTGGACCTCTGCTCGGTCAGCAACGTAGCCCTGTCGCGGATCCTCCGACAGCTCTCCGACGTGGCCCGGCACGCCTGCACCCTTTTCCAGGAGGTCGAGGCTGACATCCAGGGTACCCACCGCCGCGTACGGGCGCTGCACGGCCGCATCGCCGGCCTCCAGGGAGCCGTGCGCGGCCTCGACCCCAAGCAGGAGGCAGTGCGTAAGTAGCACGGAATGCGGGATGGATGGGGAGCACCGCGGGATGGATGGGGCGCACCGCGGGATGGATGGAGCGCACCGCAGCACGGGACGCCGGCGGGGAAAGCCATCCCCTGGCCACCTGCCGTGCAAAGTTTGGGGCCAGAGCCGGTGGGAAAGGAGCCCCGGCGGGGCGGCAGAGTGAGAAGGGAACGGGCGGGCGCGGGTCGGGTCGGTCTGCGGGCGCCGCTGGGCGCCGCGGCGATGCCGGCGGGAGGGATGATGTCAGTGGTTTGTGCCTTACGTAAGGAGCTGGCTGCCGGGGCTCTCGGGACGCATCTCCTGCAGCCAAGGGTTTGGCCAGGGAGGGGGACGAGGTCTGTCAGCTGGGCGCCGGGACTGATGGAGATGATCCGCCGCACTCGGGCATATTTGGGTTTTCTCCCTTTGCCGGCCTGTCTTCCTTCCCCGGCAGGTATCTTCCCCTTAGAAGTGTCTCTGAATTCCCGATCGAACGCTCTTAAGTAGAAATAATAAAACTGCTTCGTCGTTACCTAACTGTCGGGGCCATAAAATAAGGGAAGTTTGGCTAATGACTTCTTTCTGTTTAAAGAGTGGCCCTGAAGAGCGAAAAGGGGAGGGTGGAGGAGGGGGAGGAGGATAAAGATCAAGGCAATATACAACTTGTGTTATGAGCAGTGCTTGAATCCTATTTCTTCTCCACCCAAACTATAAAAGCAGTGAAAAGCTCTGTAGTCGTAACAGCTGCTGATTTCTGCTGAATATGGCTCGTGTTCACAGCAGTGTAATGATTTTGTACTCTCGCTGGTGCATACGCTTCCCAAGCACTTGTGGATACGTGGGTTTTTTGATAGATAGGTCTGTGGGTTGGAAGTCTGGAGTAGCAGAGATTGGTATTGGTTCTGACCTTTCAGTAGCTGTTTCGGGAAAAGCGGTGGCTTGAAAGGAGAATTTGGCTTAGCTTTTGCTTTTTGCTGTGCCCCTCTAAATCCTCAGTAGCTCCACTAAGTACAGCAAAGTGAGTTTACACCAGGATAACAAGACCATGCCCTCTTCTCGGTGTTTTTCGTAAATATGCCATTTAAAAAATTGTGCTTGGGATTTCCACCCCTTTGGAGCATTGTGGAATATACATAACTCTAGTAGGATCAATGAAGCTGTCCTGATTAATAGAATCAAGCCTTAAGTATTCAACGGTATTTAAGCTGCATACTCAGCATCTGTACAGTGACAGTGACTTTGCTGGGGATGTATTAATATACATCAACCATAGATGAGACCAAAATGAGGGAGATTTTTTGTGGTTTCAGCATGAGTGTAATCAGAGCAGAGTGCTGGGCTGTGATTGGAAACTGCAGTGAGAAGGAGGCTTGGCTGGGCTAGTGAGGGAACTGTGAGGAAATGAAACTCCTCGTATCACATTCTCATCTGTAGGTCTTTTGAGCTGAGTAAGTGTGGGTATATACTAATGTAAGTGAGAGCAGAGCTTAGCTGTTCTAATCTGTATGGCTTTTTTCTTTCTAGATTGTGCAAGTGCAGCTTGTTTGCAAATCACAGAGCAAAATCTTGATATTACAGCACAGTTATGTCATCTGCTTAATTAGAGAGTCTGGCTTTATCCCTGTGATGATAAATTTTTTTTAGTGTTTGGTTTTCTTTTAAATCCTTCTTTCTTAAAGAGGGGAGAAATTTTTTGGCCATGATCTTCCCTGTGTTTGCCAGCTGTTCCTCCTTCCTCTTGTATACAGCACAGTGCCACTGATAGATCTGCAGATGTCCCTAGGTCTGGCAGGCCAAGGGATCCTCCACAACACTGGCTTTGCCCCCCACCCATCCTCCAGTAGGTGTGTGTCTTGCCTGCAGCTGTACAGCTGCTCAGAACACACCTCCCTGTCCTCATCACCTCTCTCCATGCAGCGCTGTATCACATCTTCCCTGGAGGTGAAAGCCTCAATACAATCCAATGTACATGAACCGTCAACTTCTTTGCCTCCTCTGGCTGCTTTTATTCCCCCTCCAGTGTTGGATCAGCAGAGCTGCATTTACACAGTGCTGCATCTGAACATCTCAGCTGAGAGGCAGAGCTGAACAGCACCACTGCACATGTTATCTCCTCACATTCCCCCAAAATCCACACGCACCCACAGCAATGCTCCCTTTGGCCTGCAGACCGCTCTCTGTTCCCGAGGGACAGATAAAAGTGCCTGGCAGGAAGCTGCCCATCTTCCCTGGAGTGTATAATGATAGTGTGCTTTCTCCTCTCTGGGCTGACGCCTCCTCCTTCATTATTACTTTCAGCAAGACTATGCTAATGTTTGTTTTATGCATGAAGTGCCTACATAATTCACTCCTGGAAGTATTACACTCAAGTTACTACACCCAGTTGTTTTTTTGAAACCAAGAGAGCAATCGCAGGTGGTCACAGATCTGCCCAGGACCTAACAGCATCACATTAAAGCTTACTGACTTCTATCTCCTGTGGTGAGCATGGAAATGATGGGATGGCCTCAGGGCTGTCTTTTGGCTGTCCAGCACAAATGACACATCTAAGAATAATTCAGAACTGGCTGGAGGTTTGGACTCACAACCACAAGGAACAAGCTGGTGACAGTCATGCAGCCACCCCACCCATGGCATGACTGTAATGGCTGCATTGAATTTATTGCATGTTATGAGTCTGGAGGGGCTGGGCTTATTGGTGCATTGACTGAGACACCATGTACTGGGATGTTAACACCAGGACAGTGCCGCCCAACCACAAGTTTTTCAAGTGTTCAGTTTAAAACTACTAGCCTATCTTGCCACAGTGAGACATTCTTCTATTCCAACTTCACAGGCAGTACAGTGATTTGAGAATAATGCTATGGGACACACCCAAATACTGAGCTGTGACAAAGGAAGGCCTTTTTCTCCAAGCCTCATAAGCCAGCTGTATTCTGAGATTCCCCTGTGAACACTCAGGCTGCATAAAAAAAGGAAATTATGGGCTAATGCCATCTCAAGAGCTATTGGAGCCAGTGGTTAGAAGGGCATTCCTTGCCCAGAATGCCATTCCTTGGCAATTGCAGAGATGATACCAAGGGGAAGGGGAGCAGGAAAGGAGTTATCTTGAAAATAGCATATAATACAGTTTTGCAAAATAATTTTGTATATTATACTGAAAATTATGTATCATTATATTAAAACATCTATGTTGGATTCAGGGAATATTAATGAAGAATTAAAATTAAATAAAATGGGCATCTTTCCAGTAATGCTTATCACTACTGCCATTATTTTCACAAGACCTTAACATTCTCAGCTCTGTTGCTGTTGCAATGGTGAACGTTTGCAAGTATCTGTATGCTGTGCTTTAAGAAAATGATTTAAAGTCCTCTACTAAGATACTGGTAAAGGTATTTACCTATGTGTTGCCTTTGTTTTTTTCACTGTTCAGTGTGATTGGAATACTTTGTTAGGCACAATAAAGGATGGATTCTTGGTAGTTACAAGCAGGTCATCTTTAAAAACTCAAGGTCCCTCACCTCTGCCTCCCCAGATGCTGCTTGTCCTTTCATCTTTCTTTTAAGCCTCTGGCCAGCCAGCATCTTGTAAATATGAATCCTTTCCCATCCTCTGAAAATAAGAGAAACAACAGTGAGAAATGCTTTCCTGCTCAGCTCCTGAACTAACTACTTTGCCCTTCTGCCACTCCACTGCTTTTCATCATGAGCAGTTCCAGGGTCTGCTTCTAAAGAACCATGTAGGAATAACATGATTGTTGTCAGTCTGGAGGTTGCTTGGAGTTTTCTTGTTGGCAGTGTGGTACTGCCCAGTTTTATCATTAGATGCTTGATTATCTTGGTAATATGGAAACAAAGAAGTGCTGGACTGGTGTGTAGACTTGGGACTCAGTGCCTCCATGGTTATTTGGAAGGATGATTTCTCAGTCTAGGGGACTAGAGATCTGGCAGTTTAAGTGGAATATTGTACTTTACAGAAACTGATGATGTAAGCCATCTTCTTTCTGAATAATAGGCAACAACCGGGCAGCAGATTTTGAAAGCCCTAGCTAATGAGATCCTTTTTACACCCTGGCATCCCAGAGAATTCCACACATTCCAGGCTGTTTTTCAAAAGCATCAATGTATTACCAGTAGCCAATCTTTCTAAAAGCTGTATGGTTTCCAGAAGTTGCCTGCTGTATTTTCATTGCTCCACTTTTCCATTCCTGATTCTGCTATTTGCTAACAGTCAGTGATGCAGCTGCTCCAATGTGTGGGGATCTCCTGTGTTACTCTGCTCTTCAGAGGCTGTTGGATCTCTACAGTGAGCTCCTCTATAGCATTTTCTTTTTTCCTGAAGTGTCAGTATTGAGATAAAAAAGACAGCTCTGAACTGATTCTTTATAATTTTAGGCTCTGCATTAATTTATTCTGTTTGATTGAAGTTGGTTACTGAGAACAGCCTGGCAAGTTTCACTCTTGCTTTTAGTCTCTTTCCTTGTGCTTTTTAGGTGGTTTTGTTTTGATTTTGTTTGGTTTGGAGTTTTTGTTAGTGTGGCTTTTAGCCACACTGATATAATGCTTTTCTGTTTAGGTTTTGAGCACTGCAGGGAAATGTTTAATCCCTTATAAGGTTTTCATGTATTTTCTGCCACAGTCCTACCATTTTTACAAAAGATATATTGCAGCCAAAGCTCATCAGAAAGTGCACCTCTTCCTCCTTGACTTAATGTGCTGAAGCCTCAATTGCTGTTGAAGTGTACAAGAAATTGTCATGATTCCATCTCAGAATTCAGTTGCGTTGTAAGGCCATCCCAGGCTTAGGATTGGTGAGCATCCTTGCAGAGATCTTCAGGGAGGTACAAAAGACCTTAAGAGTAGATGCATCTTGAAAGAAAAAAAACATCCACGTTGGGAAGATAAGTGTTGCACTTTATCTCAGCTCTTCAAGAGCCTTGAGATTCAAAGTGCAATTTTCATGGTATGGATTTTCTGTGGTGCTGAGGTGCAGCTGTAGATCTCCATGGGTTGGATACATTTACAAAGAAATATCTCAGATACTGCTGATGACAAAACAGAAGAGATTCCTAGCTTCCTTTGACTTTATATTATTGTCCTTTGTAGCTAGTGAGCCTATTTAAGTGTGAGGGTAGTTACACTTTTAGAGGTGCACGCTAATGTAACCTGGGGAACATGAAGCAAGAGGATGTATTCAGAGCTCCTTTTGTACACTGAAATTATATTAATTGGCAAGTCTTTGGTGGGTGCAGAATAAAACCTCCCAAGAAAAGCCGCTGTACACTGTATGTAGTAATCCATCACTTTCAGCTTCGTTTCCTTTACCTGCCTGAATGGATTGACACAACCTCTTCACTTGTTTTGGAAAAGGAGAAAGGCTTTTGGCTTTACTTGTCAGGTTTGGTTTCTTGGTGCTGTGCTGGCCACTGTGTGCTTATTTGTGTTACAGAGCTCACCTCTGCTACACTTGCCTGTAGTTTCCCCATCAGTGTAAATAACCCAAGCTGAGGGTGTGGCAATGTTGGAGAATTTCCTCAGTGTATGGTTTCTTCTAAATGCAGAGGATTGATGGCACAATCGCTCAGTGGAAAGGAGAAGGAGGGGCTTTCCTTGGGCTTTCCATGGGCTTTCCTTCTTACCTTTACTGCTGTCAGAACAACAAAGGGACAGAGGAAGAAAAACCTGCTCACTTAAGGATCCCATCCCCAATTTACCTTAACATTACTAGAGCACCATTAGCTAGAGTACTGTCATTTAGCAGAAAAATGCCTTATCTTTGTTTACAGCATGGTGATAGAATACCTTTAACACAGGAACACAACCATTCAGAGGCTTTGCTTGAGGTTTTTTTTTTCATGCATTTAATATCTGATAGAAGGTAATGGAATGGAATTTGTCAGGTGGCTTTGGCAGGGATGTAACTTTTTGAAAGCTGGGGTTGTCACTTTCAGTCCTGTTAGCTTGTGGAATGCAGACTCTGGTCTCTTTTCAGATAAAAGCATAGTGTAAAATCCTTTGTCCTGCCAAGGCCAGTGAGATGCTTGGTGGAAAGGCTCTGAGAGCTCAGGGCTCAGGTGGACTCACTAGACTTTGTCTGGCACAGCCTGGTAACAGATAAAGAGCAGAAAGTAGTGGTTTTCCTCCAAAGCCATTCCCTGTTATACAGGTGTAAATCTTCTAGAGTTTTGCTGAGTGTAATTTCTTTGGTCTTCCACTGGTGTAGCTCAGAAAGATTTTGTCTGTTCTATAGCTCCTTGCTTGTCATTCCACAAATAGTACTTAAGCTAATGAACCAGGTTTGAATGTTTGGGGATTTTGTTGCTAGATGGAGAGCTTGCCAGTCAAAAAAAAAACATATCAAAAAAAATTCAATGCTTGATTTCCACCTCACTGCAGCTACACATCTGTGTAATATTGTAGTAGTTACTGCAGCTTCTTTCTGGCTCATGCTCAAGAGCCAAGCAAGAGTCTCCAGTGGGTTTATTAGAAATTCTGCTGGAAATGTTTTATCTCTTTTAAAACCAATAAGGTCTCCTTTATACAGGAGCAAAACTGCAGACAAAATAGAACCAGACCTGTAGGAGACATGAACTTACTGTGGATCTAATGGTTTAACAGTAATTCTTCCTACAGTCCCTTTTAATACTCCATGCTTCTATTTAAAAGCCTTAATAGATAATGTTTGTGTTCATACAGAAACATAAGATAAATGTTCCAGGGAAATGAATAGAGTCATTCCTACTTTTGGTTAGTCTCCCTGCTCATACAGGGGAGATATGGTGATTAAGAAATAAATGGTCTCTGGTAACTTGCTGAGGGCATGGGGAGGTCATTCACCTGTTGATTCAGATGCAAAAGAGACGTTAGTTTTCCTTTTTGAAAGATGAAGGGCCTGGAGTGTTTCCAAAAAACTCTTGCACAGTTCTCAAATGTCCTTGGACTGAGGGAAGGACTTGTGGGAAGGACTTACAGGAAGGAAATATAAATACCCAATTTCAGGGTGCTACTCAGCTGCTGTTCTGAATCAGCAGAATCAGGTTTTGTTGGCATTTCTTACATAGGTTTACCTGTTCTGAGGCTTCAGTTCTGAGGATTGGGTTAGGCAGATCTGTCAGAGATGTGAAAAGGTGCAAAAAAGGAGTGGGAACAGTCCTTACTGATCCCTGCCATGGTGTGAAAGTCCCAACCTCTTCTTCTCTATTCAGACAAAAGCAGACTTCTGAAGTGTGTCTGTTTAAAGGCAGCCCCTGGCTCTTCCTCTCTCCAAACTGGACAGCAAAAGAGATCGGGTGCAGGGGAGCGACAGCTGTTTAAAAAAGCCCCTGATCTGGCACATTTCCTTCACACATGTACCTAAATCAAGCAGATACTCCCAGGGAACTCTTAATAGCAATGTTGTGATCTCCAAAGTGGGGAAAAAATAGGGCCAGCTGATGTGAGTAATACATGTGTGTGTTTGAAATGCATTGTTGCAGGGTTGCGTGCTCGCCGGAGTCAGAGAGCTGGGATTTCTCAGAAGCTGCTCTTTCCAATCGTTGGCATCTCCATGTAATCAGAGGCTGACATCAGACTCTCCATTGGAGCTACTTGAGCTATTAGGCTGTGAAGAGCAGAAACTCTCTGTGTTACCCAGTGTGTATGAGGGGGGAAGGTTTTTTTCACTTCCTTTGATGTATTAGCATCAAGAGAGGGAGTCTTCGCTTCATTCCTAATTGCTTCTCGTCTTTGAATTTATATACCAATATGTAAGTAACTGCAAAGGGAGATAGCAGAATTTATAAAAAGTTCAAAAAGGCAGGGCTTAAAGCATGATTAAAATAAAAGATAGCATAGTGTGTATGCTGTTTTTAGCTGAAATATCTCCCTAGAATTCTTTCCATTTACATTCTCATTATATCTAACTGCTTCTAATGCACTGCTTAGTTTAACAACTGGCATGTTTTTAGGGTAGATTTTATAGTAGATATACACCCACTGTGTTCTTAACTTGAGACTTTAAATTGCAGTATCTGTATTGGACAATCTTTTCTTATACCTTCTTGGCTGAAGGCAGGAAAAAAGCAATACTGATAGGAACCTAATTAAGCCTGTAGTCTTATTATACCAGGAGCTGTGTGCTTGAAATGCTGCTCAATTCAATGAGTGCTGCGTGGCACTGCCATGTAAAGTCCCAGCAGAGAGTGACATACTTTTTTTTTAATAAGATCACTGTAATTCTTACAAAGCCACCATGGTTTTCTCTTTCTTTTCAGCTGCCAAGGCAGTTGGACTTTGAACTACAGCCACTCAGACCAAATCCCTGAGAAAGTTTGGTGGAGATGCCTTGCAATTGTGTGCATGTGATTAAGGGGAATGAGCATGTGTTTGTGCCATAAAAATGCACAGAGTCTTCAGGCCTCTGCAGCTTTTTCCCCTGCCTTTTCAAAGTGTGTTTTGTTATCTTGACAATGTTTGAACAGACTTTTAAGTTGACCTGGACAGAGGGTGAGCTGGGGGGGAAACGGTGCTAATGCTTCTTGAAGATGTGTGTATCAGTGGCTACAGAATTGGGTCATTCTTAGGAGCAGAATATGTAAGGTGCACTGAAAAATTCCAGTGTGTCCAGAGGCTTTGGATTGCTTTAAAAGCAAAACTGGGCTCTCTGTGCATGCTCACTTTTGCCTGATTTTTTTTTCCTTTCCCAAAAAGTCATTGCCAAGCATTGTTCTCTACAGAAGCCTATAACTGTCCATGATGGCAGAAATCAGATCTTCTGGATGATGAAACTCAAGATAACAGCAGCAGTAACTCACTGTGATGCTCAGAGGCAAACTTTTTTAAGATGCTATACATGTTTCACTGCATCCACTACTTAGTGATCTAGTGATCTATGATAAGGGATGATTTAATTTTAAGTGAAACAAGAGATTAATTATGATTTAATGCTTACTATGCAAAGCAGAGTCAGTCCAAAGAATGGATACTACCCAGTTCCATTTTTTCACCCTGTAAAGTTCATTTACTTGCAGGAAAAAGAGGATCTATTCTTGTCATAGGCATGGTCTTTTCTTTGGTGAAGTGGTTTTTGGTTAAGTGTTGTATACAGGAGGAGAGTCAGGAGATGTATCTTAATTAATTTCTAAGAAAAGAAATCCTATGTCATGGATTGACCACTGACTTCCACATGGCCAGCCTTAACCCTGGAAACTGCATAGCTCTGCACAGCCCAAATTCTTAATGCAAGCTTTTTTTCTTTCTTTTATTTTTTTGGGGGGATGACTTTCTCATACTTATCCAAACCAGCTTCTGACTGGTCCTTCTGCTTCAGGCTGTACTAAACTCAGCTCCTCTGGCCCTCCTCAACCCCAGCAGTTAAAATCATCACAGAGGCTCCTATCTCAGCACACTGAGGAGATCTCATCTCCCCTCCTGTGTTGACTATTCCTTGCAACAAGTATTGCTGCAGGAACCTGAGGTCTTGGTCTCTGCAGAAAATTGCCTAAAGCCTTGCACATGGTTAGCATGCCAAAGAAAAATTTCCCCCATAAGTTGGATAATTCTGGCAGCACTGTTTTTAGCCTTGTTTCTTATCCAAAACAAGTATTAAGGAATAGCACATTTTGAGTGTATAGCAGGGAAGGAGGTGGTGTGCCTGGGTATCTCACACCAGCCATTCAGGAATTTTATATTTGTTACTCAGCTACAATTTCTACTACATTGCCACAATGTAGAAATCATGAAAGAGGCTGCCAGGTAAAGGAGAGGACAGATTATTCCTACTGCGTTTGGAGGAAGGTCTTGTTCTTTATTAGAAACTAGAAAATCCACTGGGAAAGGAATCCCATATAAATGTTCCAATCTAATAAAAAAAAGTGCTCCAGTTGGAGCTCACATTTATTTCAATGTGAAAGTCAGTCTTTGCATGACATAAAGCTGGAGAAAACCAGGCTTCATTAGTTCCACTGTTTGCAAAACTGGTTGTTCGTATTCCTCTTTCCCCTCCAGAATTGCTGATTATTTCTTTTCAATTTCAGTATTGTTTTTTTTTGAAACTTACGCCTTGAGTGACTTTCATTTTGTGCCATCCTATCCTTTACTCCTCTTCTCATGGTGGTTTCACAGGGGCTATACTTTTACTTCTGTCTTAATGGCACAGACACCACCCCCTCACTCCCTTCATGGTGTGAATGAACAGTATTAATTTTTACAACTGTGGTTTATTCTCCATTGATTATCTTTAATGTGGTGCTGTCTTGTTCAGTTAATAAACTACCTGCTAAGATGTAATTATCCCCGTCCCCCAAACATAACCTGCTTTTAATAGATGTTGTAAATGCACTCATTGTGCCTGGCACATTAAAAGAACTGGTTTAAGCTCCTGTACTTTCAAACTGCACTGTAGCTGAAGTGTATTTTGTGGCAATCATTACTCTGCTAATATTCTAAAATAAGTATCACTGCTTCATTACTTCAGTAGTATTTTTAGGCCTCTGTTACAGCTGCCACAGGCTTGATATAGCCTTGGTGCTAAGACAGAGGTTGGATAAGCTGTGCTCTGGACAAAACCCTCCTAAGGGAGACCAGGAGGCTCACCTGAAGGTTTATCATCAATTATAGATCTCCGTTAGCTGATGTGCCTCAGTGTCCAGATTGAAGTATGACCTAGGGTATTTACCCAGTTTGTGCTGTAAATATTTTTAGGGACCTCTGTCAATACACACAAAATTTAGAGTATGATTCTCTCTCAGATACAACAATAAAATCATGTGCCTACAGGCACATATGAAAATGAGCACCTGTATTTGAGAAGTGCTGTGTCTGTAAATGAGTGAATGGGTTACAGCTACATTCAGCAGCTATAATGTGACTATTCATTTATGAAATTGTCCAAGTGGAACTTAACACAAATTATTAGTGTAGATTAAAAGTATGTTTCATTTATCTGCTTGTTCCTAAGAACCCAATAGAATGGCAATTAGTTAAAGAAAATAAGAGGGAACTGCAAAATATCATAGCTCAGGCTGATTAATTTCCTTTTCCTGTTTGGCTTTACATCTGTCTTGATAAGCAGCATTTTGGACTGTGAGATTAAAGGTTAAAATAAGTAAGTGTGCCATTTTTGTGCAGACCTTTTTTAACAAGAATTGAAATAGGTTTTTCTCAATGAAGAAGAAAACCAAGAGGTTCTTCCTCAAAATTCTGTGTGTCACTAGAGGAGGAACAACTTTGTGTACACACAGACACACACACACAGACACAGGCACACACACATATATATACATACAGAGAGAAATGGTATCTAGATAACAGAAGACCAGTGGAAAGATTGGACAAGATAATACTGGTCACTGAGATTAGAAAATCTTGATAAATGGGAGAAGAAATTTATAACCAGATTAGCAGCAAACTGGTCAAATGAGAGAATATATTTAGTACTCCACCTCTCATTACGTGGGTAAAAATTGAAGGTAATGGATGTATCTTGTTTTTTGCTTGTTTTGACTTTGTATCTTCATCCAAAAGCATCTCATGGTTGAGTTCACTTCCTTCCCATTCCCTCCTTCTCTCAATGGAAGATGAGTTTGGACTCAGAGATTGTGATGTTATTGATGGAAACCCTTCTGCTGCATGTAATGGGTGATCAGAAGTGAGATACATCTTGCTTAGGGATGTGGGAATTCTGCTGTTTGGTACTTGCATACTTGCAAGAGTAAAGACTTTGCTTTTGAATGAACTGCCCCTGCTATATTACAGCAAGGGTTGAAAAATAAAATTAAAACGTAGAAAAGCCAAGTTAATGAAATAAAATCTCCCAGGAAAACAGATGGGTAAGTGAAAGGTAAAATGATGCAGGTCTAGGTCATAGGTTGGACTCGATGATCTCAAAAGGTCTTTTCCCACCTAGTTCATTCTGTGGTTCTGTGATAGTGTCATTTGCAGATACACTGAAGGAATGTGTTGTATTTGTTTTCACAAAGAGGTGTCTCCTGTGCATTTGTTCCCTTTTGAGACAGTCCAACCTTGGGCTTGTTAAATATGTCTCTACAGAAGTTGGCACATACTGACCTTGTTTGCTGCAGTCTGCTCTTCTGTAGCTTCTTGATTCTAGTGGCATGAGCCAGATGGACAGAGCCCTAGAGCTGAATGTTGGATAGCATAATTAAGTGCTCTAGTACTGAAGGCTGGAGCTGACTGAGACAAACTTTGGCTGATACTACAATATTTCTTTGTCCAAGTTACATCTCCAAAGTAATTCCTGTTTTTCCTTTCAAAGTAAGTCAAAGTAATTCCTGTTTTTCCTTTCAGATCATATTCCTTGGGTATGAGGATGCTGAATTATATACCAATATTCTTTTCATTGGCATAATACAGAGTTCTTTCTACTACTTTGTGCCCTGATAGCACTACAGGAACATTTTACAAATTTGTAGAGCTTGTGGAAGCTCACCTGAATTTTCCTTTCATATCTGTACAGCCTTTTTTCTGCTATGTTTTGGAGTTATGCTGGTCAGTTGTGAGTATCATGTGAATTCTGCTCCCTGTAAGCCCCATTCAGTGTGGCCCTGGCCAAGGACGCACACTGGAATGTGTTTTATGAGGAAACACAGCAAACAGCTTTTAGGTGGACTGTGCTGCTATCAGTCAGTTGTTGGTAGGTGTGTAGAGCAGACTCAGACCCCTCCAGGTGCTGAGCTCCTCCTGAGTGGGCTGAGAATGTTTAGTTTTGCAGGCTGGAACTGAAAAGGAGGACCTAGCAGCTAAAATGCTACTGCCTAGGAGACCTGGATTCAGCCACTGACTTTTCATGACAGCTTAGGGGGAGATTGTTAGTGCCATTCAGATCACCCTGTTTTAGCACTCTAAACTTTGGGCCATCCATCCTGTTCAAAGGTGAGCCTGTCTTTCACTCGTGAGCAGAGGATGTTCCTAGTTCACATGAGTCCCATAAGTTCTATGAATGTCACAGTGTCAAGTGGGTGCTGCCACAGGCTTTTTGTCACTCTCTTCTCAGGTCTGTGGCAGAGTGACAGCACATCCTTCCTCTCGGAGGAGTTATCACACAAGCAGTGAGAGCAAGCTGGGTTGTGGGGTGATAGATCCAGAACACACAGACCTGGTTTGTAAATGACTGGCAATCTGCAAGGCTGAGACCCTTCCACATCAGGAGTGCTTTTGTCCTTCATGGGCAAATGCTTTCAGGTGCCATAGGAAGGCAGTACCCCCAGGTGTGATTCTCCGGTCTCACTTTTCAGGCTGGAACTGAGGAGATGTGCAGGCCTTACTCTGTGAGGACCAAGCTTAGGTTGGGCTGAGTTTGCAATTGCCAGTCTTTCTTTTGAGGTCTGGCTCATAGAGGCGATTGAGCTTTCTTACCTTACAGGCAGTTTGTCCTGGTTAATTACAGTCATGTAAAGATGAGGTTTTACCTTGGGACTTGGTTTAATTAAAAAACAGTCCTGGGAAATTTATTAAACATCTACATTCTCTCTGGGTGCCAAGTTCTAATGCTGGTTTTCTTCAGGTGCTGTCCCGGCTTCAGTCAGAAAGGGCCACCTGAACCTGACATCTGCACTAATGAAAGGGGAGGGAGGACACACTGTCATTCTCTGTCTGGCCAAGTTTGAGCCTGGCAGCTCATTTTTCACAGTTTGGGCTTGTGTCTGGCTTTGGGGAAAGGTTTTTTGCAGGTAGTAGTGCCAGAGGAAAAGTTGCACTGCAGAACCTAATGCTTGCCCTGTGTAGTGGAAAAATCATGATCATGCACGTGAAATGTGGACTTAGAGGAACTTTGTGTGGGTGGTCTTGTTTTTACTCTTTCTGCCCCCCTTCCTCTCCCTTCCTGCTCACGTATGCTGAAATCTGTCATCTATTTAACTTGAGCTTTTCTAATAATCCTAGATAATATACAACGAAAACAATAACAAGGTGCCTGGATATACAATCCCTCTGAACTGCAGAAGCCACAAGATCTCTCAGACATCCTTTTTGTTAGTACTGGCTTGTGAGAGACCTAGCACTCCATGATGCCCATCTGTTAGCAGCATGTTTAAATGTGATTAATGTGAAAGTTGCAAGAATTGCAATAGCTTTTGCTACTCTACAAGAGAATCTGTCACTGTTAATCTCTTGCAGTATTAAAAGCTTAATATAGTAAATCTAACATTATGGAAAGCTGTAGCTTTGCTTTTGTTACCATCACCTTAGTGTGTTATTAAACACTATTAGCTTTTCCTCTGTAGTTCACAAGCAAAGAGGGAGTGTAGATATCATGCACATGCAGAAGAATATTTAAATGGACATTTAAGTATGAAGTCCCTCAAGAAAGAGATGCTCCAGCATAAAAGGGCTTTGGACAACATTAGGTTTGACTGTCATTTCTAAGGGGATGTAGACAGAGCAGGATGTATTAGAAGAAATAGAAAATGAATTAGAAGAAATAGAAAATGCTGGTGGAGACTGGGAAGGTCACAAGCAATGTCCTGATTTGTTTGTTCTTTGCTGTGCCTTGGTAGACATGGTTTACCCACCCATGGCAGGAGACATACCTCATTAGTAGTTTAATAAGAACTGTTGCATCTTTAACAGAGATGATAGGCAGGATAAGCAGTGTTATGTCACAAGCAGGGACAGTCTCCTGGAGCAGGCTGACACTTCAGTAGGCAAATAGGGAAGGACCCAGGGAAGGAAAATTACTTGTTTCATATAGCTGCTTGTGTTGGAAAGGATCAAAGAAACCGTAATGAGTCAGTATCTTTCTTTTTCTTTAAAGGAAATTTCAGAAGAATGATTCAATTAAATAGTAGTTTACTCAAGATCTGCAGGTGGCTTGTAAAGTGTAATCATATCCCCCTTACCTTTTAAACCCAGATCTACAGCTTTGTTCATTTTAGTGGAGGTGGAGATCTCCATTCTTCTATTTACAGTTGCAGTTTGGTAGAGGAGAGGGCTTGTTATAAAACTTCTTGGTTTATGGCATGATTACAAGGTGTTTTTGTTTCCAGCAGGGACAGCAATAGTGCTTTGGTCAAGACATTTCAAAACTGCTTGCAATCTTCTTGTGAGATCATTGGGCACTGTAGGACAAATTGAGACCTGCCTTTCAGTGAAACACCCCCTCACTCCATCATGCACAGCATCTTCACAGCTGCCAAGCAGCTTGTCCACTTCCACTCATTGCAAAAAGTCAAAATCAGATCAGATAGAATAGTGCTGTCCAAGGGGTAGGTACAGAATAGATATTGTTGCAGGAATTGGACTGGACTCTATGGAATTTTCTGGTTCTTCCATGTGTCCCTCTATACTCCGGTCTTTGAAGCATTTAAGAGCTTGAGGTGCCATGATTAAAAGCTTCAAGGACCATGCTTTTTCATTTACCTTCTAAAAGGACAGGCATCAAGGCCACTGCTCTGAGCCATTAGAAAGGGAAGGGAAGATTGGGAAGGGACTTGCAGGGAAGATTGCTTGTCAGTCAGACTGAGTGCAGCAAAGGGGCTTTCTCCCTTGTTGAACATAGTTGAAGTGAAACTGTTGAATTTGGTCCCTGAGGGCTGTTGTGGCGCACCCTGCACCTCACTATTGCTCCTGCTCTTTGTCCTGTGAATTGAAGAGTGATGCCCAGTATCCTCCATCCATTCTCAACGGGAGAGTCAAGTGCCAAAGGCTTCAAGTGGTGGGCTGAGGTGAAGGTCATGCAGCATGTTATCAAATTAGGAGACTGCTTTGCTCTGCCTCCTCCCCTCAGCTCTTTGGCAGTCAGTATTAGCTCACACTGTGAGAAAGTCCAAGAACTTCTAGGATGGTATTCCAAAGCCTTGCAAAGCTGTGCATGATAGTGTAAAATCTGTTTACAAGAGTCCTCATGGATCAGCTCCTTCTTGTACTCATGGTTGCAGGGATATCCCTGGAAAAGGGCATTTTTTTCATGGCTTGAAGGACTCTTGGAGACAGGGAGTTAGGGGAAGGAGGATTCAGCTGCACCTTAAATACCTTGCTGTTGCCTTATGCTTTTAGTTCACTTCTTAGCTGTTAAAATGTGGAGGAAAGAGGATTCAGTAAGCAACTGTTTGTCTTCAGTGAATGCCTGCTCAGGCAAGGCAAGTGTGATTCAGCTACTAGTTAGTGCTGATATACCAGAATTGGCAAGCACAGAACACTCCTGCTACTGGATCTGCCCCAGTTGCTTGATGTGCAGCGATGAATGGATGAACATTCACCAATGGTGTTGCACAAACAAATAAGTTAATTAAGTTAATAAAAAGCAGCTGATTGTGTCATTGTAAGATGTAGATACTCCAAAGTAGCACTGAGATTATTTAAAAACAGATGTTCCTATCTGGAAACTCCTAGAAACATAGAGTGGTTAGGTTTTTTGGGGGGGAAAAACCACAACAGGATAGACACAAAATAAACTCTCTGCCTTGTCTTTAAATGATTTAATGGTGAATAATTTTATAACAGTTTTTCTCTTGAAGTCTTATCCCAGGTCTGAGTTTGACAGCAAATTTAGCTTTGGATTATCTCAGACATAATTGGAGCTGCACTGGCATTCTCCAGTGAGAGAATTAACTCATGAGGAAAAGCTTTTTTAAGGGGACGCACTGGAAAGAAAACACTCTGCAAAAATTGGAATTATACAAACCAGCTGTCTGGCCTCATATGAAATGATGCTGGCCTTTTGTACCTCCGTGTAAGTGGTATTTAACCCTTGCCATCATTACCGTGTGCTGCTGGGACAGATGAGCTCCCCGGCGGATGGCGGAGCGGGAACAAAGCGCGGGCGGCTGCGGCTGTGCCAGGCCCTGAGTTCATTACCGGGCACACAAAGCTTCTCTTCCCGCCCTCAGGAATCACTTCGGGGTTTGTTTTGCCTTCCCTCCCTCTCCCCTGGAACTCAGTCAAAAGACCGGGCACACGGAGCAGTCACACAGTCACAGCAAGCTGGATCGTTTCCATTTACGTTTCTCTGCCCTCTGGAGGCAAAAGTTGTCCCACACTTATGGCGTGAGGTGTATGAGGGTGCCCTTCCACCCCGTGCTCCCCAGGCATTGATGGATTCACTCCTCTGCCCATTTCCCTGCGGAGAACGTGGTTTTCCTTTCACCTGTGGAAAGGAGCCCAGGGCACTGCTCCTGGGTGCACACAGACTCGTTTTTAGCTGCTTCCACAGCTTAAGGAGCCCTCTGTAGCTATGGCCAATGACAGGAGATTTATATTAATGCCCACTTTCCATCACCTGATAAGACAAGTGGAGTGGTGTCCATGCACATCCTCTTCAGTAGTGAAAACCCCTGAGGATGACAGCCTGTTTGGGTAGTTGTAGTGAGCCTTGCTGCTGCTGCTGCTGCTGGAGAGGAAATGAAGTGCATCTGTGGGGTGTTCCAGGGCCATGGAAACAGCACATGGCAATGTTAGTGCTCTGCTGTAACACTGGAGAGAGCAGCACAGGCTCCCTCCCATCCCAGGCATGGCTGGGGTGGCATGGAGAGAAGAATATTCTTTCTTCCTTGAGCCTAATGGCAATCCTCAAATACTCAGAAAAAATAGTTTTGATCCGAAAATCATGGCTGGTACCAGATGGTTCAAGCAAAGTGTAAGAAGTACTGTAGTAAAAAGTAGTAACAACTGCCCACACATGAAGCTTTGTCATAGAGAAGGAAGGCTTGGCTTTGACAGGTGCTTTGGAGCATGAGCTTCTTATGTGTTGTTTGCTCACTCTGCTGTCATTGCACATGCTACTATTAACCGAGCTGGGTGTGTGTGGTTTTTGGGTTTTTTTTAATTTCTTCCTAAATTCTTGGCCTTAGTGATGAAACATGGCCAGCAGCTCTGCTGGTTACCTGTGTATTGCCTGGGAACTCTCTGGAATTAATTTAATTTCTCTGAATACCCACTTGTTCTTGCATTACAAAGCTGGATAATTAAAGAATCCCAGAATTCTCTCTCTGTACTATTCATTCCTTTGTGTACCTCTTTCTTGTGCCCTTATATCTAAATTAAATACATTAGACCTCTCCAGTGTCTTTCCATCTGTAGATCTTTTCATGCCACTAATTATTTTTATAAGCTGCTTCTAGAGCTCTTTCATTTCTCAGTATCATTCACAACTCAAAGGAGGCTGCAGACAGCAGTATCCTTATGAGTGTGTTCAGGGAGCTCCTTTCTCCTCAGTTTCTCCCTCCATCCTCCCCATTTTTCCAGGCTCAGTGCTGTAGCCTTCCCTCACTAAACCAAATGACTTCAGCCATTGTAAGTGAAGAATACAGAATCCTTCATTTATGTGTATTAATCTGATAAGTAACTAAAGCTACAGCCTAAGCATCTTGGTGAGCTGCCATATCATTTGCTAATCATTAACACAGTTGAAAGACTTTTTCTTTATTAAAAAAACAAAGTATAGTCTTTAAAGAGCAGTATTTTGCAAGAAGAGAAAGCTGTGTTTGTTTTGAAAGGAAGATTTATTGGGATGATATAATCCGACTTGTGCTATCTCCTCACCTGTTTTTCCTCAGGGAGACCATTAATCTTTATTAACATTTCTAAATCAAAAGATAGAAATGATAGACAAATTCCAGAATGGGATGAAAATGCTAACAAGAGCTGAAAGAGAAATCCTTTCCTTTTAATACCTGCTGAAATTGAATTCAAAGAGGATCTAGTTCACTGTAGATGTGTGTGATCTCAGAGTAGTTTTGTGGCTTCAGTCCTTTGTAACACAAGATCCGACAGAAAGAGCAGTGGTGCATGGGTCCCATCTGGAAGGATTTATCATCTGAACTCTTAATGCTGGGCTTGCTTTTTATTTTTCCATCTAATTTTTTTGCACTTACATGCTTCACATGAAACAACTCTGAGTGGGTCCTGGACTTGGCTGGGTCCAACTTCTCACCAGCTTTACCATTTCCTTCCTTGAGCTGCCTCTAGTGCAGCTGATGCTTTCCTTATCCTTTGGGCTGTCCCTGCCTCTGACTTTTGCAGTGCTGGCTCCACCACAGCATTCATACACACAGCTAGATGTTGCCAGTTCTGTCTGATGATGGGTGTTGTGCTGCACTCCCAAAGCTAGCACAGGTTTGACAGAACTTAACTTTTTAGTTCCTTCCTTGGTGCCATGCTTGCATCTTACCCATGAAAATGCATTCAAAGAAAAATGAGGCTTTCTAAGTGCTTAGAGGTGAAGGTTTTAGAGAGAAATTGTCCCTCAACTAGCATGGGAGGGACATTTGCTGAAGAAGCAGCAGTTAAGCTTGTTCTGTTGAAGTTCACTCTCATTTCAGGAGAACACTTCAGTACAAGTCACACGCAGATGTTCAGTAGCTCATTTGGGGCTACCTGAAGTCTCTTCCCTCTGAGCATAATCTATGACACCTTGCATACAGAAAAAAAAAAATTGCTCCATGAATTAGGAAGAATATTAGACAGAAAAGGTTGTTTTCAGTAGACCAGGCACTGGTGCCTCTTTCAGATAGAAAAGTGGTAAATCAGGCTGAAAAAAAGATTGTTTTCAAAACTGTCCTTCCCTTTATTTTCTTCACTCTCACAAAAAGTAGTCTTGTGACCCCAGCAAGGGAAAGCATGCAGCTTGTCTGACTGTGGTCTTTTGACACAGTCTGAGCATGGCAACCTTATCTATAAAGTCTAACATCCACAGATACATACATGCAGGTTAAATATTTATTCATCCACATATTTAAACTGTAATATCTTAAGTTATTAGATTTATTCACACATTTAAACTTTGTTTACAACATTCTTTGTGGCTATTTGTAGTTTATTGTATAGAGAAAGAAAGGGCAAAACCCAAGCTTTTTCTTATTTACAGATAAAGGGTTCTATGTTGTGATTCCAGTGACTGATTTTCTTTCTTGACTCACTAACCACAAATTAATCCACAGCTCTTCAGCACTGAACTACACTGGGTGAGAGTTAGAACTGTGGGCTGTATTGAAGAATCAGAGCATTTTCTGATTTGTTTTTCCTTTTTGATCTAGTGCAGTGTATTGCCTGTGTTAAAACTAAACAGAATTAACTTTGTAATCTCTAGTGTACAGCATCAATTTCTTTTTCAAATAAGCTTTGAATAACAAGAGATAATTACTGTTGACATTTGGTCAACAAAATATTTTCTTTAATACCTAATAAATAGAAATGTCTGATAGTACTCATTTTTTAATACAAAAACTAAAGAATGACTGCTCCTAAGGGAAATCAGACACTGTTTGGGAGTCCTGGAACAGCCAACCTATGTGAGACAGTGCAGCATATCCTGAATTTATGCTGTGTAACAGAACTTTTGGCAGAGCAGAACTGCCATATATAAATGAAGTTGATGGACCTGGGTCACATCTTTCCTGTGGAAGCAATTGTTGCTGGATGGTTTTAGAGTAATCTCCTCCAGGGTAGTCAGGGAGGGAATTTCTTCCCTGGCTGGTTCTTCCAAACATATCTGTGCATTCATGGTCGTGCAGAAGGCAATGTTGGGAGCAAATGAGACAGACATAGTCCTATGGTTTAGGCTTGATGTACTTAATTTGCCACATCTCTCTGGAAAAAGCCTTAGCCCTAAGAACTGGTTTCTCTGTGAAAGCATGTAAGAAATCAGCTGGTTTCTAGCAATAGAAATTTTGTCTCAGAGATGTTCACTAATGCCGAATTCTGGACCAACACCAGCAGATAGGGCTTTGTTTGTTTGTGGGGTTTTTGCTTGTTTGTTTTTCTCTGAAGAGAAGAATTGTAAAATATTCATATTCTTTGTGTGTGAGCATTAGTCACAGGGTGGTGGGTCAGGGAGGCTTCTTCATGGGTCAGGCTTTGCTGCTGTGGCTTCTCTTGCCTGTGCAAAACCACTGTGAAATTGGAGGAATTTCTGCTGACAGTTTGAGAGGTTCTAAGGTGAGGAATGGGATGAAGCACTGTGACTGGGACTAATGCTTTGGAAGGGCATGACCTTCAGTGCATATGGACCATAGTGAACACACTGAGTATATATATAAAATGTCTCTGAGGAAAGAAGCAACTTTAAATTTAGTGTTCAAATGCAAGTAAGAGGGAGAGAATGATATTCAGATAGACACAGGAGTCTCAGAAAGGACAGGTGCCTTGTTTTAAACAGACACTACTTACAGTTTAATTAGATTCCCATGTTAGTCCCTAGGTCTGAAGGGAAATGGAAGAGGTATTCAAAATTCCAAAGGATATGATTAGAAATTGGACTAGTCTGAGCAGGTAACAAAATCTGCTTTTTTCTCTTTGTCTCTCTCAGGAGTGCAGTGGCTGGTGGGGGAAAATTTGCTTCTTGTGATTGGGTGACCTGATTTTGTCTCCCACTTGCACAACACAGCCTCTTGTAAGAAAACGACTGGTCTTAAATTCATACATAATTGCACAGCAGGGAGACTGGGTTTAAAAATGCAGATTTCTGTGTATTAGGGAGCAGAAATCTGTTTTGAACCCTTGAACTTCCTTTCTTGTTTAAATGGCCACCTACAGAACCCCTCAGCAGAGAGCCAGTGAAACACAGTGGCTTCTTTTATATGGAACAGTATCTTCCCCCAGCCCTCTCCTTCTCCCCTCCTTTCTGATGTGAATGTAATACTCTATCCTTGCAACAAAGGACACTAATTATGGAACTTAGAGCCCATGTATGTCTAGGCTATACAGTAGCACTAAATGAGGGTATATTCTGCTAATCAGTGGTACTGAGCTTGGGAACAGTGTTATCTTTCTTTTCTTGAGAAAATGAGCTATGTGCATTATTCTACATTTTTTCTTATTGAATAGGAGCTCAGTTAGTAGGTACAAGCCTCCTCCTATCTGTATCAAAGGGGCTAATGTTTATATCTTTGTCCTCAGATGTTCAAAATCATGTTCTTCTGCTACAATTTGGCAACTTAAGAAAGCATCAAATAAACACACCCTACTGTTGCTGTCCCATATAATTAAGTGCTATAAAGGTAAATTCATGTTGTGACTATGATTTTATAGAGCTTGTACTCTATCATACTTGCCAAAGCCTTAATGTAAAGGGCAATGTTTGACAAACGTGCTGTGACTAACTCATATGAGTATCAGCAAGAAAATTTAGACAGTGTAGGATATTTTGTTTCTTATAAATGACTTCCTAAACATTCAGTTTTACAATTTTGTATCTTTCATGTCAAGAACAAACCAAAGAAACTAAGCTCAAACAAATCATCTTACTGTAAGTGTGTAGAAAAACAAATTTTGTAGAATGGATGATTTGAAAAAAAAGAGGCTTTAGTCCTTGTAGACCTGAGTTAGCATACACCTGTGCTGCAAAATACATTCTTTTACTTCACTTAAGCTAAGGTAAAATGAAGAAAAATACCACATTGGGAGGATTGACTCTTTCACTGTTGTGTTCTTGTCCCTGTGTTGATGTAGAACTGGACAAAGTGGTGTTCTAGCCCTGCTGGGGATCTTCTTAAGTGTGACCTGTCCTTTGAAACATTTTGGGAGATACTGCATGGAGAAAGTGTCTGTGTCCTGGCGTGCAGGCAGAAGTGATGTTGGTGATGTTATCATGGCAACTTGCTGTGGTATGCAGCTAGGAATGGATTGTCTAGAGCCTGAATGGCCTGACCTGCTTCATGAGATCTCACAGCCCATGGCAGAATACCCACAAAGTAGCAGTCAGCAGGGCATGTGGATTTCTTATTCTGATGACAGGAGACACGTGGGAGGGCCTTTCAGGAGGAGGTGTTTGCCCTCAAAGGGTAACTTTGCTTGGAAGATTGTTAGGCTGCATGAAGCAATGATGGGGCAGGGAGGATAATTTCTGCAAATTTTCTTAGGGGAGGGAGGCTGCTGGCTGGTTTTGGAATATGGTACAAGTGTGGGGAGTGTGGCTGCATCCTTGTGCAGGCCTAAAGTCAGGCTAGGACTGTTTGTATTCTTTTGCAAGCAGAGACACAGTTTTGTGCTCCAAACACTGAAGCATTAAGACAGATTGCTTTGCAGGAAAATACAAAGTGTGTAATTGTGCTCCTTGTCTCATCTCTGTGGAAATTAGTTTGATTGTTTTCACACCCTTTGTCACTGCATGACATGAGGAAAGGGTGGATGGCCTAGGAGTAGGTTGTGACCTCTGGAGGATGAGAATGAGTCAAACAGTGAAGCTGAGAGTACTCTGTAAGTTCTTCATTGCCTTCAAGTGTAAACTGTGTATGAGAGATTGTGTTCTGTTCATTGTTCTGAGCACACTTTGCTAAGTGTGCAAATGAAGCTAAGGCATTTTGTTCTTATCTTGTTACAGCTTTATTCCTGAATACAATTAACAGCTGTTTTATTAATCTTGTTCATTTTGTACATAAGCTGTACTGTTCCAGAGATACTGTTAGTACCTGTTTGGAAAAACACTGATGGAAGAGGTAACATGTAGATGAACAGTTGCTCTTGCTTCAAGGCTTACTAACACTCTGGACAGTGTTGACTGGGATTTTATTGACTGTCTTGGACTGCCAAAAACTAGAGTCATATGCTCATTAGAGCATTATTTCTCTGTGTTTAAAAAAAAAACCAAGTTACTAGCTAGTCTGGTTGTAAACATTAGTATTTTGACCTTGTGGGTTTTACAGCTGTAAAGGTGAATGAAGAGCACTAAACTACCATTTATTAAACAACTTGCAGAGCCCTGGTACTTCTGAGTAGATGTTATTTATGCAGACTCTGTTTTAGGAGCCAATGGCATTTGACTACTGATGTGTGAGTACTTGAACTTGGCAATAATGGACAGAGATTGGCATAGGAGCTCCCTTATAAGGTGATTCTACTTGGAACTGATCTAAGAATCTTAAAATAAATCCAAAACACAAATAAATGGTGGTTGTCTGTCTAGAGGACTTCCTGATAGGCATATTGCTATGTTTTCTCTAAGTGCAATTAGAGGCAATTTTCCATCCTACTTAAAGAAACTTTATGCTGCATTCACTATGTACTTCCATAGGGTTTTTTCCCTCCAATTTTTATAGAGGAGGTTTTGGTAGATTTTGTTATTTAACCTGGAAGTGGTAGTTGTACCTTCTATTTTTTCAAAGAAAGTTAAAAATTATAGAAGAATAAGTGTTGAAATTGGTTGAATTGAGATACTTTTCTTTCAGAATTGCCCAGTGCGTGTGACAGTGCTTAGATATTTTTCTTTTGGCATTCCTCTTATTAACTCATTTCTAAATTACAAGAATCTAAGGTAAATGCTAAGAAGCAGCCATTTATTCTTATTTTTTTTCACTAAACCACTCTTTTTAATGCTTTTAATCTCTTAAGCTACTGAACAGACTTAGTTAAAACCTGTCCTCATTTTATGATTCAGAGGCTGCATATTCTATGACCAGCATTTCATATTATGCATTCCATCTATCTGGAAATAATGTGATAAAGGAAGTGAGGAATACTGTCTGGTTTTGATAGCTGTAAGTTTACTTATAGAAAACACAACTCAGTGTTTATGTCTCCATCTGAATGTATTTTAATAAGGGAGTTGGAACAGCACCACCATCAATACCATTGTCTGTGTACAGACTGAGTAGAGCAGCCAATGCCTTCAGGATAAGACCTGTAAATAGATATGTTTGGTTATGTCCTTAAATCTGTCTGGATTTCTATTTCTTTTGATCTAATGAATCTTAAGGCTTGTGAGCTTGGCTTCAGGCTCTAAAATACAAAGGCTTTTAGCACAGCAATTGATAGTAGAAGGACAATAACCGTTTTGGATTCACTTGGAGCCCTCTCCTTCTTAGCATTAATACTATTAATTTTATTCTAATTTTGTGACATGTACTGATTTTTTTTTTTTTGGTCTCCTGCAGAACTGCAGTTATTGGAACAAAGTCAGTTTGTTCTCCCATCTCAAGGCTAGTCTATGTCTTTCCTCTCTAAATGAGGATTTCTGTGATTTTAGTAATTCTGTTCAACCTCCCAGCTCAACTCCACTATGGCAGGCCCTTTCTCCAAGCATTTCTGGCCATGCCTTCCCACATGTCACATCTCAGGATGGAAATTCCTCACGTGGTGGGATTTGCTTATAATGACAGAGCCTTAAGTGTTGTCAAGCCTGCCTGAAGGCCTTTAAAAGCAGTGTCAGGAAACCTGCTGATTTCCAGAGGCACTGGATCAGGATGGCAGTGGAAAGGGAAGAGGTGAGAAGATGGGAGCAGGGAAAAGGGACCTGGTTCAGAACCAGGAAAATAGTGTTGCTCCTAAGTGGTCAGCATGTCTGTTCTGTTTTCCACCCCTTTGAGAGGAGGGATTCCTGGCTGGTCACCTGGCATGGGATCTGGGGTTTATCTGCCATTAGATATGCTCTGTGGCTCTTTCCAGTGCCCACTTTTTTCACTTTCATTGCAATGTACACTTGAAAAGCAGGTAATGGTCTTAAAAATTATCTACTCCTATGTGTCAGGGGTACACTGGAAGCTGAGCAATATTTTCTCAGCACTTAAATTTATCACTTTCATTGGCAATTCAATGTTTATGTAGCCCCCATGACATTGGGAGGATCTTTCACTGATAATCAGGGGTACTCTTGGGGTAACTCTGGGATATGACTGCATTGTTCATCTTGGCTCAGGGGAGTCTCATGCTGGCACCCATCTCCCCTTTCTTCATGTTTAGGAGCATGGTCACTGTTAAAATTTGGGGTTACTTTTAGCAGGACCCGGAGACAGGAAAGTCAGAGTGTTTGCTCCAAAAGCAGGGGCTCTGGGTTGGGGATTTTTGTGTTTTTTATCCTCTCCCAAACTGCTAACTGGGATTGTTTATATTTTACAATGTTATTACTCCTGTTATGAGCTGCCTAAGGCAGCCACATCAAAGTATTGCAGAGCATGCATGGTGCCAGCTTGAATAATAGCAACAAATGCCGGTCTCCCAAACCTTGGTTTGATTTTATTGTTCCAGTAGGAAATGAGTTGGTGTGATGCCTCAGTCTGTGAGAGTCTTTGACTAGAGATCATTGTTCTGGCACTCAAATCCCTATTTTAATTAGAAAAGAAGGAAATACTTTGAGCTGATGCTTAGATAAAAGCTGTGAATGATATTTATCACTCTCTGAAGGAGTTTTATTTTCTTTCAATTTAAGACTTCATAGCAAAATCCCCTGTTTGGTTTATTTTTAAATTTTTTTCTTTTTTTCGTGTGTCCCATTCTCTCTGAGGTGGCTGAAGCAATGGCCCTGTTGTCTCTGCTCCCAGGCACCCCATATGATGTCCTGGCCATGTGGGTTTTGCCATTGGTTTCAGTGGGGATGCCCTCATTGTCCACATGGGAAGAACTAACATGTGGGCCCACAAGGGTGGCTGTTACTTTTGGGTGACATGGGCCTCTGCTACCTGGCTTTGGGTGTGGTGGGGATAGAGCTGCTCGTTGAAGTCATCTTCTGTGTTCTGGAAAGGCTTCAGTGCACACTGGCTCAGCTTATGTATCTGAACTGAAGCCATTTGTTCTGTGCTTACAATGGCAGGAAGTATCATATTGAGGTCCTGACTGTATGTACACACACTGATTTTTATAGTGTGGATTGTGAAGTGAAAAATGGGCTTAATGCTGAATGGAGACTGTTTGTGTTTCAGCCTGTTGCCATCATTGTCTGAAAAATAATTTTAAATGGGGTTGTAATTTGTGGCCTTCCCTTCCAGTTCCCTTCCCCTTCCCCTTCCCCTTCCCCTTCCCCTTCCCCTTCCCATTGTTTTTTTAGTTTTCCCTTTTGGAAACATGGTTTGGGTTGTCCTATATCCTAGTGTCTGTCAGCAGCCTTTAAAAGGTGCTTAAATGGAAAGGATTAATTTACACCAGAGTCTTTAATGCCTTCCTCCCAGAAATCCAGCCAGTTCCTAGCAGGAATCTGACTCAGCACTCATAGTCCCAAGAGAGGACAAGTTGAAAGCATGTTAAAGTTGTTCATTTGGTTGCTCGTTTTTAGAAACCTGTGTTGCCATGGGGCAAAATTGGTAATATTTCATGAACATGCCATTTTTGTAACACCTTAGCAAGTCCATCACAACTGACTTGTGAGCTCCTTGTATTTAAGTTTCAAGTGTGTGGCTTTCAAAGCTTGGCCCATCTGCAGTTGCTGTTAGTGGTAAACTATTAGTGATAAACTCTGCTCACACAGACCTTCTTGACTGGTTCCCCCGTACTTTGCCAACTGTGCCATCCTTCTTCGAAACTTGGGAACTGTGGACGTTCAGCAAGAGCAAGCTTGAAAAAATATCATTGTCACATAGATAAGAAAGCTCTCAAGCCTCAACCTCTGTGGAATTCCAGAACAATCTTCCTGTCCAAACTATTAGGAGTAATCAAGAAGCTAAATACTTTTTAAAAAACTAATTAAAGACAATCTAGCTACTTGGTTGGAGCTTTAGCTATGTTGGTAAGAAGGGATGTTTTTTGCCACTTTGTCACATGCTATACTTTAAAAGAGAATGCTTGGCAAACTTCTTTGTATTGTAAAATTTTGCATAATTTTATCCTTTTTTATCACTTGCATATGATTAAGGAAGGGAGAGGAGTTTGTTCCAGGGCAGAAGAGAAAATGAGAGACACTAGATAAGGTTTTCCTCATTTATATCAGCACAGTGATTTCACAAAGAACACAGAGAGATGTAGTAATGGGGGGAAAAGGATTGGACAATTAGAATGGAAATTTTGTTACTAAAAACTCCAATTTTTTTTTTCTTATGAAAATCTGAGACATAAAAACCAGAAAACAGGAAGGTTTTTGAGATGTTTGCATTGTGATGTAAACATTTTTATAATATAAAAAGTCACACATCTGTGAAAAAATTAATCTGGAAAATAAACTCTTAATTTTTATGCTATTTTCTTGTAAAATAATCCTTTAAAATGTTGACATTAAAGCCACATAAAGTTTACTCTATTAGGCTTTTGACCAGAAGCCTGGATTGCTGTAGCTTGTCACCAAGGAAACTAGAAGAGTTGGTGGCTGTAGAGATCTGTTGGAAACATAAAAACAAATTAGCAAGTGACAAGTTCAAAGCTATGTGAGGTGAATCCTTGGCCACCTGGGGAGCTCCTCACCTAAACATTTGGGCCACTAATGGAAGGGAGAAGTGCTGAGCACTGATAAATACAGGGACATCTGCTCTGTTCCAGGAAATTCCAGAGGGAGGAAAGTCATGGCGTGTTCTTTTGGCTTGGGTTACTTTTGGTGGTGGTATTTGTTTTTTGGGAGGTGCTGCCACATCAGATTTGTGTAGAGTGGATGGAGCCAGCTCCTGCCGTGTCTCACCCATGTAACACAGTGTCCTGTAACCTGAAAGCCCATCCAAGGACAGAAGGAAGAATGTTGCTCTGACCTAGTAAGGGTCTTGTATTCTTGGGTTCACACAAGCAGTTAGTAGGCCAGAAGATTGTGTGGCTTGTGCAATAAATCACTCACAATCACTTTGACCTTCAGTTTAACAGTTTGTTTTCCCATTTCTTTTGGATGTAAGAAGGTCTTGTAGAAAATAATTTATGCAAGTATAGTTTATATCAGTTTTACAAGCTTTGCTTCTGAATTTGGCCCAGAATCTATAAACCTTTGGCTTCTAGAGGGTAATGAAACCACAAAAAATGAACAAGTGGTGTTAATAATGAGTCAATCAGAGCATTGGCTTAGCTATTACAGCTTCTAAAATTGCTCAAATAAGGTAAATGCAGAGCTCAGACAGCTCAACACTGTGCCACTGAAGTCAGTTTCACAGCTTTCACTGACTTGTCTCTTGATTTTCAGTAAAGCATATGACAGTATTCCTCAGAACTTCCATGGAACTAATTTTAATTTATCTGGGCTTATGCACTGCCTAGCTGATTGAAAAAGCTGGCAGCGTTTCCAGACATTGAAGTCTTATTAGAACAAGGAACAGGCAGTTCTCCTGCTGGAGCCTGCAGCTCTGTGTGTGCCTGTGTTTGTGGAGTGGGGACCCCCAGCCAAGGTCCAGGCCAGGTTTGCAGCTGAAGCGTGCCCACGACGAGGGAGGAAGGTGACATGGTGTTCTTTCACTGCTGCTCTCATCTCTCATTTCTGAGATGTCTTCACATTTGTTTCGCTCCAAAGCTGAATAACAAATGACTCTGTCCTTCCTGGTAAAATGTCTTTTCCATTCTTCTGTTTATCCTTTTTTTATGTCTTATTGAGCATTTCCAGAGTTCACTTGCAGTGATGGCCTGGGAGCGTGATTAAATCATGATTTACTAAACCCTGCCAAACTTAAAGTAAAATATGTTTAACATTCTCCAGCTGTTCATCATACATAATCCTTGACTTATTTTTATTTTTTTTAAATATTGAGCTGGTATCCTGTAAAAACACTCCTGGGAAAGCTGCTCATTTGCTTCTATGCCAGCAAGAGGCTCTTTGCTTGCAGAAAAAGCATCATCATATGCATGACACCTAGGTTCTGATGGGTAACAAATACCAGCCAGTAGCTTCCTAAAACACAGAGCACTTCCAGGATGGAAGAGTAAACTCAGTCTTACATAACAATTCTCACAATGCACACTAAATGAGACCTGTAAAGCTGTGATGGTGTGCAGGTGCTCTGGCTCCAGGAGCAGAGGAAAGGAAAGGTGGTCAGTAATTGCAACGCACGTAGGTAATTTTGTCGTTCCTTAAAAGTTAGGAAATGCTTTCATTGAGGCAAAGCTTTGGATTTCACTCCTGTTATTTTCCATGATCCTTTTCTGTGTTTTGGGCCTGTGCTATTAGAACTTGAATTGTGGAAGCTCCAGGTACCTGCTTAAACCCAGGCTTCTGGTTTTTGTATTGAATTATTTGCTGCATTCCTTAGCTCTGTTTGTCTGGCTAGATATTTCCCCACATGCTGAGTGCCAAATGACTGCTTCCTTGCTTTCCTCTTAAAAGTAGCTGTGCCCATCATGAGGACTCTGGGACACGCAGGCAAATATCAATTATTGGCACTTGTAGCATCCTCCTGTCAGATGACTTTGCAGGAGACACAACTTGTGACTTTGCAGGTTTTGGAGCCAGACTCTTCAAGTACTCATTGGGAGCAAGTCTTCACCATGTGGTGGAAGGTTTTATAAGGTTTTATCAAGTGATCTCTTCATGAAGTTTTCTCCTGATTCTGCTGAGACAGTTGCTGTCAATAATACTTAAAGCCAAACTTGCTTTGGACCCCTTGACTATGGTAGCACCAAGTGGTGAGGCAGACAGACATTAGAGAAGACAAAGCAGGAGGAGGGAGTGTTCAAACTAATTTCAAGGATCTTTCTTTGCTGAAAGATTTTTGATAGCCTCTGTCCTATCTTACTCATGGTGAAATCCTGATATTTTCCCCTCATATGAGTTTAACAGAGATGTAAACCTTTAAGCCAGCCACACCTAAGAGCCACCTCTAAAAGGCTGTGTTTGGGGGTCTACTTTGAAGTAGTGGGTCTTTTTTTGAAGTTGTATGTTTTAAATTTGGGAAAGGGCCCTATGTCATCCACATAAGATTTCCAGTTGATCATAAGGTAATTAAAATCTCCTTCAAACAAGCTGGAGCCTGTTTACATATACTCAAGTGCAGTATCTATCCAAGTGCTATGTGTAGATTTCATTTTCTTTAATTGCTTATAGTGTGAATGATTAATTTGAGGGGAAAACTCTGCTGGAGTAAAATAAGGATCTGTTTCTTGTCATTGTGTACTGTTTTAATAGGGAATGAAATCTGGGATTTGAATGACTTGACAGTCAGCAAGACTGTCTTGATTTTAACAGCTCAATTTAAAACAGAGCAACAAGAAAGGAATACAAACCTATGAGCAAGGGATTTGAGTCTCTTGACATCTGATTTTAACAACACCAAGCACCTCATAAAGTGCAACAGTTTTTCTCAGTGTGTGAGTCAGGGGGCTGGTGATGCATTTGTTCAGTACTGGTCATCAGTGCCCTTTTGCATTCACTGGTGTGCTTTTGGTGGGGAGGAACATTTGCATCAGATCTGTCTCTGCTGAAGCTGTCTCCTAGCCAGGTGGTGCCCAACCAGAGTGTGCCCATGCACTTAGGAGCACAGTGGTGTCTGGGGGCTCTGGCAAGCTGACTTCACCCCTGGTGTAGCTGTTGTAGCACCACTGGCTTCAGTAGGACTTGGGTGGAGAGTAAGTGGCCCCTCACTTGGCTGCTCACCACAACCATTGTGACTGCTTCTGCTATTAAATAGATTTTTTTCCATGGTTACAGTACATCTAGTCTTTAATGTTCTTGCTGATTACCACTGACCCAAAAAGTCTGCCTAGCATGCCTTTTATATGGAGTACATGTCAGTGAAGCTTAAAGTCTCTTCTCCTCCCCTAGGCTTCACTCTGCAGTCATGTCTTTCAGACAGCTGAAATGCCATACCTCATTCGTTGGGCTTTGTAGGGAAATGTTTGATCTAATCATGTCTGAATATTTTAAAAGGTTTTCGATAATGGAATGCTAGAAATGTGCTTTAAAAAGGTCTGTATCCCTGAAAAGTATGTGCATATATTTTAAACTTCTCCCTTTGGTGTCTCCCAGGTTTGTGCCTATGAAAGTATTTCCTGTTTAAAACCATGTCATAGTGGTCCCTGTGTTTCACGTGTCTTTTATGGTTCTGTTTGTGTTTTTAAATGCGAGTTGCAGCATTTGAAACTCGTGCTGAAAAAGACTCTGTCAATGGCATGAACTGTTCCATCATCACCCCTGAAAAGTATCTCAACCTGTTGAAAGGAGTCCAGAGAGGGACCACAAAAATGTGCTGGAGTGCTGGAGCACCTGGCCTGTGAAAATGAGCTGAGAGATGGAGAGGAGAGGAGAGGAGAGGAGAGGAGAGGAGAGGAGAGGAGAGGAGAGGAGAGGAGAGGAGAGGAGAGGAGAGGAGAGGAGAGGAGAGGAGAGGAGAGGAGAGGAGAGGAGAGGGAGGGGATCTTATAGCTCTTTCTAGTACCTAGGAGAGGTCTACAAGAAAGCTGGAGAGGGACTTTTTACAAGGGTGTGTAGTGATAGGACAAGGGATATATTAGGAAAAAATTATTTACTCTTTGGGTGGTGATTTACTGGAACAGGTTGTCCAGAGAAGCTGTGGATGCCCCATCCCTGGAAGTGTTGAAGGCCAGAATGGATGGGGCTTTGAGCAATCTGGTCAGTTAGGTGTCCCTGACCATGGCAGGGGGGGTTAAAACTCGATGTTCTTTAAGGGTCCCATCCAGTCCTAACCATTCTACAATGCTGTGACTCTAAAGAAACTTTCATTAGTTCATGTAATACTGTAATTTGAAGCATGCTTTGTCATTCTGTTGCAGTTATGCTTACGCTAGATAAGTCTGGGGAGTTCTATCTAGAGGGCAGTTTAAATAAAATTTCTGGTGCTTCTGTCCCTCTGTACTGAGTTCTGAACTACTAACAAGGAAATATGGCCTTTGCTGTATTAACCAGATGCTTTCATGTGATCCATTGTTAAGCAAGTTTTTCCCAGTATAAAATTTCTTATAGCTGGATGATTCCTGAAAATAAACAGAATAAGAAATCCTAAACTCATGCTACAACTACACTGTAAAACAGATCCTGTCTGAGATAAAGGTGAGCCTAAGTTATTCTTGCTGCTTTTCCACAAGTTACAAGGAGTGCTTTGGTCTGTGGAAGTTACCTGCATGATGTTATAGCAGAAGTATAGTTCCATCTAGTTCTGTTCAACTGCATGTGCTCTAGCATGTCATGAAGCATCACTGCTGCACATGAGCACAAGTGGGTGTTATTTGGGCCTAGTGTGACAGGTTAGGATGCAATGGGACAATGGGAGAGAAGAATACAGTAAGGAAAGAGGATGAAACCTGGGGTGCTGCTTGAGGGGAAAAAAAGAGGTAGGTTCAGTGCAGGGCTATAAATGGCATGTAACCTTTAGCTGGAATTGAGCTTCAGCAGAAGTTTCATGTGTGCAGGGAGATGCTGCCCTTCAGGAGTATAGGACATTGGGAGAACTTCTGAAGTGTTCTTAGTAAAAATTCCTTGGCTCTGTTTAGAAGCGCAGTGATCACAGGGGTGAAAAAGGGGACTAGCCACACTACATGCATCAGTGTCTTGAGGAATCAAGTTACTTACTTTTTTATTGTTGTTTCTTGAGAGAGGGTGGTGTCAGATCATCATTATCCCCTTGTTGCTCTCTAAATCAGTATTTGCCAGAGGAGTATACAGACTTTTCTCAGAATTGGTTTTCAGGGTAAAAACCCCAAACATTTCCTGTCAATAAAAACCTTTATTCAGAGAGAACACTTCAAAACTAAAGTTAAGTACCTAGATTAGTAAACTTAAACAACCTCTCCTCAAGTCTCTATGCATACATGCTTCTATGTTTTTGTATCCTCTGTTTAAGCAAGTAATATTTTTTTTGGTTACTTGCATGACCTCTCTTGAGAGATAATGACAGTGAAAGGGAGAAAGAAGCTGTAAGTTTTTACCAGACCTCCAGCTTCTCATAATACAGCAGAGAAGAGCCAGCTTCACTGGGTCAACCTGAATCTCAAGCAGTATTGGTGAAAGCTAATGCAGAGCTTGCAGCAATGTGGCAACAGGCCACCATCCCTGCTGAGAGGCAGGAGATATGGAATATATTCTGTGCCTGGATAGTAGCCTGCTCTGGCAAGCAGGCTAGTTCAGTCCTTTGTGTCTCAACTTTCCAGGAGTGTTTATAAAACTCTTAGGGGAGGGATAGTCTTTCCATAGATATTGGCTAATACCTGGGTCGAAGAGGCTCTGATGTTAGTGAGGAAGAAGATGTTAGTGAGAGCAGAAGAAACTATGGATTTTAATAAATAATTGATAGCATGTACTTGCTGTGACCATGCTTTCAAAGAAAGGTGAAGAGGAAAATGCATACAGAATATTTGAAAGAGAATAGATGAACTTAAAATATAAAATTTCATCCTGTCTTCACATCAGTATCACTACAACAGCACATTTGATGCTTGTTTTCCTCAATGTTTCACAAGATTTTGTCCTCAAAATAATAATAACAGGGGGAAAAAAGGAACCTGATCTGCCAGTTTCTGATCAAGGTTGTTTACGAGCTTTTTGGCTTGCTTCCAATGGAGTTCTGTATGTTTATCTCTTGAAATAAAACAAAAAACAACAATAAACACTCACCTGGGATGCTCCTATGCCCTTCTTGCCTCTCCTTTTCAAGGTGGAAATAGTATTTCCAGAAATAGTATGTGTTAGGTCTGTTCCTAGTGACAGTGGGAACCTATGTATGAGTGCTCTGCCCTCTCTTCAGGAACGTGGCTGAATGTCATTTGGCTGAGGTGTTCAACAGGTGATGGCTCAGATATAGATATACATGTAGAGATACATACATCTACATGTTGCATCTCCTCTTTGCATTGCAGGGAAGACCATAACAGAGGTGTAGAGCAATCTCTCTGATGGTGCAAAATCATCCTTCTGCAGTAAAGGTCGCTGTGAAATTAAGGTCTGCAGGTTGAAAATGGAATGGGATCACCAGTACTGAAGGAGGCTCTGAACTTTTTGTCCAACGTTAGTCAAAAGCATCTTCAGATAACCTGGTTATCTTGAGATAACCTACTAAATATTTCTAAATACAATAAGGATGGAATGTGAATGATGTTCACCTGCCCAGCCTTTGCTGCTCAGGGCTTGATAGCCATGGATGTGACATGCTGAGAGATAGAGAGGGAAATGTGTGGGTGGGGAGTCAGAATCATCAAAATGCCCAGAGGGAATCAGAGCTTCTCCAGATGACCTAGCCCCCATGAACCTTAATGCAGTTGAGCTTTAAACTGCCTTGCAGCTTCTCTCTTGAAAAGAAAAAGCCACAACCAACCGCAAAAGTTACATAAAATCATTTTGAATGATGGTTTCATTATTCAGCTCCAGTGGATAAACTTCCTGTGGGCTTAATTGAAGTGCAGATTTCTCCTATATAGAAGTCAAGGCCCTGGCTAGAGTCTCTCCGTTTAGTGGGCTTTAAGAATTATTTCTCTTTGCTAGCTCTTCAGTGTGCTCCTCTGAATTACTTCTTTAATTTCTTTCTGTAAGCTCCAGCTCTTGCTGTGGTTGTGTGCAGATTGTGATTATATGTGTGCAGATGCCAAACTCTTCTTCTGAGTGTGGAGCCACTGTAGACCCTTTGGTACCTGGGTGAGTGCTGGCTCCCCTTGATGTTTACAAGTCTTTGCTTCTCTCTCATTTTAGAATCATGCAGGGTTGGCCAAGGGGCCAAGGGAAGGCAATCAGGGAGTGCCTATTGTCAAGGAAAGGGAGGAAGGAGCCAGGCAGAAAACTTGTAATCTCTGGTCATCTTGCCAGCTCCATTGTGAGTCGGATGAGAGAATGTACAGATAAGAGTCAGATGAGAGTCAGTATGAGGTGCTCCAGGGTTTCACCTGAGAATAAGACACCACTTTGATGCTTTTTATATCCTGGATTGGAAGAAGATTGGTAGTAATGATGTTCAGGTATTTATGGGTGTTTATGCATTCCTTAGCCTTCCATTAAAGAAAGAGGGATTCCTCTTCTGAGCAGTGTTTGGGATCCCTCAGTTAATGTGCTGCCTTTTAATGAGGGAGTGTGGGAAGCACCGTTTGTGAATGCAGCGTGTCCCACAGCTTGTGTGTGTGCAACTGTGTCACACAAGATGCAGAAATTCAAAGTGCCAGACCAATATAACTAGAGAGTTACAGTGGAAAAGATTTTGCTGCTTTGCTCTGAAGGATGTATGAATGAACTAATAAATAAGTAAATACATCTGAAGAAGGAGGAGGGGAGGGAAAGTCCAGTCCACTGCTTCATAAACTTCAGTGCCACATTAACCAGTTTCTCTCCTATTGCAGACCTGCTATGCTATCACAGTGCTTTAATGTTTAATTCACTTTGATTTGCACTACAGAAATATCAAGTGTTTCTGCAGGCAAACCGAGGCATCTAAGGAGCACTGCTGGGAATAAAACTCTAGGAAGACCTTCTGAGAAATTAGGGAGGGGGCACTTTATTGGTTTTTATTCCAGTCCTGCAGTTCTGCTCTGTGACTTTGTTTTTCCCCCTCCATTTAAATGAGTATGCGGGACAGATTGATTTTAATATCATGTCCTCAATTCTGTGCGTGACCTGTGGAGGCTGTCTATAGCAAGATTAGAAAAACAAGCAAATGTTTAATTTTGTGAGGGGGAGGGGAAAGAATTCGAAGGCCCTGCTGCTGTTAAAGAACGTGACTGCTGCAAAACAGACATATTGAAATCCTCTCCTCAGAAAAAAGGGTTTTGATCAACCCTTTTGTTCCTGCTACTTTCAGATAGCCAGATAATGTGCGTTTCATAAGGAATCATCAGCAAAAATTAACAACCATTAACACTTTTGTTAATGTCCTGTCAAATAGGTGGTCAAATATGAATGGATTGTGCCACAGAGACACTGCAGACTCTCTCCATTGCTGCTTCAGGTGACTGATGAGTCCAGTCCTTTCTGCATTGCTGTGGAGGGTTTAAGTGTTGCCAGATGGAGACACCAGGGAGCTCTGAGCAATTAGGTGTGCTACCTGTGCACTGTACAAAAGCTCAGTTCCTCCTGAGGGCATGGTGAGATGAAAGAGGTAAAAGGCCAAAGCTGCCTTGGTGTCACCACCTTCCTAAAGGACACGGTGGAGTTTCTGAGCACGCTGTGTCAGATTGGAAGTGTTTACAAGTATCCCGAAAAGACCATCTTACAACGGTCATTTAACCCAAGATATGAGCTCTGCAGAAGTCATGCCTGGGAGCTTTATTTTGTGCTTCAAAAAGCTCATTCACCCCACACCCAGATTTGAGCCACCATAGTGCCAGGAAACAGCTGAACACTGAAAGCAGAGGCTGAGGGCCAGCAGCTTTTCATGAGTGTGGATGCACCACAGAGGAGATGAGCCCGCTGGGCTTCACATCTGGAGGGGGAGAAGCAATTCCCCTTAGGGCTGGCACAGTGGGGAGGGAAGGCCCATGCCCACAACCTCACCTGCAGTCTTCTCTTTTCTTACTTTGGCTGAGGGACACCACAACAGCATCTCTTGGGGCCCACAGCCCCTGGAACAGCTCCAGGTCTCACATGCATCATGGGATGCGATCATCTGAAAATCCTTCAGCCGTGCCAACAGAATCAGAAAATCCTAGTGTGTGTGAAGGGAAACAAAGCCCCAATAACTGTCCATAGAATTACTATAATTCATCCTATTTTTTTTCTAGGCTCTCTGCACAGTTATCATGGTGGTGCCGGCAGACTGCAGAAGTACATGTGCAAATAGCTAAGTTGTAATTTGCAAGTGCAATTAGCTGGTTTTGTGAGTGCAATCACAGTAATTGCAGGAGCCTAACTTATGTGCTTCACTGTTTTTCATCTTCAGAGCAAAGACTAATTAAACATTAATAATAACATTAACAGCAAAATTAACATATATATATTTGAGACCATGAATTATTTGCTTTTCTGCAAGTAACATAACTGTGAGGGAGACAAAATGCATGTTGAGCAGAAAAGAAGCTTGCTGCACTTTTTTGGACTCCCCCCATACAGCTGCTTCATCACCGTGCTGGTGTCGTAGCTGTAGCAGCAGACAGATTCAGGCATGAGGATTAGGGGTCTTTGTAATGAAATCTAGAGAGTGCATGTTATAGGAATGCAGGCAGTAATGTGGGAAGTCATTCTCAAGATTCCCACTGCATACAGCACTGCAAAAATGCACACAGTGCTTTATGTGAGGAAATACGACTCCTTAAGGTAGTTTACCAGTGCCAGGATGATAGTTTTGGCCATGAAATAGTGCAAATTCACTAGGCCAAATCTGGCAGATGTAGGAAGGATTCAAGGGGAAAATAGGTTCTGTGGAGATTTAGGTCATTAGGTAAAAAGGAAATTGGAAGCTGTTCTGAGTGTTGTGGGTGGTATGGAAAAAAGGGCACAGAGCTGTGAGTGGGAGAACACTATAGCTGTAACACCCAAACTCAAATGTCTATTTTTGTGCACAAGAACAGGAAGTTGATTTTTCATTTCTTATCTTGCCATATGATGGATGCATGCAATACAGTGTGAGGACACTGCCTGTTTCTGGATGGCTTTCTGCTCTTCATTCACCTTCACTGCAGCTCTGTCACTCTGTCGCTGCTTTGGGTGGCACAAGGAGTGACATGTTGGCCAGAAATGACAAATTCTTTTCTTCAAAGACAAATGGGGATGAATTTTAAGTTTCAGTAATTAATAATAATTAATGAAATCATTAATGTATATTCAATTCACTAATAGCACTGGTGGTCTGTTAACCCCTTACCTGAGTTGTACATAAACCAGCTGTTTATGAAAAGCTTCCATCCATGCTTTTTAACCTGGAGATTTATTTTTCATCTGATTAGTGGCTACTTTTGCAGCCTTCAGGCTCTCTGTCCTCTTTAATTACTCCTTTCTGTTCATAGTCTGTCATTTACTAAGTTTCTGTAAAGCAACTTAAAATCCACAACAGTCAGGACAGACTGTACTGGTCATTGGGAATTTCAAGAGGTACAAATGATCCATAGTTTTTATAACGATTGAAAAATTAAAACCCAATGAAACTCTGAGCTTAAAACATAAAAAGAAACTGCCCAGGAAGAATAGAGGGGCATAGAACTAGAATTCCTTAATACCATGCTATCATGGTTGAAGGAGCTGTCATGACTCAATCACAGGCTGAGATGGCTGCTTTATCAGGCGTGAACCTCCATTTATCCTCCTTTCTGTGAAGGTATATGAGAAATGATTCCTTGTTACTCATAGGCAGGCTGGCGTGCTACTGAGATGGAGCACTTCTGACATATCAAAGCACGGGGGCTGTTGCTTGAATTTGGCTTTTATGAGTTGCTGGAAATACTAGTCCAGATCTCATAGCTGAGAAGTTTAGGTCACTGTTGGGTGCAAAGAAAGGAAAGTAGATCATGAAGTGCAATGAGGCAATATTGGGGGACAGGTAGCTTGTGCCTGCTCTTGTATTTGTGTATCCTGGCAAAAGCCCTGCTTCCAATGAAAAGTTCCTTGTAAGCATGTGTGTTTGGTGGACCTTAGATAAACCAAGCTGGAGAGCAAAGGGAGAAAGATGAAGTGCTTTGCACTGTCTGCAGGAGTAGGTAGGGAGGCAAGTCTTGTACCAGAGGCATCACCTTTGAAAGCCTTTCAAAGTCTGGGATTTTGTACTTGTCTTTATGTAGTTAATTGGCAGATGCTTGCTCTCTTATTTGGAGACATAGACTACCAGAGGAAATGGTAGCACTAATTGAGCTAAAGGTGGATTTTTTTCTTTTCTTTAAACAAGTACAAGGGGGAGGTGAAAGCAAAAGCCCCAGGCTGTGGGTAAAACTCAGCTGAGACCTCTGCATTTTGGACAGCTGGTTTCTCCTGCAATTATAGACATTTTGATGATGGGTTTAGAGTTCCTATATAAGTAATCCTTATCTCTTGTTTATTGAATGCTCCAGCTGAGCCAGCAATCTGATATTTGTCAGTAGCTTATGGGAGGTTAAGGGCAAAACAGGAGCATGGAGGGGGAGCAGCCCCCTACCTCCCCGCCCCTTCCTGCTGATAGAAAAGCTGCTGGAAAGGGTGAGGAAGAGAGGGAGCTTGTTTTAACTTTGCTGCATTGTGCAACATAGAGCATTTTGTTATTATGTGTGAGGATGATATGAAAAACTGCTTAAAGGTTTTAGAGAGAGAGAACTCAAGCTAGATCTAGGAACATGGGAGAACAGTAAAACAGACCCTGAATCTACATTTCTTCTTGCTGTGTGTCTGCTCCAAATGTCTATGAAGTTAGGGCCTACCTTGGCAGCACCCATCTGCATTCTCTGTCTTTGTTCAGGAGGTAGAGCAGTGATCTTTGCCAGTGCTCTACCTGGCCATTGGAGGAAAAATGCTGAGGAAATGCTTCATGGAAAAACACTTGAAGCTAAAACCAAATTTTTGTTATTTCATTGGAATAATATTTTCACCCACAGATACCTCCATTCTCTAGGATTAATAAGGCCAACTATACATTTCTAAAATGCTGGCTTTAATGCTTGATAATCTGCAATGGCTGCTTATACACCAGATGACATTAATTGGGAAAGTTTTCTTTCAGTCACTTCCTTAGGTTGACTGCCAGTGTTGGTGTTGAGTCACAGGGCTCAGTGCTGGGGCACTCCTCTTAAATATCTTTATTATAATGGCCTGGACGAGAGCACAAAGGACATCCTCAGTCAGTTTGCAGATGACACCGAGTTGTTTTTTTTTTGTGTTGATCTGCTGGAGGGTAGAAAGGCTCTGGACAGGCTGGATTGATGGGTTGAGGCAAATTGTATGAGGTTCAGTAAAGGCAAGGTCCTGAACGTGGGTCTTAACAGCCCCATACATTGCTACAGTCTTGGGCTAGAATGGCTGCAAAGATGCCTGGCAGAAAAGGACCTGGGCATGTTGATCAACAGTAGCTGAACATGAGCCAGTGTGTGCCCAGGTGGCCAAGAAGGCCAATGGCATCCTGGCCTGTGTCAGCAATAGTGTGGCCAGCAGGACCAGGGCAGTGATTGTCCCCCTGTACTCAGCACTGGTGAGGCCACATCCCAAATCCTGTGTTCAGTTTTCTGCTCCTCACTACAAGAAGGAAATTGAGGTGCTGGAGCATGTCTGGGGAAGGGTCTGGAGAACAAGGTTGATGAGGAGTACAGTGTTATGTGGAGCAGCTGAGGGAGCAGGGGTTGTTTATCTTGGGGAAAAAAAGGCTCAGGGGAAACCTGATCACTCTCTGTAACTGCCTGAAAGGAGGTTCTAGCCAGGTGGGGGTTGGTGACAAGAGGCAGGACAAGAGCAAATGGCCTCCAGTTGTGCCAAGGGAGATTCTGATTGAACATTAAGAAAAATTTCTTTATGGATAGAGCTGTCAAGCATTGGAATAAGCTGTCCAGGGAAGTGGTTGAGTCACCATCCCTGAAGGTATTTAAATGACATGTAGGTGTGGCACTTAGAGAATGGACTAGTGATGAATTTGTGGATTTGGCAGTGCTGAGTTGTCCTGATTCTGGCCTGCACAAATTTTTGCAGTAGCCAGGAGGGTCATGGCCAGGACTGGAGGTTATTCTATGCCACTCTTTTGTACACGCTTGTTATTAATATTCTTGCTGTTACTGTTTGTTTTCTTATCTCTTTGCCATTTCCAGTAAATTGTTATTATCTCAACTGGTGATATTTGCCTTCTGTGCCTCCAATTCTCCTCTCCAGCTGCGCATGTGCAGCTCATGGCTTGGAGAGTTTCAGTGGGAACACAAAATTGGGGAGTGCCATTTCTAAACCACGACATGGGGTAATAGTGGGATTCTGTGTTTTTAAAGGTATTTTCCAAACTAACCAGTTCTATGATTCTAGGTATTTTAGTCAAAAAGCTACAACAATGTAAGTGAAAGGCATGAGACCTTCCTCTGGTCTCTCTAAAGCTATTAGAACCAAAAAGGGCATGTCCTGTTCAGAAAACTGTAAGTGCATGCTTCAGCAACCTAAGAACACGGTGATTTCTTTGAAAACATTAAGGTTTATCTGGTCTGTGAGATGTCTTTGACACAATAGAGCTGTTTCAGGACTAGTTGTTTCAATATTCCCTCAAGAGGGCAACTGTCCAAAATGTACTGTCCTCCAAAGAGCAGCAGCTACCTCCTGAGTGTCAGATGTGGTCATTACAGTAGATGCAGAATACTTTAAGAACAATTAGAAACCACTATAATTGTTTCTGCTCACTTAATTCATTTAAATCTCTTCACTGTTTCCCCTGCAAACCTAGCAATACAGGAGCCCTATAATAATGTATTTGAAACATTTTTTTTTTTTGTAAGTGCAACATATTACTAATGAATGGTGTGAAATGATCCTGACTGATTGGGAAGTAGTGTGGATGCCTGGAACATCTCCTGCTTTTATAATTCCTTGTGCATCATACCATATTTTAATTACCTCTAAGTACTCACTTTCAAACTATTTGCTCCCAGCCTAAGATTTGTTATGAACTTGCAAATTGGTGACTGAGAGAAGTTTTCAGATTCATTTGTCAGGTTTGGGGGATGACAGTGGTAATCCTGTAAAGGGAGACTTGTCCACCTTTGATGGGTTTTGCTACAACATGCCATCAGTTCATATTACTGTTGACAAATGCTTCCATGTACTTGACTGAGTCACGGTTGCAGATCACTGTCTGGGCTTGAGTATTCCAGCATTTCCTGACTGTCTTCTTGGAACTGGGATGAGTTTCTGGCATTTTCCCATTCTGAAATCTCATTTGCCACTGCCTGGATGATCTGTCTCTATTTTATTCTTCTACATCCATGCACACAAAATCAAGAGATAGTGTTTTAGGGAGAGGCATCATCAATCCTCAGGTGGGGGAAAAGTCAGCTACAAATGCAATTGGGACATGTATTTTTCTATCACAGTTCAGCAGAGAGCTGAAAATGAAACTAAGGGGAAGAGTTATCTTGTAGTATAGCTGTTGTGAGGACAGAGATAATCTGAGGGGAGAGCAGGTAGGACGCCCACAAGTGATCTGAAAACCAGCCAAAATATTAGGGAAGGACAGAGTAGTAATTTTAGGCTTTTTAAGAACATGCACACATCCTGTTCATTAAAAGGAATGCTCTGTAGGCCTTTTACTTTGCTACAGGAGTGAGACCAATGAGTAAATACTGTTGCTACCATGAAGAATAAAACCATAAAATTCCTCCCTTTTTTTTTTAACAAAGAGAAATTATTTGCTAAGGATATTTCTCCCACAAGATAGCTTGTTTTCAGAGGTTATGTCACATTATATGGCAGAGCATTTTAAATTGCACGTATTTTTACTTCAATAAACAATTAATACAAACATAGAATAATTTATGTTGAAAAAGACATTCAAGATCATCAATTCCAGCTGTTAAAATTCATGCAGTCATAGGCAGCTGAGGCTGGAGGGGATCTTGGAGGATCATGCAGTCCATCTCCTTACCCTGAGGCAGATCAGCTGTACCAATGTCATTCTCAAAAGGTGTTTGTTTAACCTGTGAAAAACCTCTGATACCGAAGTCTTCATGGTCAGCATGTTCCAGGGCTTTCCTATTTTTATCATTAGAGAGTGTCCCCTGCTACCCAACTGGGATTGTATTCTCTGTCATGCAAGCTGGTTACTTCTCTGTTCATCATTAATATATAAAATTGACTTTTCTCCATGACAGACTTCATGAATTTAAAGACTGTTGTCCTTCATCCCCTCTTTTTCTCAGACTAGACAATGCCAGTTCCCTTTGTACTCTCAGATAATTTTTCTAGACATCACATCTTTTTAATTTTTCTTCTTTGGACTACTCACAGAAAATGTTTGTTTCAGAGTGGTGCCTTATCCAAGAGTCAGTAAGGAGAGGTGATTGACAAAGTGTAAGTTCTTGCTGTTTTCTTTTAGTTCAGAGGCTCCAATACTGAAACTGAAGATTGGTATAGGCTGTTCTGAAATATCAAGTAGTCAAAAATTGCAGAGAAACAGAGTCGTTGTGTTAGACCTTATTAGTCTATTTGCAGTGAGTTGCAACATACAGATAGTGAAAACCTAGTCTTAGAATGGCGATGTTTATTAAAAGAAAAAACACCCACCAAATTTTGAACATAATAATGCTTTTGGTTTATTTTAAACTTTTCTATATTTTGAAAATTTTCTCATCTGTAGATGCTTCTTCACAATTCTAAGGTTTAATTTTTTTTTCATTTCCTCTTACTAAAATGGTAATCTTAACTTCCAGTCAATCACCTGACATCAGGAGTTTGGGTTGTAGGAAAACCACTTTATGCAATTAATAAAGTTGCCAGATGTGATTACTGGGCTTTCTTGAGGGGTATCAGCTTGATTAATAAGGAGGTACCAGTATAAAATTTATTTTTTTTTTTCCTTTTTGGAATATTACAGATGTATTTAAAAAAAAACAGTTCTGGTAAAAATCCACAGTATTCTGCTGGATGTTCACTTCCTTGCAAATAGCTAAAGGTAGGGTGGAATTAGGACTCATTGCCAATATTTTGCCAGGTCACTTCTGTCTCCCTTTCTGCCCTTTGTGGGAAAGCTTAGGGGGTGACTATAGCTGTAGCTTGAGGGAAGAGGTCATTCTCCACCCATGTTTGAAGGATTGAGTTACCCTCTGTATGGGGAGTATTTTGTGACAAAGCCCTGAGTTGATTTGTTGTTTTAAAGATTATCTTCTGTGGAAAACCCTTATATCCCACTGCTCACTTTGCTGCTCTGCCAGTCCCTTCTGTCTTTACTTTTACTGCTGACATTTTGTATTCTTCTTATCGTTGCCTGCTTTGGCTGACCTGATCACTTTTGTAGTTTTGTTGTTCTTTTTCCCTTCCTGCCCTCCCCCTCAGTTCTGTTTTCTGCCCATGATATATTACAGTTTCCAGAACAACAGGAAAGAAAGATGGGAGGATTAATCAAGAGAATCTAAATTAAAAACTATAAAATCTGAAAGCCAGGCTGGATGGCTTAGGATGTATAACCTCACTCTCCAAGTCACTAGTGATGACTGCAAAGCCTCCAATGAAATGGATGGGCGGTCTTGTGTGGATAATCAGCAGAAAAATTTCTACTCATTCCCCACAGCCCCATCTGGCAGGTCCTTTCTGGCATCTGTGATGGGGATGCCAGAACTGAAATGCCACATTAGTATCTTCCCACCCTATTAAAATATGTCCTTCTAAGCCACTCTTGTGCCTGCTGGTAGGGAAATGTGTCTGGCACTGCTCTTACAGAGGGGTTTGCTTCCATCTTATTGAACATGCACACATCCTGCTTACAGCAACCAGCTTCTCTTTGGTTCAAACAGCATGGGCCCACATGTCTCCCCAAAAAAATCATCACCTATTAAAGTGATACTGAGAAGCTAGGAGAAAAGTTTCCTTGCCCTCTGTCCCTTCAAACTTACACTGCCCACAGTTTGTGCTGAATGATGGAAAATGCACCTGCTCAGCACAGGGAGAGGGAGAAAGGCTGCATTGAATAAAACCCACCAGGGATGTGGTCCCACTGCTTTGTGAGGGCCATCAAAGTGAGGGCTCCTGTCACCTGAGCACATCCCCACCCTTGCCTTTCCAGCATTGTGATACTTGCAGATGCACATGGGAGAACATTTAAAAAGCTGCTCAGTTAAACAAGGACTGGAATCTGGAGGTGCAGCACCTGGCACTTGACCTTGATGAACCTCATGGAGTTTACATGGGATGTTCATGGATGTTCTAGTGGCAGTGCAAAGGTGTTTCCTGTGCTGCAGGTATTCAAAGCACAAAGGAGAAAGGAACTACTGTGTTGTGAAATATTTTTTATCAGTGTAAGTACATCTGTAGCTACCACTTTAATTTTACAGGTAAAACACCACAGCCCCAGCTGAAGTAATCAAACTATTATGGAAACTTTGGATAGAACAGTCTTAGAAGAATTAAAACCCAGAGGGACTGGCTTAGCTTGAACCAACAAGTTATTTAAACTAAGCCAGAAGCTTCAGGCTGCTTTGCCTGAAGCAATTGAAGGAGATCCTTGCCTTTCAGGATGCAGTAGGGATGAGGAAGGAGTGTCTGGTACCTGCAGTAGAGTGACAGGTGGCTGAAGACAAGGGGAGAGGGACTCTCCCATAAGAACTTCCACAGGAAGACTACTTACTGTTCAAGTCAACAAGCTTTTAAATATGTACCAGGTGTGTGTAGCTGCCTTTTCTCAAGGAAACTATTGCAGGATTTTATGGAGATTTATTGCGTTCTCTTGAGCCGAGGGGAAGACGTCCCCCTATATTGTTTGTGGCTCACTGTACAAAAGAGAAAATCTCTCTTCCAGGCCTTAGTTTATGATTGAAATGTGTAAATTAAATAAAAACATACCTGAGTTCTGCTAGCACTTGGGATCTTAACGCAGTGACCAGCAAATTGCAAATGCAAGTCCTAAGATCAGTACACTATATTTGGATTTTTTAAATGAGTAAGGTTAAAAGTGATGAAGTGGAGCTGAGGGGAAGTGTTTGAAATTTATATTTTCTTTTAGCTCACTTCAAAATAAATATAAATAAATCCATCAGCTCTTCACCCTTTTGTACTCCTTGGTGCATAGTGGTTCTCTATATTATTTCTGTGGTGCTATTACAGGGTTAACATCAGTGTCTGTTCACCAGTGGGCCATTTCAGAAGCTTTAGTAACTCCATCCTCAGAAACAGAGGGATTGTCCTTTCAGTTCACCAGATTATCTGTCTGCTCCTAAGATGAACTAGTTGTGGAATAACCTTTTTTGGAACAGGTCCTTCTTCTTACAAGAGCTTTGGCAAACGTTTGAATGGTATTTTTTTCTCTGTAGCTATTACTATGTTGGCTTTGCTCTGTGAAGTTGACACGTTGCAGAGTGCTCAGTCTCATGTGGCACCTCCAGCTGCAGAATCTTTCCTCTCACCCCTTTGTGTAAGATTGTACCTGCACAGGAGGGGGATGTCCCTCAGCCCCCTCCTTTCCTCCCATGTGAGCTATGGGGGTTCTTCAGATTTTTGCTTGGCAGTTCATGAACATGGAGGAAGCACTTAATTGAGAGGGCAAAAATTGCTTGAAATACTGGGTTTACTGCCTCTTTGGTGTTTTGGTTTTTTTTTTCTGAAGAGTGGGGACTTGATTTGGGCTGCTGATTTTCCCATGTTCTTTCTCTGGTGAAAGTTTTGTTATCCTAACTGGCATGATGTCCTTCTTTTCAGGATGGCTTGTCATCTTGACATGGCCAGTGAGATCATGAATAAAGAATAATAAAACTAAAGAAACAGATGAAAGCAACAAAGAAATTATTCTTTACTCCTAGGTAGTACAAAGCTGGGTTACATGAGTTTCTTTTGTACAAGGGGATGAAGCCCTCCCTGAGATACTGCTGGCATCAGACTTACTTGTCTTTTTCTAAATACTGACTGCTCTAAATCTGCACATTCACCTTTCATGTTGTTATGGGCTCCTAGAGTAAGGCATTACCGTTAATGTTTGACTCAGATATGTGAGGATGAATATTTGTTTCAGAAAGCAAAGAAACCTACTCATGTCTATCCATTCTCAGTCAACTGTGAAGCCACATTTCCCAATCTTTCTCTTGATTTCCCAATCAAGAGAACAATTCTTTGACTCTTAAAACCTACTCTGTGAGACCTTTGATAAGAAATGGCCAAGAAACTCAAAGCTTTTAAGAAGCTGCAACTTGTTATTTTTTTAACAAATTTTAATCTCTTTCAGATCCTGACATGGTTTGGGAAAGTTAGTGTTTGGTAGGCTGAGTGACTTGAGTGCTGACTTCTTAATTTTGTAACTGGAATGGAGGAGAAGAACCTCACCACCTTTGCTCTGTAGAGCCTGCTGGGACTGCTGAAGTGCAGCCAAGTCTTTAGCCATGCTGGTATTGTAGCTGTCTGCCAACCACCAGTTTTGCAGCCTGCAAAAGAGCCTGCAAAGACCAGCCACATACTGCAGCAGGCAGCTTCACTGGAGCACCTTGAGGCTACAACCAGAGTCCTGTGAGGATGCAAGCTCAGTTAGCACAAATCTTGTGGAGGCACACATGTGACAAGGCAGTGAATGCATTGCAGCTGCACCCTGAGGCCAGCTTAGGGCTGGCTTCCCTCAGAGGCTGCGGGTGTTGGGCTCAGCACCCATTGGGGCAGCTCCAGGGGTGACAGCAGCAATGCCAGAAGCTGTAAAGCAAGCACTAACCTGTTTGAGGAAGAGTGGCAGCCTGTTTCTCGAGGTCCTTGTGATCTCTAAAACTGAAGTGTCCCTGTTTGCTATGGGCTGCCATAGCCCTTATGATTTTTAAGCTCTTCATATTCGTGCAGAGCTCATGGCCATCTTTCTCTGTGGCCTGCCAGCTCAGTCAAAGGGTAGGCATACAGAGCTGGGGATGGACACACAGGCAGTCCCTACATACTGCTCAGGGGCTGTGCTCTTCCTGGCCCTTTCCCTCTGACTTCCTGTGCACAGGAGATGTGTTGCTCCCAGTTGGTCTGTGAAGGCTCAATTAGCTTTGCCATTGATCCCTGCATGGGATCAAACATGTCTGGCTTCATTGGTGCTTGTGTGTACTTATGAATATGAGCTAGCTGGGGAGCTAATCTGTACATTTTGCACTAAGATAATTCAGTTTAATGAAACACAATTTTAAAACTGCAGGTGGGACATTGTTCAGGCAGTGTGTCTTGCTGGAGCCAAGACAATAACAGTGCTCGGTGTGTTGAGGGCTTGGATTGAGACCATTGCCAGGGGGAAACTTCATTCAGCTCCTATTTGGACATACAGAAAATCAGATCAGCTGTGATCAGTGGGGTTTCTGTAAAAACTGTAGTGGGCCCTGGTGTGGAGGATATTTTAGTCTGGGAGGGGGTTATTTTCTTGTTTCAATTTTAGTTGTTTTTTTTTTTTTCCCTGGGTATAAGTTGCTGTCATTTTGGTCTGTGTTTCTGGACATCCTTTTAGTGTTCCCAGTTAGCCAGTGTCACTGAACCAGGACTGCAACAGTCTTGCTCCATTAGCTATTACTGTTTCTGAGAAGTTAATGTAAATGAGGGCAGGCAGGAGGAGAAAAGCAAGAGGAATTTGACTGTTCCTCCTATTACAGCTCTGCCTGACACTACATATTTTATTGTACATCCGGCACAAAGGGAGATTGATAATATAAGATGAAAGGTCTGTGTGATCTCATGGCTGGTAATAATGACTGAGGGACCACTTATTTCTTCCCCCCGTGCTCCCAGTCTCAATCCCATTGTAAATGTTCTTTACTTCAGTGCATTGTTTAAAGACCACAGGTCTGGGCTTCTTTACAAGGCTTTTTTGTGGTGCAGTCTGGTCTGATTGAAACCACATTTTTATATGTGTCAAAACTAGTTCAGCACTTAAAAAGAAATCAGAGTATCGATTGGATCATATTTCCTAAGTAGATGTCACTGGCTAATTCTTTTGTTAAACCATTTAGCTACACAGTATTAAGCAAGTGGTTACTATTAGGCAGTTACATATGGGTCCTATTAATTCACACTTGCTGGCTGCTTTTTGACTAATATCTTGTCAAATTGGTTAGGATTTCAAAATATCTAAGTCACCAAACTTCAGGGACCCTTCATTTCCCAAGCAAAAGCTAGTCCACCTTGGGGACCACAGGTTAGCATAGTATTGACATCTGAAGGACTTCTGTTTCTTTAAAAATTGCCTTCAGAACAAAGCAACCTTAGAGGTTTGTTGGTTTTGTTCTTTTTTTTTTCCTCATTAGGCTTTCTACAGTTCAAGAAAATTGATATATATGGTTTGGAAAAAGAGCTAAGGATGAAGAGGATGACTTCTGCATGTCCTGTCATCTTCCAGTACACATCTCCAGGAGTGAAATGCTTACCTTCTTGCCAAACTTTCTTTCACTCCTTTTAGATCAGGCTCCTTGTCTTTTTGTCAGTCCAAATGAACATCATTTCACCTCTGATGGGTATTGGATTGATGACTGCTGTCATGGCCTGTGATGACCCTGTGCTTTCACTGTTCTTCCTCCCAGCAGGCTCTGTGGCCTATTTGAAAATGCTCACGGCCTTTTTGGAGTCAGGTTTATAGGGTGGGGAGAAAAAGAGGAGATGCCTTGAGGCCTCAGAACAGGGGGGTGCAGTGAAGTTTGAGGGGCCTGCACTGCTGTTTTAGCCCTTGCTTTCCCATGGTCTGTTCTCACATCGTTCCTCCAGAGGCCTCTGTTCCTGCAGAGGCTCTGTCTGCTGGAAGGACAATGCTTCCTTGGAGAGTCAGTAGCTCAGCCAGGGTGAGGAGCAGCTTAAGTGTGGTTGTCTCACAGCCCTGGCACTTGGCCCCTCTGCAGGAGCATGAGCTCTTCCTCTGGGCTTATGCTGCTGCCAAAAACCCAGCGGCAGCAAAAGGAGGATCTTGCAGCCTCTTGGTAGGGGATGACAGGAGATATCCCAAGTGGATTAGAGGAATGAAATTACACTGGCTTGGGACAGTAACTGAAGGACTAAATAGGAAGGCACATTTTATCAAAGGAGTCTGAGCTGTAAAAAAAAATTAGGAGCCACTGACCTAAAATGCAACATGATTTTCATAAACCCTTCTACAGGAGCATCCATAAAGTCCTGCTTTTTCTACTGGTTGTTGTGAACTTCTTCAATCTGTAAAAACAAAAAACCACCCTCACCCACCACAACCCTAAATATAGTCTCTCTGTAACTGCTCCATCTCCCAGACATTGCTAACATTTCCAGGGAGGAGCACTGTCTTCTTTGGCATCTGTAAAGTGTGCAGTATATGAAAGATATGGCCCTAAAAACTGTAGTGAGAGTATACTCCTCATGCTCTGACCTCTGTGATTTACTCTGGCATTTGTTCCTTTCTGATATGTTTGTGGGGCTGAGGCATGAGTGTGCCTTGTGGAGCCAGGATGGAGTTAATTTTGGCACTGTAAAGTGGGCAGAGCTGTACTCCTTTTGCCTCCTGCCCAGCTCTTCTTCAGAAGGGATCTTTTTTTCCCCTCTCTTTGTGTATTTTCAGTAAGCATGCCATGTTGCAACAGAATAAGCCAATGAAAGTCAAAACTTCCTCTTTTCCAGTCTGTAAACATTTCCTGGAACAATATGCTCAGCTTTGAAATCCTTTCCAGAGAGTATCTTAAGACCTCCCTCTCTCTTTCTATGAGTCACTTGATCAGAACAGCATTCCCTTTACTTCTGTTCAAGCCACTTCCAGGCAACCTTGTTAAAGCAATGAGGATTTAGTACATGGGAAACCACTGCCAGGTTAGCCATTCCCTCGGGACATGCAGCTGTTTACCATCTGCTGGAGCTTCTTGGGAGTCTTTGGGCTCCAGTCCCAGGTTGCAGACTCTCAGAGCAGGAAATTTTTCTTGGACACTGTGTGTTATTCAGAAGGATAAAGTTCATGGGCACAATATAGTAGGTTGCACACTTTTTATTGTATTACTCCATCTAAAACAAATAAGTTAGCTATTTGCTCATTCTGCCCTGCCAGTAATCTGTTACATATTAGACCTTCCTTCATTGTGTAGAAGACATGAAAACTGAAGGGGAATTTATTTAAATAATTAGAAGGAAATAAGCTGTCTTTCAAGCTGTCTACTCTTACCTGTTAGGATTGCTCAGGGGTTGGTTAGCCCTGTATTGGTGCTGTGCCAAAAGCAAGCACCACAGGTGAACAAAGTGAGGTGGAAGTTGCAAACTGGGCAAACTGGAGCCTTGCAGCCCATCTGTGCTGGGAGACCCTCCAGTGGCTGTGGCTGGTGCATACAGGAGGTGCAGTGAGGGGGGCCTGAGCACTGGCTCCAAGGCCATTAAAAACATGGTGCTGCTGCTCCCAGATAGCTGTGCCTGTTCCTTGCTTGTTGAGGCTGGCAGGGAGGGCCAAACTCTCCAAGCTCTAAGAGTCCTGAGCAAACACAGAACACAGGGACGGGGCTTACCTGCAGCTCTGTCTGGGTGAGAGGAAACCCTCTGCCTGTGGCCATGGTGCTCATTTGGGTTAGATTGTGATTCATATCATTGTGTAGACCAGAAGTAACCTTCTGCTGTTGTTAGGCATACGTGCTGACTCCCCAGCTGCAATCAAGGCTGATGTTTACTGTAAAGGAAATTAGATTGAGTTTAACTTTCCAGATTTATGGAGGTGTTGGGTGGAAAAAGAGCTACAGTACCTCTGAAGCCTTAGACCTTTCAGAGAAGAGGAGTGTTTGTCATTTAATGGCAGCTTTGTGAAATTGCCCGTGTGCATGTTGTAGTGTTTTGTCCCTGAGGTATCACTTTACATATTTCTTCTTACATTACTTGAGGAGGAGGGCTACTCCCTTTCTTTTCTTTCCCTCTTCCTTCTCCTCATGGTCATTCCAGCCTGACACACTGTGCTGCAGAGAGAGAGGTGTGCTGGCAGATGTGCCTGTGTGGGGACTGTGCATCTCTGGAATTTATTTCCCTGGTTTGGTCTGAGCCCAGATCTGTGGGTAGTGTGTAGAAGACATCCATTTAAGAGAGCTTTGTGTGTGCTTCCCAGACCAATTAAGGGAAAGGATCTCATTTTTTACCGAGGTGTTTGGCTGAAAGATTTTCTTTCTAATGATGATTTGAAGGCTCATGGGGTTTGGTACTATGATTAATTACACATTAAGATGCCTAGAGCCTCCAAGAAGCATGCAATTATTATTTATTAAAATCAGAATACCAGTAAATATAATGAAGTGGAGCTTTAAATAACATGGGTAAAAAAAGGTGGAGGACATTTTCTGCTGAACACATGCAGTTCTGCACTGGGCTGGGACTCTGTGGAAGAGTGAAACTTGAAAGAAAGCTTTCCCAAGAGACTCAAATCACTGAAGATCAAGACACAGAAAGAAGGGAAGAGAGACAGAGAGAAGAGGTCTTCCTGTGGCTGATGCAGAGCAGGAGTCTGATGTTAGGAGCCCAAGTTCCCTCTAGGCAATGCTAGCCTTAGTGAACATCCTTTCCTTTTCTTGTTTCTGCTCCTGAATAGCCAAACACTCTCCAACACTCAGCAACTTGCACAGCTCTGGGTGCTCCCAGACATGTTGCAAAGACTGACAGGTGGAAAAGCAAATCAAAAGGAAGGTGCTTTGTGTTATTCTGAGGAGCTTCACTATGAACTTCAGCCTTGACGGTTAAAAAAAAGCCAACAGCTCATCTCCTGTTTTCAGTCTCTTTTTATCCATACTCATATAATTGAAATTTCCATACTTCCATAATTGAAATCACTCCCTCATTTTCACAGAAATAATGTAAGGGGTGTGACTGAATAGCAGCTTTGAGAAAGTAATAACACTTTATTCTGCTTGATGATCCATCTGATATGGACTTTGCCCTTACAAGTGTGGCTGTTCCAAGAGCTGTTGAGTCTGGGAAGGCTTGAATTTAAAAACAAATACTTGAGTGCAGGAAAGGCAGCCTGGTTGTTGTAAATGGCTTTTCCTGCCAAAAAGCTGGTAATAGCATGTTGTCCAGGCATCTTTTCTTTCCTAATTGGAACCACAGGATTTTGATTACAAACCTTAAGAATAACAGTACCTCCTCTAATTTAAGCTCCCTTTCTAACTTCCATGGTGTGAATTCTTGTCGCAATGTTTACCAGTGCAGGCTGCCTGTAATTGTTCCCCTTTGCATCCCTGGGTCTCCTTGTTTTACACTTCAGATTTTTCCATCCTTTTATCATTTCAGTTATTCCAAGCACCCAAGTTCTGCATGAAATGACATTTGGTGAGAGTCTGAGATTGATGTCAGTGGTTTGTGCAACTTTCTACAAAGATGTAATTCACTGAAAAAAGAAATTACTAAGTAACCTAGGTTAGGATTGCTGCTCTTTGGCATTGGATAGCCTATTGAGTTCATATGGTACTTCTTTAGAATTTTTTGTTTTGGCTCTCAGAAGCTGATAGTGTCAATGTAATTGCAGATGCACCAATTCTGTGGTATTTTAGTGCTTTTGACCAGGTAAAGGAGGTGTACCTTATGTTGGTGCTAGATCTCTAGACATAAATAGCTTTAAAAGACTAGTGAATGAATTTTAGTGATCAAAAGATCACTGAGAAATATAGGAAGTACCCTGGATTTTCAGATAGCCTGTCCCCACACAAAGTGGACTCAGGGAAAGTTCTTCATCCTTTTATATTCAGATGTGTTAGTTGGGCATATTCTGATACAGAACTTTTTCCATGAGACAATGCCACCTTGAAATTGGACAAGTCTGTGACACTGAGTTAGTGACAATGCAGTTTTGACAGGCACCAGCCAGCTTCTTGAGAAAACTTTCTCTGCAGTGTCTCTGCTGTATCCCCACCTCGGCAGCAGTCACAAGGGAGCCAGGAGCAGGGGGTCTCAGGTCTGTGTCCTTGGCAAGCTGGCCTTGCAGCACCTGAGCTGTGACTGTGATGAAACCCAGGTGGTTGGTGCTCTGAAATCAGTTTAACTTTTCTGAAGCTCTACACATCCCATATCCCGAGCATTCCTGTCCCTGCATTCCAAGGCTCAGTGACCTGTAGGAAGATTTTTCAAGAAGTGCTGGCATGAAATACAGGTATTGCATCCCATGCCAAGAATTGACTCTGCAACCTGCTCATGTGGCTGTGGCAGGTTATTTAACTTGGACCTACAAGTCTCCATCAGTATGTTTGCAGTAGGTTCAACAAAAACACTTTCAAACAGATTAAAATCAATGGTGCTTTCTTCACCTGTGGGCTGTGCAGTACCAGTGTGTGCCATACCTGCTCCCTCTCCTTACAAGTGCTGTGAAAATACTTCAGTAGTATTTCCACTTAGCAGTTCCAGCCTCTAGCCCCCAAGTGTCATGTGTGGCAGCACGTATGGCATTAATTCCTTCTGCAATAGCAATGATTAACACACACCTCCCTCCACAGGCCCATTCCACAAAAAAGAGCTGGCATGGCTAAGACACTGCCTGTTACAGACAGTGTAGAGACTTCTGCCTGCCACTGGCTTGGCTTTTGACCTTCCCAGTTAATTTTCCTAGGCTGTTTCATATAGGAGACTGCTGCTTTGAGATGATACATTTTAAATGGGCAAAATGGGAAGATCAGTAAAAATGCTTGTGAGGGCCTCTCTGCTTTCACATCACTTTTTGGAAACCTGTGGTACCCTGAGTTTGGGATGTAGAAGCCACTTGTACTTAAGTGAGCCAAATCTTTGTTAACTAGTTGTACTTCCAGTTTCTCAGTGAAGAGGGATCCACCAGTTAGATTTAATGGTCAAGTCATCCCTCCATGTTAACTTGAGGTGATCTCTGCTCCTCTGCCTTCATTTCTTTAATCATGTATATATGTCAGCAGAGCCAAAAGAGGAATGTCTCTACCTTAGTTAAACCAAGGGAAGGGAATGAAGCCTCTTTTTGCTTCTCCTGAGGCTTCCATGGGAGTATCTAAATGGTACCAATCAACTTTGGTTTGAAATGCTGGCAACACCAGCTGGGAGAGATGGCATGCCAATGTGGGGACCTGACACCACCACCTTTTCTGCCATCAGAGCTAAAAATCTCATTTTTAACACTTTGGAACAAATAATATGTTTTAATAGCCATTAATTTGTAGCTGACACCTTCTCTCAGTGCCTCTGACAGCCTGCATATTTCCTTTGTAGTGTCATGCTGCTTCTGTTTAGAAGCTAATAATACAATTTTCATAGTTATTACACTGTTTGGCTCTGAGGTTTCCTAGGAGTCTAAGCAGTGCCAGAAATTCTTAGTGGAAGCTTTGGCAAGCTTTAAGTGAATGACATTCATTGGTCACTGTGCTGATGAGGGCTGGGATAGGGCAGTGGCCAAGATACCTACAGAAACTTCAGTTAAATGTCGAAATCTGATGTTATGATAAGTTATGAGCTTTTTCTACTGGCAACCGTTCCCCTTGCCAGAGGTATGGGAAGGAGGTTTATTTGGAGAGTGCTTGGCCACTGTTATTTTTTGTGGTATCTCTCTTCTGACTGACACAGGAGTTCCACATAAATTTGAGATTGCTTTGAGTCTCAAGAGCAATAAAAAGCAGTGCAGATGAAAGGACAGAAAATATGTTCTGGTAAAATTTATATCCTTGCCTGATGGCCATCAAGTATGGGAGAACTTTAATGCCGACATTGCTCATGTTCAGGTTAAGAGACTTAAGGCTTCTTTCCTCTCAGCTGTTACTAGAAACCACATGAGTAAAGTTGCAGAGGAACACACTCAGAAGCTAGGAAATGCCCTTTTGTTTGTGCACTATAGCAAGCTTTAATTACCAGAATAGTAGCAATTATGGCATGGAAAATTTCAGCCAGAAGTTTGAACTGAAAGCCTTAATAAGCAGCTGAAAAGCTACACTGTGAAGGGTTGCTTTCTACCTCTAATGACATGTTATTGGATCCCATATGCCATATCAAATCTTACCATATCTTTGGCTCCCTTTCCACACACTAATTAATGTAAACACTCCCACTCCTGCTTGCTTTGTAGCTTGGTAAATTTTGGGGGCAGTTGGGCAGCTTGGATTGTGGCAGTGTGTTACCATCAGAGGGAAAGAATAATTTTTATATAGGTTTTTTTTAAAAATGTGTCTGAGGCTGTGGACTTCAGCAAAGGGGATTTGCTTCTGATGAAGCTGTAACAGGACACTTACATTGCCTGGCAGGTGACAGCTTATTTCACTACCGAATTACATACACAAATTCACCTCCTCTTCTGGCTGAAGTTTTGATCATGACTGTCCCATCTTTCATTAATAGAAAAAAAAATAAAAAACAGCCTGATAGTCTAAACCTGTCTGCAAAGCCAAACTGCAGCTGAAAAGGAGGTGAGAGAGCAGCTGCAAGACTTATCCATGGATTTTTACAAATGGATATGTCTGATGTTTGCAGTATAAAGAGCACTGCCCAGGATATGCCATAGGGTACAAAAAATCCGCTTGTCCTTGAGGCTGCCTAAGGACCTGTCTGTGGTAATTGTCCACCACTTTTGCAGGTTTTGAAACTTGCAGTCTGAGAAGTTTCTGAGCCTTGTGGGACCTGCAGAAAATGGAGTGAACGTGAGCGGGTCCCGCGCTGCGGCAGCGCTGACGAGCGCCTTGGCAGTTTCCACTGCTGCTATTTCAGATTCTGTGGGTGGCAGGGAAACAAGCAGGAATTAGGTCAATTTAGCTCTTGCTGCTGCTTGGGAGAGGGAAGAGCAGCTGCTGAGGCAACCGCAGGAGTTATTCCCTCCAGAAGAGCAGACAAAAATTGAAGCTGGGGGAGGGGACAGGACGCTGAGCTGTGATGTGAGGAGGAGGGAGATCAGCTGCTGGGGGTGCCCAGACAGGAGTGGGCCTTGCCTCAGGTGCACGGGGCATTCACGAGCTGCCTACATGTGTAAATAGCTCTGAGGATGTAGTAACAGCATCTTCTTGCATCCTGGGAAGGGCAAAGGAGAGATGTGTATAGTCCCTGCTCTGTGACTGCCCTGAAAATGTTTCCTCTTCCCTTACTGTCCTCTGTTAGCAGTGCTGAGGCAGGGCTAAAATCTGTATTTATGGAAAGACACAGATGTTGTGGTTTGGTACTGGTTGGATCCTTGGTAACTGAGAAGACAGAAAGGAGCTGGAATTCTAGCCAGGGCATATGCAAAGCTACCTGCAGGACATGCTGTCTGCTGGGCATTGCAGAGATGCTGTAGTGCTTGTTGGCAGGGCTGTGGCCCTTTGGGAAGGAACAGGTACCTTGAATAATACACTGGATGGAGGTAAACAGGCTGCAATTGTTTTCAGTTCAGGGTGATTTAATATTTTGCTTTCTCCCCCTTATCCACTCAGATTAGTTCCTTGGTCCAGGCTCAGCAAGCCTGCAGAACCAGCTCTATCAGCAGGACTGGAAGGGCACTGCAGCAGGTGTGAGCAGGCACTGGGCAAGGAGAAAAGAAGGCTCCCTGTGGCAACACAGGGAGCCTCTGGGGCTGTCCAGCTCTCCTCTGAAACCACAGCCTAAGAGGGAAAGATTGCCTATGATAAATATAAGATTTCTCTCACTCGCCCACTTTAGAAATAGGACCTGAGAAAAGATCTCTTCTGGAGCTTTGCAAAAGAGTAAACCCTTAGTTTCATTTGCTGTCTCCCAGGTATCTGCCAAGGGCGCAGTCAAGCATCCACCATATGGACAGCCCCAAATGTAGGCTACAGTGATTTTGCTAATAGCAGTAGCCCAGAAGAAAGAAAGAGGGCTTGCTCTTCTGTTTTATAATCCATTGACTTTCAGACATAGTAAATTGGTAAAACAAAACACTCACAGAAAGTCTGGGTTTACAGAAGGTGAAAATCTGCCACCAAGAATGGTAATGTTGTTTTAATTATGCCAGGGCTCAAATGAGGGTTGCAGCCAGGCTTTCTGCTCTGCACTCCAGGGCCTGATGGGTGCCAGAGTTATTGTCTCTGTATGTCTCACCCAGTCCCACCAGCTGCCAGGCCACAATAAAGTTACATCTGAGTCACTGGTTCCCAAAAGGATGACAAGTAGGTTGTGTGTAGCTGAATAGGACGATGCTGGTCCTCCACTGATCCTGCCAGCTCAGGTCTGGACTCAGGCCACAACTGCAGGATAAATCCAAATGAGTGTTTTTGGCTGTTTAAGAGAGCTGGTTGGCTGGGGGTAGGAGGAGAGAACAAGGCATGCAGCTGAAAAGTGGACTGGGATGCCAACAGAAGAGCCCCTGGCCCTGTTTCAGCTGTCAGCAAACAGAACGGATCACTGGAAAGACACAATGGACCTTGTTTGCAGTTGGGAGAGGGGGGGTGCCTCTTTTGGGGACTATGCCAGGCAGAAGAGTTGCTGCTGATGTGGGTCACTGCTCTTGGTCTGCTTTGGTCCTATTGACACCATTAGTTTAGTGGCAGTGTGAGTCACTAAATTTGTTGTGCAAATATGGAGAAGTAGGATGCTTTTGAGTTTTTTGGTTGGTTTGGTTTTTAGTTTTGCTCTTTCTGTTTGCTTAGATCAGCAAATATATGTAGCCAATGGGGCAGATATACAAAGTGAGTCTGGCTGAGGACTGCTCCCCACTAAGGGACCACTCTCCAGGCTGGATTAGTTCCTGTGGGGGAAGACACCTTGTGTCTGTGGCTGTTTTCCAAAGGCTGCTGGTGGTGAGTGCAGGAAGTCACTGCTCAGGTGCATGGCAGCTCCAGGTGACTCTATAATATGCAGTGAGGGCATTCCTGCTGTCTGGTTCATATCTTGGCATCTCACATTGTTGTTGTGTTGGCTTTTGACTGCCTCCAAGAAGGGGTCTGGGCTCCACTCTTCTAGGTGCACTAAATAATGCCCAGTTTTGCAGATTGCTGTGTTTTCTGCCTTCTTAGCTTTCTTTCCATGCAGGAAATATGCTCAGGGCTTAAGCACATAAGTCCTCATTTTTCATGCTTAATACTGGCCTGTTTGTTTGCTGATACCACCTAAGCTGTGTGTGCATCAAAGTAGAATGGGGGGAGTCTTCTGACATGATGGTGTATCTTTTTCCCATGGTCCAGATTTGGTTGCACAGTCCAAACACAAGTGATATCAGCCATGACATGGCTGCTTTCTTCCAGCTTGCTTTATATCAGAGTGCATTCAAACATAATGCAATGATTTGTGGCAAATGTCTGCAGAGTATTATTTTAAAGTCAAGTTAGTCAAAGTATGAAATAACAGAGAAATATCTGATGGAATATTTAATTTTAAAAAAGTGCTAGAATTTACATAAAATATTTGCTACAAATACATTTTAATCTGATTTCTAGCTTGTTGCTGTGCTTTGAATTTGGCAAAGCAAAGGTATTTTGGTTTTGCAGACAAAAGCTAGAGAGTTCAGTCCTGGCTGATTATTTGTAAAGGTTGACCTAGGTTATGGGAACTAGTTCATTAGCTGAGAGTGATAAAGGAGGTAAAAGATAAAGGTCATGATATCAGTAGGATTAGTTGGGTGAATTAAAGGACATGTGGAAACACAGCTAATCAGGATAAGGGCCACACAAATGATACCTCCTACTAACAGCCTTCAGCACTCTGATGCCTTGAAATAAAACTCCTGCACAAAGCAAGCAGGAGAAGGAAAGATGCCACATCCAACAAGCCACAGAGCTGAGCACAAAAGATCAAAGGGATACACAAGTAAGTATTTTGGGGTATTTGACTGTCAGCTAATTTTAAAAATTCTTTACTGCAAGGAACATCTTCATGCCCCCTGAAATCTGTTCCTCACTATTTTTCCTGAGAGCAGTGTCTTTCTCTTACTGCCTGCAGTTATTAACTCCCATCAAGTGTAACAGGATATGCAGGAAAAGTAAAGGTCCTGCTGCAGTTGTGTCAAGCTTAATTTATATACTGCAAAACTGGAACATCTTTTATATAATAACTGACAGGCTTACCAGCTCAAATGAACTGGTTTGCTCCTGCAGCACTACCAGGCAGAGGCAGCTCTTTTGGAAAGCACTGGAGTGTCTGCAGTGCTGAAAAGAATATGGGTGGTAGAGGTGAGAGGACAGCAGAGTCACTGGAGAGGTGTGGGCCAGACAGCCCATCCCATCTGCCTGCTCCTGAAATCCTCCCTCCATAAATCTGTGCCTGCTCTATCACTTTGGCATTTGCTGTTGTGGTGAGGAGCTGGATCCTGACTGACAGAAGTACTTTTGGCACAGCACGTAGAAAACCTTGGGAAGTGCCAAGAGAAACAAGAGTGATGTAGCATGTTCACATTTTTAATTTGTCTGAGTTTGAGTGGTGTATCCAGGGTGTGTCGGTTTGGGGCTTAGACAGACTTTTCCTGGGAAAATAGCTTCCACAGACTCTACATAAACGTGCTGTATAGACATACACACAGAATGGAGCACAGGCAGACATCACCACATATCTGAGCAGTGTGTAAGTTATTTATTTTTAATTAAAAAGCAAAACAAAATGAGATTTGCTTTCTTGTTCTGTCTGCCATGAGCTCTCTTCATTTACTATGTGATAACAGAAGTGGTGAGATGTTTAAAGCCATATGGAAGCTCTGGGGAAATGGATGGTGGCAGTCTGGAAGATGTTGCTTGTCAGGTGTAAGTAATGTCTAAGGAGAAATTACAACCAACTCCCATGCACAAATAAATGTAAGCGTTAAAAGCAGATTTGGTGTCGATAAGTTGGTAATGCTCTTGGAGTAATGCACTCTGGTTAGTACTGTTAGAAAAAAAGGGGTTACAAAAGGGAGCGCATGACTTGAGTCTGGTTTGAAACGGGTCTTTGCAGAATAAGCATCACCAGAAGTAAGTGAATAACCTCTGAATCCTAAATTCAGGGAAAACCCTAAGTTGGAAAGGACCTCTGGAGGTCATCTGGTCCATCCTCACAGAGGTTCACAGCAGTTCTGATTTCAAAGTACTCAGCTTAATAATTCAAAATGTTAACATAAAAAGCAGCGCTGAAAATAATTTCCAGAATATGCCATTTGAAGAGACTGTAACATCACCAAAATGCAGTGGCAATTGCATTGAAGCAGTGTTAGGATCTACAGTAAATCAGTGCCCTGCCAGTCATATTTTTTTCTGTACGAGATATCCATGTGAAGTGCTCATACTGGGCTTATACTTCCCACAGAGCTGTATCTTTCCCTTTCAAAAATCCTGTGCACAGACTCTCAGAAGCACCATTGTTGCTCACACGGTGGGAACTCCCTGTGGGAGCTTTCCTTCCCCAGAAGCTGTCTAGGAGAGACTCCAGCACTTCGGACTGCTGAGCCAGACCCGTCCCAGGTATGTGCTGCTGCAGTTCCATTGGCTTCTGTGGAGCTGCTGTGGCATGAAATGAGGATTAATCAGGCCTATAGTCTTTCTTCTGAACTATGAATGTCAGTGCTAGCCTGGAGAAATACAATTTTCAGGCTGATGTGGTTTGACACCAAATTCTCTGCAGAGAGTGGACAGCCCAAGGAGCGAGCTCCTCCCGCGGGACAGGGATGAGTGATGGGCAGGCACTTTTTCTGTTCACAGAGGCACTCTCTGTTCAGGCTCTGTGACATCCAGGCCCAATTGATCTTCATAAAGCATTGCAGTTGGGGCCTCGTGCCACGGAAATCTCTCTTTTCTCTCTGCATTACTCATCTTCCTGAGGGCCTTTTGCTCTCAGATTTGCTGCTGTTTCTGGAAAGCGTCCTGTTGTAGAGCCTGCAGAGAGCATGCACCTTCCATCACACCCTGAAAAAGGCTGGTCATGGATTCTTCCTGTCAAGTCCACAAGCAGAACAGATTGAAAATGGAGAAAAGCAGTACCTTTGCTAAATTCTTCAAGCATTTTAAGGATTTCTTTTTAAATATATAAACTGAGTGCAGTACTCTGAGAAGGAAAAGTGATATTCTAATGTGACAAATAGCTCTGTTCTCCCTGCTGACAAGTCTGGGGTCATAGCCCTTCAGGCACCTCAGAGTAGGGCTGTTCATTTCCATCTTGTGCTCAGGGAGGAGGGTGAGGCCATCCAAAATGTTCCCTGTTGTTACCTTGTACACTAACAAGTGCTGCCAGCTGTAAGAAGGGCAGTGGAGACCCTCTGGTCATCATTTGAGTCTCCACTTTAGAAAAGTGGTGCCAGGGGAGGGCATTTTCATGTTTCTTGTTTTCCACTCTCCAAACTCAAGATTGCTGAAGCACATGTTGTCTCATAGGAGGGAAAAACCTTTTTTTTTTAAATTTGACCTCTCTTCGGAGTATATCCTGTGTAACTTGTTTGTGACACAGAGAATTGACACACAGTCCTGGAAGGTCAAGTCAAGACTGTCATCTTGTTTCTCCTTAGCCTTCAAGTAATAATTTTCAGCTACTAATGGCTATGATTTGTTATGTATAAGCTGTAATAACATACTGCTCAAATTAATGAAGTCCTACTTCCAGAACTCTAGGCTAACCATAACTTAACTCTTAAGAGCTCTGCTTAGGGTTTAACTGTTTGGTTATGCTTCAGATGATTAAAGAAAAGAACATCATAATAATAAAAAATAAAACCACCAAGTGTTACAGAGTGAAATTTCATTATGGTTTCTGTAATACTCAGTAAACATTTGTTGAAAAAGCTCATAATTCAAGCCTTTTTTAACACAAGTAACAAACAAATTATAGTAATTTTCAAAAGCGTCGTGAAACAACAATTGTGAGACCATCTGAGGCTAAACAACCCCTAATGAGATGCAGTGGTAGCAATAGCAAGAGAGACAGAAAATCTATAAAGATAATTAGGAAATTATCCATTTGAGAGAATTTTAAGTATTTTTTATGTTCTCATCTGTAGAAGCCAATACATGTAACTTCCTTCTTGCATCTTCCCCACCTCCAATTATTTAATAATAACATAAAAATTGCTATAGTGTAAAGAGGCATCTGGGAATAAAGCATGGGGGCACAAGCATTGGTTAACACTCTGTCTAACTGACTCTTCTTTTGGCAGAGCTAAAATTCCAGTACAAAATACTAGCTCCAGGGGTAAACAAACTCAGAAAAAGATTTTAAGAACATTTTTCAGGAATAATGCTATGATGCTTACAATGGACAAGAAAAGCAGGATAATAAGTGCCAGCAAATTCACGATGTCCTGATTTGGTTTGCACTGTGCCTAGAACTGGTTTTACCCACTCTGTCCTTTTACTCTCTCCTGATAGCATGAAACATGGTGATTTTATTATGCAAGTATCTCACAGATAAAAAGGAAAAAATGATGTCTCAGCTGCAGCTACCTGTGAAATAGATCTTTTAATATATGTAAAAAAGAAAATAAGAACTCTCCCACAAATGCCATTCTTGACGAGTCAGGTGCACCCTCAGAAAATCAGCTGGTGCATGCAATGCACATGAGAGAGCATTTGTTATTACATAGGCCTCCATTGAAACAGTATTACCTATCTTCTTTAGAAGAAGTACCTTTAGAACAAAAATAATCCAAGATAATAAGGCAGTTGAAGACCAGGAGTTGTCTGAGCTGCTGAGTCTAGAGCAGTTTGGGGACTGAAGAGAAGACAGGCATTCATGATTGGATTTGGGAAGAGAAGGATGGGCCAGTGCTGTGGAAGTGTTTGCTGTAGTCCATCTATCTGCCACAGTGGGATCCAAACATATTCATCTTTGAAGCAGATCATTCTGTATCTGCCCTTCAGTGGAAGAAGAATGGGCTGACTGAAATGTATCTTTTGAAGACCAATTTTATCTAATTATCTTTGCTGCTTCACGCAGCTGAATAAAAAGCAAAAGACATTTTCTTCTGAAGGAGTGAATCTCATTGTAGTCCCTCTTTTTGTTTCTTGTTCTTCTCTTTCCCACTGTTTCCCTTCCCTCAACCATCCCAAAATAAGGTCTCAGAGCTGAAAGCAGTCAATTAGGTAAAGAGAAACTATTGCCTCAGTTATGTTGGTGTTAAATTCCTTACTCACAGCACAGTGGGGAAGTCAGAGCTGTGCAGTGTGATACATATTGCTGGGATTGCACAATGATCCTAAATTGCTACTCTAGTGCAAATAAAAATATGTAAATTATATCATCCCTGATGAATGTAAAACTGAGACAAGCAAATATGGGAGTGCCAATAAGAAGCTAGATGCCTTTTTCTAGGATAATAAAGACTTGCTAATTTGTCTCCATTTTTAGAAAGTAAGAAAAAAATCACTGTACTGATAGAACAACCACATTTTATATAAAGTGCTTCCTTATCAAATGTAAGTATGCAAAGATATATTCTTATGCAGTCTAAGTTCAGCAGGTTGAAGGTTTTTTACTTATTGGCGAGAAGCCAAAAAGTAAAGTTATATAGTAACATGAAGGAATAAATAAATGACTAGGGATCCTACCAGAGATTTCAGAATTCAAGTCTTTCCCCTTTTGTCAGATTAATGAAGTTCTTTGTGAGCAGCCCACAATGTTAAATGCATTAGATCACTTAGATTGGGCATCTCTTGATAATATATTCCTCAAAACAGTAAATTTGCTCCTGTCAATGACCTAGAAATAATGAAGGAACTTTCTGAACAATCTTCATGAAGTCTTCTTTAGCCTGTGGTAAAAAAGAAAGTAAAATATTGCTTATGCTGGCTGTGCACAGGTTTGATTTTTCAGGGCTTTCCCTTGGTGCCTTGCTCTATGGATCATTTCAGCTGGGTGAGAAAGGGGAGAAGTATGATTATGTCATGCAGGTTGCATTATAAAAGTAGGTAACTTTTTCTGCATAGTGATGGAAAATGGTGAACTCAGATTGCTGTGAAGATTATGCTCTTTGATTAATGAAGAAGCTCTCCAATTTAATGTACCTTATTTTTTTTCTCCAAAACTTTTCTGTAAATTATCTGTTTACATTGTAAGAATCATGGAAAATTCCATCTTGTTTATGTAGTGTGTAAAGGCTGGACTGACACTGAAGTGTGGGTAATTTTCAGAATTCTACAGTGCCAAACCTGGAGTGCTGCATTTGTCACTGCAGTTCTATTTTGAGCAGGTCCTCAGGATCCCTGCTGCTGCTTTGCTCATCTCCAATGGCCCTCCCCTGAGACCAGTCTGATTTTTCACTGTAGGTCTGGAAGAAGTCACTCAGACCACCTCAATGTCTTCAGGCTATGTCTGTCTGCTTCCTAATACCCCCTGGTGACAGGTCCCCCAGTCTCCCTAGGAAATTTATTCAAGTAATTTCCTGCTCTTATTTGCCTTTTTTCTTCTTACACCTGACCTAGATGTCTTCTGCTACAACTTAATTATTCCTTAATTGCTCCCATTATTTCTTGTCCTATCCTGACTATTCATGGAGCACAGCCTCTTCCTCCTTGCTGTAGTCTTTTATGTACTTGTGGCTTAACTCTTTAAAAGCTGCATGGAATATGCTAGTACAAACCCACTCATCATTTGCATCCTGGGGAGAGAGAAGAGAGACTCTAGGGACTTGAGACTTTGTGAAGAAGACTTCTGAATATGTAGAAATCATCTCTAACCATTGACAGGCTCTTGACGTCTGCTCTCAACTCTAAAACAGTTTATACCAGATTTTCACCTTGTTTTATGCTCTATTAAGACAAAAGCTGTTCAGTGGAGTGATCACTAATGGGAAGGAGAAAGTTTGAGACGGTGATGCCCCTTGTTCTCTACCAGCCCAGAGAATGAGATCATGACTGAGACGTGGTTGGATGCCCAATGTTAAGAAGTAACCATATCTGAATTCTGCACTAGTGGCAAAATACCCTACCCTCTGTCTTGTGGTTTGTCTGGAGTTCTGCTTTCCAGAGTTTTGTGTTACAATATGGCTTTTGAAGACACAGAGTCCTGAAGTAGAGCAAGTGAGGAATCTCAAAAACCTTTCTGTGACTCAGTGCTGTGTAAACAACACCAATACAAAAATGATGCATATGTGAGGGGAGGGGGGTAGGAGCATAAGGAAGGAAGGTGGGAGTCTTAGGCTGCAAGAAATTGGGACAATTAAGCATGAACCCAGACCTGACACCCTGCCCTGATTAATTTAACAATAATTAAAGACTTTCAGTGGAGATCAGCATTCTGGCGGTTCCCAGCCGCGCAGAGAGGGATGAGTTGTGCAACGGTAACCAGCCCCTATTCATCACAGGCAGCACACAGCAATTACCAGGGCTGCCTATTAACTGAAGCAGACTTTTGCATTAATTGATTTACTGGGACCTTTTATTCCCTTTCTCTTTTGTTTCCTCCTTTTGTCCTGTATGTTTTTGTTTGAAAGGCTGGTTCATTTGGCCACATCACACAGCAGTGCTTGGCCATGGGGGATGTGTCCTTGGGATATGGGGTGGAGCTGCCTGGATTTGGGACACTGCCCTCTGCAGCTGTCCCATCCTTCCAAGTCTGTGTTTCCCAGGGTGCTGTGAGACAGTCTTTCTTCTGAAATCCACTGTAGTAAGCAAAGTGCATTAGACATCCTCTCTTTCTACCTCACTTCCCCACACCTCTTCTTGCACTCCTCTGTTTTCAGTAGTGATGTCGTTTGCCTCTCATTTCACGCTGAATATGAGAGAGAAATCTCATTATTTCTGACTTAGGTATTCACATGTGTCTCTCTACAACATGTCATGCCAGTTGCCAGCTTGTTACAACATCAGAAGAGGAATTCAAAGTGCTGATTTATCTGCTATTGGAAATGTCTCTAGGGATGAAAGCAGATATGGTAAGGAGGGAGAAAAGGAGAGAAGACAGGGAAAACAGCACAGTGCTGCAGCTTTCCAGAACAAAAATCTAGCCTTATCTTATTTTTCTTGCTTGTTTGCTCCTGTTCTGCTAGGTGGACAGAATGATCAATGGATGTGAAATAACCAAAGATGTAATGGGTAGGAAGGTTTTTTTTTAATCTGTGAAGGAAAACTGTGGGAGAAGGCTGCTACGAAGTCTGGCTGGTAGCTGTTGAACAAAAAGAAGAGAAAAGAAAAAGAAAAGAAGTTTGATACTTGATCCCAGTCTTTTGTTGGAGAATGAACAGTAGTTTTATTTTGATGCTGAAAGGCTTCCAAACACAAAGAATCCCCGTCTGCTCCTTGCACTGAATATTGGAATCAGGTGTCTAGTTTTGGTCCTCGGTCTATGTTTTTTTGTTTCATGTGTCTGGCTCCCTCTATCATTTGTTGCAGGAGTGGGCAGTTGATGACCTCTCTAGCCATGGGCATGACATTTCTATCTGTATCCACAGAAAAGTAAAAGGCAGTGAAATGCTTTGGTATCCTCAGACATTGGTATTTATTTTTCATGGGCATGTAGCAGTTCAAATGAGGGATTCCCAACTTCTTTATGCAAAAGACACAGACCAGCTGAGGCAAGAATGCATGTCTGGAGAGTGTCCAGCCCAACCCCTGCTCGAGGCACAGGCAGCTGCAGCAGGTTGCTGAGAGCAGTGTCCAGCTGGGTTTTCAGTTTCTCAGAGTTTGGAGACTCTATAAGCTCACCAGTCAGTCTGTGCCAGAGTTTGCCCAGCCTCACCACAAGAAAGCTTTTTTCCCCCCCTATATTACATTTTATTGCTCAGGACACAGACCTGCCTGTGGCAGATATGTGCTGTCCCTTGTATGGGAGAGTGGCACAGCACAGGTGCCACAAAGAAGTGCCTACAGGTGCTGAAAGATGTGTAGCTGCTGCTCCAGCCTCATGCCCTGTGGGAAAGAGGGCACTAGGAGGTAACAGGCAGAGGTGTCTCCCCCTTTCCCCATGTTTGTAGGGAAGCAGAAGCTTTCAGTATCCAAAGGGAAAGGCAGCACAATCTGGTAATACTGCATGGCAATTCTGTTAGGGAAATGCTTTTTGGCTTTCTTTTAAAAATAAGAAATAGTTAGCTTCAGTTTATTTATTTTTCTTTTTTTTGGGGGGTGGGGGGGAGGCAGGAAATGTGCTTTTCCTAGTCTTGTGTGTATGTGTTATGTATCAGAATGTATGTTCTTCTGTGGTAATATACAAAATGATTCATACAGGTCTTAAGCTGTGCTTGAATCTGAGCTTTTGTCTAATGAAATGGTTAAACTGCTTTCTTCAATGCTTAAAGGGATGTTGTGAAAACAAACTGATATTTATGCAGTGCTTTGAAGGTTTAAAGTGTGCATTATTTATTTACTGTTATCATCAGAGAAGTGATTGATAGCTTCTGCTTATGCTGGTATTGACATGAAACTGTGAATAATATATATCAAGAGAATGTCAGTTTGTATGCAAATGGAAAAACCAAATGGAAGGGATCCTTTGAAATGATAAAGAAATAAGACAACAAAGCTATGGAGCAACCTTAAAAACATATTGTGGTGCTAAAATTTCTACTAAATCTGTGTTATGCATTATCAACAACCTTGCACACTGGTTAGTGAGGACAAAAATGTTCATAATTTAACACAAGGAACATTTTTCATTCAGAAAGAAATTACACTCAAAAAAACTCCATTAGTATTTTTAAATTAATAGAAGACTGGCAGTAACTCTCTATGACATCTACTTAATAAGCTGTTTAAGTGATTTAGTGATCAATGAGCACTGATATTCCAAAAAGGGAAGGGCAAACTTTGGCATTCCTTTTGGCACTGCCCCCTGCCTCTTTTCTGCATGTGGGATAAGAGGGGCATCTTTGGGAACCTGTGCCTGCCCTAGCCCAACACCTTCACTGTTGCTTGCAGAAGGCTGCAGGAAGGAAAGATGTTTTTCCTTTCCTGCTGGAAAAGGAAAAAACCAAACCATTCTCTGAAATGCTGATTAAGCAGAGCATTTAATCTTAGGCATGAAGGATAAGGTTATTCCAATGCAGGCATAAGTTTAGGTACCTTGTAAAAAATGAGTGAGACCTGTCAGGCCTTGCTGAAGGAACTCTGAAAATGCAGAGGATTTGATAGAGAACCTCTGTGTTTGAGAACATTACTGGAGGGTGTGGAAGGGCTGGAAATGCCTGCTTGAATGCTCCACAACAGCTGACCTGCAGAAAGGAAAACTTTCTGTTCCACAAGGTCACCAAGTGACAATTATCCTGGTGCCTGGAGAGGCCATGCCTGAGAGTCTGGACTGCAATGAAGAATTCTCCTTGCCCTCTCTCCAGACATCTCTGCCACAGGTGTCTACATACAGCCATGGAGGTGCATCCCTGCACTGTTTGTGTGTGTATGGTATGCATGCAAACACATATGGTATGTGTGTATGGAGGATGCCATGTATGTCATGTGTGGGATCTTTAAATTTCTCCATACATATATATACACAGACTTACTTTTTTTTTCCCCCACATGCAGTGATGGAAGTGTTTTTGAAAAATTAATAATTTCTGCTGCTTCCTTTTCACTGAATTCAAATAAAGGTGCTTGACAGTGAGAAGGAAGTTTTTATTTAAAAAAAAGCCTACTTCCCTAAATCCAGTGAGAGAAAATAAAACTCAGGGATGGTGTTCACATTTAATGGACCAGAGTTTAGTAAGAATAAATTGTTATAACTTGGCTAGTATCACTGAAGCTGCACTGATTACCTGTGCATGTGAATCTGAGTCCAGGTTTTTGGTTTTTTGGCCTGTTTTAATGTCTTCAAATGACTCTTACTTTATTATTAGCAGAAAATACTGTGCTAAGGATCAGCCCTGTGTACACAGTGTTCTGCTCTTTGTGTTGGCACATATGTGTGGGGCTGGACACTGGTGGAGCAGGGAGTGCCTGTCCTGCTCATGCAGCACAGTTCTCCAAATTGGCTGTTTCCCATTCCTTCTTTGAGGTTCATACTTTTAGAGGTAATGAGTAAAGACAATTATACTCTGGAGGCACCTTTATAACTGATGAAATGGATTAATAGTCCCCATCATAACATACTTGTCAACATACCCTTCAGATGATAATAATTGCCTCTACCAGAATTTGGTAGCTAGTCCTTGCTCCTCTGCCCTTCCATTGCCCACTTCCCTGTTCTGACTTGACTTGTGTTGTGGTTACCCCCAACAGTAAATACAGCACTTGGTTTCCAAAACTGAGGCAAGTGGAATAAAGGATGTGCTGTACCTTGGTATCTGTAGGTCACTTTAGCCAGCCAGACATTTCAGGGAGGCCATCCAAATGCTTCTAGCTTGTAGAGCTGCTCTTGGGAGAGCAGGTGAGGCTGAAATGCATTCTGCAGTTGGCTTTCCTTGTCAGGTCTGATTGTGGGAGGTTACAACAGGACTGGATGAGCTTTGACTGGGATTTCCAACCTGCAGAAGATGTTATTGGGCAGGCCACTGGAGCCTTCCCCACTGTGCTGGCCTCCCATCAGGATGGCTGCAGTGATGTGCTGCAAGCTGACAGCTCAGGGACGTGCAAGGGAGCTGCTCTCTGCAGTGCAGCTGCTCTGCTGGGCATTGCTAAGGTGAAGCTGGAATCTGCTGAGATGCCACTGGCTCTCTGCAGTATGGCAAAGAGGAATTAATGCTTGAATACCAGTACTGCAGCCCTTGAAAGGCACCCTGGCACAACACCCACATTGCTAGAGAAGGTCCATTTCTTCTTTTTCTCTCTCTTCCCTTCTTTCAAAATCTGTGAAGCAAAGGAGAACCTTTGGTCTGGATTGTAGAAGTTGACACATGGTAGTCTTTTTAGGGGATTAAAAGAAAGCTTAAGCTTAATTCTTCTTTCCCCTCTGCCTGAATCTCTTCTGTGCTTTTCACTGTCTTACACTCCTTTTCCCATCTTCTACTAGGTAATTTTTGTATCTTAAGACAAATATATTCTCTACTTTGCTGTCACTTTTAGATTAAAATGCTAGTCAGTACAAATGTTACTCTGTTGTCTTCTTCATTTGATTTATGGGCATGATTTGGGAGGAAGGAAAAACTGAATTTTAGAAATGTCACTGTTGAACCTTTGGGACCCTAATACCTGGACCCCATTTTGCAGTGTCTGCAAGCACACACAGACCTGATGCCTGCTTTAGCCAGTAATAAATGTTGCTTCTCTGTCAGGGAGTGGCAAGCAAAGACACATGGATGCTGAAATTTAACTTCTGAGCTAGACCCTACCCTATTGGAAGCAATGGTCTGGAAGCACTTTTGAGGACCTGTTGCAGGAGGGTTTATGTTATGCAAGATAGAGATGGACCAGTGAGTGAATAAAAGTTCCGGACACTCAGGGACCAGAGGGAATTATCCTACAAGCCACTGGCTGTACCTGGAGTAACCTGAAGCCTATCTTCTAATGTATGAGAATGAGAATTTCTGTGTCCAAGATATTTTCTTCATGCCATTGCTATATTGTCTTCCTGATATTAAGGTTTCTGTCAAAAATAAATGCTGTTGATGTTTCCTTCTCCTAGCATGCATTTATGGAGGCTTAAGACTCTGACTCACTGATTACTGTCATGCTAAACAGGGTAAGTTAGGTGGCAACCAAAACACAGGGTTCAGGAGGGAGGTCAGAGAAACATTTGTGTATAGCCTTAATGCACAGTCTGTTCTAGACAGGTTTTCATATTGATCTTTTTAAAACCTCAGCATTCACTCCACTCTCCTCTGTTTTACTTTTTGAAAACATAATGGTTATGAAATGAAGCAGAGTTACCAATATCTGACAAATGAAGAGGATGGATTTGAGGTTTCTTTTCTGCTTTTTTTTTTAATCTTCAGGACAAGTAATTACTTGCTTTAAAATATATTACTTTAGAGGCAAAAGTCTCACCAGCAGTTCAAGCATTGATGGAGTTTGAAGTGGCTTAATTGTAGCAACAGGAGAATTATTCACTGGCCCGTTGCACTCTATACAGCTGATAAATACCTGTAGAGCACTGAGTGTCATAAACATCACCAGTTTTATTCAGAGACAGGAAGTATGATGTTTAAAAACAAGTAAACTTCTTCTGTCACCCCAGGAAACCTATGGGATAAACAAAAAGCCTTGAGAACTGTACAAGCAATGTTTTGTAAAGGGAAATATGTCTTGAGATACAGAACAGGATGCTCATCTCATGCACCGAGTGCCTCTTCAGCTGTTTGAACAACACAACTCCTGTTATACCAGCTTGCTAATATTCAGTGCTGGCCTGCAGGCAAGTCTCACTCTTCTCCTGCACCTGGTTATTTCATTGTGTATCACCACTTCAGCCCTGTGTCACCACTCCCTAAAAGCAAAGTCAGCTCTTCTCCAACTAACCTTACAGCTTTCACGAGTTCTACTTTTTGCAGCAATTCCAAACCTGTTGAGAAGTTTCTGTCTCCTATTGTGGAGGGATCTTCTGTAAAACCAACAGCTCTTCAGTTTTCTCTGCCTGTTTTGATCACCTCTGGAGATGGGGTTTTCTGTGAATGGGATGAAAAAAAATCCATTGATTTACTATACAGAGGCTTCTGTTTGGTATCTATTATTAAATATTTTGTGCATGAAAAAATCCAAAACTCCAAATCTCCAAAACTCACGGAAGTCTTTATTGAAAGAATACAATTAAGGTTACAAAAAAAGGTGTGTGGAAAACACCAGAACTGATGTTGTTCATGCAGCCTTACTTCAATCAACAGAGAGGTGTTTGTTACACTGAAGGCTTCATTCACATGATGAGATGTACTTTGGTGCAGGAGGATTAATATGACTAAAGACCTTTTATATTTGGAAGGAGTGTTTGACAGTGTCATTGACCCAACCAGATCTATTTTAGGAAGATAGTGAAGCAGTCCTCTGGGCTCCTTGCATATTCACTGGGAAGAGGTAGGTGTTTTTAAGAAAGGTCATCAGTGTCCCTCCCCAGAGTTAAGACACTGTGTTAGGAAGGCTGGATCCTCCCCTCCAGTCTTCTCACGTTACTTTTCAATATAAATAAAAGATTAAGTACTGTTTTTCTGTTCTTTCTGACCCAACCTTCTGCTTCTTCTCTGCTGTTGTGAAATGAAGCCAGCACACAGCACTGATGTCATGGTCTGCTAAGGAGGCAACACCCACTGCCTTGAAGGCTGTGTACATCTCCATCCCTGGAGTGGCACTGATGGGCTGTGTGTGACAGCCAGGGCCTTACCCCTTCTCACAGCCCCAGTGCCTCTTCCCCCCCAGCTGCCCCACTCCCAGCTGGCTCATTTCTCCCCAGAGGTGTGTCTGTCAGGGCGCTGGTGGCTGCTGCTTGTCACAGGCAGTGGGTGGAGACCAGGTGGAGGTCTGTAAGCTCTCAGTGTGTTTAAACAGGCGAGGGAGGAGAGCTGCATGTTGCAGGCAAAGCTGGCTTTGCAAAAGTCATTAGAAAGCACTTCTGTGGGGGAAGCAGAGGGGTGGGGAAATCCCATCTGTCTTGCTTTGAGAGGTTTGAAATGAAACGTTAAATCTCCAAGTGGTGCTGGTCCAGGACATGAGCAGCACCTCCACCCAAAATCCTAATGTCTTCCAAATGAGCCTGGGTTTCAAGCAAGTGTCAGATGACCTGACCAAGGAAACAGAATGTGAAGGTGGCTCTGTGTTAACCCTTCAGGGGCTGCCACAAGCCCTGTCTGTTACTGGTTTGGGGACCTGCCACAGCTCCTTCGGGGCACTGCTGTGCTTGCACCACCACTGCCCGAGGGAGGGCAGATTCTGGGGTGCCAGCCTGGAGTGTGTGGTGCAGCTGGGTTATGGGCTGGGGCAGGAGATGGCCTAACAAAGACAGCATGTGCTTTGGGACAGAAGGGAGTGCCCATGAAACACTTGCCATCCTCATGCTCTCTTGCAGCTGGCAGTACAGTCCCAGTTTGGTCACTAGGGCATTAGGAGGTGGAGACTGGTGAAGCCATGGGTTTGCTCTGTGATTTTGGGCAAGCTGGTTCCCCTCTCTGCACTGTTCCCCAGCAAGCTCTGCCATACCCATTTAAGCAATCCCAAGCACAGTACCCTACAGGGCTGGGAGAGCTGCTCCCATGGTGTTTGTGCAGTGCCTGTGTCTATGAGGGTGTCTGTCACAGCTGGTGAAACTAATTGCCACCACTAGGCACAGGCACAAGTGGGGGAGGAGGAGGTTCCTTGTTCTCTAGGCATTGTCATTTCTGCTTGTCAGGTGTGAATGAATCTGATGTCAGCTGACCCATTGCATGAGCTGTATGGGCAGTAGCTTCCTTGGGACACTTTGTGGAGCTGAATTTGGCTCTTGTTTCCTGGACTAAAGTTCTTCTTGGTGATTCAGCAGCTTCTATTCTCCATTGGAGCAGGGAGGGGTGAAAGAACAGAAGGGTACAAAGAACAGAGAAATCAAGAAGCAGCTTTTTCATGGAGACCTGAATTGTGTTTTACTGTTTCTTAACCATGTCCTTGGCTTTAATGCAATTAGTGTAGTCTGAGGTAACATGAATTCATTCAGCTTCCTTGCCTTCAGGACTAAATTGGTTTCTCAGGGAGATCTGGAAATCCCTTCCCTAACCCATTACTGTGCAATATGATATGATGTGTATAAAGGGGGGCACTGGAGCTGAGCTTAAGAGAATAGACTCAGCTGCATGAAAATACCTGCATGTCCAACTCCCACTAACCAGGTATCCAAGTATATTTGTTTTCTGGGCTGAGGTGATGTAATTTGGAGAGAGGGAATAGGCCAAAGAAAGCTTCCCTATCTATTCCCTAAAGGAATAAAAGCATTTTTTATCAGGAAAAGCAGAACATTTACTTGCATTTATTAAATCAAGCTGCCTTTTCTGGTATCTATTCTATAGCTGCCTATTCTGCTATGTCCTCTCCCTTCCAGATGCTGCCCAGGCTCTCCAGTTGGCCCTGCATGTGCCTGAGGGGAATGGCATGACCTTGCTGTGTGATCAGAGCTGCATCAGCTAAGCAAAGGGCATGGGTTACAGAAGGAGACTGAAGTATTTAGACAGACAGTCTTGGGCTGCTCTTGTGAGAAATAAAGGAGGAAACAGTTTCAAAGCAAGAGTCAAGACCAACCAATGTCTTTTTGCAGGAAAGATGAAGTTTATTTTGTATCAGTATCTGTGAGTATTTCCAAATGGAAAACTTCACTTTTTAGCGTAGAACCAAAGTGTTTTGTTTTCTGGATGCCAGAATCTCGTTGGTGGGTTTCTATGAAAATTGAAAAATGTCAGCCAAAAGCAGACAGTTCAGTGTAAAACTCTTGTTTTTCATTTTAAAAAGCAGCCTGAATAGGAGAATCATGTAGTTGTTCCTTGGCATCACAGCATTTGTACAGCAGCCCTGGAATGTGCATTCCATGTATGAATGAAGAAATGCTCACTGTAACTATCTCTTGGGACATGCAGGAGAAGGAGATGTGCTGGCATGGATCATTCTGTAAAATGCTAACTGTGAAGACAGGAAGGGAATACTTATGCTTGTTTTACTGCTCTGGCAAAATTAAATGTACTTTTTGTTATTCCCATTAAGAAAGAGGAGAAATACTTTTTCATGAGGGACATAGGTGCTGATTTGCTGTAGTGGAACATTTCCCTTGCTGTTCTTCTGTTGACATTGATTATTTATGCCACCTGGGCCTCAGTTGCTGTACAAGATTTCTGCCCTGGAAACCCTGACAGTTCCCTGGGGATACAGGACTGCTTCTCACTCTAGGAGACACAGTCTCAGCTGAGCACTGGCAGCTGAAGGCCCCCCCAGCCCTCCTGTTCCTTCTCCCCCTGTGCCGCAGTGGGCAGGATGGGCAGAGAGGATACTGTGCCCCCAAGTGCAGTGTCTGCTCACTGTCTCGTGGGCAGGCAGTTCTTGGGGTGGGGGGCTGGAGAAGGCCAGAGGGAATGTCTCTACCGTGCCCACTCCTGCTCTGCCTGCCTGCTGATTTGCAAGGGAGTGGGGTGCCGCAGGGGGGTCAGCTTTTCTTTTCCCATACCTTTTCTCCCAGTTCTGCACAGAGGAGTGGGAAAGTGCATCCCTTGGGACTCCCTTGGTTGGACTGGCAAGACTGTTGCATAGTCAAGCCCCATATAAGCAGTGAAGGAAGTGGGAAAGTACAGGAACTTGGATATTGTGTCTCAGTGGGTTTAGCTAAGTGTCTATCTTGGGATATGCTTGTTTGTCTGTTTGGGATTTTTTTTACTTGTTTTTTTAAACTTTGATAGGGCTTTTGCTCTTACTGCTGTTTTTGGCCATTGGCCTGCACATGCATCTAAGCAAAACCAGACTCTTCATTTTTATTTTCTTTAAAAGGAAATCAGAGCTTTTTATAGATACTTAAAAATTTGATGCAGACATTTCATTATAACCATAACTCTTCCCACCTTCTCAAAGCACTGCCGTACACCAAGGTGATCCCAATTCACCCAAACTCCACTATGTGGATAAATGTGGATAAAGCTGGAGAGAAAAAAATCCTGATGGTAACCCACTTCAGTGTGCTGGGACTAAATGATATGGAGATGGGTGGGAAAGGGGAGGCTCCTGGCCCCATGCTGCTGTTCAGAGGGCTCCTTGGCTGTTCCTCTTTCTATCACAAGCAGTTGGCTCCATGCACTCCTTCTGTGTGAAGGAGATGATGTGTTTGTCTTTTGCTGTGCCAATATGGAACAATAAACTTTGTTCCTCCTCTTTTTCAAAATAGATTCATAGTTTGGATAGATAAAAAAAAATACACTCAGACACACACACAGGGAGAGAGAAAGGCGTATACAGATTTATTCTGTTACATATTTGGAAATAGTGGTGAGGACATTATCAGCCTGGACCCAAGTATCACAGCAATATTTATCAAACTGTTTCTGGTTTTCAGGTCATCTGGAGATTGTTAAGAGCAGCCTGGGATGTAATTAATATTCCTTATCTTGTTTTCCAATGTTTCTGCCACTTATGTGTCCTTCAGTTTGCTCAGTGGCCTAAACTGGAGATGTGCTTTGTGTTCCTCCTCCAGAATGACTTCTAGAAAGGCAGAAGGAGTATTTCTCAAGCTCCACCTAGTTGTGCAAAACACAGCATAGTCATCATGATTATTGATATAATTTATTAGCATAAAATTAAAACAGAAAACTGTAATTTTTTTTATCAGGAACACAGTCATTTCTCAATCCTTGAACTCAAAAGACATATCCTAAATAAATCTTGGACACAAAGAAAATTTGTGACAAGCAAGGAACAAGTGTAAAATACACATTTTTATTAGAAATTGCTTACTCCAAAGCAACACATTTGAGCAAGAGTGTGTGACATGAGCCATCACTTGGTTTTCTTAGCAATTCTCTTTGCCTGAGTAATGCCAGTTGTCTTCTGTAGGCAAATGGAGTCCTGAGTATTTAATCTCAATAAATCACTCAGATGAGAACTTTCAAATGAAAAAATGGGTGGGTTTGGAAGGAACTTGCCTACAGTTCTAAATAAGGGTGCTCTTCATTGAGGTTTCCATAGTGAATGCTGGAGTATATATGGAGGAGTCTGGCAGGCTCTCCAACAGCCAAATTCCACCTTCCCATAAATGGTCAAAAGTCCCTTTACACCTGTGGGGAATGTGGTCTGTCATTACCCCAAACAGTGTTAACTGTTTTTACACCCTGCCTAATAATTTATTTTCGCCAGAGGTCTCCATTTGTTGTCCCTGTGAGTGATGGTGTGATGATGGGGCCAGTTAAAGGCCCTTGCTGGGGAGCAGGTTCTCATCAGGAGGGATAAGGAATCCTTTGCCTGAGATTTGCAAACTAGAAAAACTCGAACATTCGTACTTGACATTAATTACATGGCAGATCCCCTGAAGAGCAATACTGTGGAAATACCCTGAGGAAAGCAAGCTGGGAGATACAGCTCTGTTTTGCAAGGGAAAGCAGAATACTGACTGGGCTTTTGACTAGTGTTTGTTTGGATTCAGTGCTTGCAGAACAAGATAAACACACCCATCCAAGGAATATTTGAAGGTAGCATCATTTGCTAAGTTGTGTCTAAAGGAAAAGTAACACAATTTTAAAAAATTTCCCTTTTGCTTTCTCTTAAATCCTGTCTCTCTTATTATCATTTTAGTTAGGACAGGATGCTCATGTTTGACAGGATAGTTCCTTCATCTACTTTATTCTCCCTCTTATATACAGTTGCAATACTTACATTGCTATTTATACTTTTCTGCAAAGCTCTGATGTTTGCTTTTTCTTATGACCTATTAACATGAAATTAATACTAGGAACTAATGATGTTACTAGAGTAAGATATCAGGATATCAGGTAATAGAAAGAATATCAGAAAAGAAAACCTGTTTCAGTCTCAGCTCAGGGTTACATATTTCTATAACTCACAGCAAACATAAAAATAAATCTGCATGGTGGTGAATTCTCTATTAGAAAAAAGCATGTGAAAATTTCCAAAACAGTCACCCAACTTTTTCATGATACAGCTCATCTATAAGAAGGAGCTTGAAGGTAGACTGGTGGGTATAAATTTCTAAATCAGAGATCATTATTTTTACTCATAACAAAACTGGGGCTAATTCTGAGGCAGCTATTCCAAAATAAGAATGGAATTTAAACAGAGAGAGTTAAGATTATTAAATACCCATTTTCAATTATCCTGCTTACCTATTCATGATTCTGGTCAAAACTGCATCACATGGCTGTTGGTGTGGCAGGGATGTCAGCAAGGAGTGGATCAGATCCTGGCCTCAGGATGGGAGTGATGAGTGCATCTCCTTCTGGAGTGCACATGCCCAGCATTTTCTTTCCTTTCATATTTTTAGACCAAAATGCCATGAAGAAGACAGGTGAACAGATGACAGCTGTAGGGGTCCCTGCAATGGACCCTCAGCAGTGGGGAGTCCTTCCTCCTGCCCCATTTCATTCCAGAAGTTTTGGCTGTGTCTGTGGTAGGGCAGCTTTGGGGTTGCAGCCCAATTCTTAAACCTTATGATCATTTCAGGGCTTGACAGGCTGAGAACAGGGGAAGATCCCCCTGAAAAGTGAGCACAGCTTTGTTTGTGGTTGCTCCTTTCCTCCTAGACCTCAGCCAGTATTTTGGGGGGGCACACAGCAAATGCTGCAGCAGCAGCTGCAGCAGCAGGCACAGTCTGTGCTTCAGGAGGTCACTGAAAGTGGGACTTGGTGGCACTTCTGCAGCTAATTTCTGCCTTTGTTACAGCTATTTGTAGCCTCGAGGTATCTAGGAGAAGAGTTCTTCTCAAATAGTTTGACAAAAGAAGATGCAGGAAGGAAGATTTCTACATGGAGCTATTTCCCTTAACTGTGGCTCAAGGGTAAAGGTGTGGCAGCAGAACAGGGAATTCTGCTTTATGTGTGTGACAGTATGAACAATTTTAGGCATCCTGACTTGGCTTGACATATCTACTGTTTTACATTGCATCTTAATCCCAAGATTCTGGTTTTCACAAAAATCTTCAAATACTTCTATTGACTTGAAATAAGTCCAAGTGTCTTTTGAGCTCATATACAGCCTTTGTTTCAGCTGCCTCTCGTGAGAACATCTTCCCTATTTATTGCCTTTAAGCTGGAGCAGTTCTACCTGACAACTTCCCTGTGTTCTCCCAGTTGTATAATTTAGGATGTTTGCAGCCTGTTTAGGCATACCTTGCCTTCCTTTAGCCATGTTGCTCCACCCTAGCCTGGTAGAGCTTACCTTGATCACCCCCATCATGATTTTGAAAATCATCTACTAGGTCGCATAAAAATATTTTCTTTTCCAATTAAAATAAGCATAACTTGCCCTCACTTCACCTACCTAATAATTTAGGACCCAGTAAGAGCCAAGATCTGTTTTCACTTTTTGTTGCCCTCCTCTTGCACCTTCTGAGGCAATAATATTCTCTCTGTCATACAGTGACTAATACAGAGCATCTGCTAAGCCTCCATCTTCAGAACAACAAAAGTTGTATCCTATCTCTCCTTTTTTTTTTTTCATTTTCTCTGATGTTCTGCTATATATTGGTTGCTTTAATTACGTGTTTTCCCACTACAACCCTTAAAATCCCTTGTGTCAACAAAGTTCCGTGTTGTTATGGTACTTAGCATGCTCAGCTTTGCCTGAATCCTTTCTCAGGGAACAATTTATTTTGTGCTTTTTGTGTTGAGCTACAATTTGTGGTGGTGAATGGAGTTACATCTAATGGTGATCAGACACAAGTGGTGTTCCCCAGAGATCAGGAACCTGTTTAATATCTCCATCAATGAGCTGGGTGAGGGGATTGAGTGCACCCTAGGCAAGTTTGCAGAGCAAGTTGGGTGGCTGTGGTCTACTGGAGGTAGGAGGACTGTGCAGAGGGGTCTGGACAGGCTGGGTTGATGGGCTGAGACCAGTGGTATGAGGTTCAGTAAGGCCAAGTCCTGTACGTGGGTCACAGCAACCCTAGGCAGTGCTGGGGAAGGAGTGTCTGGAAAGCAGCAGAAAAGAACCTGGGGATGCTGGTCAACAGGGGCAGAACATGAGCCAGTGGCATCCTGGCCTGTGTCAGCACTAGTGTGGCCAGCAGGACCAGGGCAGGGATTGTCCCCTGTACTGGGCACTGGTGAGGCCACACCTTGAATCTCTTGAGAGTGTCTAGTTCTGGGCCCCTCATTACAAGAAAAACATTGAGGTGCTGGAGCAAGTCCAGAGAAGGAGCTAGGGAAGGGCCTGGAGCACAAGTCTGATGAGTGGCTGAGGAAGCTGGGGTTGTTTAGGAGAAAAGGAGGCTCAGGGCAGACCTTATCAACCTCTAAAACTACCTGAAAAGAGGTTGTAGCCAGGTAGGAGTCATCCTCTTTTCCCAGGTAACAAGTGACAGGACAAGAGGAAAGGCTTTGAGTTGTGCCAGGAGAGCTTTAGATGAGATACTAGGAAATGTTTTTTCATGCCAAGAGTTGTCAAACCTTGGAACAGCTTGTCCAGGAAAGTGCTGGGGTGACCATCCCTAGAAGTGTTCCAAAAAGTGTGGATATGGTGCCTAAGGATGATGTTTAATGACAAACATGGTGGCAGTGCTAAGTTGATAGTTGGATTTGATGATCTTAAAGGTATTTTCCAACTTGAAAGATTCTATGATTCTCTGATTTGCTGACTGAACCAAATTCTTCAGCAGTGAGTGTGCTCAGCCTAGATTTGATGCTTGGATAAGAGCCTGAACCCATGTGAAGGTATTCTCTTCAGTGCTTCTTCACTGACATCAGTGTACAAGTACAGGCTCAGTACTGTGAACCAAAAGCAGCTCTAAAGGACACAATTTATCACTTCCCTCATGTAAGAGCCATAATCACATGTAGGTTGTGCTGATGCTTTGGTCTGACACAGAAACAATGCCTGGGGCAAGTGGGATGGGATAACCCTTGTAAATCTGACCCCTGCATTCAGTACCATTTTCCCAACATATTTTTTATATCTTATTTGAACTCTTGCTCCACAGCCACTGTTCTGTCCTTTTACTTTGCAATCCATAACTTTCTGTTTGTCTCCATTAGTCATTTCTGATGCTGGACCTTGTCAAAACTTTGTTTGAAAACATCTAACCTCACTGTGCTATGCACCATCTGTCACACTTTTCTTATCTGCCACAGCAGCATTATCTTCAAAGATATCCAGCAGGTTAGTTAAGCATGACCTCCTGTGTCTAAATGTATGCTGGCTGTCCTTCATCAAACTGTCTTTCCAGGTGTTCTCATGTCACATCCCTGAAAGTTTTCCTGTGCCAGATGGTAATCCTACCTCTCTGTAATTTCCTGATTCAGTTCTTGACCTCTTTTGGGGGTAGGGGAAGGAAGCCAGAGTGCCAGTTTGAGTTTAAAACTTTCTACCAGACTCAGGGTACTTTATTACAGTATCTGCTTTATCCCCTCATTTATCACTGCCCTTGCTCAGTCTCATTAATGGGGGCTGACAGTTAATGGCCACCTAATCCATATTCCGCTTTCCAAACCAGTTGGTGTCTCAGAGGGATCACAGGTTTTTATAATTGAGGGGATACCTTGGTGCTTTGCCAGAAAACCAAAAGCCAACACTGATGTACTCAAAAAGAACAATGTTGTAGCTGCCCTTATTTACTAAAGGTGAAAAAACTTGAATAAATGGCTCAGACCTCCTGCACTAACATGCAGAGCCTTGGGTTTTTTTCAGAGAGATGTGTTCATGGATGGTTAATTTCCTTGAATTGCAGTAGTTACGATGGTAAAAATGGTGTTGGTGCCTTGTTTTGGCCTTGGATAAACAACTTGCAGTGCAGAAACACTTATTTTAAATAAGGTGAGCTGTCCTGTAGGTGATGAGCATTTCCTCTTCTGTATGCCAGATTGGAGATTTTTTCCTACTCCAGAAAGCCATGCCATTTCTTAACTCTTCTTTTCTTACATGTTAATGGACGATAGTCCATGAAAATATTTTTTCACCTTGGTTTATTTTTAAGCTGGTGTTCTAAATGGAAGAACTGAACCACAGACCAGATGCATGGATCTCCATTCCTCCTTTTCAGTGAGTCAAAGGTCCACATTTCTCAGCTTATCACTGTGGGTGAGACATTAGGAGTAAGAAAAATAATTAGTGTGAGTAGTGTGGAGAGGCCTTCTTCTTTCTTGGGGCTGTAGAGAAAGAGAGAGTAGAAATGAAAGAATAAAGTGACAGATCAATTATATCATAATAGAAAATACTGAAAATTTGTATTAGAAAACATGCAAGTAAAGACAAATGCCATTCTTCACTGATTTCCAAATTCTTGGCTCTTTTTTTTAAATATTAGATTAGTCCCATTTTAGGTCCATGAGAAATGAAAGTATACTCCTGGGTTTCCATGCTTAATGCTATATTCAAGAGTCCATGATAATATTTAAATAAACCTTTTTCCCTGTCTATTAAGTACCCAGAGAAAAAGCCTTGCATTCCTCTACAAGTCAGAGTAACTGGAATTACCTTCATAGAGTGGCCTCATTTGCTTTTTAATTAACCTCCATGCCCTTAATGTTGTGATAATTAAGGGACGTATTTAAGATCTCAGATCAGCAGCACATGTACTGTGATCCAATACAGGAGATCTTCTCTGGATAAGGGGATTTGTTGAGTCAAGGCCAGAGAGCAGACTCTCTTTTCAGTCAATTGGTCAGTGTGATAAATGGGCTTTAGTCCTTTTCCACACAAGAGCAAAGGCATGCATGTAATTTTATGCATACAGGGGATGGGAGTTTTGCTTCTGATTGCCACTGCATGAGCAGAGGCTCTTTGTAACATTTAAAGAAAAGTAGGTGTGCAAGGCATTGAGTCACTGGGGCCATAGGATGAACTTGGCCTTGAATAAAACAAGTCTTGCTCTCTTCCCTTCAGTTCCCATTCACTGCTGCTTCAGTTAGAAAGCTGCCAATATTTCTAGACTTTGGGAGGACTGTGCCTCCAGGTCAGGCTCTTCAAAGCCCAAAGGGTGGCTGAAATGCTTAGGAGATTCCCAAATCATCATTAACATTTTGGTCCCTTATCTCTGCAAAGTAACTGCATATTTTATCTGTTTCTCTTATAAAGCCTTTACAACCCTTCTTCTCCCCCAAGTTTTGCATTTATTGCTTTCATATACTCATCCTCTTTAGAGATAGGCCAAAAAAAAAAAGGCAGAAGCATGAATATAAAACTGAGAAAACTCTTTCAACAAACATTATTACCACAAACCTGCATACCAGTCTGTTTTGTTACTATAGCAGCAGCACTGGTGAGGTATGTTCAAGCTGTGAGGCCATAAATCAAGTGCAGACCTTCTAGTTGTATTCCAGTAGGATCCTGTTCTTCAATCTTCCCCTACCTGTGTTTAATGTGTAGTTCTGGTTTGGATACTGGCATGTCTAAAGCATAATTTATAGAGGAAATCACTTTCCTCTCCAGACACAAGCCAGAAATGCCAAATTTTATGGCTCCATCAGCTGAGAAGACATTTTCTCTTGTGAGTCAGCTTCATTCTGGTTGTTTAATAGCTATTAGTAAATGCAGAGGCCTGAAAGCCTCCAACTCATTCTTTTTAAAAATTACCAGAATGTAAATTTATATTCAACATTTGTTTGGAAACAATCCAGAAAAATTTGGATTGCCTCTTCATTGTTACGCAAATAACTGTATGAACAGCCTGCTCAGTTTTGTTAGAGGAATAAATGTGGACTGAAATGATTGGCAAGACACAAATAATTGGTTTGGCCATTAGCCTGGTTTGGCTTTTTGGTCAGTTTGTCTGTCTTTGTTTCTTTCTCCAAATAAAATAAATGAGCTTCCCAGTTCATCTTTCATTTTCAGTAGAGCAAGTCTAGCCAGTCACTTTTCTTCCATGATTGATCAAAAAATCCAGAAACAGAAATGCAACCTAACCATGTGCAGTGTTTGAAGGAAGGCTGTCACTTTTTTCTTTTTTTATTAAACTGATTAATTGCAGGAAATTCCAGTTTCTGACTGACATACTATTCTGCAGATGCTCTTTTGAGAAAGGGATTATTCCTTCAAGAAATTTACCATTTGTTGGGTTTCCATGTGTTGGGTTTCCTTAGGCCTTTTTCTACATTTTGCCATGCTTTTTGAAGCAGGGTAGAATATAGGTGAGTAGAAATTTGTGTTAATGTAACTCTCAGCTTTCTTTGGCTCACAGTTATTTTAATGTGATAAAAGGCCAGTGGAGCAAACATGGTCTGTGTGGTCTTTTGCTGATGGACATAGCATCTATGCTGGCAAGGCTTGAACATCTAATTTCCACTGGCAAATTGGAAGGCTTAAACATAACTAGAGGTGACAGGCCATGAGTTTGGTATGGACAAAAACATGCCACTCAGGAAATACACAGAGTGAGCTGCAGAATAATGGAGGAAAAGATGTTTTTCCAGAAAAAAGAAGAAAACCCTCCTTTCCCAGTGATATCTCTCACCCCCCACCTCCATCCTCATTTGCTTTGATCTAGGGTAACTGTTGAGAAGTCAATATGTATAAATATGTTTTTTTTCTGGCTGGCTGAGTTTAATTAAAGCCACTGGTCAAAACACTGCTGGTGAACAGTTTGGTTTTGCATTCAGAGCAGTTTAGTCTTCATGCTAAATACAGGACTGCACAGGTGGTTTGGTGACTTCACTGTGTACTGCTCTTGTTCTTCCCATCCTCATCCCCTCCATTTTCATAGCACTGCAAATGAACTCTGCTTTTTATCAGACTCTTTCATTGCCCTCTTCTGTAGTGGACACAGGGCATCTGAGATGAGCTTGGAGCAGGTAACAGCTGCACAGTAAGAGCTCAGTCTTTAATGAACGGGAGATCATTCTGCAAAAATGTGTCCCCTGGTTTTCATGCATTGAAGCAGCTACAATATCAGTATGATCTCATACATTGTGTCCTCTGGGCAGTTTACAGAAATCCTATCTCCCCCTTGCACTGGCTTGAATCCTGTGTACTTCCACTGCATTGTATTGTTTAGTCACCTATATACACTGAATGTACCACCTGGGTTTTATTTTCAAGCTGATCTCCTTTGTGCCTTGGGCTTTACTATGGATTCAAATGGACATACCCAAACACATCCTTCTTTCCTTTCTGCATGCTTACCCCTTTTTTCATAAATGCCTTATTTAAACATATGACAAGTGTAGTCTTTTTAGCCATGTATTTGTTCTCATAACTTGGGCTGAACATAATCTATTACATGATTTAGCAAGGAAACTAAAAGTTTGTACTTTTCTTTATTTTTACTTTTTGTTGTTGTTACTGCCTTTGTGTACAGTTCACGATTTCTGTGGTGGGATGTACATCTATGCATGTGAGATACTTGCATCACATGTGTTTATGATTACCTTGGAGTACATTCCCAGGTTTCTGCTCCAGTGGAATAAACTGCATTTAGTTTGCAGTTCTGACCTTCTCACCTGCACTTTGCTCACTATAATCTTACTCTGCAGGAATTGCTTTGAACACCTCAATTCAATAAGGCTGTTTTTATACAACACACTATTTTCTAATAAAAATAACCTGCTATAAAAATACTTTTCTTTTTTCCCCTTCGCCATCTCTTGCAGCCTCCACTGAGTCACAGCAAGGAATGAATATTGTGCTGATCTAAAACTTAAGAACCACAGGGTTAGGGCTGCTTATATTAAGAACAGATTATCCCATGAATCAGCTAGGCTACAACAGAAGATGTTTCACCAAGGTCCTTGAAAGCTTTCTTTTGCAACTGGCAGGAATGTTATCACACCCTAGAAATAAAAGAATTATGTGGTTCAAGATGTAGGACAGAAATTATTTGTCCTACTAGAGAAAAGCAGACTAAGACAAGGAACAAGGCAAAGTGGGAGGTCAGGAGATGAGCCAGATTGTCTTTTTGCCTTTCTCTTCCATTTGTTTCCTTCATTGTCATGAGGAGAATGGTGGAATTGCTCAAACTCTCTCACTTCTATGAGCATCCCCATGTGATGTACCTATGGCTTTTATTTTCTAGAACTTACATTTTTCCTCCAAATTATCTGTTAGGGATTCAATCCAAGAAGTATGAGTGCCATTTAATTGTATCTAGTAAAAGATAACTGGTACCACAGTTGTTTCAGAAAACTTATTTTCTTTTTAATCTGAATATGAAAATATTTGGTTACAAGCTTATGTTGGAATGGATTGTCACCCAGACCCTAGCAGGAAAGCAGTGCATTGTGTTGTCTGTCTATATATTCACTGCAATTTGAACACTTGCCAGTTTTCTATATTTTCTAACAACTATGTTGAACTCAGTAAAGTCATATAATATATGGTATTTTAAAATGCTGAGCAGATGTTTTGGGAATGCTTTTTCAAGCAGAGATGGCAGCTGATGTTGACTACTTTGGTGCAGTAAAACAGTAGGCACTGGCCAAGGGGGTCTGTTATCCTGCCTCCTCCTTGTCCTCCCAATATTTAGTTTGATGGTGCTGAAACTCAACAGTAAAGTCACAGGCTAAATCAGCTGTATGTCAAGAGAGTCTTCTAATTTTCTTTTATGTGCCCAAAAGGGTAAGGCAATTCATTTCCAAAATGCAGAGGGAGGAGTGAGAATGTGGCTCTGTTTGCTCTAGTACTGGAGAGCCATGGGATGTGCCCTGAGCAGGCCCAGCAAGGAAGGAGACAAAGCTAAGAAGGTACCATGTGTCTGTTTATACCCAGTCTAGGAGTAATGTAGATCCTTTTAACTGTGGGACAGCTCTGATGTAAGGACTGAAATATGATTTGACTAAGAGTAAGTCTGATTGCCCTGGCTTCATAATTAAGTGAGACTTAGTCAGTCTGCCTCTGACTAAGTATAACTGCATCAAAAATGTAGCAACCAGTATGTGCACAGGGCTGGTTCCAGGGGACTGATGTGGCTCTGCTGGTTCACTTTTGTTCCAAAAACAGCACCAGGGTAACTTTGTGCTGGCAGGCTTTGCGCAGGATTGGGTATCGTTCATCCTCCCACAGCTGGCATGAGGCCAGCATAAACTCCATATCATGTGTTCTAGCTAATTCATCTTAAATGTGATTATGTGCCCTGGGCTGATCCAGATCAAATGTGTACTGAGAGCAAAGAGCCAGTATTAATGATCATGGAGGCATGACCTGAATTCAGCCATGGCTGGGACAACTTGTGATAAAGTCTGGTTGCTCTGACAGAGCTGCTCAACAATTCTTTCCTTGGGGACCAGGCAGGAAAGAACCAAGTCACTTATAGGAAGGTTTTTTTAAGGTGATGGTGGAACTGCACTTTGTTCCTCTCCAAAGGTGCTTGTGTTTATTCTCCTCCTTTGAACTATGTAACTGTACACAGAATTGGGAGAGCTCTGTAAAGTAGCAGCTTCTATTTTGCTGTGGTCTCTTCAGATCTGATGACAAAAAGTTGAACCCTTCAATTGCTAGACAGACATGAATCTCTCCTAAATTCCATATTTAAGAACCTCTTTTTGAACAAAGCTGCAGCAAGTTTCTCTCTTTCTTTCCTCAGTTTGAGGTCAGGGCTGTGGAGTGTGCTCCTGGCCCCTCTCCAGACTGGAATGCAGAAGTTTCTTCCTGTTCCTCTTGCCTACCAGCCTGTGGTGATCACTCACCAGAGTCCCAGCAGCTCTCCACTGCCTGGCCATGTGGTTCACATCAGTCACGTGTGCCTGTGATTGATAAGTCTTTGGGTGGGAGACCTCTCAGGACATGGCTTTTCCTGGCAGGTCACTGCCAGGAGGACAGGAGGAGGAGGAGGAGGAGGATCTGTATGTCTGCTCCCTATAACCCAGAGGACCTTCTGACTGCAGAACCATTGTAAGGCAGGAAAGTTCCCTGGGGGAGAAGAAAAAGCTCAGGCATTAGTCCTAGCATTGGAAGGACTGCAGCAATGGAGAGCATACAGTAATGATCTCCTGTCTGCTTACAATCCACTTGCAACTGCCCAAACATCAGTGTTGTAAAATGAAGCTCATATGGTGGCTGGAGAGAGGCCAAGGCTGCCTGAGCTCGTTATGAAAAGCTGGAGGTAGTTTTGCAGTGAGAAGTGCACAAAGGTACCTGTTTTGGCAACCTGTGGCTGTACATCCTGCTTCTCCACCCTGAGTCTCATGCCAAAAGACTTGGTCACCTTTGGTTCCTCTTCCTCTCATGTCCCAATCCATCTGCAGTAGAAGTTTTGGCAAGACTCCCATCTTCCACCTAGAACTTTGCCATCTCCCACCCAGAACTTACCCATCTCCCTAGACACCCCTCCTATTCTTCCACAGCCTTACTTCTTTCATCTCCCTCCTTATAGCCATGCTGTCACCCACTTTGAATGGCTGTCTCTGTTTCCTCCCTTCATGCTTAAGCACCCTTATTCCCTCAGAGGTTTTCTTCTCTGCATGCTTTGCTTCAACACTGTCCTCTGACTCATTTGCCCCACCAGTGCTGCTAACCTTGCCCGCAGATTTTTATTTTTCTTTTACCAACCATACTTTAGATATGAAATCTACAGATGATCTTTAAGTAAAGTCATTTCCTGGCCCTGAAGACACTCCTTAACTCTGTTTTCTACATAGAGTTACGCAGCTGAGAGACACTGGATGAGAGGAGTCAGCACTTCGTAATATTTCAGATATACAAATTGAAGCATTTGCTTACATCTTTCTTACCATACCTTTGCATATTACTTTGGCAGACAGTGGTGAAATACTTAGATCACAAACTCCCCCAGGCAGAGAGCAGGTCCTCCTATCTGCTTTTTACTTGACACTGGTACTCTTATCACATCAGCTTCTCATTATCGTAATTGGACCTGAAAATGGAGGGATTTTTTTTTTCCTCCCGCAAAGTTTGTGAGATTTCAATGAAGTAAATTCTCTAACACCTAAATATATTGCTTCTGAAATAGTGCCAGGGCACTTGATGACTTCTATAGTTAGAGATACTTAAGGCTTCCACTCTTCCCTTTAGCCTAGTCAAGCCAAATGTCCCCATGTGGCAAACAGACACAGCCCATCCCAGACTGGCACCTGATGTGGGGTTGTGAGGCAGGATATGACCCCAAGGTGAGATCATGAGCACCACATGGAAATAGTTCCCTAGGTTCACTGCAGCAGCATTAACACCTCTGCTCTACAGGATTTAGTGTACTGATGTTTTTGAGTAGAAAACAGAAGTTTAGAACAGAAAGTGTTCCTTAAGCAGAAACCCAGTTTTCTGCATAATTGTTTTCCAGAAGAAAAATTTCTATTAGTTCTCATAATAACAGTAACTGAGCCTTGATCTGCTCCAGGATTTTTGGAGCTGGAGCTATTGTGGAAGGCTGTACATAAGTGAACAGCACTGAAGACTCTACATCCCTTACTGTACATAGAGCAGGTGGAAAGCACTATTTGGAGAAAATAAAGGTGGTCAGACTATCTGTGTAATTACCAACAAAACAAGGGAAGTTTGGAAATTCATTCTGTCATCATATTTCTAACCCATTTTTAAGTGACCTAGGAAATGTGGTCTCAGTGTTGGAAGCTACTGGCACAAACCACCTCTCCTTCTTATGTCAGACACTGAGGGATGAGAGATGGTCTCATTTTTGAAAAATGAAATTAAAAAAAACACTGAAAATATCTGTGTGTGCAGCTGCCAGTGGGCAAATTTAAAGTAGTAGATTGCTCTTCAGTATTAATCATGTTAATTTATTATCTAGATGTGACTCATTTATTACTATGAAAATCAAAGCAGAATGATTTTCTTTACGGTATGTAGGAAGAGGGCAAGTGCATGTGCATGTGTGTGCTTGTGTGTGCATTATCAAAAGAGGGAGTTACTTCACCAGGCACACTTCTTTGCTGCCTTTCATCCCTGCAATCCACAAAACAAGAATTAATGTAAAATCAGTTTTCAATGCTTTCATTTTTCATTTATTTATTTATTTATGCTAAGGATTGCCTATCCCAGTAGTTTGCTTCATTTGTTTCCTGGGGATTTCTCAAGTCAAGATCTCTGACAGAACTACAGGAGGTTTTGTATTCAGCATTTTGATGTTTCCCATGTTCTGTTCGTTTTCAGAAATTATCACAAGAATAGCTTGAACCAGTTTGACCTGTTTGTACATCTCATAGCACAATGGGACTCTAATTGAGGCATCACAGATTACTGAGCTGATGCCATTATTATTTAAAAGTAAGTAGGTACCTATTAGGAATATTTATTCCCTGTCTTCTATCAAGAAAACAATCTTCTAAAGAGAGTTGTGTTTTTGTCTTATTTAGGGTATTGATTACCTACTGCTTTGAAATAAAAGGAGATTTATATGCTCTGCTGCTAGATAATCTGTGAAGGACTTTATGGTAAGATTGAGCCCCCAGGCTGGGAGCCAAGAAGAGAGAGGATGTTTTGCAGCTTGGCTTTACCTTTCTCACATGATTCATTGGATGCTATTTACATCTCTTTGTACCTCTGCTGAGTTCTCGATTTCACAAGAAAGTTGTAATCGTTGTAATTGTCAGGATGCTGAGTTCTCTGGTCTCCTGGGCCTGCAGGAATTCTTACTGTGATAAGGGGAATATGTGCAATAGTTCTGCTTTGCTGGCAGCCCCAGGTGTGCAGAAGTCATGTCCAAGTCACCTGAGATTTGCTTAAGATTTGCTTAAAATAGAAAAGGAAAAAAAAGTCACTATTGTTATTATTATTCTATAACACTTTGAAGTGTTTCAAGTCTTCTTCATTAATCTGCAGTGAGATTGTCTAGAAGAAATTTAGTTTTAAATCAAAACAGGCAATCAGGTGATACCAAGACCTGAGGCTTCTGGCTGACCAGCAGACACTGTAGTTAACATGGCAAGGGTCAATGTCTAGTGCATTACAACTACTACACAGTTCTGTAGATCATAGAATTATTAAGGTTGGAAAAGATCTCTAAGATCACTGAAACCAACCATTAGGATGTTCTTCCCAGAAGAAGAAACGTGGGGATGCAGGAGGAGCAGTGAAGAAACCTGCATGTTCCATAGTGGCAGCAGTAATTTCCTACAGCTTCCCTCTGCTTTGATAAATGGAGATACTGCGGGAATTTGTAAGGAGGAAAAAAAAGCACAGTCTGAAAAAAAAAGGTAGAGGATTGAATCTTCCTACTTTCAGACACATGCAGAGTTAAGGGGTTGCAAGGATGCTGAAGAATTTAAAATTCCTATCAGTGTGTCAGTGGGCGTGTTTTGCACTGCTTTGCACTGACTGCATCTGAAGGAAGCACTGAGTAACATGTTTCTGGGAGCAGGGGTGGAGGTAAAGGAGCACTGTCTCCCAGGCTTTCCATGGAGTAGTAACACCATACTTTGTGTTGGCGTGAGCAGCTCTGAGTGCAGGCTGTGCATTCTCCACAGCCTGGAATTCCCTGCCTACTCCATGGTCTGCCTTGCTGGATCACTGCTCTCCCTGCTGGTGGTGAGTGCAGAGCAGAGCTGCTCCTACCTGTTTGTGGTTGGTTGTTCATTGTACACACCACCTTTGACACTTGGTGGAGGATGGGAGCAGAACTTATTTATAAGGATTCAAAGATGATAAAAATAATGCTCCTCAAGGGCAGCATAAGAAGCACAGATGGGGAGGATTTTCGCTGCTCTGTGTTTTCACAGCCTCAGGTGGCCAGTGGCACCACTCAGGGTGCTGGCAGAGCTTTCCAGGCACCACAGCACGAGGCCAGGGCCCCATCTGACAGACCCACCCTTGCCAACATACAACCTGGCCTGCAGCACAGTCCTGATTTTTGGGGTAAAAAGATTAACATTTCAAAAGCTGAACACTTCCATGAGTGATTTTTTTTTCTCCAGGATGCTGCAAAATTAACATTTCCCCTGTGCACAGTGAGATGCTTTGCCAAAATTGCTGGTCCTGGCACATGAGGAGAGGGCTGCCCCTGGCAGAGCAGCCAGCTGAGCACCCACCCTGCAGCCAGGGCCTGTGAGCTTGAGGCTGCTGTGCACTGAAAAACCCCATTTGGGTTGTAAAGCACTGGCAGGAGAGCATCCCAGCTTGTGGCAGCACCTGAAGGAAGTTTTACCTGCTTCCTCTCTAAAAATCAGTTTTATGAAACTCAGGTGGTTGCTTTTTCTTTAGTCTCATTGCTTGAATGAGTATTGTAGTGAGGCACTGACAGGGCAGGAAGGGGTGTGGGGGTGGCTGGGAACCCCAGCCTTGGTGCTTGCCAGCAGTTCACTGCTGCTGACAAGAGCCTGGACCTCACAGCTTGTGCCCAATGTCCACTGCAGGCTGCATTTTCACTAGGAAAATCACCTATGGAGGGTTACTGAGTCTGCAAAAACACAGTCGGGGGCTGGGAGTGACATGTAGTTAAAACGAAATAAATGAGGATGTCACTTGAGTTCAGCCTTTTCCAGAGTTGTCGGAGATTAATGGTTTATTTCAAATTCCTGACATAGTTCTCAGTCTCAGATTCTGGCTGCATCTGTTAATCCTCCTGGCTGTGTGAAAATCTGGCAAATAGGAATCCTAACGTATCAAAAGGCAGAACATGAATTAAGATCTCCTCAAGATAATTTTCCAAACTTTTTTTTAATTGAGATTTGAAAATTACTTCCATTCTGGCTTGAAGTGTCAGTCACAGTTTTTGCATTGCCTGGGGCAGACAGTGCTGCATAGTCTGTGTGTTTTGAAATTTCCAATCATTTGCTATATGTGTGCATGACTTTATTAATTGGATTATATTCTGAGTGTACATGTACTGCACTATATTTATGGAAAAATATAAAAATAAAATATTGCTTATAATATGCCAATAGAGGAAAGCAACTGATAAAACAGGTTTAAATCATTTGCCCCCAAAGTGGTAGTTAGAGATGGGCCTTGAACTGTTACTATTGTTCTCCAAAACTTCTTTCTAGATGGGATTGATCTTTCTCCTCCAAGGCTCTTACTATGATCTGAAACTCCCATTTATTTTGATTTCCTTCCTTTTCCTGTCAGCATCTCCTTTTGAAAGGGCTGTGAAAATGTGTTGGGTGGAAACTCAGTTTTGCATGGTAATGCTGATACCATTGTTCTCATAGGTTTTGTAGTGAATTTCTCCAAACTCCAGGGTAATTCTTGGTTGGGCTGATGAGGTTTCACATTTGCTCTTCTACTCAGTGCATGTGTACACCAGGTTTTTAAATATATTGTGCAACATATAAGTGGCCCTTGGCTTGCAACAGTGAGTCACTGTGTTTTGCACCCAATAGAGCTCTGATTTCCTCAATTTATGATCCACCAAAGTTTTCTGATTTATATCAAGCAGTTGCTGCTCAGCTGGGAACATCTTTGGAAGGGATGAGATATGGAGGGCTAGAAGGGAAACTACTGCAAACAGCTTCAGTGTTACAAGCCCAGCATTTTTGCCATCACAGCATTGCTGTGTTTATGGTGTAGGCTTGGATTGTGTTACACCAGCCAAAGTCTTTGTTTTCTGTGTGTGCCAGTGCAAAGAAGAGCTGCTGCAAGAGGCCTGCAGGGTGTTATTTGCTCATCAAGGAGCAGCACTGTGCCCCCTTCTGCATGCTCCTCTTGCAGAGCTTACCTGGCAGAAAACATGCAATGATTTCTTTAGGTCAGCTTATATGTTGTCTGTACCAGTGGGGCAACAGGCAGGGACACCTGGAAACTCCTTCTGCCACTGGCTTCCCTTCTGCTCTGTTTAATTTCCTTGCTAGAATTGCCATAGCCTCCAAAGAGGGATAAACCTCATAGCAGTAAGCCTGATGGTGAAATTGGAGATGCTTAATAATTTTAGGTTTGAGCAGCACATGAAACAGGTCTAACATGCAGAAGTAATTTTTCTCTCCAGTTTTTCAGCTCTAGCATTCCTAAAATTCTCCACTTAGTGACTTGGAAAGTTCAGAGAGGAAGATGGCTCTGATGCAGTGGAAGTATTTTCTCTGTTGCAATTGTGGCAGCTCATGTGGGCTTTGAGGTTTGACCCACACTAGTCACAAAAAGAAACTGTCTGAGAATGAAAAGGCTGGGTTTTTTTAAAAAAGGTAATTTGATTTGTGTTTTTGCTTAAAGGACATTTGCCCTTTTTACATCCAGTGCATTCATTACATGCTTCCATAGAGCAATTCTATCCTTTCAGTCAGGATGACCTTTATTTTATATTTAAATGCAACAGCAAAACAAGGAGAAAAAAAGAAGTAACATCAGTTCTTCAGAGCTCCTTCTCTGCCTCAATCTCTGCACACGAATGCAAAATGGCAGCTGCCACTGCAGCGCAGATGAGAATTCCCATTTAAAAATGCAGTGCTTACAAAAGAAGTTGAAACAGCCATAAGCTACAAACCCCAACGTCTGATAAATGGAAAAGGAAAAAATCAGGTCATGGAAGCAGCACATTTATTTTGCCCTTGTATCACATCTTTCATCTGTGGATCTGGAGTCACCATGCCTGCCATCCTGCCTCCTGGGTGAAGTGGGAAGGGACACAGAGGACCTTGGATTCCAGGGAGATGGGGCAGCTGCGTGTTTGGATATGGCACCATTTCTTTAAGAGGGGAGGTGAAGAATTTCAGGCCTGGCTGAGGCTGCAAATGGCATTTTGTTAGGCACAGGTAATTAACTGAACTGGAATTAATGCTCCTGTGTGCTGCAAAAAGTGCCCTAGGATTTTAATCAAGGCTATTAGTCAGCATATTGGTAAAGCAATGCTGAATTCTGCAGCCCTCCTTATGCGGCAGTCTCAGTTGATTAAAAATTCACCAAGAGCCTTCATTTTGCTTCAACTGCACCTCCAAGAGCACCATGTGGCAGCAACATTTTCCAGGTCCCAGCAGTCTCGAGGAGCTTCCCTGTGAGTGGGCAGCTCTTCACCTGGGGGCAGTGCAGAGGAATTCCTTCCAGCCCAGGAGCCCCGGGCTGGCTCAGCCCTGCCTGCCCTGGATCCCCTGATGAGGATCCCCAGGTGAGCCAGGGGGGCAGGTGGGAAGCTGGGCTTTTGCTGCTGATCTGTCTAGTGCAGAAAGATAACTCATGCCTGCATTTAGGCAGTGCCACATTAGAAAAAGCCCTGGTAGGTGAGTTTCTGGTTGCCCAAAAATGGACAGGAAGGAGAGTATGGCTTCTACTGGACAAAGGAAATGGATGCCTTCCCCACTGGCACCACTCCCTCTGCATTTCAGAGGATTTCTGGCCCGTTCATTCATGATTACTGATAGCCAGTGAAGTCACAGCACCATAAGCCAGGAGTTACAGTGTTAGGCATATTTTATATTCCTAAGTTAATGTCAATAATTGGCAGTTTATGATTTTGGCTATTTTGCAATTCAGGCTAAAGTGTTATGGTATTGCCCAAAATTAAATTTGAACACTTGCATGTGCATGCATGGAAATGTGTGTGCATGTGCATATGCACCACTTTCCATTGTGTAACTGAGTGATTGCTGTGTACAAGCTCTGATCTTTATTGATAGGTGGAGCAGAACCCTGCTTCATGGGATTGGGAAGTTCTACCTGCTGAAGGAGACTGCCCAGTTCAAAACAGGAATACAAATCACCCCTAGGTTTATGTTTTCAGGCTTAGATTTTTTGAGGGATGAGCTATGGCGACACCAGCTCCCTTTGCAAAGCATATTTTGTGTGCTCTTTTACTGAAAGAACCTCATGCCTCATCTGTGTGACAGCACCCACAGACTGTCCTGTCAGCCAAAGATTGGTACCAGCCCTGGTAAGTCAGGAGACTGGCCTTGGCTGGATATTGTTGAGAGCTTTTAGAATAAAAATCAGTTAGTTCTTTTTGTCTCTGAAATTCCTATTAATCTCTTCTCAGCTTCTCTCCATTCCTACTGCCATACCTGGCTTTTAAAAGCAAGACACCCTTAGTCTCCACTAAACATAAAGAAAGAAACATGAAATAGAAGCTATAATTGCTTTTCTAAGAGTGGTTCTTCCACCACCCCCTTTTCCTGCTGTTTGGTCACCTTTATTTTTCCCTCTTTCCCAGAGGTTTGATGTCTTTGCTCATCATTTTAACTGTCAACAGTACACAGCGAGCTTTGTGGAGCAGGGACCTTGGATCTGGTTTTGATCTTATGTTCACAGATGCAAAGGGAGTTACTCTAAGTTTCTGGTGGTGTAATTGAGAGGGGAATTGATCTCCTCCTCAGAGATATCAGGAACATGGCATCCACCCCTCACATCACAGGAGTGCTCTTTAGTGCTGTAGTGACTCTGCACAGAGACTCTGAGAGTTAATTTGTCACGCATGTCTGTGTGTGTTGGTCTGTCCTTCCTCCCTCTCTGTTCTTTTTTTACTTCCTGGCATTTAATTTAGGATCAACTAATATTTAGTTATGCTATGTTGCAAACTAATTACCAGAAAATTCATTTTTCTAATATCCTTCCTCCCTTCCTTCCTCCCTCCCTTCCTCCCTCCTTTCCTCCCTCCATCTTCCCTCCTTCCCTCTCATCTTCCCGAATCCTTTGCTAAGGGTGAAGTTTACTGCAGTGACCTTCCTTGCAGAGGTCACCATGAAGTGCTAGAGGAGCACATAAGGGTCTTAAATGCATCCTTACCAGGGCAAATGAATATTTGCTCCAGGATATTTTTGGCTGGTATGGAGCTAGCCCAGCTTGATGCCAGTTTCCCCTGGTTTTCCCCGTTGCAGGAAGCATGTCAAGGCGAAGGGTACTGCATTCCAGTGGCTGAAGAGCACAGCACGTGGATCTGCCTTCCCAGCATAATGCCTTCTGAGAAACCATTGCATGTCAGCCCTCATTACCAGCCCCCAGACTGCTCTGGTATCTGCCAGCAACAGATTCAGCTCTGGGTTTGGTGAAAGCAACACAGTGGCTTAGAGCTGAGCTGGGTGCAAGCAGAGAGGCTTTGGAGTGGAGGAGACACTGCAATCTTAATTAGGGGTGGGTCTGCCTTATTTTTGCTGTGATTCTTTGGTAGACAACAAGGTTATACCATAAATGAATGCTGTTTTAAATTGGGTGTATCTGGAGAGAGAGATCAAAGGCTAATACAGGGAAATAATTTCTTGTGACTGATTCTGGGAAGGCAGTGCTCCTCTCAGCGTTCTTAAAGGCTATTTACAAATCGCAGAAATGAGAAAAAATGTTAAAATTACTGCTGCTTTTTGCATTTGGAACGCCAGTTTGAATTTGAAGAAATGGGACCAGCTCTAGTTCTTGACCTACACTTGCAGTGCTTAATTCTCTGTGGCAACTGCGATGGATGCAAACGCACTGGAGCTGGCACTAAATCAGGGCTAACTGTGGAGCTGCATGAGCACAGAGCTAACTGCTTGAATATTTAGCTGCCTTGTCAAGCAGGCTCTGCTGCATGTGCTGAGCTGGGTGCTTTCTTGTCTCCACTGCTAGCAAGCATCCAAGGCACTGAGCTCAAAGTCCCTGTGTGCCTGTGGCCACAGGAACTGTTTTCCCTGCTATGTGATAGCATCTGCACTCACGTAGGACATCACCCCCGGGGACTGCTGCTGAGGGAGCTGATTTTACCCTTCCCATTTCCCTGCTGCATTCCTGCCCCTGTGCTGTGATTCATTTTTGCAAGATTAGTTTCAGCCTGGATTAGTTCCCCTGGTCTGGCTCACCACAGAGCTGAGCAAATGCTTGTGCCAGCACAAGGCAGAGCAAAGGTAGGGATGAAGGAGCACAAAAGGATGTCTTGGAGAAGCAGGGCTGGAGAAAAGCAACCATGATTTTTTTGCCTTTTGCTCTTGCTTGCTTCTTCTTGTTTGATGAAGAGAAATTGCTGTTGTGTCTCCTTGTTGGCTTTTAATTTCGTAATTACAGAAATGGAGAAATGGTGATAGGTATTATACCTAAAGGCCAACTTATCTCTGAGTGAGCCCAATTGCTTTTAGTCACCACATTTTGCTTCCAGGGCTTCATATAATTCACTATTGAATGGTTTCCCCCATCTGCCTGGCAAGTTTGGCTGAGCATGTTTCCAGCAGTCCGTATACATGCGTGCCATCCATCAGTGGCACCAGCCCCCTCGCTGCCTCAGCTGAACCCCAGTGCTCAGCCTGCAGCCAGGGCCTGCTGCTGAGCTGTGCAGGAGCTGAAAAATATCTTGGTGGTGATCTGTGAGTCTCTGAGAATCCCTTCTTTGTAGTTATTTCTCAGCAGCACTATTGCCTTTAAATACATGCGCTGCCATGTGCTCTTGCCGTGGGACAGCACTGCTGTGCAGGTCTGGATGATGGACTGCTTTGTGTGAGGACTCCCAGGAGACCTCCTTGCCTGTTTCCCCCACTGCAGCTGAGGATGGGTTTTATTTTTCTGAGCACATCAGGTCTTCTAGCACAGCATGATGTTCTGCATACTGTCAGCTACTTGGGCTGCTTGTCAAGGAGGGGTGCAGTGCAAGCTGAAATGCTGCTCTAATTTTTGCATTATCTCTCTTGTTGCAAATGTCATTATTTAATTAGGCTGTGCAGTATTTTCAGGGGAAGGATTTTGAAGGGAAGGCACAGTGTTTCTGCATCTCAATGCCTCTATAACATCTGGGCTAGCTGAACACAACACGCAATAAAAAAGCAGAATTAGTGGCTTGGGTCCAACAAAAGAAATGGCTTCAGCAACTTCAGATGGGCTCCATATTTGGCCATGATATGTTGTTCCTCTCCCTGCAACCATCGCCATAAAAGGGTGGCTGACCAGTCAGTTTCCAAGGAGAAGTGTGACCACCTTTCCTACAACATATTGACTAATCCCTGCAGGATCCTTAAGAAAACAAGTTTAGTGTTTTGAAATCATTGAGTGAGTGTTTGCAGCCCTGCACAGATAACTGCTGCTTTTCTGCTTTTTTTTTTCATAATGGCAGTATCAGAGGAAAGAGATTTAGTTCCATGCTATCCTTAAAAAATAAGTCATATTCAAACCCTTCCTTTTTCCAGAGAAAAGTCCCAACCACTTATCTGATTTCTGGAGTGTTGTAGAAAGGATTGTCAAATAAATCCCCACATTTCCTCTCTGTTGTTAGTTCATGCACTAACTACTTTCATTTTTTGCCTGGTGGACTTTCATTTCTATCAGCACCTTCCTTTCCCAGATTACACAAGACTTGTGGTGGTGTTGGAGATAGGAAAGTCCAGAATGCTTTGCTATGTTGCCTTTGCAGTAAGGATTTATTTATTTTACCTTTCAAAAGGTGACCCTTAAGTCACTATTATTTAAATAATGCTGTCTGTAGCTGCTGGCTGTTGCTTTTCTTTATTGCCAAAGTATTTTTCTTTTACTTAAAGGGCCTGTACTTGTTGGTAACAAGTATATGAAGTGCTCTGACATGTGAAGTACCTCCTGAAGGGAGGACTAGGCTGTTCATATCGTAGTGTATTAAAATAAATATTTTCGAAGTTATTGCAGGGTTTAGAAGTTAAAATAACCAGAGGCCTGTTGTTGCAAAGGTTCATGTGAGTAATAGCTCATATTTAGGTAAATAAGGTTTAATAATGCTGCTCAGGCTTGGCGTAATCCCGCCATGCTCGCTCAGGTTGTGTGGGATGTTCACCTGGAGGACAGCTGGTTGCTTTCGGTGGAGCTGTTGCATTTGCTACCTTTGCCAAGACCAATTACTCAGATAGGTCTTGGCAGCCTTGAACCCAGTGCTGGTCTGACCTGACTTGTAGCACTTCCCTGCAGAGCCCAAGATGAAGAAAGAGGTCACCCAGAGCTCCGTTGTTGGATTCCCTCTCACACCATCATTGGGACAGATACAGAGATTCAGATCTCTATTGGAATTCAGTGAAATACCTCCCATAGGTTGGTAACATGGAATGGTTTGAATCTCTCCCTCACTTCCAAGGGAATAAGTGAGTGCATTCCAAGGGAATGCAGCTGAGTTTTAGAAATTTATTTGTATGGACAGAGAAAGAATTTTTATGGCTTGCAAGTTGTTACTTTTCCACAGAAACCTATAGAAAAACATCATAAATTTTTAGTTCTTTAATTCTCCTTTTCTCCTATATAGTAAAGAAATAGCCAGCTATTCTTTCTGAGAAGTCTATTTGTATCTGATAGCTTTTAACTGAATCTCATCCTGTGTTTGTAGATGAAGGACTTTTCTTTCAAACTTGCCTCTGCTTGAGGATAGAGTCATTATATGAAGAAAGTCTCCACATTAATAAGAATTTTTGTTGTAAAAATGTGAAACAGCACTAAACAGACTTTTTTTTCTTGCTAAGTATAAATAGACATTAAAATATATCTAGGAGGCTGGTAGAAGGCCTCACTCCCTTTCACATAACTGTATTTTCACAGATTTTCCAAATCTCTTGTCCATTCTGGAGCATCAGGGAAGAGTAGAGTTAAGGTTATTTTTTTGTTTGGCTTTGGCTTTCTTTTCTTCTGTGTTGTAGCCCAACCTACTTAAGGACTTAATTTAATCCCTTATCTCTTCCCAAGTTAGTTGCTAATCTTTTAGGGAGTCCTGGAGGAATGCACCTACCCCATGGTAGACAGAGCAGTTACAGAGCAGGATATCTGCTGCTTTGCAGGATTATGCATCCCAGGGTCCTCCTCATTCAACACTTAGGCAGCTTGCAGGGGGTCCTCCAACTTGCAAATGCTCAACAGAAGGAAAACCAAAAGGCTTTGCTTGACAAGAGGGTGAGAGTAGGTGACAGCTGTTCTTCCAGTCTGTGGTGCAGCCAAAGGCTGTGGGCACCTTAGGACAACGGGGCACTGGTGAGCTGTGCTGTTCTGGCTGTGAGGGGAGAAGAGAGTCAATCAAAAACAGAGCAAGAGCATTCAAAGTCACAGCAAGAGAGGGCAATGGAAAGTGGGGGCAAGAAGAAAAGACATTTGAGTTACTGGAGTGTATCCTACAGACAGACTGCATTTTTTTTCAGGCTGAAAAACTCAAGAGCTGCATTGCAAGAGCCTGTGCTTTTCCTCCTCTGCTGGTCATCCCCTGTCAGTGGTGATGTGCACATTTGAGAACTACATTTATTTGGAAAGCTGTAACTCTGGCATGTCTAGCACACACGTGCTCATGTGCCAGTGAGAATCTTCTACTCTAGTGCATAATGATTGGAGTGACTTCTGCTGTGCTTTTGGTAAATGCAGGCAGGAGATCACAGAGGGAACAACATCACGAGCTCTGATTGAGATGACTTTTTTTCTGTATGTAAGGAAAGACTTCTCCCCTCCCTCCTGTCCGTGTCCCCAGCTCCTCCTCTCCTTCCCCAGCATTGCCAATATCCCCAGCTTTGCCAACATCTAACACTCTTGGTGGATATAGATGTTAATGTACTGACTTGGTTTTGTTTGTTGGCAGGCAGTAAGGAATGCCATGCTTGGTGGCACGTGTTTCAGAGGCATTTAATAATCATCAGTGTCCCATGGTTTTGAGCAGAGTAGCTATGAAATGCAATAACAGCCCTTGTCCCACGCAGTGCCCGCACTGATTAACCCAGCAGAATTTCCCAGCACCTGTGCCTGGATGTGTGCCTCAGGCATGTCCAAACTCCTTGCTGGGGCACGACCAGAGCACACACCTTTCTTTCCCATTCCCTGCTGTGCCAAGGAGTTGGAGCATGCAGGCCGGATGGGAGCACCACATCATCCTAGCAGATCTCATGCATGTCCCTTGAGACTTCCCTACCAGATAACCTCAATACAACCACTATGGCACATGGAGAAGCTGACAGAGATGGGATTTGTTACACTCTGTTCAAGGGAATAGTGCTCAAGTGTCAGCTTCGTGCTGAGGCACAGAGATGAAGGTGGGAGGAGGAATAAGGGATGCTGCCATGAATGGCTGTTTATATCCTACAGACTGCAGGATCTGGAAGTGGTGTGCACCTGCTCAAGTTGTTTGGCTGTCAGATGAAGAGCTGGGTGAGATGCCAACACACCAGTTATAACTGATGAAGGTAGGAACTAAGCAACTGGAATGAGGTAGGGCAAAGTCCCACAGTTAAAAATGCTGTGCAATAGAGCAATGTAAATCATAATTGCTAAGAAAAGCCCTGCAGGTAAAGGATGTGGACACAGGAAAAATGCTGCAGCAGCTAAAAAACACCTTGAGGAATAATGACTTTGAAGCTGTGTTTTTCTCAAAGGCTCAGTAAGCCATGCATAGGATGAATTCTGGGCATGACCAGCCATCTGAGTCTCAGGCATGGTTAGTGAGGAAGATGAGTGAGTATTTGGAGAGGGACATATGTACTGTGCTAACCTTATCTGCTGAGAGCATTTCTTAAGTGAAACAGGTGGAAAAGATTTGCAAAATCTTTTTTTTCATGGGAAGGGTTGGAGAAAAAAGAAATCATCCTACCCATAGCACGTTTTTATTCTTGTGAGGTCTGAACTCATGTAAGGATTTATGGAACTGGTAATACAATGCTACCATCATATAAAGGCTTTCAATGCTAAGATATTCATTCCTTCTGAAACAATACTTGACACATAGGCCAGGCAATCTCTCAAAAGTGTGTGCACAGTTTCTGTGCATATTCATGTTGTTGTTTTCTGGTACAAATAGTTCTGCATGCATAACCATATACAAATTTAGTATGATTAATTATTCAGACACCACTAGGAAGTGCTAAGAGCCATAGGAAAAAAAAAAGTGCACAAGGTCTTTGCTCTACAGATTTTTTGCAGAGAAAAAGCAAGATAGGAAGGAATTGTGAAGGCCAGGTCAGTAATGTAGGTCTATAAATTTAGTGTAGGAAGGCTGCATCCTCCCTTTTAATATATTCTGAACTTTTGCATTCTCTAGCTTGTCAAAGAAAAAATGGGATAAATATTTATCTTCCCCAAATGATCTCTGGTTAGGCTTATCTTGACTATAGATTGAAAATCAAAATATAAATCATGAGCCTTTCTTATGCAAATACCCATTGTTAACATTTGTCAGACACAGAGGGAAAACACTCAAAGTCGTCTCTTGTCTTTATGGAGGATGAAAACAAACCACACAAGTAAGTAATACTGAAAGTGCTAATAATCTTTGAAGCTTTCGAGCAGCATTGAAACCTGAAGGTGAACTGTCTATAAAAATAAATAAAAAAACTTGGCATATGCTTGGCATACTAATGACCCAAAGCCACCATTTTGTAGGAATCTTCAAAAACTAAAAGATTTTCCAAGCACTGGAATTGGCTGACCAGGGAAATGGAGGAGTCACCAGCTCTGGAGGGATTTAAAAGATGAGCAGATGTGGCACTTATGGACGTGGTCTAGTGGTGGACTCGACAGCTCTGGGTTAACAGTTGGACTGGACAATCTCAAAGTTCTTTTTCAACCTAAATGATTCTATGATTCTAAAAGTAACCCTGGCACAATGGCAACTAGAATTGTGGGATTTCATTTCTGTTTCTGTTGTAAAGCATGATCTCCGAGAGAGAAAAAAAAAGGCAGAAAATGGGAAAGTTTACATTGGCCACATTAGGAGGAAGTCAGAGGAAAGCTAAATTAGGTAATTGAGGAAATATTTCAGACTATTCTCTATCCCTGGAGGGCTCTAAGTTTCTTTTTTGAAAGCTATCACTTTGTAAATATGAGGTACTTGGAATTCTTAAATTATTACTGTCACCAACTTTTCTGACTGGCATACTTGAGAGGCTTTTCTGACTGGCATACTTGGCTGAGAAGGGCTAGTGAAGGGATTTTGTAATATTTTTCTTCCTCCTAATTTGGAGAATATTACTTAGCTCTTAATCACAGCTTCATAAACATGGCTGAATAGTACCATCACAATCTCAATGACTATGGTGGAAGAGGATAGTATCTAGATAAACCAAAACATGTTCTGTATCTATGAACATGGCAGTCTTGACACTTTCTAGTTTTGAATCTGTCTGATTTCCTTCCTTCCTTCCTTCCTTCCTTCCTTCCTTCCTTCCTTCCTTCCTTCCTTCCTTCCTTCCTTCCTTCCTTCCTTCCTTCCTTCCTTCCTTCCTTCCTTCCTTCCTTCCTTCCTTCCTTCCTTCCTTCCTTCCTTCCTTCCTTCCTTCCTTCCTTCCTTCCTCCCTCTTTCCCTCCCTCCCTCTTTCTTCCCCTTCCTTTCTTATCCAGTCTGGCAACTACTTTTTCACTTAAAAATGCTCAAATTTCTTACTTTTTTATGTATTACATAGAAAAGTGGATCCCTGAGCACTTGAGAGACTCATTTTTTGCATGCCTTTGACATCAATCATAAAATGCATATAGCAGAGAAATATATAGAGAAGCCTCCCAGCTGCAGCAGGCAGCTTAAAACAAGAATTGAGGCTGTGTCTACAGGAGAAATGGGTACTTGGGTCTTCCATTGTTCCCTTATTTAGTGGTAGCAGGCCTGGTGGTCTTGAATGGCATGGTACCACAGTGGAAGTCAACAAGAATTCCCAGTCAAGAACAGAAAAAGTCTAAGTAGGTGTCTGTAAAGTAGACCAAGTCTTTCCTACATCTCTCCTTTAGTGCTCTTCTCATGTCACTTAAAAACCAGATCACTTTGGACAGTCAGAAGTTTTAATCCTTCTTTCTCTACATTTTGTTCACTTTTTGTTCTTAAAAAAGGAACCATAGTCTGCAAAGGAGACCTTCAGTTTCCATCCCATACTTCCATATGGATGAGAAGAGATGAAGGATGAGCATACTGAGGTTGCACGGCTGTGCTCTGATCCATCATTGCAGAGAATGCAGGGGTGCGCTTGCACAGAAGTGTTGCCTTTCCTGCATTGTTTTTGTTCATTTTCAAGCTGAGAGAGCCCAGAAGGGCTCTGCAGTGTGGAATTTTTCTTCACTCGGGGTCACCAAATGTGGTGGTGTTTGCAGGGGTCCCAGGATGAGGGAAGAGAAGAGAATCTTGATTCCATGTTTCAGAAGGCCAACTCATCACTTCATTATATATATTATACTATATAAAAGAAAATGATATATTAAAACTATACTAAAAGAATAGAAGAAAGGATTTCATCAGAAAGCTAGCAAGGAATAGAAAGGAATGGAATAAAATTTTGTGACTCTCAGAGAGTCTGAGACAGCTGGACTGTGATTGGCCATTAATTAAAAACAACCACATGAGACCAATCAAAGATGCACCTGCTGCATTCCACAGCAGCAGATAATTATTGTTTACCTTTCGTTTCTGAGGCCTCTCAGCTTCTCAGGAGAAAAGATCCTAGCAAAATGATTTTTCATAAAATATCATGGCGACACTGCAGCTTTTGAGCTCTGCCAGGTTCTTGGTGGGTCCCTCCTGATCCAGGCAAGGATGTTTAGGTGCCCATGGGGGTGAGGGTGCTCTTGTTTCAGTGCTTATTTGACATGAGGTCAGCAACGTTGAACACAAGTCGTAAAGAGCTTGGCTGGGGAGAAAGTCCAAGTTCAGCTGCCTTTGCTGTGGGGCTGATGTCAGAAGGATTTACCCAGCTCTGGGGACTTTTGTTTGGAAAGACTGACTGCTTTTCCAGAGACAATGGCTGCACTGGGGCTGGGGCTGGGAGCAGTGGGAGACAGGCCCACGGCTGCTGAATGGGCCCAGCCGCTGTGCAGATGGAGGGATCAGCCAGCAAAACAAAAGTAAAGCTGCTGCCAGCACATTGCTGAAAGCAGAGGGGCAGGACAATGTGCCTGGGCCGGCGTGGGAGCTGCCTGGGTGGGACCCTGGAGTCAGGGGCGCTTTGCAGTGGTGCTGGTTCCCTGAGAGGAAGAGCACAGCCCTCATTTCAAACAGGGAAAATGAAAGCAGGCCTGGCTGCTGACTCTCAGCCTCACAAGTGTCAAATCTCAGCAGGGACTGACATTGCCCTCATACCTGCCCAGCCACTTCTGTAAGGTTTTACTGCATAGCAGGGTTCCAGTGAAATTGCTAGGATCTGTCCTTCACTGAAGCAAATCCTGTGCCTCTGTGGGCAGGCTGTGGCTTCCAAGGATTTTGTGATTTTGTTCCCAGAGGCTAAAATGGTATTTGTAAATCACAAATTCACAAGGTTAGTTGAATAAGGCATCTTTGCAGGTAGAGTGTTTGGTTTCCCACTGCTCCAAGTGAGGGGCACAGCCACCACAAGCCAAGCACTGATTGCACACAGAGACAAAATCTCTGCCTTTTGTCACACAGGTCTGGGCCAGGCTCATGTCAGCTGTCCTGGGGCAAGGCCCCAACATGGCTGCCTGCTGGGAGGAGCAAGGTACCAAACACTGTGGAGGAGTGCCTTGTTGTCTGGTCAGCCCAGTCATTCATAAAGATGCTTTTTCATAGAATCATAGAGTGTTTTTTTGGGTTGGAAGGGACCTGAAAGATCATTTAGTTCTATCCACCCTGCCATGGGCAGGGACACCTTCTGTTAGACCAGGTTGTTCAAAGCCCCATCCAACCTGGCCTTGGTTGAATTGCTTTTTTTGCTCTTGGAAAAAAATTCTTCCTTTTGAAGACACCAAAATATCTTCTTTTGCCCTGGTGGTGCACTAGGTCATGTGTGTCACTAAAGTTTTAACTCTTACAGTGGAAGGGTTGGCCAGTACCATGCCAGGAGATGACTTTAAGGGAAACAGCAATGATGTAGGCAGTCCTCTGGGCTGCTTTGAAGTATTTCTAGGATTTCACTCTAAAACTTACAGGACTTCTAATTTTTAGCCTTAGTTAATTTTGGCCAGATTTTGACCATTGAACCAACTTCCATAGTCTGCCTTTATTTTTTGCCTTTATCTCCACAGTGAATTTAGAGAAGGCACCAATATAATCCCTCTGCCTTCATTTTGGAAGACTAAAGCTGAAGACTTTTAGCCTTGTTTTCTAATACAGGTTCAAAAATCCCCAGTTCATGGTAGTTTTTCTGTTCCAGACCTTAGCCTAAGAATATTCTTGTAAATTTTAGCCCCAAAAGGACTGTGGGATTTTATGTGATACATCCCTGAATGTTTTATTAGTTCTACTAGGCTAACATAAATGTGTTTATGAATATGTAGAGTGCATGTACATGTGCATACTGCAGGTTTGGTGTCTGGGAATTGTTATACATATCACATTTTATACTTATCTATATTTTCCAAAACAGTTTGGTTTATTTTTAACTCCTTTCAAAGAACACAAGTGACTTTGTAATTTGGAGAGTCCCAAATCAAAATTATATATCACAGTTCATATAGAAAAGGCACCAAATACAGCCTTGGAAATCCCACTAATCTCTGGTTTTCATCTCTTAGAAAGAAATACTTCCTGAAGTAATTTTACCCCTGCCAGAGAAGCAAGTGAAAAAAAGTGTTTCCAGGGAAGTTGGTATTTCAGAGATACAGAGTTTCAGAAGAATTAAAAAAGGTTACTCTTTTAATTGCAGAGAGTATTCCTGACCTGAATGGTGGGACATTTGAAAATAGGTTTTTAAAAGCAGTGTTTTTGAGTGAGAGCAGATAGAGTAGAAATATGTTCATGAGCAAATGGTAGCAGCAGCTGGAAATGCCCCAGTTTTCCACCATGGTCCTGTGAGGTGAGCCCTTCCCAGCTGATCCCTGGTGCTCAAAGCTCCTGCCGTGCTGCCCAGTGGGGGAATCCTTCTGTCTTGGCTTCCATGGGCATTAGACATGCTGGTCCTTAATACTGCCTCTATTTAGAGGCTGAATATCACCACACTGAACTCCAAAGGCCATTTTCTTCCAAAGCCAGTCTCTAACACTAATGTTATTTAGTGTGTAAAAATACTGTGTTTTCTATCTCTCTTTTTACAATGCAGTGGTTTAACTGGTGGCAAGTGTAGTGAACCCAGCCTGTGGCACTCTTCAGTTTCCCAGAGAGATCCTGGAAACATATATGGACTCCTGTTATGTACTGACTTAGAGCTGACCAAGATCTAGCTTGTCTTGCCTCAGTTCCACTCTGCCGCTTTGCTGGCTACCCACAAGTTCAATTGGTAATTATGTCAAGAAGAGAGGACTTTGCCAAGTGGAAGGAAGCTTGGGCTGTGTGCACATATTTCCCCAAACATGTTTATGACAGCTTTGCACTGCCAGACTATTTATCAGTGACTCTAGTCCCAAATCTTCCTATAAACAGAATGATAGTCATTTAAGATAACTAATCTCAGCAGTAAGGCAAGGGCTGCTTTCTAAAGTTTTGCATCATAGGGAAGGTCCATCTGCTTCTATAAAACAGAAGTGAAGACTTGTAATGTGGCAATATCATTCTCCTGATGATTACACCAAACAAGGAGCTCTCTTAAGAGATCTTCCTACTTTCCTGTGATGTGATTCCCTAGAACTCTCCAGGAAACTTCCAAGGCTGTCATATTGCCAAAAGTTCAAGAGCTATTAGATTGGGAAGGAGGGCATCCCAACTGATTGATATGATGTGCCTATTTCAACAGATTATGGCAGGTCCCCAGAGCCAAAGGTGTTAATGTGACCTTGACATCGTGTGGTGTTTAATGGTCAAGTGAGGTTTCAGAGTTTGAGCACAGAAATCTCTGACTGCTTGGGCATGTTGCCAACAACTTCCATTAAAGTCTCTGGCTTATAAAGACTTCACATTATCACATAATACTCACTTTACCATACTACATTGCTAAACATACAGATGAAAAAGCAGGGGAGCAACTGAAGGCATCCTGAAAGATGTTTTATGGACAGATCTCATTTTCCTTCTGAAGTACATTCTGTTTTCCTTTAGCTATGGAGGTTTACAAGGAAAATCCAGTTTAGAAACTTAGAATTAGCATTAAATATAGCATTAAAGATCATCCTGTTGGAAGGCAAAGTCACCCAAGATAAGCTGGAGTAGTTACTGCTGCTTTTTTTAGAGAACAGCATATTCTTGCTTGAAAGATAAAGAAAGAAAAAAAGGCAGATAGAAATTCTAAAAAAATGCTACTTCCATTGCTATTTCTTGGCAGCCTCAGCACGGGAAGAAGGCTGAACACAGCCTTATCACTCACTCCAAGACTTGGCAAATTAGGACCAGCATTAAGCTGCTCATGACTTCTTTTAGCTTTCTTTTTGGTTATGAGCTCACTAAAAATTGTCAATGAAATGCTGTTGACAGCTGGCTGGGCTTCCTTAGACAAAAAGAGAAAAGAGAGAATTAAGATGTGGAAGAGTCTTTCCTTTTTGCTTCGAGCTGGGACTAGCATTCATAGTACAAATTTTTATTTTCATAAATAGTTGCACTTAAAAAACAAAGTTTCATTGGTTTCCCTGAAAGTTTTTGTGTGTCAGGAGCAGGGAGGGAGCAGGATATTTTGGTCTGGCCTAGACATGGACTGAAAACAGACAGTGGGGAGCATCTTCAGATGCACAACTTCTTTGCTGCATTTACTAAACCTCCATCATTGAAAGAGCAGCCTGGCCCCAGCTTAGCATCAAGCTTTAGGGAAAACACTTGGGGAAGCCTGTCTTGGGTCACCAATGCATGGTCAGTAATTCATCCATTTGTTTGACATAGTCATGGTGTGGGCAAGAGTCACAGGCTCAGGAACTGAGGCTGGATGAGGCCTGCCACTGAAAGAGGAACAGGTTCAGACCCTTCCCAGAAACTGTAGCCAGAAGATTTGTTGCATCTTTTAATTCATTAAAAATGTTTATATTAGAGGGTCTTTCATTTTGTCCATATATTAATGAACTGATCCAGCTTTCAGTTTACAGTTGGCAAAGAAGACTTGCCTACCTTGTCGAGGTTGAAATTGAATGGATTTCCTGGAGGTGGATGAAAAGGGAGTTTTTTCAATTGAGGGCATTGTGGCAGGTGGCCACATTGCAAAGGAGATCTTTTTATAACCATTAGAATCGATTTTTCCTTGGTGCTCTGCCTCTGCTTGTCTTAAATCACCTCTATTAGGGGGCAAGCACCCAACATCCATCATAATTACAGCCACAAGAGTTTGACCTCATGTGCATTTTAAACTTCTGATTGTTGTGAGCTGGTTTCAGGCACCTAGTGGATTTCCTTCTCTTCAGAAAATTGCTTTAGGTTGTAATGTGCGAGAAACAGGGCTGAAGTTGCACACACACAATTTAATTTGATCAAATCAAATCAAATAATTTGTCAAAGGAAGAATGGATATAGACATAAACTTTGATGACACTCAAATAAGAAAACAAAAATTAAAAATGTGTGCCCAGTGGTGCACCACAGTTCCACACCTGCACCATCTCATGCATCTCTGCATACACATTTTCAATGCCAATGTGAGTATCACAGTGTGCATTTACAAAGCCAGTTTGAATGCTAGGTTTCATTTACACAGGACTAAACATAAAAATGACTGTCTATCTGTCATCTTTCTCTCTCCCTCTCTGCAGGCATATCAATGATGAAATGAATTGCAGAAATTTACGAGCAAAAAATCTCATGAAAATTGGAATGGGTTATGCAATAAACATTTAACTGCATACATAGAAGTTTATTGGTGCATCATTGCGTCTTTCAACACAGAATTTGAGGTTATGAAACATGAATAAACATTGTAATTGTGAAGTTTCTAGATACAAGCAGTTGGAGATTGATAGTGAGGCTTGAGAAAATGGCTATTTGACTTTTTCATGGAATTAAATAGACTAGTAAGAAAAATCTGATGGAGTGTATAAATTTAGAAATTACCAGAACAAATTAAACATATTCCTATGTTTAAAAAACAATTGCTTGATTTATTCTGACTATCAGAAGATGATGAATCCAGACTCTTCTCATTGGTATCTTGTGACAGGACAAACTCAAATGACAGGAAATTTCATCTGAAAATAAGAAAAAGCTTTTCCATGGTGAATGTGATGAAACACTGCAGCAGGTTGCCCAGTGAGGTTTTGTAGTCTCCATCCATGGAGATCTTCAGAACCCAGCTAAACATGGCTGTGAGAAACTGGCTGCAGCTGCCCTGCCCTGAATAAGGGTGGGCCTGGATGTGCTCCAGGTGTGCTTTCCAGCCTCTGCCTGAGCCTGATCCAGAGAGTTTCTGTCCCCTGTGGGTCATCAGCACTGTACCAGAAAACATTTCTTCTGGGGGGCTATCTGAAAGCAGTCTGGCTTCTGCTATATGTCTAGAAGCTGGGCACTTAAATTTCAGCTGGTTACCTGGCCTCTGTTATGGTCAGTGTCAGTTTATGGAAGAGCCACCCCTTCTGTGTTCTGGCTGTTTAAGGTGGATGAGGATGTATTATCTTGTGAAGGTCTCTGTTCTTCTTTCTTGACCAACTCAGAAACAGACATCTGGCTTTTAGATTCCCCCAGTTGGGTGATTCCTACCACGAGTTTTTCTCAATGCCTGCCCAGCTATGATGTACACAAAATTAGCAAGCACCTGGGAAAATACCAACCATAAATGCACAGTGCCAGCTGCACTTTCTCCCTGTGCAGAGTGGGAATGGTGTCACTGAGCCAGGTTTGTAAAGCATGTCAAGAGCTGAGAACAGACATTCCCTGGGGGACTCTGGCTCTGTCTGCACAGCAGTAGTTCAGGGTAGCAGGAGCAGGCTAACAAAAATTAAAAGTCAGTGCCGAAAACTTGTCCCTACACTGTGCCTGTTGCAGGGGCTTGCCAGACCCAGTCTTGCAGACTGAACACCCTTCAGCAGCTGGAATATGTTAGATGTGTTTCTCAAGCACATCCTGCAGTTTGGTTTTGTATGAAAGTAATCCAGTTTGCATGCTCTCAAGCCCTCAATGATGTTAACTAAGATATGTGTGAGAATAGGAAGGAAATTCACTCTCAAAGCACATTTGTGACCAGGCCACAAAAATGCAGGCATACCTCATGAAAGTTAAAGATCAAAATAATTAAAAATAAAAAAGAGCAAAAATTGACAGTGCATTGCTTTTATATTACTAAGAGAATCATCTTAAGACACAGAAGATGATACAGTAGGAGATGAGTTAATTAGTACATAATATAGACTCATGATTCACAGAATGGTTTGAGTTTGACAGGGCCTTAAAGATCACCTGGTTCCAAATCCTCCTGCCACAGGCTGGAACACCTTCCTATAGACCAGGCTGCTCAATCCAGTCTTGCCTTGAACACTTCCAAGGTAGGGGCATCTGCAGCTTCCTTGGGCAATTTGTTCCCGTGCCTCACTACCCTCACAGTAAAGAATTTCTTTCTAATATCTAATTCAAACCTACTCTCTTCTGGTTTAAAGCCATTGCCTCTTGTCCTATCCCTACGTGCCCTTGTCAGAGGTTCTTTTCCAGCTCTCCTGTAGCCCTCTTTAGGTACTGAAAGGCCACAATAAGGTCAGCTCAGAGCTGTCCCTTCCCCAGGTTGAAACAGCTCCAACTCCCAGCCTGTTCTTATAGGAGAGGTGCTCCATCCCTCTGATCATCTTGGTGGCCTCCTCTGGACTTGCTCCAGCAGGTTGATGTCCTTGTGCAGAGGGCCCCAGAGCTGGGTGCAGCACTCCACCTCTTTTGATGCAGCCCAAGAGCCATTTGACTCTCTGAGCTGCCAGTGCACATTGCCCAGCCATGTCCAGCCTCTCACCCACCAGCACCACAAATCCTTCCTGACTGGGCTGCTCTTGATTCATTCATTGCCCAGTCTGGATTGCTACCAGGGGTTGCCCTGATCCAGGTGCAGCACCTTGCACATGGTTTTCTCAAACTGCATGAGGCTCACATGGGCCCACTTATTGTCCAGGTTCCTTTGAATGGTATCCCATCCTCCAGGAGTGTCAGACATACATGGTTCATTCTGCCTAAAATGTCATTTCAGAGGTACTGAAATTGTTCAAGAAAAGGGATTAGATTTGATTAGTATTTTTGACAGAAAAGAAGAGGCAGTGAGATTGAACAAAGTCAAAACATTTCATTGCAGCAATATTCTGAACACAAAAATATGTCATTTTCAGATTTGATAAATGAAACTTTTCAACCTTTAATTCTAAAACAGTGTATTCATTTAAATATATGATCTGAATTTTGTAAAGTCATAGAGGAAGATTTTAAACTGTACTAAGTATACCAAAACAGAAGCAAGGATTTTGTTTTAGTTTAATGCAATATAATCTGCATCTTTTTGTGATATATGAAATATTTCTTCTTTTTTGCTGGGGCTGTAAAGAAAGACTTTTGGATGAATAACAGGTGTTTAGGTTGATCATTGAATGTATTTCCTATCCATATCACAATTTTATGTGGCATTTATTCAGCTCTTCGAAATGCAACTGTGAGTTTTGCAGACAAGAAGATAATTTGCTATGGGTGAACTCTATAGATAATTTTCTAACTTCATTTCTGAAAAAAAAAATAAATTAAAAAGCCCCAGAGGATATGATATGGGAAATCCTGCCTAGTTTTGTGGCACAGATTTTGACCACACATGCTTATATAGATAACTGTGGCTTCTCTGCTCTTGTACAGCAGGAGTTTCCAGAAATGTCACAGTTGTGCACTGTGAATATTCTCATACTGTGATTTTCACTACTGGATGTTGGGTTTGCTTCTCAGTAGTGAGCTACCTGGGCAGCCACAGCTCAGGCATGGACTTCACAACCTTTAGTTCCACTTCCATTGTAAATGCAATAAAGCTTTTATTTCAAGTGGATGCTTGTAACAAAATAGGATCAGTTTCCTTCCATCCTTTTCATAGATGTTGCCATTGTTTATTTTGTGGCTAACAACTTCACCTGTGAACAGATCCACACCCTGCATCAGTCTGCAGATAGGGTGGTCAGCACCTGGCAGAGGAGTTTTGTGTGCAGCTTTCCCCCCATTTAGATGTTGCTTTTCACCATTGTTCACATACCCTACCAGTTGCCCAAAAATGGTGTGCAAGCACTCTATTACTAAAGGTGCCATGATGTGAGTCCATCCCAAGGCAAGGGGCCCTGCTGGTGGCAATTTGGTGTCATTGCCTTTGTCTGTGGTGTGACCCAAAGCAGGCACTCCTGGCACTGGGAAAGGGAAGGTAGGAGGTGGAGTGGAGCTACTGACCTTTACACTCTTCCCTTACAGTGAAAAGGATGGATTCACCCATTGGTGCAATCCCTCTTGGTCACACATGATGTTTCCAGAAATACACAGAAGAGAAGATTTCCCTAAAAATGCAAACAAGATATCACAGAAATTCACACGTACATTTTGCATGACCTCTGCTTCTGTCTTGAATCACCCAGCTTATTCAAAATTGGAGGGCCTGGATCTCTCTGGGTGGCATGTTCCATCCTGCCACGGAAGGAGAGAACACTGGCACTCACCTATAATGTATTGTAATGTAGGTCATGCATGTTGCAGCATAGCAGCTGAGCAAATGAGAGTACTGCCAAATGGGTCTGTGCATGGTCCTGAGAGGAACAACAGTTTGCTTTATTGCCACCTCCATACTTCCTCCTTTTTTCATTCTCCCCTCTCTCCAAATCCAATGAGGTACATGGCTGTCAAAAAATGTGCTGGTTCTGTTTTCTGTTGGTGCCTACTCACTTGAGAGCCTAGAGAGTTTAGATACCTGCAGCACACACAAAGTTCAGACTCTGGCTCTTTGAAATATGCACTGCTTCAACTTCTGTCCTTACCTCTGTGTGTTCTTGATGTACACACAGCTCTTGATGAATTGGAGGGAGGAGATGCTCTGCTGTGTTTTAGGTTGGCCATGTATCAGACTAAGACACGGACTGCTTGGGGCACACTTGTAATTTATATGTGAATGTGTGTTGGTGTGGGTCCAAGCAGGGATTTTACTGAGTTTTTTGAAGGGTTTTGAGTGTGGCTGACTCTGCATCAGAGCAGAACCAGAATGCTGGCTTTGCAAAGCTCTTGAAAGCCTGAGGAGATGAAGTCACAAGCAATGGTTACCTTTACTGGTAGGAATTGAGGAGACAGCCATATTAGTCAGGTGGCACTGTTGACATGGAAGGTGTATGGTAGAGGGGCCTTCGCTGTGTATATGTCTCAGTGACTTAAGAGCATGTGGGACTCCTAGTGAACAAGACATTGAGGTGTCTTGGAGGAGAACATATTGATGAAAGTCAAATTCCTCACTGGTATTCCATGGGAACTAGGAAAAATGTTTGTACTGCAAGAAGCCAAGTCAGTAACTCCATCTTCAAGTTGCTTTTCCTCTGCTGTTCAGAAAGAAGCTGGAGGAAAGGCAGAGGGATGTAGTGCTCGTGCTCAGCACTCACGTGGCATTGTGAGGACCTGGGAATATGTGCCATGGGTTGCTCTGTCACAAAGGCTTATCTTCACAGCACACAGCTACTTCTCCCAGGGTGCAGCAGAAGTACAAGCCAGCCCTGATAAGGGAGGAAAAAAAAAAAGCAGAAGTTAGCATCAAATGTCCTTTTTCATTTCAATTGCTTTCCAGGTTGCCATGCACCAAATTGTCTGTTTATTTGCCCCTGGAGCACTTAGTTCTAGTGTGGATGATGATATACTACTTTTTTGGCCCTGTTTGGAGACAATGAGTGGGTGTGTTTGTTCTGGTAGCTCTAGGGTAAGAAATAGCAAAAGAGGTACCATCTCCTGTGTAGCTGGGAGGCAGGTGAGCACTGATTCTGTTATTACAACAGACTCCATCCTGGGGTTTGCCCTCTCCATGCTTGGACATGCACAAAAAAGAGGAAGAGCAGGGAAATGAATAAATGGAAACAGAACAGCAATACTGAGCACGTTTAAATGTTTAATGTTATTTTCAAGGCAGCCTCTTTCATTTCACAAAGGACACTGCTGCTTGCATGTTCAAGAGTAATTCACCCATAAAACTTAGCCCATTGCCAGGATGGGATATAGGTGTCACTTCCCAGTACACTGCACTGCTTTACAAATTATTGTGTCTTTTTAGGAAAAGAAGGAAAAAGTTCTGAGTTGGGTGCTTAAAACTCTGAGAAATGTACTTTCAGTGAGAGGATAATCTTTTGACTCTCAGAAAACAGCAGATTTGAAGCCAGTCACTGAGCTTGCCCCCAGAGTGTTCTAGGCCACAATGGAACTATTTCTGTTAAAACTGCAAGACCATAATGTCTCCAGATCTCGTTGGAAGCAGCAAAGAGGAAAGCTTAATTTTCATACTTGGCTAGGGCAGTTTTAGTTAGATTTCTGGTGGCAGCTTCTTCACCTCTTCACCTCACCCATTATTCCCACAGGGTGACTTGGAAGGCATGCAGTGGAAAAGTTGTTTATAATTCACTGCTGAGCCCCACAGAAATGTCCACAGATTGGCACAATCTAAAATGCAGGGGCACAGACATTTTCTTCTCCTGTCTCATACTGTCTCTTAGCCAAGACTGAGTTTCAAATCCTGTCACTTGAGATTGTATCATTCTCTCTGCTGACTTTCCCTTGAAAGGAAGGATGCTTCCTCTCCAAGTCCCTAGAAGCCAGAGGGGAAAGACAAGAAAAACTGGAAAAAAATAGGCCATCTTCCTAGATTTGCCCTCAAACCTAAAACAGACCTATAAACCACAAAGTCGGTGTCTCCGAAGATAGAGGGGCCCCTCAGGCAGAAGCCGTCGCTGGCAGCCAGGGATGAAGGTGCTGGAGGGTGCAGGGGGAGCCCATGGGCAAACCCTGTCTGCAGAGGGCAGAGGGAACTGCCAGGCACCCACAGCTGCCTCCAGCTCTGCTTTTGGTGCAAAGGGGAGCAGCAGCTGGCCCAGCTCCTGGGAAACCCACACCCTGCATTGCTGCCTATCTATTGCTGCCCTCCCAGCTGACTGCAGCTTGTGCCCCGAGGAACAGCACAGTTCCCCCCATGTTTTGTGATCTTATCTGGGGAATTCTGGATGTTTTCTTTCGCTGGGCTGGCTTGGTTTTGTTTGGTTTATTTTCTAGGACAGCACATTTCCTGAGAAGATCAAATTAAGATGCATCACTAACTGCATTTTTTGTTCCTTCATTGTTTTCTTCCAGTCCTCATTTTCTCATTTTCTTTCTTTGTGGATAGATTTTAGGCATGATACTCTGTGACACTGAAAGCAATTTATGAGCTGGAAGAACGAGTAAACCACAGGAAACTAACTGCAATTTAGGAAAGACTGGGAAAGCAGGGAGGCAAGCAGCAGCTGTTATCACAACTGAAATGGGTTGCAGGACACAGCTGATGGTTTCTGTGGGAGAAGCAGGACTGTGCACAGATAAGCTTCCATAATCATCAAGAAACTAAAGGGAAGAAAATTTGAGTCCATAGGCAATATTCAAGAGGATTTCATTGTTGCCTGTTGGCTCACCCATTCTTGGGTTAAATAAGTCTGGGATGAGATGGAAAAATGTGCCACAGGGACATGCTTTGATTCTTTTCCACTATAACCAGTCTGCAAGGTCTTGCAGATTTGTTTTCCTATATGAGAAGAAAAATAAATATTCAAGAGTGAATGGACTGACAGATACCAGATCCTTAAAAAGGCTAACTTGTTTCATGTCTCTGGTTGTAGGCAGGTCATACACATCTGTGCTTTTCTGCACGTGCTTGTTACACATCAAAATAAACCTCATAGCCCTGGTTCATTGAGGTGTACATGATTCATTCCAATGGAGTTGGTCAAATGACTAATTTTCTTACAGTTAGGCATGTTCTTGAATACCTTCTTGAAACAAGACTAATGTTTCACCTTTAGCACAGAAAATACATTGGGGAAAAAAAAATTAAGGGATTTTACTCAGATTTTGGAGAGCAGATAGGAAAAGTTTCTTTCCTGTGAAATAAAAATATATTATATCTTTAAAGAAGATCCCTACCCATATGCAAAATATAAGATAAAGAAGACTAACTTGAGGGCAGTAACATGGCTGCTGGCACGGTCACGTGTTTTAGAGAAATTCTGTGGTAGGCAGTGTCACCCAGGTGCAATGTCAGCCACAGAAAAAGTAACAGAGCTACAAATACCAGAGTTCATGTTGTGTCATAGAGCAGTGAAAAAACAGGGAGCAAAGCATTCCTGCATTTTCAACAGTATCAGGGGCTCTTGTGTTTCATATGGAAGAGGGAAAGGTGCACAGTTAGAGGTTTGACATGGTTTAACTGGAGGTGTAAGTTGGCAACCCCAGCCTATGGACACTTGCATAGTTTTCCTCATCCTGTGGTGCACAGGAGATGAGACACAGTAACCTAAGGATCTCCACTGATTTACTGAAACCACTCGAGCTGAGTTTGCACCAAAGGGAGTTTCAAACGGTGAGCTGAGGAAACCTTTAGTCCCATGTGTGTGAGTAGTGTCTAATTTTTGTGTGTTAACTAATTTTATCAATTATCACTCTTCAGAGTCTTTATGTTCTCCTTGTGTCTGATGAAACCTTTCAGGATTTCTATCTCTTCCATTATTTTTGGTTTTCATACCTAAATCATGGGTTTTTTTCTATATGGTTTCCCAGCTTCTGTGATTCTCCTTGCCCCTCTCCTCAGCCATGTGAGGTTCACACTCAAATTATCGAGTTCCTGTGGAGCTTTTCTACAAGTACAGACCCTTTTCTACTAATTTTTTTTTCAAGGTATGGTGATCTACCAGTGGGTTAACCTACAGGGTGACTATTATGTATTTAACCTTTAGCTCTTTGTGAAAGAAGCACATCACTTGTAGAATGTCTGAGTTAATGAACAAGAAGTGTCTTGTTTTTTTCTTTATCTAGGAACCATTTCTTTTCATTCATATTGGCTTAGTATTGCCTCTCTTCCCCTCTTTTTTAAGATGAGCAGCAAGGAGCTTAACGGTCAGAGAATGGCATCAGTTTGGTGTCTCCTGTAAGACTCCTGTAAAACTGTGAGGTAGTTGACAGTGCTAGGGAGTTTCTGGGGAGAGCCTGGATACTGTAGTATCTGTAGATACTGATGCTTCATAGTTTCCATCTATGAAGCAGCTGCTCCTGTTCATGTCCACACATTGGACACATCATGGTGAATGATAAAATGGTGCAGAGCCCTTCTGTAGAGTCCTGAAGTGCTGGCTGCCCCTTTCTCAGCCAGCAGTGCAGAGATGTCTGCAGCAGCTACACACCATGACACAGCACAGCTGCTCCTCTGAGAGTCCTCCTCCAGCTGCTAATTCATCATTCATCATTGCCCACAAAACATACCCATAGAAGCCTTCAAGGCACAGCATTTTCTTAATTTCTGGTCTGCTGTTCTTTTTCTTCCTCACTTTCCCAAACAAATAAACCCCAAATCCCTGAATGTATTGACTTGATGACATGTCTGGGCAATTATGTCAGTAGTGATGTCACTGATACAATACAGATATATAAATGCATAAAGCATGCTTTTCTGGCCAATTGCCCTGAGGAGTATGCTGTGTAGATTGAGACATCTAAAGACTGTATCAATTAAAGAAACATTGAACCTAAACAATCTGGTGATGGAAGGATGAAGTTAATATGCATCTGGTTTAGCTTGCATTGGCCTTATTGAATTTCCCATCTTTTTTTTTTTTTTTTTTTTTTTAATACAAGCACAGACTCACAGGATGTTAAGGGCTGGACTGGACCTTAAAGATCATCTTGTCCAAACTCCCACTGCCATGGGCAGGAACACCTACCACTAAACCAGGTTGCTCAAAGCCTTATCCAATATGGCCTAGTACACTGTCAGGGTTGGGTCATCCACCCTCTGGCACCCTGTTCTAGTATCTCACCACCTTCACAGTAAAGAATTTCTCCCCAAAATCTAGCCTAAATTTCCTGTCTTTCAGTCTGTACCCATTACGCCTTGTCCTATCACTACAGTTCCTGGTGAAGAGTCCCTCTCTAGCTTTGCTCTGGACCCAAAGCAACACAAGCTGGAGACTTCATCTCAACAATGATTAAAGGATTGTCATCCCCAATTTATTGTCACATTTCTTCACCAAGTTTCTTGTCCATCTTTGGGTGCCATTTGGGCTCAGGCTAAGTGAGTTTGGTCACCTTCCCTCACTGATGCTCTCTGCCCATACTTGCTTCCCTTTGGGAATAGAAGAGCATCTCTGCCCATTCTAAGTTTCCTTTACTGTGTCACCTCTCAGACTGGGACAAAGCCAGGCTATACAAGAGCCCCTGTGCTCTACTGTAACCACAGGTTCCTCTCCTGTACAACTGCTGCTGGCCCAGATGGTTCTCTGTCAACTACTAATGCAGCTAATTCTCCCAACCTTCATGTAGAAGTTTTTCTTCTCCAAACTGAATTATAGTATGTTATTTTCAGACTGTTTTTCCAGCCTGAATTGTACTCCTGTCCTCTGGGGCAAGGGCAGCCTCCTCCAGTGTGGTATTATCAGGAGATCTTGCTTCCCCCCCCTTTTAAAGTAAAGATTCACGCTTACCCTTTTGCAGCCTCTTCAGCCATCTACAAGTTCTCAGGGATGACCACTAATGAGCCTGTTAATACTGCCTCTGTTAGCTCTCTAAGTACTTTTGGATTGATTTCCTCAGACTCATGTGATTTAAGAGGATCTGTCCTCTTAAGTACTTTCTAACCTGATCTTTCCATGACCCAAGCTGAGGTCATTCCCTTCGTAGGGGCTCGTTGTTATAGAAACATTATTGCTACTGACCTTTTTTTTGGTAAACATTAATATAAGCAAGACATTAAACACTTTTAACAAGTTTAAAACTCCTTTTTAGACATGAGCTTGTCTCCAATAGAGGAGGCTGTTCTGAAACCCATGGCTGGCAGGGAGCAAGGTCTCAGGCCAGCCTTTCAAGCAGGTTTTTCACTCTGAGTAAGCCTTTCAGTTAAATGTTCTGGCCCAGCTGACAGGACAAGTACTGAAATGTGTGCCCCATTCCTCTTCTCACATGGCCAGTGTTCTCAGAGCAGGAGCAGGGAGCAGAGAACCACTCTCTTCCCACTTGCTGTGGTATGGACTGTCCCGCAGACTGTTTGTTCAGGTGGTGCTGGATTATCATTATCAGACCTCACACTATAAAAAACTGAGTTTCTATGCTTTGAATTAAAAGAGTGATGACACAACAGATTAACTTTTTCCTATTTCACCTCCTGCATGTACCTATGCTCTTTTCCACTACCTACATCTAATAACAATAACAATAATGACAGAAAACAAAGCAAATTCACAGCCCATGCAGGAAGCGGCTCATGAGCCACACACTCAGTGTTATTTTTTATGTTGTGCTTGCCAAAACCAACACGAGTCTGCCTGAGGGATGTGAAAACATCTCGAATTTATTTGAAATAAGTATTTTCTGTGGCACCTCCCTCCTCTTCCCATACCATTTTGATGACCAGCCAGTCCATAAAAGTTTTCTGCAAACTCTGTTCTGAGGGAACAATGTGCAACAACTTCAACTTTGCATAAAAAGGCAAAGGGTTGCCTTGAAAACCAGTGCTATTTTTGACTAGTTTCTGGATAACAGCATTCATTAGTGCACTCCTTAGAAACAAGCAAGGTCCTTTCTGCAGTGGTTGTTTCTTGATGATTAAAGTGTGTGTGTGTGTGTGTGTGTGTGTGTGTGTGTGTGTGTGTGTGTCACCTCCTCAGTTCCTGGGAATCCAAGTGGCAGCCCTAAAGTAAGTGGCAGGTAGAGAAACACAAAGTCCTGGTCCCGTGTGATCCTCACTGAGCTGAGGATGGGTATTTGAAGGACAGATTCTGGCCACTATGATGTCAAACATGGCCATGGCTTTGTACAAACTGAGCATTCGACCTGCAAGATTTCTCTGCTCTGTTTTCAGCACTCTGCCTTTTCCCACTGTGGTGTTTTAAACATGGCAGGTGGATTTTCTTTGCCAGTGGAGAATTGGAGAGCAGAATCTCACTGGAAGTGCATGGTGGGCAGTGACAGGCTAATTTATCATGTCAGCCTTTGATGGCCATAGGTGTTTCATGAAGGTCATCATAGAAGTCCAAATTCTTGCACCAATTCTCAGCAGCTGGCTGCATCAGTGTTTTTTGCCAAAACTGTCAGTCAAAGACTAGAAATTTACCATGGTTATTATCTACTTTTTATAAAACAATTTCCTTTCCAATTTCTTAGCTTTATTTGGTGTAAGCTTGTTCCTGCAACCAAGAAAGCTAAAAGTACTGTGATGGCCACTGATATTCACTTAACTTGAGAAACTGATGAGTTTCAGTGACCGAGTGCATCCTAAGAGAAAGTAGACCCAACATGATTTATTAACATGGTGGTCATCCTTTATCTCAGAAGAAGAGGACCTGTCACAGCTAAAGTGTGGGGTTTGCCCTTTGTCATTTATCTTTAAAATCACATCATTCTGAGTAGTTTCATTCTTGCTAATTCTTCTTTCCACATCAGTGTGAACAGGGTTGCCACTCACCAGACCCCCTGTGAAGATACCTGGTGAAGTTCTGAATACAGTGGGTGGAATTAGAGTGCAAAAGCTTTTAAGTGGTTCTCTGTCAGCTCCCAGTATGGGAGAATGGAGGTGAGGGCATGGCCAAAAGAGGGAGTGTTTCCTCATCAGCTGGCAGGACCTGAAACCCTGGGACAGAATGCAGTGCTCCTTCTGTAGCCAACTTTTCTAAGCCCCCCTCATGCACTGGGGGCCAGAAGCAAAATGGGAGCATCCCCTTATGTGGCAGAGAGCATGAGCTTCAACTCAAGTTCAAATGTTAGGTGTTTGTACAATAAGTTACAAATATATAAAGTGTTTACAAAAAAAAAAAAGGTGTGGATGACACCTTTTGGACAAAGAGATGACCTGTTCCATTTGCCACTTCTACAACAGACAGACATTTTTGGGAGCTGCAGTCAGGACAGGTTGATGTGTAGTCTGTGTTGGTTGGAAAATAAATGGGTTTGTGAGCATAGGGTCAGGGCAGGTTCTATTCCACAAAGCTTTCTTGAAGTAAGATAGCTAGGACAGTCACTTATGTCAATTCAGAAGTAACTGCTGAGGGTACATTAGACTTGAGGTCTGATAGGAGAGGGAAGGTTGCTGAACCTGGCAGAACTGGAGGCTGGTGCTTTTTATCCCGTTCAGACTAAGTGAGCTCAAAATACAGATTTCTATTACAGCAGTGATGTAAGCTGTAGACACCTATAGATATACGTGTAAGAGAAGAAAAGGTGGATCTCTGTGAAACACATTGCAGTCCACATTTAGGACTTCTGCACGTGATCTGAACCCTTTTGGGTTGGGCTTACCCTATTTCAGTCATTCTGCCTTTGATCACTCCTTGTTACTGCTACAACATCCCTATTTGAAACACACTCTCTGCTAATCCTGCCTCAGAGATCTGGCTTCCTGGACCAAGGAGTGCCTGCCTTTTGGTCCCCTTTTATCAGTGGAGGAGGTTCCTTGACAGGGTGAGGGGATGTTGTGGCTGTCCAGCTGGCTCTTTGAGGGAGCTGTGGGGCCATGTGGAGAAGCCCCATTCTCCCTACAAGCTTCTGTGTTGAGTTACCCACGCGCAAGGCAAAGAAGCAAGCCAGTAATGGGTACCAGATGGGGTTTATGTGTTTAAGCACATTCTGGACAATCAGAAACAACTGAGTGGCAGTTTATACATTAAACCCCAATTTAACAGCAGTGCTTGCTCACTGACCTAGAAGAAGCAGGGCAGAGAGCCCTTTGTGTTGCCCTGATCAAACAATTCCCCATCATCCCTGCTTCTGATAGGGGGACGTGTGTACACAAGGTGAGGGTGTAAATAGGAGCATCACTTTCCCAGCTTGTGGAAAGCCTTTCTTTCAATGGGACATGGCCATGGTCAACTAGTTTTAGAGTCAAACCATGGTTTTGGCCACCGTCATGTTCTTGTATGTGCTTCTCCCTAGACTGTGAGAGGGGGTGTTATTACATTAATTTCCACTGGTGGGTCTCTGCTGCAGAGTGTAGGTGTGTGTTTTTAACCAAACCCTTGGCAGTATATCAGTGGTTGTTATGGATTCTGCCACAGAAGACAGCATGAGTTTAGTTGTAGCTAAGCACTGTTCATCTATATTTCTGTAAACTAGTTGATTGAATGGAGGATCTATCTTGTGTGACTGGATGGATGTCTGTTGAATACAAAAAAGAAACTGTCAGAATCTCCAGAGGCTGTAACCTCTTGTGTATACTGAGTATCTTGTTTGACTGCATGTACTGATGCACTCTACAGTTAGACACTTGATATAAATAAAAAAAATATCAATAGAATGGTAAATTCCTTAACTTAATCTCTCAAAAGCCAAACAATAGCATTTAACCTGAACTCTGTCCATTTGGATTATGGTAAAATAAACTTCCTCACTTATTATTTTCTAATGATATAACCTGTCAGCACATGTATCAGTCAGCAAAGATAATGTATTATTTAAAAAAAAAACCACTTCTGTCAGTAGGAATTGAACATGCTCATCACTTTGCAGGAATACATCTTTTACTTTAACGAGTAGAAACCAGTGGTTTTTTTTCCTCAAATGGCCAAAATGAACCTAAGCATTTCTAAAGAGGAAAAGAAGGAAAAAAGAGTGGTCCCTTGCTAGCATGCTAAGTTTTCTTAGCTTGAAAGGGAGTGACCAGAATGGTAGAGGGATCTTTCAGCTCCTCTGTGCTTCCTCATCAGTAGAGCAAATTCCTTCAGACCAGGTAGGAATGCCTTGCCCCTTCAGTGGTTTGTGTGTTGTTTTTATTGAGTTTTTCACACAGGATTTTGTACATTTGGCTACACAATAAAAGTGTTTTCTCCACTGTAACTGTACCAGACCACAGTGATATATTTCTTCTGCTCAACTTGACTCCCTTCATTATTTTGTTACATTTGTATTGGAGAAGAGATTAAATGGATAGGCTTCCCTGATGGCTCACACGATGGATGTTAGCCTCTGTCTTGATTGTGTTAAGCAAAGATGTTTCTCTGTGTCCTCAGAGATTGAAAAGAAATGGAGGGAAAGGATGCTCATTCATGAAGTGTATGTTTATTGGTGTCAGAGCTGCAATTCCCAGGCAGTGGCATCAGTAAGGAGGAATAAGGAGAAAACATTCTTTTGAAATAAGTTATCTCCAAGGGAAAGAAAAGGAAAACCCCACTCAGTCTGTATCTATTAACTTTATAGGGCAAGCTATATATAGAGTGTGGTTATAACTGACCATGTGTTACTGTGTACATGGGCAGGCAACAGAGAAAATACCATTTCAGCATTAGCAGGATGGTCCAGTGGGCTGGAGCTAATGAAACACTGGTGGAGCATCTCACGTAGATGTCAGGTCCCCAGCCGAGACCCTTGTGATCACAAAACACATATGGACAGCTCTTTCCTCCTCTGTGCTTGTTTTTGCCAACACCATGTTCCTCACAAGACAAAATGCCCAAGTTATGCCAGGGTTTGAGAGAGTCAGAGGTTGTGGTATTTCTGGTCCAGTGAGAAGCAGGAAGTCCTAGTTTCCTGTTTCCTCAGCAGTAAGAACCTTCTCTTTTTCTTGTGGCTTCTTTTCGTCTGGTTTTTTTTTTTTTTTTACCTGACAATTATTCTTCTACTTCATGTTCTTCTTCATGTTCTTACTGTAGCCACCTACAAATAAACTATAAATCCCTTTTCTTTCATGGACCAAGAGCTCAGCACTTGCAGTTGGGATGCTGCAAATCCTGTGGTATTTGACAGATGTCTGTGTGTTCTAGCTTGTGCACTTATGATGAAGTTCTGTGATAAAGCTAGACTTCCAGCTTTTAACATGGAAAAATGGACCATGCATGTTGCAGCTCTCCAGAATGCAGATGAAATGCAGAACCTACAGTGCTTTTCCAGTTGCAGGTTTTCTGGGAGTGTAGTTAAGATGCTCACAGTACTGTCATTCTTCTCTGCTGGACCATTTGCCTACTCCCTGTTGCAAACTGACTCTCTAATGAGTGTGGACTTGGAGTGGATTTTTGGGTGTGATTATGCTCTTCATCTGACACACAGCACAGAAGCAGCTGGTCACAAGCAAACTGTCCCTTGCCAATGCCAGTCTGTCTGTGGGTCCAGAAATGTACATGCATTGCTCTGGTTGTTACCTTCACTGCTTTTCCAGGACCTAGAGATGTCACTTTACTTCTTGTAGGCATGGTGTTGCTGCAGTCTTGGTGTTGCTTGGTTGTATTGCTTCTACAAGTGGTGATGGCACCTCTAGAAACCCCAGACCTCCCCCACCCTTTCCTTTCCTTCTCTGGGGCCTGGATAAGGAGCTGAGTTTGACCCTTCCCAGAAATGGTTGTCATTCCAAATGACATTTTGCACAGGGTGGATAACAGGTTTGAGGTGTTGTGTTTTATCCACTTAACTCCCAGGATGCCAGAGCCACTCCAGGCTGAAACACAAACCCCAATCAAGCATAGCACTTGGGTGAGCTCTGTGTTAGGCTACAGTGAGCTTTGTCCCACCAAGGGAGGTCTGTTTAAAGCAAAACAAAACAACTTTTTGGATCACTTATCAATTAGGATCCTGTGGAAGGGGGCAACGTAATAACAGGGTAGAACAACTTGTCAGCTCTGCAATTAACATCACTACATGCTACTTAGCTCTCTTTATAGACACATAAACACATTTCAATCAGCCAAGTCGTTAGAAAAATCATGACTCATATATATACAGCATAAAGATTTCAGGCTGCTGAATACTGCTCACCATTATTCTTAGTTTATGAAAACAAAAGTCTTAATTATGCTGCCAATAACAACAGCATCATTAGCACCCAGATGTTTTCTCCTTAAATTAAAACACACACAAAATAGATTGTTTGGGGGTTTATTTGAAACAGAGGTATGCTTAAGGAAGTTGGCATTGAAATATCGGACTGTTTACAGGTCAGGATGACATTGGGAAGACTTTGAGGAGCTCTGCAAATCTGGCACCCCAGCTACATGCTGTCCATAGCTGTTTCTTAGCATTGTTTAGAGTAACAGAGTCATCTGACAGACAGAAATCTTATATCTTCTCCTTGGACAGCTCCACATCAGTGCAATAATCCAGAGCCAGAGCATGGGCTGATGACTTTCACACCGTCCCAGTGGTGTTACACTGTTGGTGAATGTTCATCAGTCCTGTATCAGCTACAGTCATTGTGTCCTGGTGTGGGACCAGGGTTGCAGCACTGGGCCTTGGGGCAAACTGCTCATCATGAGCAGCTCTCCTTGGCATTTCTGGACATCAGGAACTCCTGGAAAACACCCACTGCACACAGAGTGAGGCTGGGTACTTCTACCTCCACATGCAGGACATTTTCCACCTACCTCTTCCAAATCTGCCTATACCATGTGAATATTTGGGGGAGGGAGCAGGATATTTTAGCTTTTCCAAGAGCCTAGTAGTGTACTCTCAAAACCTGTAAGATGGATCCTTGTTGTGCAGTTTGTGATTGAACTGGCAGAAGGCAGGCACAAGCTCCATCCTTTCTGCCTCCTCTCCATTCCCCATGGCTGCTCCTCTGTGCAGTGTTTCTTGTTCAAAAGTGCCATGTTGCAGTCCTAGAGACCAGCTGCCCTCACGTTCTTCTTCCCACCCCTGCCCTGAGGGGCCCTATCTCTCTCCAAAGCCACCCTCTCTGGGTTGTTATTGTGGCACAAGGCAAGGCAAGGGAGCTGAAACACAGCTGGCTGCACCCTGGCAGGACCCCACACTGCTACAGGTGTGGAGGGCCTGGCTGGGGGGATTGGCAGCGTGGCTGGACAAGGATGTGTGCTCTCCTCTCCCTGATTTATCACTCCAGGCAGAATGGTCACAGTTGCTGTGCTGGAAGTGCCAATATCCTGATAAACAAAGAAGGCAAGAAGCAAGTGACAGGACCCCCCCCCCTCACTGCAGATCAGGGACAGGTGTGTCCTCTGGCTGTGCTCTCCCTGTCCCCCAGGGCAGACACACATTGCACAGCTTGAGCTGTCCCACACCCCTCTGAGCAGGGGACCCTGCCTTGGCATGGTGACAATTTATTTGCATTGAATCTACTTCTCCATCTTTTCCCTCAGAAGCAATTGTTTACTTGTCTCCATTGGCTCTTGCATGGTCCAAACTTCAAAGTAAGGCTGCAGAGAACAATTTTTGGGTCTGATTCTTGTAGTGCAGCCTATTTTTCCCCATTTGTACATTGCAGCACTTGCAATTTGAAGATTTATCTTTACACCATTTCTGCAGCAAACATGGTATTTTTCCTGGTCTTTTCAGTTAAGCCTATCACTGGCTCATTTTGCTATTTACCAAATTTATTCTGTTTTGACAACATCTTTCTGGCATTGTACAATCCATATGAAAATTGCAAGTATTTGTAAGAGCATCCCTTCCTGCTTCTTGCTGCGATGCCTTTTAGCACTCAACCTCCTTTCTCATGCTGCCATATCAAAATATTTACAGCCTATGTTTTGCCATCATCAGACTATGTTTTTAAATTCAGTTTCAAAATTAAGGGCAGGGAAAATTATGATAATTTCCACATTAGTCACTCCATCCAGTTTCTTTGGAGTGAGGAGTGAATCAACACCCATTCTGACTTACTGTAGGGGTAAATATATGTAATTTGAGTGATTTTTGGTTGCTTGATAAAACTGTTTGCTGCTGTGGGGGTGTGTGAGGAAACACTTGCAGTAGGCACATGCTTCTTGCCTTTGGTCTCTGCCAGTTTCAGTTTTGCAATGCCAAGTTTGATGACAGCCTGCCTTGGGCTGTAAATGGGCTTTGTAGAAGGACCTGGTAGACAGTTTCCAAGGCACCATCATGTAGGGCTGGATGTTACAGACAGGGTTTATTTTGCATCCTCCCTGTGCTATTTGCTGAGGTGTGGCTCAGTGAGAGGATGGGATCCATCAGCAGCAAATGCCACACTCCAAACCTGAAGTGGGAGGGATCTCCTGTTTGGTAGCATGACTGTGGCAGTGGCATGGGTGCCAGCTGTCCTTGGTGCAGCTGGGGCTGGCACATCATGGCCATGGAATATCCAGGGAGCGTGGTGCACATGGTGACACCCCCAGGACAGGCATTGCTGCCATCAGGATGCCTGACTCTGTTCAGAGCAAGCATAGAAGTGAGAAAATTTTGAGTCCTGGCATGAGTTAGAGCTTGTATGGCAACAAAAGATAAGCTCCCTGGAGAAGATGGGCCAAAAATGAAAATAAATTTCGCTGGGCGTTTCTGTGCTGTCAGGTTGGTTCACTCCCTGCTTTGCCCTTGGGCACGGCTCCACTCTTCACCCACGCTGTAGGTATGAGTGTTTGCATTCAGAGCTCCAGTCAGAAACAAACCAAATATTTCTCTTGGCAGAGAAATCTCTGGGCCCCACATCGAGAGCAGTCATGAACCAACACACATCGTTTGGCCCTGGGGTGAGCGCTGACTCATGGCATGGAGGATTGACTAGGACTGAACTTGCCATGATCACCAGGGCTTTTGCACAAGGCTGGTGCACAGCAGCACCACTGAAGACGTTAAAAATTTGGCACAACTTTGTTGCAGCAGGTCTGCTGGAGCGACAGCTTCATTATTCAGTCGCCAGCATGAAAGCTGTGGCTGCTGCTGTGCCGGTACTTGCTCTTCTGCCTGCTGGGAGAAAGCCTCTTCCAGTGGCTGAGGATGCAATCAGACAAAGCAGATGAGTCAGGCTGATTTTATGTTTGCTTTTCAGGTAGACCAAGGGGCAGAAACCATGCCAAATTAGCAGCCCCATCTTTTGAGAGAGGTCGCAAAAGACCTGGACTTCAAGGCACGGCTTTCATATCTGAGGGCTTTTCTAATGACTTCTTAACTAATTGACTTGACTTTGGTGGGGAGACAGCTAGTGGCTGAAAAGGATTAAAACTGTTAGAAATGAAAAGCTTTGAAGTGGTTCAAACCCTATTGAAATTTGGATGGCAGATTTCTTTCTAATGGGGTTTTTTAACCACTACAACCTGGTAGGGTGAGCTCTTCATGCAAAACTTTATGGATAAAAAGGGAAGTCTAGGTAAGTGAAACAGCATCTCAGGTCTGCTGCCACTCAGTTATTTGATAGCTGTTGGATGCCATGTGTAACCCACATATCCCACAGATTTTGTTTTCAAGAGAATATTTTGTGTTATGGGAATATTTTCCTTTTATCATATTTCTGATCTGACATAGCATGACTCCACTGTGGTGGAGCCAAATACTGTATCATTTTCTGTGACCAAATGAAGCTGGCTTGGAGAAACAATCTGCTGTAGAAATTACTCCTGTTAGAACTTTTTGCAGCAAGCAAACAGTGATCCAGTTCTGTAAGGCTCTAAGCAAGACTGTGGCAGATGACAGCCTTTAAGTAGAGGATACGGGAATTTTCCAAAAGAGTTATTTTATCTTAGAATATGCTGATTTTTTCAGATGTAAAACATCATATGGAAACATGCTCGTTTCAGCTGATTTTCTGTCAATCACCCCAAGCACCAACATGACCTTGCCTGTCAGGCAGGTTTCAAAACCTTCCTGCCAGCTAGGTTTCCTCAGAAACCTCACAGGCTTACTGCCAGCTTACCTCCCCAGGGACTTAGAAAACTGCCTGAAAGATGGCATCAAAGTAAAAAACTGCAGGGCTTTTAGGGACTCAGCTCAAGAAAATCCCTACTGAATAGTCTACCCTGAGGAAATGGACTTTATTATTTCCAGACTCCCAAGCCAGCTGGCTCCTCTGACATCTTCATTGTCACTATGGAAGGAGACTTGCTGTCAGACCTAGCAAGGTCTGGAAGTTCCATGTCCGTGGTCCTGGTGTGGTTTCCACTGTGGTGCTGCCAGAGCTGTTACTCTCCAAGGTCCTTAGTGTCCAAGCAGTTAGCTTGGCTGTTGCTGGAAATCTGGGAGAGATGTTGTGCATCATGAATGAAGTTATTCTGGATTTTAGTCCCCTGAAAAATGTCTGTCATTTGTCTTTTTGGCCATGTTAAAATTTTGAAAAAGCCTTGGGCTGTCTGAAAGTGTTCATGCAGCATGTATTTGGTTTCTCATGCTGATCCATTTTAGCTCTGGGTTCAGCAAGTATGTGCAGGAGCACAGTTTTAAGTTCATGAGCAGTTCTGCTGAGACAAGTCAGTGTATCCACTAATTTAATGCCCAGCTTGTGCTGAGCACTGCCCTGAGCTGGGCCTGTGGGAGTAAAGTGTGTTTTCTACAGATCACAGAGCAGGTCATGGTTTCCTCGAGGGCATTTCAAACCAAGACCTGATGGCTAATGAAAGGCAACTTGTATTATTCTAATTTACATGGGCACTCAGCTGCAGACCTCTGACACATGTTCAAGGAGATCATGTCTGGAACTACTTTTAATCAATCATAACTCCTGCTGGCATGAATCTGTTACAGGAACAACTTAATTAATTCAGTGCAAATGAACTTTGCAGCTACCACGTAATGAGAACAGACATTATATAGCTATTCTTCATATAGCTCTGAAGACTCCTGTAAAAGCCTCATCATGCCTACACTTGGTGCTTGTGTACAGCCCTAATTTCAGTAAACCAGAAAATGTCAGTGCTCTGGTCTGTGCTGAGTGTGTGTCTGTACCACAATACCACATATGCATATTTTATGTAGCTCTCCATCATACCTACAGATTAAAATATCTTCCTATTCTAAACCAAAAGTTGAAGGTGTTCCCGTAAATAAGATTGATTTTGTGGTTTTCTCATCTTCTTTTATAACACTGTGTGTTATCAATGTGAAAGAAACTTTTACAGAGCTCCTGAAAGCCTCCATAGGTGAGGATCAGTGAGGGGTTCTACAGTGATGGCCTGTGGATGCATCATTTACAAAACAGGGTTACCTAATTTTGGAAAGACAAAGGGAGGGGTGGGAAAAGAGGAAGAGAGGGAGGGTTGGGGGGAGGAAAGGGAAGGGAAGGGAGAAGGAGTTAAAAAGTGAAATTCAGACCCTAAAAATGCATATTAGTAGATGGGAAGCTCTCACATTTCACCATTGTTTCCAAGGTGGATATGACTGGCACCTACCCAGTTCCTTCCCACTGTCCCTGTGCCATTAACTGACCCAGCTGCCAAGCAGAGAGGGCTTGTGTAGCCTTTCTGGCAGTATTTTTTCAAGGGTGATTTCCAATTTTACTATAAATAATCTAGGGAATGTGGTGGTGCATTTTGTCATGCCCTCTCTGTGTAAACACCTTACTGGCTTTGGTCCCAGGGCTATGAGAGACTCCTCACAAACACTGGCAGAGCCTTTTCTGAGTGGCCCTTGGCACAGAAGCACAGCTGTTGCCTTCCTTTACACAGGAAAGGTTTATTCTGCTCCAAGGGCATGGGAAGCCTGTTCTTGTCAGCCATTTCTCATGGCAACACTCCTGCTGAAGTGCACAGGGCATTTCTACCAAGAAGGGTTCTTAACAGGTTTGCCAGTGCTGTGCAGGCTCATGGTAATTACAGAGACATCAGTCAGTGTTCAGAACATTATGCAAGACTCAGCCATATGAGTTCACTTGATTTTAGGGATCAAAATCCTGTAGAAATTATTTTCAGGGTCTGTGAGTTCCAAGCATAAGGAGGGGTCCATGTTTTTCTGTGATTAATTGCATGTTTACAGTTTTACTGAACAAAACCTGGATTAACTTTGTGATAGGAAAAATGTCTGCTGAACAAAAGCGTCCAATTAACATGGCCCAATTAAAACTCTAAAAGAAATAATCTTCAGCTAACAAACACCAGATGTACTTGTCAGGGTTATCTCACTGCTGTTACATTAATCATTTATAAGCTCTGTTCACTTAAGCACTTACTTGGTAGAGAGTACTATTGAAATATTGTCTTTCTAAATATTACGCCAAAAAAAACCACTTTCCTGATCTTGAAACTGTTAAAATTTCAGATTAAAAAAGAGGCAGATATATTGGGAACGAAAGCAGACTTCATGTTTCTTTAATGCAAAATGACCATTTAACCTATTTAAACAGGTTGAATAAAAGAAAAGAAAATCAGAAATGTTCATTGTATAGCATTTTACTGCTTTGGGGGGAAAATTAAGTTACTCATCTACTAAAGCAGCATATGTGCGATAAGTGTAGAATTGATCTGCCAATAGAGAGATGGAGGAATTTTCTAAGAAATGTAGACCATAGCCAAGAAGATCAAATCAAGGGACAAAAAATTCAGAGATTTACTGTAGCCTTTTTGCACCCTGGGCATTCATGTCAGGGGGGTACAGAATTGCAATTTCCCCTTCCAGGATTTTCCAGTCCTCTGAGCTTCAAGAGGTGCTACTGAACAAAGAGACATGTCACCAAGACCTCTATTCTTCTCACCTCACACAAGGTCTCAAATGAGCAGGGCAGTCACCCTTGGCTTAAGACATCAGCTGCTTTCTGCAGGAAGGGGAGTACCCATGTGACTGTTTCTCAGCTCAGCTAGGTCACATGAATTTGAATATAAAAACCCAGCTCACAAAAGTGGCTCTTCAGTCAGTTGCTGAATGTTTCTTTAAATATGCAGGGTGGCAGCAGCTGTCAGTGGCTGTTATTTCTTTTAGAGATTGAGGGTCCCCTCTGCAGCAGGCCAGTGTATTTTGATGGGATTTGTTGTGTAGCAACAAGGCTCTGAACACACCTTGCCTGAGTCACCCCCACTGCTTTGGCCACAACTCAGCAGGTCCCCCCACTGCTCTGCTTGGAGGGACATTTGTGAAAACCTGAGTAAGGATGAAGAATTGTTTCTGGAATGATACTGGGAAATGAAACATACAAGGTCTCTATGGTCAGAGCTCTGTTTTCCTTACCTTGTGCATCTGGGCTGCACAAATCCAGAGCAGACCTCTTCAGCTGATGCCTCCTCATGCTCTTAGTTTGGGCACCATTTCCAACAGTCTCACTTAACTGCCCATCAGCCTGAAATCTTCTTTAAAGATGAGAAATACTACATTATCTCACCTCCTCAAGAAACTGTTATAAGAACAAAAACCAGTGACTGTGCACAGTGTGCCAGGTTTGTTTTTCCTGTGTATTGTCTGAGTTCTTGCCTGCTGCCCCTTGCATGAGTCCCTTACCCTGTTTTGTCCCACTTCTTGTTGACCCCACCTCGATGGAGTGGGAAACAGGACCAAGTTTTGGCAAGAGATGGTTCAGGGTACAGATGTCATTTTCCTCATCTAGGTCTCCATTGGCATTCTGCTTCCCACAGTAATAGAGCACTATTTTGTCCATATGGACTTTGTCCTTTAGGGGAAAGATGACAATGGTTTAAAACTTATATTATGGCTTTATATCAAGGCAGAATTTCATGTGACAGTGTCTTTTGGTGATGCATGACATAATCACTTGATTTTGAGTGAAGTGATTGGGAGCAAAGTGTATTTGCCTTCATGGTTACTACTGATCCTTGTAGGATGGGGGACAAAGGGACTCAGCTCAGGTCACAGATGCTGCTGTATTTTCAGGCAGCATCTAATCAGCCAGACAATCCTTCCTCCAACCAAATATATTGAAAGGCATTTTACATCCTTCTAAGGATGTAAATAATACCTTGGATGACTCTTGCTAAAAAAATACCTTGGATGACTCTTGCTTTAAAAAACAGCCACAGTGCCTTGTGCTGAAACAAGGACATAGCAGATTGAACAGTAGCCTGAATTTGGTGATTGGTTTCCCTTTTTGGCAGAAATGGAGGTGTTGAAAATTTTTCTGATCTTGAAAAGTGCCTTGAGAGGAAAATCTGGTAGAGAGTCCAGGAGAGAAATCAGGGCCTTGAAGTTGGTGGGAGGCTGCTGAATGGGGAGGGAATTTCATCCAAGAAGCCTGGCTTGCCTGTACCTCAGCCTTTTCCCACCCTTCTGTATTTTGTGGTTGTGTTTAGGTAATTTTCTAGTGCAAGCTTATGATAATTTAATTCCTCACATTATTAACTAATTATAGCCTGTTATTTTAGATGACTGATGGATTAATTTAAGTTCAAGTGTGGAGAGTAGTGGTGTTTTTTATTCCACATAGCGCTTTTCCAAAAGGTCATGGACAAATATATCTGTTCCTGATGTTCTCTCCCCTCTCATTTTTCAGTATTTCTAATTGTTTCACATAAACTGAAATTGTTATAAACAACAAATGGCAATGGTAGAAAGCACTGCCTCATGCATTATGGCACAGAGAGAAATACTTTCTTTTTTCTCACTGAACTTATGCCAGCTTTAGTGAAAGTCATACATATGCAGGCAGGGAATTGGCAGAGGTGTATTCAGGAGCTCTGTTGAATCTGTGGGAGTATTTGTGTATGTACTTGTGTGCAAAAGATAGAAAGAATGTTGAAAACTGGGAACAGTATAGTCTGACAGCTGTGTGGTGACTTGTATAGTCCTAAATTAACAATTTGCTTTAAAAGACACTGTGGGATCCTGTTTTGGGATCCCGTGGGACCTCCATTTGTGCACAGCACACTGTTGTTTCCTCTGTCTTCTCTAATAACTGTAATGTACCAAAGTTAGCATTGCCTGGGCTGTTTATTTTCAAATTAATTTTGAAGTGAATATAGTGTTAATATAAATTACAAATGGACAGCACAGAAACCAAATCTTCTGAGTTTTGGTGTGACAGCAATGGCTATGGTATTACACAGTGCCCCCTTGTATTTATGCCTGAAAGCTGTAAGCTGACCTGAGAAGCTACACCTAAATTGCTATCACAAGTCATGGATTAAAGCACTGAGAATTCTCCCTGTGCCTCACATGGAACCCTTATGCCCCAGCTCCTTTCCTGACCCCACACATTAGGTGTGGTTGTGGTTAGGATGAACAGGAACTGCTTGCATCTTTGACATGCCCCTGTGATTACCATGGCAAACTGATCCTGTTTGCTGCACACTGCTTGCTGTTCACCCAGTCCTACAAGGCCAGGATTGCTCAAGTCTGTGAATTATTTAGACCTATTGGATCATCATATTTTCTTTTTGGGAACCAATTTGGTGTAAAAGGAGAAAGTGCTCTTGTAGCTCACGCTGTGTTAAAGCCAAGTCAAAGGTGACTCCAGGGCAGGTGGTCCTACCTCACTACCTTCTCATTTTTTTCTGCTACATTCTTGCTACTTGAGGAGCAATTGAGACTGTAGTTTGACACAGAAATCAGGATAAAGCTGTGTGATCAGTTCTTTGACAATCTCATTGTGAGAGGTTACTTCCCTTTAGATCCCAGGGAAGACTTGGTGTCTCTGTACTGCCCCCTCTTTCTTCTACTGTACTCATTCATCATTTCTTCTCCACATGCTGTAACACCACTGAGCAGGGATACTGAAAGAACATGTGCTTCAACAGTGCCCTAGAAACCTAGAGTGAGTTTTACTAATCAAAGAGCAACAGAAAAATGTTGGGAATTCAATAAAGCAAAGCCCCAGCAAGAATGTGAAGACTATGAATAAGAATTCACTCTGCTAAGCCATCCTGAACCCAAATCTTGATTTGTTTTTACTTTTCCAAGAGATGTTTCCATTCTTTGGTTGCTTGCAGTTATCACAAAGGGATCTGTACAGCCTTAAGCAATAAGGCAGTGTTAAGAAAGAAAGCAAAACTACTGAGACTGCCAACTTGCAGTCAGACATCTAAGGGGTAATTAAAATGCAGTCCTTCTGGATAGACAGTGTGTAAGAACATTCCATTATCATACCAGTGGAATAGAATCTTCTAGGGATATAGGAACTGTGACAGTAAGTACTGCACATTGTCTGTGTCCCTGTTTCTGGCAACAACTGATATTGGTGGGTTTTCAATACAGCACAGACATGAGATGAACACAGCACAAATCATTGCATGCAACAGCATTTCCCATTGGTAGCAAGAGTAAAGTCACTGTTTAACCAAAGGTTTTATAATAGTTTTTCTGAGGTTTTTTTTTGGCTGTAAATTGAAGCCTCATAATTTTTTTGTAGTCCCTATTTTTTTTCTTTTTTTCCCCCAAGCTGAAAGCTTTTCTGCTTGTGAAAGTATTAACTGCATAGGCAATCAAAAGCTGCTAATAAAAGAAAAAGTATATACATTTTACAGACAAATAAAATGCACAGATGAAACCAATCTAAGTAGCAGATTGTAACTGTATACCTTCAGCATTGCCAATTTGTGTATCTATAGGTAACTAATTCCTTTTATTCCCCATTATAAGCATAATTGTTCTGATCAACAGAACAACTTTTTTATAAACCCAGAAAGGTAAAACAAAAGCTTTTAGCTGTGCACATTTTCAGGAATTTAAAAGACCTTTTAAAAAGTACATTTTATCCAGCTGTATTGCATGAATAAAAGGAAAATTATTTATAACTTTCTATTTTTTATTCATTGCCTTTTCTTCTTTTTGGTATATCAAAAGCACCTTCTTAAATTTTTGTTTTCATTTGGTAAGATTAAGTGTTTGATTTTTTTGTTTGTTTTTTTGGGTTTTATTGTTAATGTTGTTTCTGAAGTTCTGTGCTGTGTCCATGTGCTCATAAATGTATTCATTCACTTTTCAGACAGAGATCCATTGGCACATGCCAGTGTTAGTCTTAAAAAACAAAGCTTACTGTGCACAGCATCAAAGTGTGTCCATAAGAGGATTAACCAGGTCCTGAGTGTGAGCAGGGAGATACAGGTCTGCCCTGGCTCTGGCCAGCTGTGACCAGATCTCTTCATTTCTTTTTCACTTGCCCTGAGTACCTCCCTGTCAGTACAATGTGATGATTTCCAAATGTAAGTGAAGTTGGAAATTGCTGCCTTAGGAAGGGTACAAAGCAAGCAGGGCCCCACATGATCAATTATGGCACAGGCAACCATCACATTGGATTTCAGACTTACTTGGTCCATTGAAATAAAAGTGTATTCACAAGGCCAATATTGCTGACATAGCAGAACACAACTATATCAACTTCCTCCTTTTAAGTTCTCAGTTTCCTAAATCATTTCAAGGTGTAGAAATAGCATTCTTCTTTTTTTCTTTTAAATTGGTTCTCTGAGAAGGCCTGAATTTTGCAGGAAACTCTGTAGCACAGACATGGTCAGGTAGCCCAGGTCATTGTCTGTCCACTTGGGATAAAAAAGATTTGGAACTGTTTTTTCAAAAGGTTTGCTTTATCAAAATGATGGGGGACTGTCCTGGACTGCAGAGCCTTTTCTGGGAGGCAGGCATGCATCTGATCTGTTTTTCCACCCCTCTGTCAATTGACAGTGGTGCTTTGCTGCTTGGCACCATTAAATTTCTGGCAGCAGAGACAGAGATAACTGCAGGTTTCCCTTGAAGTCTGTCCAAGTCCCCTTTGGCCAGACCCATGAGCTATGCACAGAGGGATCTCTGGGTCCCTAGGAAACAGAGTAAGCCTGAAACATTCCTCCAGAATTTATTAACTTTTTCTACAGCTTGACATTTCTTTAGTGGCTTGGCCCTCCTGGATTTCACACTGTTATCTTTACTGGCTGCTCAGAACCTTTATAGTTTTGTGGCTAACATTAATAACAGAGTATAGAAATATCTGGTTTATATTTGAAGTCTGTGAATAAATCCAGATGACATCTGTGGGTACCAATCCCCTGCCTGGCACCAGCCCAGGCTGCTCTTGGGTGGCTGCTCCTCCTCTCTCTGTCCTGCCCTAGGACCTTGGCAGAGACGCCTGAGCGCACACCTGACTCTGGGCCCTCAGACCATCCATGTGCACCTCAGCTCTTGTCTTCTCCTTCTCCTGTGAGCTGTAGAGTTTTGTCCTCTCTCCCATGGATGAGGGTGTGGCAGCTCACAGCCCCACGGTGTTTGCAGAGCAGGATTCCCACCTGTTGGCACTGCCAGGACCTCACCTCCTGTCACACACAGACCTGGGCCACCCCTGTCTGACAGTGGCCATGGTGTGAGCTCTCACATGGGGCCACCTCTGTGGTGTGAACTGGGAACACAGGATGCTCCCACATAAACCTCACTGCTGCTTTTTTTGCTTATTGCTCTTTTCTACTGTGTGAAGTTTGTTCCTTGTCAGGAAGAAAGAGCACTGACCACAGAAGGAGTGAGTTTATCAGGGAATGTATCTGACCAAGTCCATGGAGTCCAGATGATGAGAAAGTTCATAGAAATATCTCAACTCCACACTTCCTATTTCCCATTACAATTATTTATCAGTTGGTCTTCCTCTGAATAGTAAAGGAATTATAGAAGATGCTTTTGAATTTAAAAAAAACCCCTCAGCCTTGCAATTTTTCAGCATAAGCCTGAAAATTATAATTACAGCATTAAATTCTGTCATTCCAGTCCTATATTAACTCTGTTGGAAAAATTGTATCCAAAAAGCTCACAGGAAACTGATACTAAACTCTTAATCTCCATTCATTTCAAAGGGTGGCAAATCTGATTATGTATCATATCCTGGTTTCTGTAGCAGTTTCTCTCCCAGAACACTGACCAAGCTTAGGAGCAGTGATTATTTTCCAGAGAGGGAAATAAAATAAAGGCAAATCTTTGCAACAAACTTACTGCAAGTTTGGATGTATATTCCCCAATGATGTTTTGCACCTCATACTGGAATGGTCTGTTTTCTGCTCTGGCTTTTGCGAACCAGTCCTCCCCCCAAAGGGCAATGTTTTGATTTAATGGTCAAAGAATGAGTTGAAGAGGGCAAAGGCTTCCTTGATGCCAGTGAGATAAATGGAAGGCAATATGCTTCAAGGGAGGTCCTGCAGTGATTTACAGCAGACAGCAATTGTTAATAGGCCAACATTAGCTTTCTGCTTCTCCAATAAATGTGTCGGGTTGGAATGCAAGTGTGCAACCCCACTGTCAGCTTTATGGCCCAAGGAACTTATACTATTGAAAGCACAACAGCTTTCTCAGCCCACTTGTGTTGGCTGCCAAACTTTCTCCTTGATCAATCTCTTCCCTTGGTGACCCTTCTGAGGTTTGTTATTTTCTGTGCTCTGTTCTGATGTCTCTGCATTGGTTGTGCTCAGGCCAGCGGGTCTGTGGCACAGAGAAGGATATGGAAGAGGGCTGTGCAACAGCTTTTGTGTCTGCAAACAAAGGTCAGGAATTGCCACAGCTTGGAGCTTTCTTCAGGTGGTGTGTGTGCATGCACGTGTTTTTGTGTGTCAATGCTATTGTTTGCTTAGTTTGAGTAAGAAATTACCACAACTGGTTGTGAAAATGCCTAACAGGCAGCATAGATTGTGCTGAGAGTCAGACTCCTTATTTTTCTATACTTTTTTCAGAAGTAGGTAAAATCCTTTAAAATCTCTCAGCAGTGTTCTCTTTTTTCATGCTCCAGTGGCCTGTGATGCTATTTGTTATTGTGTGGTACTGCTTTCAGGTAGGGCACGTGAACTTGTGTTGTGTCTCTGGCATCCCCCTGTACCCTGTCAGTGGCTGCAGCTGCTGAAGAGGCAATGCCCTTGAAATGATCACTCCTCCCATGTCTACACCCTCTTTGCTCCTGGATTTTCAGCCGATTAAGGCTCATATCAGTGGAGATGGGGCATGCTGAGCTGGACCTCGTGTATTAGCAGAATGTGGGAAGAAGTATAAAGGGAATTAGAACAAGATGGACATGTCAGAGAAGGATTTTTTTTCTGGAAGTTCACCAGTGAGGTCAGAGCACAGAGTCTGAGAACAACAGCAGCAAAAGTCAGTTAAGGCAAAAGAAATGCTTAAGGAAGTTCAATCTGCAAGCAAAAGTGCTGTAAAAACATAATGTAGGCAACAAAGTTGTTGAGTATTCCCAAGAACAGTGTCATAGCTAGTTGTCTGGGCTGGTTCTCACATACCAGTGAATCCTCCACCTGCCCATCCCATCTCTGCCCAGGTGTAATCTAATCTAAGGGCTTCCCTGGGATGCCTGCTTTGTGTAGAGATTGAAAATCTGAAAATGTCCATAATCCCCCAAAAGAAAACCCTACTAAAGCACATCACTGCATTTCCCAGCTTTCCCTTTTGAGAGCAGTAACATGCAGCTGCTGCACACATACCAGGTGGCAGGTGCACTGCTGGGTGAGTGGTCCAGGCCTTCTGCTGATGGGACAGGGCTGGGAGTGGTGGGCAAGGGAGGTAATGCAGAAAAGATATGAAAGCCAGTACTTGTGAGGATGGTCTTTCTGCAGCAGTAAAAGCTCTGTATTTGGCTGTCTTTAGGGTTTTGATATTGGGGGAAGAGATGTTTTCCTGTGGGGAGGAGGAGCAGATGAATTTGACAGCTGCTTAAAGTGGAGCATGCATTAATTTTTAAATTGTTTCATAATGCATTATTTTTAGTCTATCAAAAAAAAACCCCAACCCACGTTGTGCCCACAGATACACTGATACACAGATACACTGTTGTATTGATCATAGAAGGTGAATTACCAGAAAACAAAATCTAGTATGTCTTACTTCCTGAAACTCATTGTCACTGAAATTGAAGCTAGAAGAAAGAAAGGGGGGAAATATTATAAAAATACTGTTCAACTTATTAATGAGGTGGGATTTTCTGATGGGAAAAATTCACAGGGTATGGAGGAGGGACAACAAGCTTCATTTTTGTGTTAGTAATCTATTCACTACATAAAATCATTCAGGAGAGGTGTTTGGTGGTGACAGCAGAGACCCTTTCTTGCTCTCTCCATGTATGTCCTGCCTTGTTACGCCCTGCATGGTGTTTGTTGTAGCCTCTGAGGAGACTGGGTTTTCCTGCCCTGAGGAAAAAGGGAATTCCCTACCTCAAGTGCATTTGCACTCAGAAATGACTCAGAAAAAGGGAATTCCCTACCTCAAGTGCATTTGCACTCAGAAATGACCATGCTGAGCAGACACGTGCCTCTGTAGGCACAATTCATTCAGAAATATTATTCTGAATCATGACTTTCAAAAAGTGTCTCCTCCCATCCTTGGTGCAGCTCAGCAGTGACTCAAGCAGGATTCTGCTTGCAGCAGAGACACTGCAGTTCTGGGAGATCTCTTGGAAGATGACTGATAATTGAGCAAAACCCAGAGAGAGAGGGAACCTCTCCTTTCCTCATGAGGAATTTTCTAGGTTTCAGTGTACGCTTGCTGGTGCTGCAATGCCCTGAGGACATGCAGTATCTAGGACTTAATGTGGAGTTGTATGGATTAATAACTGTTCAGTTTTCTAATGTGGCAATGTGAAAAAAAAATAAATCCTTAATGGGGATTATTGTCTTGGTTGTGTAAATACATAGTTAGCTATACTTAAAATGCATTTTATCAGCCTCTTTGGAATCATTGCATTCTCTCATGTAAATATGTATTTAGGGCATTTTTAAAATGCAGGGTTTTGCCCTGATTATGTAAATATGCTTGTACACTAAAAATGGCAATTTCTTCTTTGCCCTCCAAGTCCTCCCTTTTTTTCCTCTTTAGAATATGTAAGTCAATTTCATGCTTAAGAAAGTGAGAAGTGCTAGTACAGAATGGATGAGAATATTTAGGGCAGGTCCTATGCAGCCCTTCTCAAAGAGCCTGTCAGTCCACCTAATAGAGCTATCTCTGCATTCCAGTCCTTGTTTTTTGCTGAGCCCGTTCATTAAGACTGTCAGAACTACCAGACTGGAAATTACTAGGCTGGCATTTTGGGCACAATCGACACATTTTCTGTACCTTGTGAACTGGAATACAAAGCTTTCTTTATAGAAATATAATGTTCTGCTAATGACAGTATAGATAGTAACCATAAATTTCATTCCTTTACATAAGAGAGAATGTGGATTCCTTTATCTTGTCTTCACTCCTATTATTCTCTTTTTTTCAATATTATCATGAGTCAGTTCATTCTGATTAATCATATTAGTCAAATTTCAAGAACAAAAGGAGCCAGTTTTGACACCTGGGTGGAAATAATTTCATTTTTCTTAGCTGTCTGAAAGTATGTAAGATGTCCTCTAGAGACAGTGGAGAAAGACCAGTACTTCTGAAGAGTGAGCCAGCCCATCCTGAAATAGGTGAGATGAACTCTGCTGGGGAGTTGCATGTTTCTTTTGACTACAGAAAGAACCTAGCCCAAACTTTAAGGCAGGTGAAATAAATCCTGTCATTTCTGCTCACTCAGCTTTATGGTGCCTTAACTCTGTACAGGGGCAAGGACTCCTCATGGCTGCCACAAGGGAGGATTCCTTTGGTGGTACACCCAAAGGTCCTGGTCTCTGACGGTCCAGAGTAGCTATAACATTAGACTGCAAAGTGTCACCCATGTACACCTGGCCTTCCTTCCTTCCTTCCTTCCTTCCTTCCTTCCTTCCTTCCTTCCTGCCTTCCTGCCTTCCTGCCTTCCTGCCTTCCTGCCTTCCTGCCTTGTCAGGTGGAGCTTGACCTTGATTTCACCCCAGGACGCAGTGAGAACATTTCCAGGGGTTTGGGAATTATTCTGAGTCCCACTGCTGACAAGCCAGCAGCTGGTTTGGGTTGGCACTGTGCTGCAGAGAGAGCTGTGTTTGCACAGTGCTGTCTCTGCCCCAGAATTCCCATGGGATCCACGCTGGAGCAGCACAGGCAGCTGAGCTGCTCTGCCCACAGATAACTGTGTGCACTGGAGTTTGCTACACTGGTTGGAGACTTCATAACCTGTCCTGATGGGAGAGGAACTTTTGGTATAGCATATCAGCTCCATTTCAGTGCTGACCAGGTGATCTCAAGATGAAAACTGAGGCACTCATCCCATTGATCCCATAGCCTGTCCTCTGTACCTGCATGATTTTTCAGCTGTATTTGGCCTGGTTGCTAACATTCCATCTCTGCTTTGAACATATGGAGCTATAGAGGGAGGGGAGAAATTTATGGAGAGAAGAGAAAAAGACAAAACCAGGAAACTACAAAAATGTTTATTAAGAAAAAGCAACAACCAAATTCTTATTAAAAAGAAGAAAAGAAAATCTACATTAATATGTTCTTTAGAGACAGGCTTTTCTGTTGCTGGCAAGTTTATTCACTGGGGTTTTCCATCATCATTTCCATGTGGTGCATTCTGATTGCTCACAGTTTTGTGGCTTTCTATCCAAGCTTTAGATAGCAAACATTTAATCTCAGGAACTTCCCTCCTGTTCTCTCATCTTCCCAATAGTATTGAGTGAATTACAGTACAAGTTAAATAAAATTTTGTTTGCATGGTGAAGGGAAAGGAGGGACAACAGCTGACTGGATTTTGAGCCCTGCAAGCAGAGCTTTAGCTGGTGTAAATTTTCACAGCTTCAGGGACTTTAGCAGAGCTCTTAGCAACATCCAGTGGCTGAGGAAATACCTCCTGGTTTTTGCTTTCTCTGTTGAAGGCCTGCTGGGAAGCCCAAATTAGCAGCCGGATGAGACAGAAAGAACAGGAGTGGTGACACAAAATGGTTTTTGTCATTTTAAACAGAAGATCATTGAGGTAAATGCCTTCTTCCTGGAACATTTAATTTTTGGTCACTGTCAGCTGTTGTCACTGAATCAAGTTAATCTGCAAAATGGGGCATCCCCATACTCTGATGAATAGTATTTTAACCAGAAAAATCCATTGGGAAATTTTTGTTTAAAATATAAGAATGGTGGGTGATGAAGAGGCTTCCTTTTAATTTGTTGTTTCTTATAGGTTGCAGACTGGAAATTATGCACAGAAAACTGTAAGCGCCACCTTTCATAAACAAATCAATGCTTACTTGAAAAACCCTAGACATAAGAAAACCAATTACTCAATGGGAGAATCTTTCTGTTGGCTTGGTGGCCTTTGGATGAGTTCAGAAGAATCTTTTCAGAAGCAGAACATTCAGGATGATAACTTTCCTTGCTTCAAAAGAGAAAAATTGTGGTTGCTATGGGAGTAAAGACCATTCCATTTGAATATCAGCTGCTAATGTCCTTGGAAATGTGCCCTTCTGCCAGCACATGTGCTTGCTTTACTACACTGCTTGTCTTATTTCTGGTAGCTTGAGTTCAGATACCAGTGGGGAATTCAAACTTATTTTTGCATTCAGGTGCATTGCTTCCAAAATTTTAAATCTAACTACTAGAAAGATGTTTCATCCTGGGAAAAGGCCTCCTTTTAAAACCATTGCCACCCAAACCAGGGAATGCAGTTTTCAGATTTGTTGATACCTAGGCTGGTTACTGGTTGGTAAATCCTACAATTTTCAGGATATATATTAGGTAATAATAAACTATCTGTACATGAATTTAAAATGCTACATTTAGGTGCTTTTTTGAGTCTCTGTGGAACAGTTCTTCAATGGATTAGAAGAACCATTATTCAGTTTATTAATGGGAACACTGCAGTGGTACTGGTGAACTGGACAGCAGGTTTAGTAGATTTACTTTAGCTTTATTCTTATAAAGCATCATTACAGTGTAGGCTCAACATCATAAATTCTTGGTCTGCAATAACTATGGGTGACCTAAATCTCTGAAAGTTAATAGAGTATTTCTCAAATAGGAAAGGGAAATGTATTAAGGAGAGGTAACAAGAGAACCCAGAGAAGGGGAATTATGGATAAAACATGTTGAAGAAGTCCATGTGTGGCAATAGTCATTGCTCAGGTTCAAAGAGACATCTTTGAGCATCCAGTATCTTTTTTATTTGCTGTCTTTGTGAGGATGTTTGCTGCACTTTATGGAAATGCAGGCTACTAACAAATTGCCTTGAAGACATATTCATTGAATGGATCTATGGACATTTACCAGGGGGCAATGAATGTTATTACTAAAGACAATCAAAGCAAATGCAAGAGAACAGACATTCTGTGCCTTTGCTCAAGACCTGGTGGCATCAGCTTCAGGCTGCTCATAGCAAAAGGCTCAGATTATCAAGCAGCAGCAAGACCAACCTAGTCTCCTGGCCAGACACATGATACAGTGCATGTAGATTACCTGTTCCCCAGCCACAGCTCTTCTTCTGAGCTAGATAATTTATTATTTGGTCATTATTTGATTTTTGGAGTATGTAAGAGACTGCAGAGTATCAATGTCTTCATTTGCAAAAATTCCTCTTAGGCACAGTTCTGATTATCACAAAATGTTCCTGTAATTATTGACAAGTTTGACAGTCATAACTCATAAAGTTTATTGTTTTCATTAGGTTCACTAGGACGTGGATGGTCATTACCTGGGTGGGTAGGAAGGGGGAAAGGAATATCAGGATTTTTTCCTGTTGCTTTTCTTGGGAGCTATTCCTAGAAGTAATTACAAGGCATACAGTTTATGTTTCTGTCCTCTGTATGGCAAAAGTGTGAAGGTTTTCTAGGGAAAGGAATATCACACAGTGACTGGAGTAATTCAAAATCAGGATTCCTTTGGAGGTATCCTCCCCATGCCAGGAGGGGGCCATATGGCTGGGAATAGGTGATCTTTAAGGTCCATTCCAAACCCTTAACATTCTATGATTCCACAATTCTACCTCTGACTCACTATTCCCCTGCAGGCAGTTACCAAAAAGGTATCTGCAAAAGGGGCATCCAGCCAATGCCAGAGGAGGGGAGTGAGTCTTTGAGTCTTATTGAACATCTGTTGAGCAGTTTAAGATTGAAGAAATGTTTTATACAGGTGAACAACCAGTTTGTGTGTTCCTGTATACCATTAGACATCAACAAGACCTTCTCAAGGAACAGGGGAGCTAAATTTCACTGTGTGGTTATTTATCGAGGCTGCTCCATTCTCTGTCTAATCCCATGACCACTGACTTTTTAAGTCTTCTGTTTAATTCTGCTGGGTCTGAGAAGTAGTGTGCTGGTTCTAGCTGTGCCCATGCCTGTACCACTTTCATGGTTGGAGTCATGGGGACTGACTGAAGCTACTCTCAGAGAGCAGGAGAGAGTGAGAAATGTGAGTTTTCTGTATAAATATGAGGACTATTGTGTTACCTCTACCATGTCTGGGGGACCCCCTCTCCTGGCATGGGATTGGACTTGTGGGACCTTTCAAAGTCCAACCCAAAATTTTCTATAATTCTATGACATTCACTTGCCACTTGAGTCTGGACAGAGTTTTCTACCATTTGAGCTGTAAACAACTCCTGTGCAGGAAACATTAGCCAAGAGCCAGATAAACTGAATTGATAAATCAGCGAGAATATCATGTCAGATAAATACAGCAAATCCTCATTCTAGCTGTTTTCACACACAGTATTCACACTGATCTGGTTGGTAGGTGGTGATTGCCCATCTGTCATACCTGCTGGAGAAATTTTTTTGGAATAATGCCACTGTATTAGAAGTAAAATCCAAAGATGTGGGTAATGGCTGCTAACAGGTGTCTGTAAAATCTAGGAATTGAGCCAGACACTGTGAATTTGGGAGCCAACCTAATTTGTACCAAACTGTTACAGAAATCTTGAGCTAGATTGTTTAACTTTTGGATTTAAGCATTGGTTTTATGTTCAATCATTGCTCAATGATGTCAGCTGAAAATGAGGGAAGAGTTCATCACAAAGTGTTTCTCATTGGATAAAAGATAGTAGGGCTGTGAGTGTACTAGAAAGAAGCAGCTCCCATGAAACCCCAAGGATATTGTGTGCATGCAGCTGGAGGGGAGAGCATGCCAGAAGGCATTAAGCAACTGCCAGAAATTTCAAGAGCTAATAGAGACTTCAACAAGAGGAAAACTTCAAAATGTTTGATCTCATTTGGACAGACTCCAAATGGTAATGCTTACCTGAGCTGATCTTCACCATTTTCCCTCAACATTGATAGAAAATTGCTTGTAAAAGCCAATTTCGTAGAACAGCTTGTTTGGAGAAATGCAGTTGTTGGTAGGTTAAATTCTAACCAGACCAAGTGTAGCTGTGGTCCCTGAGCCTGCAGTCTCCAATGAGCTGGGTTGGAACCAGCCACAGGAGACACTGAGTGCAGGAGGGAAATGAATGGCAAACTGAGTGTGTCCTTAGTGAAGTGGGAAATAAGCACATCCCTGGAAGTCATCTTGTCTCCAACTCTAACCAGAGTGGCAAATGCATTTTGAAAACCACACAAACACAGCGGGAAAACAGTTTCCTTTGGAGAAACTTCAGACAGTTGGCTCTCGGTAGGGCTTTGAACAACTGATGGAGCAAATTTTGTGTGCAGTGGGTATCTGACTGGGAATGACAAGTTTTCTCTTCCAAATTATAGGCAGGAGGGTGATGTCATGCTATAATAAGGCATGCAGACATGCTGGGTCAGACTATGCGGCTTCCAAAATGTAGAAAGAAAGATGCAAACATGAAGGGCAATGTACTCCACTGGAATTTTTATTCCAGAAACAAAGACATGGTACTTTGCCAGTGTTCTAAAAGCAACTGCACAGACGTGAGACCTTTCAGAGTTAGGCAGCATTATCTCAAATCCCATTTGAAATGTTTTGCTGATTGTTTCTTTTACCATTTCCCCCCAGAAGATTAACTTGTGTTCGGGTCCTCAGAAGACGCTTTTGTGAAGCTGCTAATTGCAGAGCTGAGGAAAACGGGTCACACGGTACACTCAGCACTTCCTAATTAATACACAACAGCAATGCTGGCTGCAAATTCAGCTCTGGCTGGCTGAATGCTAATGACAGCACCTACTATAATAAGCCAATACTAGTAAAGAAAGCGAAACAGCCTGTTAAGACCCCAAATGGGCAATGAAAGTTCTACATCTTTTAATGTAATTGTGTAATGGCACAGACTGGCACTCAGCCTACCAGCGTCCATTTAATTAGTAAATAAAACACTCTGAAGGCCTTGGCTATATCACGACACACTTAGAAATCCATCTGAAAGTTCTTGGCTGCATCCAATAAACCCAACCAAAACTTTATGGCTGACGGTAAAAGTCATCATCTGAAAGTGCATGGGAAGATGTGCTTTATTTCTGCATTTCTTTAATTTTAATGCATGTCTTTTGAGCATTTCCACTGCCTGTCCATATATTTAGAGGACCTTTATTTTCACTATATTGGGTTTGAGGCACTCTTTTGTGATGTCCACATCTCAGTCTGTGACTTATATAGAAGGCAGCTGTGCTGCCCTATGGGTTATGCAGTTAACAAAAGGCAGCTTCTGCTGAAGGCTTTGTAAAGCTGCAGAGGGGCCATCTGAAATGCTTTTTTTGATCAATTCTGACAAAAAGCATTGGCTGGAGGATATTGCCAGCCCAGAACTTGTTACTGTAACTAGTTGAAACAATATTTTTTTCTGCAATGTTTAAGCCTGTGTTTTCTTTTAATCTCTAAAAAAATTATTTGACCTCTGTAAAAATTCTATTGCGAATTTAGAAGACATTTAGCCGCAAACCTCAAATATGTTTTATATTGTGTTCTTCTGAACCATAAGCAAAACTGTTTTGTTTTCCTTCCCTCAAAAATGCTGACCCTGAATAAATAGCTCACCATTCTCTTTTTTTTTTTTTGTCTGTGATCTAATTAATCTGCATTTTCCCCTCAGTACCATGCTGTTCCTATACTTCTCCTGGGCTGTTTCCCACCACGCCCTCGGCAGTGTTAGCAATAGGGAGGGTCAGCACAACCGTCTCTTGTGGCTTCCCCTCCTGGGCAGGGCAGGAGCTGGAGCATGAGCTGGTGGTGGCTTCTTCCCAGCTCCAGACAGACAGTCACCACTCTTGCCAGTAGCTGCAACAGTTGATTTTCTGCTGGAGAGATCCCTGGGCACCATGCCTCTATGGAAATGGCACAACTTTGACTTGGGAGATGTTCCAGTCAAGGACAAATGCTTTCAGCTGTAGTGTTTCTCCTACCATTAGCAGCATCCCTTTGTGATGGTCATGGAGAGTTACGCTGCCAGCCCTGGGAGCCCTCCAACCTGCTCCATGCAGAGCTTGGTGACATGTGGGCCTGTGAGCTATACATTTCAGATTTTATGGTATAGTTGGAAAAGAATGGTTGTCATAGGATCACAGAATGGTTGAGGTTAGACAGAACTTCTGGAAGTGATCTTGTCCAATCCTCCCTGGTCAAGCAGGGACAGCTATAGCCAGTTGCCAAGACTCTATCCAGTGGGTTTCAAATAGATCCAAGAATGGAAACTCCAGGGCCTGCTTTTCCACCAAGTCAAATTTAAGGACTATGATATTATGGCACGAGTCAGGGGAGGTATAGGTTAGTTATCAGGGAAAAGTTTTTCACCCAGAGGGTGATTGGGCACTGGAAAAGCCTCCCCGGGGAAGCGGTCACAGCACCAAACCTGTCTGAGATCAATAAGTGTTTGGACAATGCTCTCAGATACATGGTGTGATTCCTGGGGTGGCCTGTGCCGGTCCAGGAGCTGGACTCAGTGATCCTGATGGGTCCTTTCCAATTCAGCATATTCTGTGATTCAATGATTTGAAAGGCAGATTCACCAGGAAAGGGGAGTGAGGGAAGGTGGAGGGAAGGGGCCACTGAGCCTTTCCACATGCCAGCAGCTTTGCACTCTGGTGCTGCAGATGGAGCAAGGGCATTGGTGTCCAGCTGTAATACAGCAGACACTTCCCAAGGAAGGCTGTAGGGAAAGTTAGAAACTAGTTTCAGAGACTGTGACTACATTAGCAAGTGGCACACTGCAAAAGGGGAAGACCAGTTGGTGCTGAGAACTGATATTATCCCCATATACACTCTGACAGTTTACTATGAAGTAACTCTAGTTTGGTACTGGGGAGCTGCATGTCCATTCATGGTCAGAGATCACTGGGTGCACTCTTGGGAGACGTCTTCCAAATTAATTTCAAGGTAGAAAATATCCAGTTCAAAATCTCCCACTCTCTGATGTGACCCAAAATCTGTCAAGTGAAAGTGACAGGTAGATTTGCTTCCAAACCATATTCTTTTAAAAAAACAATAAACAATAATGTAGATGCACCCAGAGAGGATGGCATCTCTTTTAGATGCCTTAGGAGACAAGAGAAGACACAGACATTGCGGAAGTTTTCCCTTCTGTGGATGACCATTCTTTTTGGATTTTTTTGGTTTGTTTGTTTGCTTTTTTTTTTTACTTTATAGGAGGTTACGATTGTCTGAAAGTGCAGAGGTCAAAATGCTGGTTGCTTGGGAGCAATGTTCCTTGGAATCTGGATGCTGTAAATTAAAACTATGTCACCATTGTAAAGCAAGGAATTCTCAAATAGGCTGTAAAAATAGACACAAGGCATTAGTAAAACAAGTATGAATTGAGGCCATGCTGTTTGCATCCTTCAAATTCACCCCTGTGGTCTGTAGAACTTGGAGAATCCCACTGTCAGAAAACCACCACATGCTGTGCATTGTATATAACTGGAGCGGAAGAAAAATGAGACAGGCACGCCCTTTGTGACTTGCATTTCTTAAAAAAATATTTCTCACTCTTGGTAATAAAAACTTAGAAGTTTGAGGTTTACATCTGCTTATTATTGTAGGGTTGCTGACTCTTAAAAGAACACGTAAACAGTTTCTCATATATATATTTATGTATATATATCCTTTCTGTAATGCATATGAGATAGATGGATAGATAGATAGATAGATAGATAGATAGATAGACAGATAACTACTACAGAAAAGATTGACTCATTTTTAAGTGATAAATAGGAGTTAAACTGCCTCAGCTTCTCTTTGATGTCTGTGTTTGACAAAGCGCTTTGAAATTTTCACTATTTCTAGATTAGGTCCTTCTGTGTGTTCTGTTATATAATCTGTAGTCAAGTAAGAGTTTTCAGTTGCACCTTGTGTCTTGCCATAAAGAATTGGTAAAGAACTGAAGCTAGAAACTGAAAGAAAGCAGGTTTAGATTAGATACTAGGAAAAAAATCTCTTACTATGAGGGTGGTGAGGCACTGGAAAAAGTTGCCCAGAGAACTGTGGATGCCCCATGCCTGGAAATGTTTAATGCCAGGCTGGCTGGAGATCTGAGAAACCTGGTCTATTGGAAGATGTCCCTGTCCATGGCAGGCGGATGGAACAAGAGGATCTTTAAGGTCCCTTCCAACCCAGCCACTCTTTGATTCTATGAGCCCATGAAGACCCTTCCTTGCTGCCATGGGAGTGAGGATTTCAGCCACAGTATTTAAGGAGGATTCAGGAACAACATCAAAGGTTGCCACACAACTGAAAGAGTCTCCTTCGGTTGTTTTTGTTTTGTTTTGTTTTGTGTTTTTTCTCAAGCATTTTCACACTGTTAAAAGACAGGGGAATATGCTTACCTAGGCTTTGCCACTGCAATATTTTAAGTCATAGGAAAAGAGCAGTATCTTGATTGCTGAATCCCACTGGACAGTAAATTAACTAAAAGTTAGTTAATAAAATCCACACCATTTGTGTGGCAAGCTGCCATTTAAAAATACTCATTGGAGCTGTCTATCACTGCTGTGTTTAATCTTTCTGAATTCTGAAAATGCTGGCCCTCTTGGGATGCTGGATGGCCTTTTTCCTGGTGTTCTGAATCCCCTGCAGAATATGAGTATATCTAACTAAATCAGCATCTTAACCAAAACAGTCTCATGACTGAATAATGGGGCTTACACCACTGTGTCTCATTGTAGCAGCACTGGAGTGACATAAATAGAAATAGAGCAGGATTGAGCCCTATGCTGCTTTCAAGTAGTTTTGCAGTTTCCTTGTCAATCTATTGGTACTGCAGCCTACATGCAGAGCAGTCTATTTTCTCCAGTACTTTAACAGAGCCACACTAATTATGATGAGATCCACTTGAGTGTCTATTAGCATTAATTAAGGGATTGCAACTTTCAGATGAATAATCTTCTGTCTTCAGCATACCCTGAGCAGAGCTATCAGGTGCATGAAATGTGAAAAGCAAGGGACAGATCAGGAAACATTCTTTTTTCAGCATAAAGACAGTTGCTGACCTCGTTGTTTTCCTATCTTCTGTCATGCTAAAAGATGATAAAAGGTGAATTATTTTCATTTCAGTTGTAGTGTCGATTTGCATCTTCATTTTAAAAAGCACTCAATCCTAGAAACTAGAAGTCCTAGCATTGCTGAAAAGGTACACTTGCAAACGGATGTTCTTGGCAATAGTGTTCATCTGATAAACCTGATTATTTAATCCTTGCTGGTGGCTGGCAGTGGGGAGGAAAAGGAGGACACTGAAGGGTGAAGGGAATGTTGGCATAAGGAGAATATGAAGATATGCTGAGATTATTTCTTTAGTGTTTCTCCTAAGTATGTCTCCTCTCACTAGACCTCTTCTCTTGCCCTTAACCTAAAGGTAAAGAGCTGTGCTCATTTATCATACCTGGCATCTGGTGATTTCATAGGGCTGTGGCATCCTGCTGGTAACTTCAGCAGAATAATTCCTTGCCTTCTACTGCATTGCTGGCAAGTATCTAGGTCATTGCATCCAAGCAAAAACCTTAGTGGGATTGTTCCTAGACATGGTGTAATGCATGATTAGTATACTCATGGAGATCTCAGTGTGTGCTTGGTACATCTGTTTATCTTGCCCAGTGGAGTCTGTAGGCTCAGACTCTGCCTTGGGGAAATTCTCTGACAGCCTTGCCAGCTGGATACATCACAGTTATCTTACCCTCAGCTTCAGGAAAATAAAGCTGTCTTGCTGGGCCTGTTTTCCTTTGTGGCATCCTTGAAGAGTATCCATCACATCTTGATTTTTGGCCTTTTCATTGGGTAGCAAGCTGTGCACTATGTGCAGTAAAAATGTGAGTTGTTTTTTCATTCCAGCAAGGGTATCTGTGCATGCTGCACCCTAAATTGCCCTGTGCTGCTGACCTTGCAAAAACAGCATTTGAAGGATTGTTCATACAAGTTTCTTTTGGCAGGTCCTTGGCAGTGCTGCCCACATCTCACAGCAGGGATGTGGTGGCACGTTGGGTGGTTGGCATGAGCTTTGACACTAGAGTGACTCTGAGACGCAGCTTCAGCTTCTTCCACCCCTGACAATGTTGACCTCTCTAATTTTGAGTACTGACAAGTGGGGAACCCACTGGGCAGACATACTTTGCCACTGGTACCTGTTAAACAGATACCATGTAGGGTTTTTTTACTGAGCAGGCCATAACTTATAGAGAAACCATTTCTGTTGTCTGTGTTACTCCTTTCACACTGAGAGACCCCCAAAATCCATCTTATTTTATGCAGAGCTTCTTTTTTTCAGTTTTACAGTTTATTACTTTAACTTATCTCCCCTTCCTCATCTATATATCTCATACTATCCTTTAAGATCCTGTCAGTTAATTGGATTTGTTGCCCATTTTAAAGGGTATTCTTTTATTTGACTGTGTTCCACTTTCAGAAAATAGTGTAATCAAATACTAAGCACTTGAGTGCTTGAAAGCTTGTCCATTTTTGCTAAATCTGGTCTGTGGGACTAATTAACATTGCTGTTTCAAGCTGCTCAGCAGTACAGGCAAAAATTATTTTTGCTGCTTCAAAAGTAAAGACTTTTGGCAAAAATGGGACCAAAGCTGGGTGAAGAGTTGAGATGGGGAGATCTGCAGATCTGCTACCTCTGTGGAGCCTGGAGGGCTGAAAGCAGCAGTTCCATCAGGGGGAGAAGATGATTGTCATCCCTTTGTCTGGAAACACCTTCCCTGTTTGCCCATTGCTTTTGTGAAGTGGCAGCTACCATGCCTGGCCAGGGCTCTACATGGTCAGTAGAACAGGGGCCATTTCAGCTCTGCAAGCAACGCATTTCTGGTGT